>NC_045618.1:106366336-106991336 GCF_009829155.1 Mustela erminea
TGTGGTCTCTGTCACATAGTCTATGTTCTGTTTTCTTCTTTGTTTTTTTAGTACGTTTTTAAAATGATGCAAGCACTTTTTTCTCCCCCTCATGGACCATATGAAAACAGTATGCAGGCCAGATTTATCCCATGGTTTGTAGTTTGCCAGTCCCATGTTGGGACAAGTTTTAGCTTCATTATCTCATTTGTTCTTTCTCTCCTTCCTGAATGGAGAGTAAAGTTTTTGTGTTGGGAGAGAAATCCTGCTGAGTTCTTGTATAACTATTACAGTGAAATGAGTTCCCTACTCACTGGTAAGGAAAGTAGGAATTCCCTGGGTTGGAAACAGAGTCTAGCAATGTTTTCCTTCTGTCACATCAGTAGCTTTTCAAGGAATAGGTTTTATTCACTCTGAAAACTTACAGATTATTGTTGATACATGTTTATAGCCTAAAGACCAGGATAGTTTTTTAAAATTTATTTATAAATGCTCACAGGACCTTGAGAAGGAGTTTCAGTATTTTGTTTTGCCTTTTCAGGCTTACCCAAGTTATATTAGTTATAGGTAAGACATGATTCTACCAATTCCTGGTTAAAGTTTGAAAAATACATTTTGTTGTTTACTATGGAATTTAATTGTTTTCATTATGCAAACAATCATGGGGGCAATTTAATTAATATCCTTGGGATGGATTGTAGTACTCCCAAGCAGCTGTCTGGAGATTGTCAGAAACTGTCTTCCTGGAGAACATGTCTTTGTAATTGTCAATATTGCTTTGCAGAAGGTTGGGTTGATTGTTACAAGCCAGTTATACCCAGTCTAAATGGTTAAAACTTACAGTCTGCATAATAAAACCTGCTTATTTAGCATGAGAATTAACAAGGGAGTTTGTTAGTTTCTGAGGAAATAGGTTGTCTTTGAGTGTCTACCTTAAAGATGCATTTTTAAATATTGAATAGATTATAATGAATCTTTAAAATCTTCACCATTTTTTAAAAAGATTTTATTTATTTATTTGACAGACAGAGATCACAAGCAGGCAGAGAAGCAGGCAGAGAGAGAGGGGGAAGCAGGTTCCCCACCAAGCAGGGAGCTAGATGCAGATGTGGGGCTCGATCCCAGATGTGAGGCTCAATCCCAGGACCCTGGGATTAAGACCTGAGCTGAAGGCAGAGGCTTAACCCTCTGAGCCACCCAGGCACCCCAAATCTTTACTATTTTTTATCAGTAGCTTAAGAAGGAAAAGATATACCTTGTTTCCATAACATCCCAAAGTTGTCAGTAATTTAAAATTCATATTTATTAATCTGTATTGTTTATTATTTCTTCCTTCGCCAGAGTGCAAAATCAGTCCAAGGAATCAGTTCATCTCCTTGGGCAGATTGAACATTAAGCAAGGGAGCAGCTTAGATAGCGGCATATTCAGTGGTGACAGTGTGTCTGGCATAGGAAATGCCTTTGTCATTTTTAAGATAAGAGCCATCTACAAATAGTATTAAATCAGGATTGACTAAGATTTGACCTGCCATTCCATGTGTATAGTTCTTACTTTTTACTACAGTATATAATTTATACAGAAAAGTACTAGTTGTGAGAGCTCAGTTAATTTTCATGTATGTAATATCCCTACGTAACTACCTCTACATAGAGACAGAACATTTCCCAGCACCTCAGAAGGTTCCTTTCTGCCCCCTTCCCAGTCAAAACACACGCCTCCTCCTCCCGAGATAACCACCATTCTGACTTTTATCACCATCAGTTATCTTTGCTTGTTCTTGAATATAAGTGGAATCATACAGTATATAAACTCATTTCTTATTGACTTCTTTTGTGCAACAAAATGTCTATGAGATTCATACATGCATTTGAATATAGCAATAGTTTGTTCAATTCTTTTATCGCCATGTGGCATTCTGTTGTATAAATATTCCAAATCTATTTATTCATCCTACTGTTGATGGACATTTGGGTTGTTGCCACTCTTTGCTATGAATACAGCTGCTTTGAATATTCTTGTATATTTATTCTGATGGACAGACACACTCATTTCTTTGGGGTATATTTCTGAGTAATAGGGAAGGCATATGTGTAGCTTTAGTAGGACCTAGACATTCCTTATGCTGAAGGTACCACTAAAAGTGATGGATTCGTACTCATCTAGAAGGGCTGGTAGGTGGTGGGATTAGAATGTGAATGATCTTGAATTGAAGTGTGCAAAGTAGACAATAGGATTTCAAAATCAGTACGACAACCAGCTGACAGAAAAGCTGAGTGTTGCCTAAAAGTATCAGGGATTGTTTGGCATGTGGAATGCAGAGTTAGTGCAGAAGTAAACATTAATCAGCCAAGCACAAAAATTTGTTTGTTTTGAAGATTTATTTTTTTATTTGAGAGAGAGCGAGCATGTGCAAACAAGGGGAGGGGCAAGGGGAGAGGGAGAGAAAGAATCTCAAGCCAGAGCTAGATGCAAGGCTAATTCTACAACCCTGAGGTCATGACCTGAGCTGAAACCAAGAATCAGACGCCCAACCAGCTGAGCCACCTGGGTGCCCTTAGAAGTTTTGATCAGTTAGTTTGCCACTGGTGCCCCCACACGCAGGGTGGGTATATTGTAGCTACCAAATCAAGAGATTTGTTCAGATAGGTAATAAACTTCTGGTGTAAACCTCTGTTCAATTAACACTCCCTATCAGGCATTCTTGTCTTTCTTGAACAACTAGAGAGGAAGGGGCACAGTTAGGAATATGCAAAGGGTACTTTAACATCCCTGGTCTCATGTCTTTGTAAGCTCTTGTACGGGCAATCCTGAAAATTCTCTCAGTTGTCTCTGAGTTGGGGCCTTGAATATGACAGACTAGTTTTTATTTTGGAAGACAGAGAGTATCTACCTATGAACAGATCATGATCAAAATTACTTAGTTTCAAATTTTATAGTTATTATATAGTTATATAGCCACAAATTTCTAATTATGTAGACCAAAATTATGTCTAGTTGTAACTTTTCTTTAGATACTTTATGTCCCTTTTCTGCTAGTTTTATTAAGAGATACTTGAAGTCATCCCATGAACAACTTAGATAAGGGGAACACAGCCTTTCATATCTACCAATTATATTAGACTGGATCCTCATGGAAAACTCAAACCATTGAGATGATTTATTTGGACATTGAGAAAAATATGACGGTAATTCTGTAAGTCTTCAAGTCCCATGATTTTTGCCTCATGTACCAATTCCCCTGGTTACTAAAGAAGGTTGCATATATATCCACCACCATAAAATATTTATTCATGGACGGAATGGAGGACAAGATAGCATTTGTAGGAATATAATGAATCTAAGAATCAAAAATTACATTTATTGATCTGAGGTCTCAAATCAGCAGCATTTCTTATTAGATTTATCTCTTAGCAATGTGAGCATTATAAGGACTTGTACAAGTAGAAGTAGGCCATGTTCTAAAAAATAACAAAAACAAAAAGGGATTAAACCTGAGATCTTTTCAGGTTTAAGTGAGTCCTAGGCAATTCAGGTAGGAGTTCATATTTGAATCTTAATAGGGTTGGCATTAAAAAGCATAGCCTTGGGGTGCCTGGGTGGCTCAGTAAGTTAAAGCCTCTGCCTTTGGCTCAGGTCATGATCCCAAGGTCCTGGGATCGAGCCCTGCATCAGGCTCTCTGTGAAGCAAGGAGCCTGCTTCCCTTCCTCTCTCTCTGCCTGCCTTTCTGCCTACTTGTGATCTTCTCTGTCAAATAAATAAGTTTAAAAAAAAAAAAATCTTAAAAAAAAAAAGGCATAGCCTTTAACCTTTGGATGGGGTTCTTATTCTTAAACTATGACCCTTCTAGGGTTTCAGCGAGATGCTCAAGTTGTTTACCAAGCCCCCCTGAGTTGAATCCTGAAGTCCATCTCTCAAGCATCAGGCAACTGTTGACATCTCTACTCAGCTCTTTCAGGCTTCTACCCATTGCTTTTCACTGTGTTCCTTGGCTTTTCACCCAGCACATGTGCACTTCAGGAATCAGCTAAAGATTTGAGTTTGTATGCAAATATGGGGGTTCCTCCATACCTCCTCCACATCTACTCCCTTCTTATGGAATTTTCCCTGCTCTGTCTTTAGCTCTTCTGAGAGCCCTGAACTCTGATTCTGAGTTTCAAGCCCAGCAAGACTTCCCCATTTCCTTGAGTGTATCCTCCATGGTCATGGGCACTTGGAAGTGGTTGTAAAAATGTGTTTCTCAGTAAGTGTGTTTTCTTTCTTTCAAGGTACAAATGTTCTCCAGCTCCTGCCTGCTTTTGGTCACTCTTCAGTGCCTTCTAATGATTGGTTTTTATATTTTGTCCAGATTCTAGAATTGTCACTGGCCAGAGGGTTAGTCTGTTGTAAGATACTTTAACATCACTTGAAGCTAGGATAGGAGCAGCAGTAAAGTGGTGAGGGAAAGGTAGCCACACCTTCCTTGTTGAGCCTTCTCCTCCCTTCTCTCTGTTCTGGCCTCAGTCTTTCCCACTGGCTCTAGTGTGGAAAGGCCCTAGAACTCAGTAAGGAGAAAGGAACAGAGTAGGAGGTTGGGATGCAAGGGTGGTTCAAGAATTTGGAGGAAAGGGGAGCCTGGGTGGCTCAGTCATTGAGCATTTGCCTTCCGCTCAGGTCATGATCCCAGGGTCCTGGGATCGGGCCCCACAATGAACTCCTTGCTCTGTGGGGAGCCTATTCCTCCCTCTCCCTCTGCCCCTGCTTGCTTGCATTCCCTCTCTGTCTCTCCCTCTGTCAATAAATAAATAATATCTTAAAAAAAAAAAAGAACTTGATCTCCCACTGCATTTAAGCCTCCTCTCATCAATGATATCCTAAAATACTAAAGGAATCCTTCTAAATCTGGCTTTGGACCATTTAAAGACTAAGATGCACAGGCCCCCTCCACACTCATCAAATCAATAGCTAGTGGAAGAGCCCAAGTGATTCTGATGGTTAGCCAGAATTGAGAACCATTACTCCAGGCCAGAGACCTCACATGTTTTTTGAATGAACAAGTGAGTGAATGCATATGCACTACTGGTCACGATGAGATCATTCACACAAGTTAAAACGACCTCCTCCTCCACAGGCTGGTTCTCATGCAGCCCAAATTGTTGAGGACTTGTCCGAGGGCTATGGAAAGTATCAGCCAGAGTGTGTTTTGACACTGATATATGATGCCTTGCTTCATGGGAAATAGTTCAGGAACAGCCAGGAAGTCTGAAGTCCGTTGAGAATGTGTTAAATGTGAGGTGTCCTGTTAGGTTTCTCAATCTCTCAACAGTCTTGAAATTTGGTTGTCCTTGTTCCAGTTTATATGCTCCTGAAAAAGGCCTTTTATTGTCCTGCATCTGTCATTTAAAGATATCCTTAACCGAGGAAATAAACTTCACTTATCTTTAGAAGTGTTTTACTTGGATCAGAGAGCAGCTGAATACAAATGCTTTCTGATGCCTGGAAAATAACACCCAGAGGTACAGTTCTAAAGCAACTTTGAAATCCTCCGCTTTTAATAAGAATCTTTTTCCTTTGGGAGGATAATTTTATAAGAGGCAATAATCTGGTCTTGGCATTTACCTAAGACCCCTTGGCTATTCAGTATTGTAAACAAAGCTCTTGCTTGTAAGATGAACGTATATCAAGGTTCAGGGACTTTAAACTTCCCAATAAGAAAAGTATGTGCTTCACAATGAATTTATAGCCTCATCCTATGACTGCTTTCGAGAACTTTGGTTTAGAAGAGGGAGAACATTCTCCAAGTGCTGAAGACGGTGTATGTCGTCCCCTGATAGGTTTCTGGAAGGTACATCACTGTATCTTCCCTTTCACTGCAGGTATTACTGTGGTAACACTAACCAATGATGAGAAGTGTACATGTATGTGTTGTGACTTCTCTCCTCTGAAGCATGACCAGTACACCATAGTTTTGTTTTTAGCTAGGTCTCCTTTTTTCGCTACACATTGCCATCTGGATTTTCTCTTTTAGAAATGGAACTTCCTGGAAAGCAGCAATAATGATCATAAGGAAGAAATGAATATAACACCTAGCACAAGACCATAGTCCTTTAACACACAAAAGTTTTCCGATACCTATTAATGATAATCATATGCGCCAATCTGGAATCTTGTGAAATTATAGGTTATACGAGTAGACCTCAAATTGGCACTTCTTTGCCACCCATTTTCCTAATAGAAGAACAACGAGGTGAAAAAGATTATCTCTTTAGAAACTTTATCAACATATTTTCTCTTTCGTATTATAGTTTTCAGAAGTTTTTAAGCATATTTCAGAAGCATATTGTTTTATTTGACTTAATCATCCAGATAGAATGGAGAATTAATTAGGAAGAGAAGTGTAGTGAGGTTGAAATGTGTTTAGGGCAACTAAAGAATTCTTAATATGTACTTTGAAACTCAAATTGCACTGATTCTTCTCATATCCATCTGAGCATAAAAGTTCATGAAAGGGTCCCTGTATTCCATTTTTATGGGCTTCTTCCTTAGTCCCCACCCCCCTCACTTTTTTTTCTTTCTTCCTTAGAATGCTAAATATCTTCCTTCTCTGGAGACTAAATTAGGTGCATCTTGAATTCATTTCTTAGAACATAAGAAATCTTTCTCTTACCCATGAGCTGTCAGTACCATTTACATGTTAAATGAAAGGCAAGCCTTTTCCTGAAGGAGGAACTCCAACTTTCTTCAGGGATTATCTAAACAACGTCACGTGCCCTCTTCCCTCTGTTCCGTCTTCACATGAGAAAGCATAAATCATGGAACCAACAAATAAACACAATTGACATGTTATTTCTCTTTCTATAGAGACATTGGTTCTTTAATCTCCTATTTCTTGTGAGCAGGCCTGCTTTAGAGGGCTGAAATCCTAATGTATACACAATGGTATTCTGTAAGGGAGAAAGGAAACTCTAACGGAACTGCATGTTAGAGAAATTTAATGTAATATGACTACATGAATACCTCTTGCTGTTTTGCTTCTCTCATCCCATTTGGCTATAAAAACCAGAAAGCACCCCTGCTGAAAGTAGAAGAACAGCTAGCTACGAGGGAAAATCTAACTGTGAAGTGTTGGCGGTGCTTGGTGCCAAGAACCTGAGACTTTCTTTCAAGCATGATGTTTCATTGTTAAGGCTTTATAAGAAGTTAGCTTCAACCTATTAAGAAAAGAGTGATTTAGCAATAGGGGGAAAGGAGCAATTTTGTTCCATTCATTCTTCTCTAGTATAAACAAGGTATGAGGCTAATGCTTTCTTGGCATAACATGAAGGTCTGAACTAACAAAAGAAGGGCAATTAAAGCTCACCTGGCCTCAGAGGTCTTCTTTCCAGAAAAGTTAAACTCTAATGACTGGTGCTCTGTGACCAAAATTGGCCCAGGGTAGTTGGCTGGAACTTTTAACTGGTACAGAGCAGTTCTACCAAAATAAAAGGCATGAAACCATCTGGAGGAAGCCTAGGAGAAGAGTACCGGGGGTGGGCTCTCTACGTGTCTATTTCAGGGATGAGCCCTCTGAATAGGCATCTGCTGGTGTGAATGTTGGCTTTGAAGTCGTTTTGAAAAAGGCCATGAAAGTGCATCTTGTTCCCAAAGAAAATGGGTGATGCTCTGATTTTATCATATTTCCTTTGGTTTACGTGGTTCCCAACACTTGGCCCATAGGGTGCAGGCAGCGTAGCAAGGCATTGTGGGACTCGGGTTTGGTGTGGCAGCTACACTGACAATGTGTAGGAGGGCTGAGTTGCTGACTGTGACTTCTTCACAAGTAGATAAAAGGCAACTCTTTCACACTCTAAGGCTAGATAATAAGTGGTATGTATGCCTTTGTTCTAAAGTGAGGTGCTAGCCCACTAACAGAGCACCTGCGAAGAGGGTAGTGAGAACCTAGCGCCCAACACCTACCTCATTGATATAAAGGCTGATGCCGGATATTGGAGAGAATTTCTTAGGAGAGGACTGTTTGGGGTGGTGGCCGTTTGATGGGTCCCAGTGCAAAAAGCTGAAAGGAGACCCCTTGGAGGGCTTGTGGTGTTCTGGGAGCTTGAGGAACCTGCTGAACTGTTGTCTCAGGGATCTCGAGGTGAGAAGCGGTGGCATTTACTTTGAAGCAGCAGGGAAGAGAGGACAAGAGCACTGTCCTTCACTGGGAAGGTGGGAACTCACCATGCGGCCCACCAGGGGGAGGGGAAAGTGCAAGGATCTGTATTTTTTTCTTGGACCAGAGATGGGCGGTGTGGGAGAGAGACATGCTGAAGACACTTTACATCCCCCAAGGGGGCTTCCTAGAGGACAGATGTGACCTCCAGCAGGGGCTGGGCCACTAAATTCCCTGGGGCTGCCAGCCAGAGGGAAATGCATTACATAAGTTAAAAGAGTTACAGTCTAATATTGCCTCAGTGAGCTCTGAAGAACCCAGAAACATACCACGAGAAGAGGTGTCAGCTTTAACTATTCATCCAATTTTAGGAGCGTCAGCTTAAGACAGCTATAGTCTAGCAAGAGGAAGCCAACCCCAGGTAACACTGGTGTCGGTTGAGTAAGATCTTTTATGCTTCTTTCCTCTTACCCTCACCACTCTCTAACCTCTGCAGAAGGGAAGCCTAGTGCAGAGAGCAGAAGTAGGAGAAGCAAAGAAACAGAAGACTCTCCCCATTTTAGGTCTTCCTGCTGCAGAGCCCTGATCTGTGAAAGGGGGAGGTTTCAACTTTCAGTGCAGCTCAGAATTCTCAAGGTTAAGACTGAACATTTCCATATTTGTGTTTTCTTTGTGATTGGAAGTGATCAGAGGGCTTCTTGTTAACTAGGAATGAGTGGACAGCTGTGGGGGCTGCCTGTGTGACTCATGATTTTACCTATCATCTAAGTATTAATAATAATATATTAATTAACAATGTGATTATATTAGTTATCATCCAAGAGTGAGTAGATAAGCTATGATTTAAAAAAAAAACAACATAAACTATGAGATTTTATCCAGAGGTCAAGAAATTGTTAGCTTCAGACCATGGGCTTGAATGGTGCGCCAACAAGATTATAGATTTTTTTTCTGATTTACCACCTACAAGTCAGTTCTGCTCAATCAGTGAATCAGGGAGAACTGGGAATTTGCTTTGGAAAAGAAGACATTTAACATCCCTCTTCCCCACTGAACATAGGTGTTTTCTGCTCCTGAAATGCATTTGGATAAATAAAGAATCAGATCAATGATTTCTAGAGCAGCTGAAAATGTCATTAGAGAATTTGGTTTACAGGAAAATGAAGGGAAACTATGCAGATTCTTCAGGTTTCACAGACTGTATGTCAAATGTTCCTTGGTGCAGGACGCAGGTATGTTTCTTAGTGATCATCCTACCAGGGGGTAGGAGTCTAGAAATAAAAATGAAGGGGACTGTTTTTATACAGTGGAAGAGACATTACGTGTAGAGCCATTGACAGTAGGCACCCTGCCACTTGAATACAGTCTCATTGTGAACATCTACCAACACTTTTCTGAGATCACTTGGAGTTGTTTTTTTTTTTTTTTAATGATGTGTTAAACTCCAAAATAGCCAGTTGCTAACCTGTTTCTGAAGTAGGTCCCCTGAGCGCCTGACAAGGTAATCAGTTAGAATAGCGACACTCTCCTGGCGAGTGGAGCTATCTGAGGTCAGGTGGAACATCTGCTCTTGAAGACTGTAAACTGGTCAGATAAATCGTAAATAAAGATAAGGTGGTTTGTGCAGGAGGAGGAAGGAAAATCACAAACTCTGCCCGGCTCCTGAGAAGTGTCATTTCCCAACGAGGTGGAGGGAGGCTTTTGAAGGAAATGGTGATTAGTACAAAGGCTGCAGGCTCTCTGGCAATTACCATTTTATTTATGTTTTTCTTTGATTAATGTCTGCTCATCCACTTAGCTTCATGAGAGCAGGGATCTATCAGATTTAAATGCTGCCCAGGCCTACGATCACATTTGACCTCTTCTCTTGCTTTTTTCTTTATTCTGAAAGGTATTTTCTCGGAAAGAGTATCATCTCCTTTCTCTCTCATCAGCAGCTCCCCTCACTTGGCCACCTACTCCCCACACTGCCCTCTCGGTCCCAGGGCCCGGCGGGTGATGATAGGCGTGCAGCAGCAGGAACAACATTGGGAAATACTGGCCCCGTGAGCTTTGAAGGTACTGCCTCTTGTCTCCTCAAGCAGAGGGAACCCTCGGTCCCCTGAGCAAATTTGGAAGTGGGAGCTCAGCTCTAGGGAGTATCTTTTTTTTAATTTTGGTTGATCAATTTTTGCTGGTAAGAGTGTATTTCAAATTGCAAAGAAATGTCTTCTTATGTTGGACCAGAGCTGATTGGGACATTTAAAAAAATAAAATTCAGAAAACGAGTGCATTTGGTCTTTATACTGGGGCCTTTCTTTCCTCTTTCTTTTCAGCACTGCCAGCTCTTCCAGGCTACTCTCCATTTCGAAACAAAGCAAAACAAAACCGGACTGTGTCTGTGTGTGTGCTTAATGGGATAGTCAATAAGAAGACAGTATCCGAGAAGATACAGAGTGTGCGTCCTCTATCCTATTCTTAATCTGGGGTCCATGGCTCCTGATTCTACAACTGCCTTCATCACAGTTGCCACATGATTATTTCAGCGTCTTTGTATTCATAAAATATTCCTCCAACAAGTGACATCAAACTATTTTTTAAAAAGCGAATGATTTCGGAGTGCCTGGGTGGCTCAGTCCGTTAAGTGCCCCACTCTTGACTTCCGCTCAGGCCAACATCTTAGGGTCTTGAGGGTCTATGCTCAGCAGGGACTCTGCTTGTCTCTCTCTATCTCTCTCCCCTGAACCCTTCCCTTGCTCACAGTCTCTCTCTCTAAAAATAAATAAATAAAATTTTTTTTTTTAGAAAAATGAATTATTTCTGGTTTTATATTTTGGTTCTTGAGGTTGACCACTCAACTAGAAACCCAGGGCAAGCCTTCCTCCTCAGACTGTATAACAAGGGGACTGGCCTTTCTTCCTTCAGAGAGACACATGGCAAAGAGACCTTTTAATGGTTGTTCATCTTAAAATGCACTTTAAAAATTTCAAGTAATATGCACACACACACACACACACACACACTCTAGTTTTACTAATGGGAAGGCAGCTTAAAAGCATGGCAGTGAAATCTTTTCATTCCTTCCAGACTGTGGTTCAGGGTGAATACATTAAGCATAGAGCTTGGGATTTACCTAATGGTTTTCAGAAGCCAGCTCCATACTCTGATTAATGCTGCCTCCTAATACCACTGATGTGTACCCCACTAAATCATTAGAACATTTTCCCTTGGTAATATATTAAAGCCATACATTACAGGCTACTGTGGCTCAGGTGATGTATTTCCTGCAGGGAAGCACACCCAACTGTGTAAAGGCCGTGTTGTGCACACTTGGGTAGAATTAAGCCTGGTTACTTTTCCATGGAATCTGTTTGCAGCATTGAGAGCGTTCAGAGAACTTTTGGTTCTTTTCCCAACACCAAAGAAATGCTCTCTTAATCTGCATGATTTTTCTGTTCCAAATTGAAATGCATGTAAATAATGTTGGACACAGGTTGAAAGTATGGATTTTGGAAATCATCGAAATTGGTCGGTTTGAATTTCAGCTTTCTCATTTGATGAGCTATATGGTCTTGAACGAGTAAATCATTTAGACTTTCTGTAAAATTGGAGTGTGTGTGAGTGTAATATCTATCTTGCAGGGTCCCAGGATGAGTTGAGATCATGCATGTAAAGTGGATAGCCCAGTGCTTGGCACCTGATGAATCCATAAGTGGTTCCTAATTACGAATATTCCAGCAGGGACCTCTTGATCATCATATCTAGCTTTGCGCAGTGGCAGTATCGTAGCCAATGAGGTTTATCCGAGGCGCGATTATTGCTAATTGATCATCATATCTATGCCCAACTTGGAATCTTCACATAACAACTGCTGCATTTTGAGCTGCTTTGAGTGGCTTACATGGGAGTCAAGAAAAATGATCCAGGTAATGTCCATCCATTTGGCAATCATGTGGGGGTGTTGCAGGGCAGTGCTAAGTAGCTGGTCTGGGAGGCTCTGTCCCGAGGCCAGCCTCTCACCTGTCAAGCAGCAATCAGCTTAGTTATGCTGTTTGAGCACAGAAACCCCGAGCTGCATATGTCGGGATCTCAGGGAGAGAGAAAGTACTGCTCATCCTAGTTCTTGTCCTTTGTGTTTGATACTTGGTGCTGGTAGTGAAAGGGGGAAAAAAAACAAACAACAAACTAAAAAGATTGGAGCGAGCTTTTTTTTTTTTTTTTTTTAAAGATTTTATTTATTTATTTGACAGACAGAGATCACAAGCAGGCAGAGAGGCAGGCAGAGAGAGAGGAGGAAGCAGGCTCCCTGCTGAGCAGAGAGCCCGATGTGGGGCTCGATCCCAGGACTCTGAGATCATGACCTGAGCCGAAGGCAGCGACTTAACCCACTGAGCCACCCAGGCGTCCCTGGAGCGAGATTTTATCGCCAAGTTTAGCTAAAATAATTTCATTTCACTATTCCAGCTAATCCCTGACAAGCTGGTCCCAACTGAGGCTTTGCCCTGGTCTAATCTCTTCACCAGCAAAAACCATAGTTACCTTTTAAAAAGTGCCCCTCCCCCCGGGTTTTATAGAAATCTACCTGTGCCGCATGTGAACAAGTTGTGGGAAGAAATAATATTTATCGCATATGGAGCCTAATAATAATAACACAAATAAGGAATTTTTCTATAATTTTACCAGCCTGAAACATCTACTATTTTTTAAATTTTTTTTAAAGATTTTATTTATTTATTTGACAGACAGAGATCACAATAGGCAGAGAGGCAGGCAGAGAGAGAAGAGGAAGCAGGCTCCCTGCGGAGCAGAGAGCCCGATGCGGGCTTGATCCCAGGACCCTGGGATCATGACCTGAGCCGAAGGCAGAGTCTTTAATCCGCTGAACCACCCAGGCACCCAGACTGTTTTTATTTTTTAAGAATCTTTTCCAAGCTTTATTCTGTGCATACATAATTTTATATAATTATATTATTTCATAGGTATAATAATTTAGATCAGTTTTATTAGTTAAGTAACATATGAATATATACATGCTATAAAAAGTAAAAAAAAAAGAAGTCTGTGGCACTAACAGTGAAAGTCTCCATTACCTTATTCCAACCAGTTTTTTTGTTTTATCATCTTTTTTTAAAAAAAAGATTTTATTTATTTGACAGAGAGAGAGATCACAAGTAGGCAGAGAGGCAGGCAGAGAGTGAGAGGGGAGGAAGCAGGCTCCCTGCCCCGGACCCTGGGATCATGACCTGAGCCGAAGGCAAAGGCTTTAACCCACTGAGCCACCCAGGCGCCCCTTGTTTTATCGTCAAATGGACTCATCTGCAAGTGTTATCTGTGGCTTCTTTTTATTCACTTGTACATTTTAGGGAAAACTTTGCCTGCCAACGAGTACACCAACTGTTATAGCCTCCCATTTTTCACTTAACATTTTTATGAATGTTTCTTCATGTTGCCAAATATCTTCAGAATTATCATTTTGAGCACTAGGTGGGAGTGGAATTGAGACCCACATGGCTTATTTCTGGGACACAAACCCAGCTCACTACAAAAGGCATGTTATCTCAGAGGAGCAGTGCTTATCTGACCCGGAGTTGGCCGGTGAATTATAGACCAGGTCAGTGGAAAGAAAGCAGCCCGTTCCCACTCTACAGACAGGGCAGCTGACGCCCTTCCCTACCTCTTCCTGAGTGGAACACAGGATGCAAGATTTGCATCAGGCAAATCTGAGGATGAGGACCCCATGCTAAGTCAGGGCCTGTGTCCCCAGTGACTTCCTTGAGCAACTGTTTCAGCTCTGTGTTGCGTGCCTCGAGAGGGAGAACCATCTATCTGGTTTAGTCACTATACAGTCGAGTTTCTGTCACATGCCAGCTAACGGACTCCTAACTGATACAGCTATGTTCAGTCATTCATGTATTCACTCACCGAACATTTATTGAGTTTTAATCATGTGTCTGCAACATATAGGCACGAAATAATACTAGTTAGCAGTTATGGAAAGCTTAGTATGGGTGATGCCTGTGCCACGAGCTTTCCGTGTCTTCTCGTGGCGCTTTCACAATAACCCTCTAAAGTAGACATTGTTCTCTTAACTTTACAGATGAAGGGCCTGAAACTCAAGAGATGAAGTTGCCCACTCACTAGCCCCCATCCGGGACAGACAAAGCCTTTTGGAGGCTTCACTGCAAAACGGTGTACTCCATTTATCTTTTAGGGAACCGGAGCCCAGCGAATTGGGAGGGTTGGGGGTGGAGTCAAGCAATCTGATCAGTTAACAATCTTTCCAACCGCACTGTGAAGTACCTATGATTGCTTCCATTGGCAAGTGGGATTCAGAGAGATCCAGTGACTTCAATGCAATTAATTAAGTTTGACAGACATCTGTGGGGCACTAGATTCTGGAGATTTTGTTGAGACGTTGAGGCCACAGGGCCATAGGAGGCGACGCCCGGCTGCGGTGAGTGCTGCAAGAGAGGCGAGACTTTTCGGGAATGCAAGCAGTTGCAGAAGTTGTGCTTTCTCCGGCTGGCATCAATTACTGACTTTCTGTCAGCAGAATATTCCAGATGGGCTGGTTTCTATAAAATCCCTGAGGGGAAATCCCAGGGTTTAGGTTCTGGGGGAAGGGAAGCAGGGAAATTGGCCAAAGAAGATTGTTTGAAAGGGCCATTTTTCAGTCTCCCCAAATCAGGTACGAAATAATGAACTGTCAGAGAACACTTTCTATTTGTTAATTGTTCACTTCTCCTAAGCACAGAGAGGAGAGTGAGAGAAGAGCAACCTCTGCCTCCTGACTGGGATCAGATTTGTTTACCAGATCAAAGACTGGTGGGTAATGGAAACTCTGGAGTGGGATGGGGTGGGGGGGGGGGCTATCCCATCGGAGGCGCATGTGGGGCAGTCTCTACTCAGCTGAATAGTTATTCTCCACACTCTGGAGCTTGAATGGCACAGCTTGGAAATGCCAGCTCTCTCCAGACTTGTCACAGGAGGTTCCTAGGGTTGCTGGAACTGCTCAGGGATGCTGAGAATGTTTATAGAGCAAAGCTACTGGACCATGTTCCTTGCCTATACCATAGCCATCTCTTGTTAAGGGGAAAGTAACAAGTTCTGGGTTCCTCGAAGGTGTGTAGCTAATTTTGAAGCTATTAACAGTTCTTGATGATAGCTTGCCTGCCTGCCTTCCTTCCTGCCTTCCTTCCTTCCTTCCTTCCTTTTTGGCAAACAGCAGAAATTTATCTCTTCTAGTTCTGGAGGCTGGAAGCCCAAGATCAGGGTGCCTGCACGGACAACAGAAGGCCCTCTCCTGGTCGCGGACTTCTCCTGGGTCCTCATACGGCAGAAGGGGGCTGATAAAATTTCCAGAGGGTTCTCCAGGTATCTAATGGCTTCTAAGGAAATATAGAGTACACATCATTTTGGACTGCATGTGTGAGTCCCCCCCAAAATTCGTATGTTAAAATACTCATCCCCAAGAGGACGGTTTAGGAAAAGGTAGGATTTGGGGGGAGGTAATTAGGGTTAGATTAGGCCATGAGAGTGGGACCCTCATGATGGGGTTAGACCCCTTATAGAAAGAGGAGGTGCAGAGGGCTTCTCTCTCATGCTCTCTCTCTCTGCGCTCCCTCCATGGAAGGCCATGTGAGGACATTACCTGGAAGAGGGCCCTCACCCAACCCAACCTTGGTAGCTCCCTCATCTTGAACTTCCAACCTCCAGAACTGTGAGAACTGTATTTCTGTTGTTTAAGCCATCTGGTCTGTGGCCTTGTGTTACAGTTTCCCAAACTGACTAAAACATACACTGCAATGATTTTACTGAGAGCCAAAAGAAGTACTTCAAACCATGATTAATGTTGAGTGAAAGGGAAGGAAGGAGGCACCACGGATTGATATCCTGGTCACCTCCAAGGAGGGAAGTTAGGTGAGCAGGGGGCCAGGAAAATTTTTACTTGAAATGTACTATTTGAATTTTTCTTTGCATTGAGTCTACACTATTGTATTGCTTCTACAATTAAAATACTTTTTTCTAAGAAGAAAAAAATCCTTCACTCAATACTTATGAAAAGTGGTCCCCGCATTCAGTTATTTCAGACTCAGAGAGCCTCATTAATCCTTTAGAAGGACAATGCAGCATAATGCTATGTCTTGAAAAGCCATGTTTTCATTGACAAGATAGTTTGGGATTAGAGCTCCCTTAGAACATGGAGATTGTTTGCACTGGAAGTGGACAGATAATACTTTGCAAACAGTGGTTTATGATTCCTAAGTGCCCAGAGGAGGGAGTAGCCCTCAGTACATGCCTGGGACTGTTATTAGTATATCTTTCATCTTTGGCCTGCTCTGCAAAATGTTAACTGGTTCATTCTCAAGGGTGATATGCATAAATTCTTACTGCACTTGTAACCTGAGCTATATAGAGAGGTGAAGGGGATTTTTTTTTTTTTTTTTTTTTTGCTATACTTTTTGTAGGGTTTGCCTTAGTAGTCAGCAGACTAGTCAGGGGTTGGGAGACAAGACCTGTTTGATAGCCAACAGGATACCCTTTATGTCTGCTACTCCTGGGCCATGCTTGGGATGTGGGCATCTTTGGTGAGGCCAGGAATCCCTGTGTGCGAGGGCCTTCTTGGGCCCATTGTAGATAAAGTGTTTTAAAAAAAACTTTCCCTTTCTACTTGAGAATTTTACTTTCTGTTTCCCTTGGAAGCCTGACAAAAGCACCGTGTCAGCTATGTTATTACTAGGTAGAATATCTTTGGCAAAAATGATAGCTAGACTGGGGGAAATGGATACCTGGGAGGAAACCATAGTTTTGGGCTTAACAGAGCAGAGACTCTTGAAACTGGTCAGGTCCCTGGAGGGGACCCTGGCAGCTCTGCCTCTGGAGTTATTACGAGAGATATTGTCAGGGAGGATCCCCACAGGCACCGCATGTGGTCTCATTTTCTTGCTCTGGAAACCTGGGAAACCAAGAAGAGTCGTGATGACCCATAGATGGCTACGTGGACTACTCCACATAAGAATACTGCTATCCCCCTCCTGGCAGGATTTCCTGGCAGGGAACCACGTGTGGTTGACTGGGGTCTTGTGCGGCTGGATATTTAGGGGAGTCTAAGTCACACACACACACCCCAGTGGGTTTTGTAGATCCACTCCACAGTCATTTCCTGAGGGCTTGTGCCTCCCAAGGGGCTATTGGGCAGCCAGGCCTAGGCCCCTTCTTTCTTTAGAATCCACAGCCCGCTCCCCTTCCTGGTCCATTAGGAATCCCTTCTGAATCTCCCCTTAAAGCCTTGTGATGTTCCCATTTTCCTCCCTACTCAATATGATCTCTTTTGGCAAGTATAGTCCTTTAATAAGACTGGAAGAGCATTGCTCTCAAGCACTTTCCCTTCCTGCTCTAGGAAAGTTTGCCAAGACAAGGAAGTACTTAAGTCTGTCTGCTGGGAATGGTGGGTGGGTAGGTGGGTGGAGGAGGGAGACAGAAAATAAAATTCTAATTAATATATGAAAAGTCATGCTGCCATGCTTGTTCATATTAATGATAAAAGCCCTTTACGTTATATAGGGCTCGGGTATTTGCAGAGGGTGTTCACGACCAGTCTGTCATTTCAGCCTGACTAGACCTCGTGAGAGAAGCAGGTGGTGGTATTGCGGCGGCAAAGCCTGGAAAGGGAGAGGAAAGCCCTGCTTTACAACATTTTGCCTATTCCTGTGGTGTAAAAGCCGCCATGACAGCCAATTTTAAACCACCAATGACTTAACTACTCTGAATTTCTCAGGACTTAACAGTTGGTTTGGGACAGTCGATGCAAGCTGGCTCCTGCACACTATAAGGGGCAGGACATGGACAATCATCCCGATTTAAAGGCAAGCAAAGCAAAGCTCAAAAATTTTGCCCAAGGTCACAGAGCTAATAGGAGGCAAAACTAGCAACTTGAACTCATGTCCACTAGTGCCTGCCTTTTTCTTGCTGAATTAAGGCTATCCTTTACACAATCCATTAACCACCAATAAGAAATGTCTAGAGCTCCCTTTAAGTGTCTGCTTTATCATCAGTCTTACTTTTCTTCTCTCTCCCCTTTAAGGAAAGATTTTTGAAATGTGTGGAAACCCATCCCTCTGCTCTCTCCTGGGACCACGCTCCATCAATCAATGCACTCCTCTGGCTTGCATGTCTGAAGCTCCTCCCACCTTCTCCCTCATTTATAACTCCCTTTGCATTTTCTCTAATGCAAGACCAATCCCAGGCTTCTGACTTGCTCGCCGTCTACTTCTGGTCACCATGCTTGACAAAGTCCAGCACTTATTTCAGGACTTTCTACTCCTGCCTCAGATCACTGTAACTTAATTTGTACCCACAAAGGCTCTGATCTGCCCTGTCAAAGGTCATCTATGTTGTCCTCATGGCCAACCCCAGGCTTGATCACAGTGCTCTCAAGCTAATCTTTCCCAATTAATAGACTAATGATCTTCTTCTTCCTTTTTTAAAAAAGAATTTTTTAAAAATTTCTATTTATTTATTTGAGTGAGAGAGCCAGCACGAGTTGAGGGGGCAGGGGGCAGAGGAACAAGGAGACTCCCTCCTGAGTAGGAAGCCCAGTCTCAGGGCTCAATCCCAGGACCCTGAGATCATGACCTGAGTGGAAGTCAGATGCTTAACAGGCTGAGCCACCAAGATGCCCCATGATTTCCTTCTTGAAACGCACTTTTCACTTGGTTTTCCTGCTTGGTCAGGTTCTATAGATTCTCATCACATTGTTCTGAGTGATTCTCCTAGGAAAAGGACCCTCACACGCAACCAGACAGAGCCTGAAGCTAATTCTTATTTAGTCTTTCACTGACTCTGGCACACTCTTTCTTCTACTTCTCTCTACTCTTTACATTAGGGACACCTGGTAGGGCTGATCTGGCTGCTTTCAAAATGCCATCAGTGAAGGCATCACACCCACCTTGCTGCATGCACCTGATATTATATAAAGGGGACATATCCAGAATAGCCACTGTTGGTAAGGGAAGTCCAGAACAGGTGGATGTGATTGACCTGGCACTTTGGCTCACCTCTCTTGAGTCTCATGGTACCCAACTTTCCTATTCCTATTCATACATTTCTGTTGAATCCTTTAGGTTTCTACAAGTTGACGTGCTAGAAAGATCATAAACTTTGTGGTAAGCAGGACCTGGGCTTGAATTTTGACTCTGGCACCTACTAGCATTGTGGCTCTGGGCACGCCATGTAACAGTTCTAAGTCTATGTTGTCATCTGAAGAAGGTATGGTGTCTTGTTTCCAAGGAGATTGTGGTCTATAAGTAAGATGACATACAAAGGGTCTAGCATGGCAATCATTGAAAAAAATGGCAGGTCATTATCATTGGTCTTCTTTCCTTACCAGGTTTGTGTTTGGTATCTATACACAGAGATTCTAGATCTCAATTCTGGCCATTCACATTCCAACCAATTTGGATAACACCACCCCTGGCTTGATCCAGAATGCTCCATTCTGGAGCACCTGTCCTACAAATGGCATTTCTAACTAGACCCTGACCTTTTTTTTTTTTTTTTTAAGTTTTTTAATTTATTTATCAGAGAGAAAGGGAGAGAGCAAGCACAGGCAGGCAGAATGGCAGGCAGAGGCAGAGGGAGAAGCAGGCTCCCTGCCGAGCAAGGAGCCCGATGTGGGACTCGATCCCAGGACGCTGGGATCATGACCTGAGCCGAAGGCAGCTGCCTAACCAACTGAGCCCCCCAAGCATCCCTAGACCCTGACCTTTTGCTCTGATTTCTACCCTATCCCTAAATTAAAGATACAGAAAAAAGAAATTTCTACTCCATTTTACTCTGATAACTTTCCCAATCCCCTAAGTCCTAAATCTTTGTCTGATTTAGGAAGATTTTGATTTGGAATTTCTAAATAATTAAATGTCAAGCAAGAATGCTCTGTTTTTAGGGGAGATTTAATATATGAGCAAGTATATGTATGTCTGAGTTGATTTACTTTTTCCTTCATTGTTTATTTGCCTTTTGAGAGCTGAAAAGAAAGAAAGAAAGAAAAGAAATGATCACTTCTTGGTTTGGAAGGGATTATCTGTATCACTTTTGAGTTCCAAACCAGTTTCTGGAAACCAATTATGTTTAGCTCAAAGACTATTTTTGCACTGTTCTGTTTAAGAACACATTTCCCAACGCTGAGTACTGAAAAGACACTTTCACAGTAACCTCTGTTTGGGGATGAGTCAACAAATATAGAATTCCTGTTCTTAATATGATATACTATCTAAGGTTTTATTTGTTTATTTGTTATTTGTTTATGCTTATACCTACTCACGACTAGGAAAGTTGTAAAGATGATTCAAATCTGATAATTATAATGTATTTCTGAAAGGATTGAAGAGTTTAAAAATATTCTTTAATGTTATTTCAAGAATAATGTATATTCAAATTCCCATAGTCCAGAATCTTCCAGATATAGCACCATTAACAGTTGTATAAGCTTCCAGATAATTTTTGTGCATATACTAACAAATGTATGTGTGAAAAAAGTATATATAACTGTGTTTGTGTGTGTGTGTGTGTATACGTACATGCATGTTTTCACATACATATAGCTCTGTAACTTACTTTTCTCACTTACAGTGGACTGTTGTTTCTTTCTGTGCCAGCAAATAAAATTTTGACTTCTTTATTTCTTAGTCACTTGTATAATGATGCCATTGAGCAGAGGTGTAATTTTTTTTTTTTTGAGGGAGAAAACTTCTTTTATTTAACTCCAGAATGTAATCTCTAAGAATTTCCAAGTATTTTGTAAGTTTATTAGTAACACTTCATGTGGGTAAGTAAAGACCTTTTAAGATAATTCCAAAATCACAACTCTGAACACTGACTGTTTAGGTATTATAGTGGCTTCTACAACAAGGGGATGGCCACTTCAGCCTGTCTGGTTTGGTGAGGTTATTGTCGAGAAGCTCTGTAGATTCATCCCTGCTGGTTCTTATGAAGCACAAGCTAGACTTACAGTCCATTTAAGTTCTTTATGTTGTTTCTTCCTAAAGACAATATCCTCACGTTTTTTAAGCCATTGAGGTTGGCAATTTTTTCAATGCACTTTGTAGACAGTGAAAGCTTCTCGCAATTAGCAAGTGTGGACAAAGAGGCATCCATCTTCTCTATAGGGGGAATCTGAGCATAAAGCTTAATCTCTTTGGCTTCAGATGGCTTCTGACTGGTTTTCTCTTCCATTCCTGCCATTGCTACTGTCACTGCTCTGGTTGCTAGGGCCTGCAGAGGTCAGTCAGCAGAGGTGTAATTTTAACTCCCTTCATTCATTCCTTACAACTAGAGAACCTGTGGTTCTTACACAGGTTAACTGAATAGTACCTAATTATTTAAATAGACATCTCTTCCTACCAGAAAATCTGTTAATAAGTAATTCATTAGTAACTAGAAGCTACCACAAACCTCATATTCCTAGGAAAGAAGGAGCTTATTCGATTAGAAGCATTTGTGTACCTAAGGAGAAACAGCATGACATGGTAGAGAAAATACTGCACAAGAAGCCAAAGATCTTGGGATCTAGTTCTGAATTGGGATCTAGTTCTGACAGAGCAAACTGTCAGTATCATCGGACTTCAGCAACCTTATTTAGGATCGGGAGATTAATATCTATTTGCCTAAGTCAAAGGTTCTTCTGAGGATATCCTAAGATAAAATATATACAAGCATTTGGAAAACTATCAGTTTTGCTATGAAGGGTTATTTAATGATTTCAGTGAGTTTAATTGAACAATTGGGGATAAGTTGGCAGCTTACATTAATGTAGAGATCTCAATATCAGGTGTGTGAGATTCTATGGTTACAAATTCCTTGTCTCATATCCTATTGAGAGGTGATATCTAATTCTCTTCACCTTGAACTTTGACCAATTGAACGCAACAAAAGTAGTATTCTTTGACTTCCAAGTCTGGGTCAAAAGAAGCATTGTCGCTCTGTGCTTTGGTCTCCTAGAACATTTATTCTGGTTGAATCCAACCATGACATAAGAAGCCTAGCCACTCTGAAATCACCATCCTGTGAGAAAATCTAAGGTAGCCATTAACGGAGAGGACATGAAGGGAGAGATGCCTGTCCAGCCCCAGCTATTCTACCCCTCCCAGCTGCGTTCCAGATATGTCAGTGAGGAAGCCATATTGGATATTCCAGCATTAACAGATGTGGCATAGTGAAAAACCATCTTGGATATTGTAACACATACACAGACAAAATGGTTATTCTCAATATATACAAAAAATTCTCACAACTCAATGATGCATAATCAATTTAAAAATAGCAAAGGAATTGGACAGAGAGTTCACAAAAGAAGATAGAAGGTATAAATACAGAAAAATGCTCAACATCATTAGTCATCAGGGAAATGCAAATTTTTTAAAGAAGATTTTATTCATTTATTTGATACACACAGAGAGAAGACAAGCAGGGGGTGCAGGAGGGAGAAGGAGAAGCAGGATCCTCACTGAGCAGAGACCCTAATATGGGGTTCCATCCCAGGACCCCGATATCACGACCCACACCAAAGGCAGAGGCTCTACAGACTGAGCCACCCAGGTGCCCCAGGGAAATGCAAATTAACACCATAATTACATACCACTTCACAACCATTTGGTTTGTTAAAATTATGAAGACTGATTATAGGAATGCTGGCAAAAACACAGAATTCCCATACCCTACTGGTGGGAATGTAAAATGATACAACCATTTTGGCAGCTTTTTAAAAAGTTTAACATTCACCTACTGTAGGAACCAGACATTCTACTCCTAGGCATTTACTCGAGAAATGAGATTATATGTCCACACAAAAACTGTGCATGGATGGACATAGCAGCTTCATTTGTGATATCTCCCAAACTGGAGAAAACCCAAATGTCCATCAACAGAGGAGTGGATAAACAAACTGTGATACATCCATACACTGGAATGCTACTCGGCAATGGAAAGGAATGAATTATGGATACACAGAGCAACACAGTTGAGTCTCAAAATAATTATGCTGAGTGAAAGAAGCCAGACAAAATGAATATATGTATTGTAAGAGTTTATTTATATAAGATTCTAAAGAATGCAAGCTAATCTACAGTGATGGAAAATAGTTCAGTGGTTGCTTGAGGACAGAGTAGAAGGAGAGATGGATTGCCAAGGAGCACAGGGAAACTTTGGGGAGTGACAAAAGATTTTTAATCTTGATTTTAGTGATGGTGTACACAAGAGGTAAACAAAATCTGAGGTGACCCAAATGATCTCTGCCACCTGGTGATCACTCATTTGTGTAATCCCCTTGCTTGAGTATGGCAGGAACTATGGTTTGCTTCCAACCGATGTTGTATTGAAAGTGAGTGGGAGCACGTGGGTGGCTCAGGAGGTTAAGCAACTGCCTTCAACTCAGGTCATGATCCC
Organism: Mustela erminea; assembly: GCF_009829155.1. NCBI lineage: Eukaryota > Metazoa > Chordata > Mammalia > Carnivora > Mustelidae > Mustela > Mustela erminea. The sequence continues at coordinate 106,389,863 of NC_045618.1, forward strand.
AGGGGTTGGGGCTGAGCCCTGAGTTAGGCTTCCCACTCAGCTGGGAGTCTGCTTCTCTCTCTCCCTCTGCCTCTCCTCCCTGCTCATGCACTTGCTTGCTCTCTCTCTCTCAAGTGGGTAAATGAGTAAATTTAAAAATCTTTAAAAAAAAAAAAAGAAAGTGGCTATCACTCTTATAATTACATTATTTAAAATTCCATCTCAGCAGACTGGATTTACAGACTTGCATTGCATTCTCGATGAAGTGGTCATGTTGGAGAAGTCCACGTGGTAAGGAACTAGGGATGGTCTCTGAGAACTGTGAGTGGCTTCTGGGGCCCGAGAATGCCCTCAAGCCTTCCATTATATATCCACTAAAATCTGCCAGCAACTTTGATGAGCTTGGATGTGTATTCTTTTTCAGTGGAGCTGCTGGATGAGAATGAGGCCCAGAAGATGCCTTGACTACAGCTTTGTGAGACCCTGAGCAGAGGCCCCTGTTAAGCTGTGTGCCTGGACCCTTGATGCACAGAAATCGTGAGGTAATAACTGTGTGCTGTTTTAAGCCATTAAGTTTTGGTAAATTGTTATGTAGCAATTGAATACTAATACAATACATATGTCATGCTGATCAAATTGAGGTCCTTGAAGGACCTCAGTCTTTTACCTCAGGGACTTCAACTATATTGGATGAGGCCCACCTGTATTATGGAAGGTGATCAGCTTTACTCAGTTTGCTGATTTATGAAATAAGTCAGTCAGAGAAAGACAAATACCACATGAGTTCACTCGTATGTGGAATTAAGAAACAAAACAAATAACAAAGGGAAAAAAAATGAGAGAGAGATAGAGAGACGCACACACACAAAGCAAGAAACAGACTCTCAACTATAGAGAACAAACTGATGGTTACTGGAGGGGGCTGGGTGAAGCAGGTGATGGGGATTAAGAAGCCCACTTGTCATGATGAGCTCTGGGTGTTGAATCACTATATTGTACACCTGAAACCAAGAGAGCACTGTATGTTAAGTGGAAGTGAAATGAAAAAAAAGTTTGCTGATTTACATGTTAATCGCATCTAAAAGATCTCCTCACAGCAACCTCTAGACTGGTATTTGATTGAATACCATGACCCAGTCAAGCCAACACATAAAATTGGCCATTATACATGGCCACAGATACAAGCAGAACTGTCCGCTCTGTGCCTCTGTCTCTAATGCATTTAATGGATGTGACGTTCAGTGGATTCACCAGCCTTGGAGGAACTTGCCAGGTTAGAAGGGCCAAGAGCCTTGGCTTGCTTTCTTTTGCATCTTTTTAGGCTAGAAGGTGGGAGGAATGGGTTGATACTCAGGGGTCACCTTGTTACCATGGAAAGGAGTTTTTGTGTCAGTCACAAAGCCAAGTTGCATCCATGCTTTATCTCTTACCAACTCCTAAGGCCCACACACCCAGTCTGTGCTCCAGGCCCCATCAGAGCCCTTGAGAGCCGTGTGTGGCCACCGTCAGCTGTCTCACACAGAACTCCTGCAGCCCCAGGATGCATCACATGACCGCGGACTCACAAAGCCATAGAAAAGGTCTCATTCCTTACAAATAGTTGATCATAACTGTCATGTCTTCTCATAGGTATTTTTTCTTCCTAAATACACTTGATGTCAGGCTCACCCCTTGCAACCTTGGGCATACACGGTCATCTTCGTGGGGGAGGAGGGGAAAGACAGAAGGCAGGAGAGCGCTTTCTCACTTTAATAGATGTTATTGGGCAATGGAGCTAAAGGCGGACTTGAAACGTGACGTTTTATGTTTAAGTTAATTAATAAAAGTAGTTTGTTTCTGGGCATTGAACTGTCTCGGTAGAGGGAAGAAATTCTAGCCTCACGGGGAGAGTTTCTTTTGTGAGCACACAGTTCTCTCCCACTTGTGATCTGATGTGGCGACAGCTCATTTCTAGCCAGCACAGCTGGAAAGATTCCAGGTCAGTGGAAAGAGGGGGGGAGTAGGCTATTTGGTGACACTGTAGCTAAATGGTAGCTCTGCTACCCTCTCCCCCTACCCTACCCATCCTCCAGCTCTGGGGTCCAGGTAGAGTGGATGGGGTAGAAACAGAATGCGATCTCTGTAATGTTCTTGTGATTATGGACGGTGGCATTTCCCTGTTTTCTCGATTATGCCACATAAGGAAGTCTTATATGAACGGAGAGGCATAGTGGCATGGGATGGGAGGGAAGGAATACATTTCAGAGCTGAAGAAATTATATATAAATATACTATTATAAAAATGTGTGTATCTTTCATTTGAAACTTTCTTGGTTTCCATCGCCCAGCTGCAGAAGGCCACCCAATTAGTTAAGAAGAAAAGGGCTTGAGGTCATGGCTGGTTATTTCATGTGTACTAAAATAGAGGAAATGGCTACAGTTGGTTTGCCAGGGGTGTCCAACCCTGAATTAGGCCAGAAAGGCATCTTATAGCATCAGACAGCTTAAAAAGATGTAATAAGGGAATTGCTTTCTTTGCACATCTGTTGAGAACATCTGGCTCTGGCATGAGCCTGGTAACTTTGACAGTGAGTTGGTGGCCCACACACGGAAAAAGTTATGGGGCTGGTGGCAGAATCACCATGACCAAGGGGGCAAAGCAGCTGGGGCCTGGGAGCAGCTGCCAGTGTCACTTGTCCTGAGCTCATCCCTGACTGAGGCGTAGAGGACAGGCTTTCAGAGATTCAGGTGCTCCAAAAGCAGGACATCTGAACTCTGTCCCAGACGGCCCTTCACCACAAGCATCAGGGGGACATTCAAGAAGCTTTACCCCTTAATTACTGCTCCATCTCCTTTGTGGTGGTAGCTTATTAAAGAGATGAGTCCTGGGGCAGATATCATTTTCCAAAATAGCCCCATGGTCTCTCATCCCACATGCTCATCTGCAAGGTCACTGTCGAGAGGCAGAGTCCCATTACCCTGCCCTTGAATCTAAGCTGGGCAAAGCATCTCGTTTTCTGCCAGTTACATGTTGTGGACATGATGCTTGTGCCTTCTGGGCTTAGGCTGAGAAGGCCCTGCCATTCCCACTTGGGTCTCTCCCAGAAGGTGTGTTTCTGGATGTCCTCCTGAGGTGAACCTTCTTAGAGCTATCGCGTGCTGTGGGAAACACAAGCTTCCTAGAGAGGTCTATTGCGTGTGCTAGGTTTGGGGTCATTTGTTACCCAGCAACAGATAATCAAAGAATGCTTTGGGAGGAATCTGAATGTCATTCCCTCGACTCCCACCCACACCCCCTCCTTCCACCCCAGGCTCCTTTTCTGTAGCGCTATGTTATGCAATGGACACATTGTAAGAGAAGGACATAGTTACCATCTGCCTCTTCTTCATAGGCACTAGAAAAAGGAGCTGGTTCCTCTGGGACAATGCAGCCCACAACCTCCCAGGCCAAGTGCAGAGTCCCATTTGACCCCTTCCTCAAGCCAGTCACATTTCCTGTGCGGAGTCCAAACTGCATGATTATGCTCAGTGCAGTGACCCTGGAGAAAACAGAAAAGTAAGTCTCCTCAAGGAGTTTATGTTTTCATGGATGGTATAAAATATGTGTGGTTTAAGATAGAAAAGTATCAAATGCTACATCATGTGATAACACTGATTTTTTTTTAATATTTTATTTATTTATTTATTTATTTATTTATTTATTTATTTGACAGAGAGACAGAGAGAGATCACAAATAGGCAGAGAGAGAGAAGGGGAAGCAGGCTCCCCACCAAGCAGAGAGACCGATGCGGGACTCGATCCCAGGACCCTGAGATCATGACCCGAGCCGAAGGCAGCGGCCCAACCCACTGAGCCACCCAGGCACCCTGATAACACTGATTTAAAAGGAGTTTTGTAAAAATAAGAAAGAAGTTGTAGAAAAAGCACTGGACTTCTATTTTATTTTTCTCTTCTCTTCTCTTCTTTTAAGCACTAGACTTTTAAATAGGAGATCTAGGTAAAGGAGCTAGGCTCAAGTCCTGTTCTGCTACCAGCTAGCCCGGCCTTGTTTGGTGCTGGCAACAAACACTTGTGTTCTTTGGGCTTCAGTGTCCTTCACCTGGGGAATGAGCAGCTGATCTAGTTGGTGCTTCTCAAACATTTCCGTGGCGATATCCTTAGAGTAGAACCTGAGGGTTCAGTCTGAACTGGCCACCAAAAGCTGGACTCAGAAATCGCATGCACGTTCATTTCTTTGTATGACTCACTTCTCACTGCCTTCAGTTTTTAGGAAAAAAAATAAGTCACATTAGTAGAAAAGTGTTCCCCAACTGTCATATTTAAAATAGCACAGCACCTTTACCACTCTCTATCTGTGGTTGGATTTAAGATAGCCACAAATTCTTTGATACTCCTCCTGCTGAGAAAGAGGGTCTCTGTCCACTTAAATGCAGGCAGGTTCTGTGGTTTGCTTTTAGCCATAGAATATGGCAGATGTGGTACTGGGACAGTATCCAGGCCCTGGCCTTAAGCGACTGACAGCTTCTACTTCCTACCTCTCAGAACACTTTCTCTGGATGTTGTAGGTTTTATTACTTGGGGCCCACAAGGCTGTCCTTCCAGGAAACAGTTCCAACAGAGCCCAGCCTTCTGATTATTCCTCCCATGGTACCAGACACATGAACAAAGCCATCTTGGACCCTAAAGACTAGGCCATCTGCCAGTTGATGTTACTGAGTAGAAGGACTGCCCAGCTGAGCCCTGAAATGTCTGGTCCCCCAAATTTTGAGATGTGATGGGGCAATTCTTATTCCAAACCACTAAGTCTTGAGGTGGTTTGTTACACACACGTAGATAACAGGAACACCCACACTCAACCTGCTTTATTTTCTTTACTGATGGTAATGTCTTGGATTTGGCTTATATTGGCTTGTGAGAGCTGATTATTAAATTTTCAGGAATTTTGTGAGCCAGTCATTAAAGCCATCATTAAAAATTATTCAACTTATAATTAAATAAACTGTACTTTTTTTTTTAAAGATTTATTTATTTATTTATTTATTTGACAGAGAGAGATTACAAGTAGGCAGAGAGGCAGGCAGAGAGAGGAGGAAGCAGGCTCCCCGCTGAGCAGAGAGCCCGATGCGGGACTCGATCCCAGGACCCTGAGATCATGACCTGAGCTGAAGGCAGTGGCCTAGCCCACTGAGCCACCCAGGCGCCCAATAAACTGTACTTTTAAAAGGTAATAAATTCCTCAAAATTCATCCTTTCCTGGTTATTTTATTACCTTCTGCCCTTGTCTCTGCTCTTGAGGGTACCTGTGTCTCTTGTTTCTAGGCAGGCAGTGAAGCTACTCAACAATAGGATACGATTGCACATACGAGATCAGTGACATCACATCGGTAGCTTGAACATGACCACGGTAGAAGAATTCACACTACAGATATGGTCTAATGCCTTCCAGGAAGCTATCTATTAAATATTTACCACAACTACAACCATTTATTGCACTTATTAACCATCTATTACATTAGCTATTTATTGAATGTTTGCTGACTGTTTTTCCCCCAGTGGAATGTTAAGACTTCCAAGAGTAAGAGCTTTGTCTTTTTTTAGTTCATTTCTTTTTTTTTTAATTTTTTATTTTTTTATTAACATATAATGTGTCATTAGCCCCAGGGGTACAGGTCTTTGAATCGCCAGGTTTACACACTTCACAGCACTCACCATAGCATATACCCTCCCCAATGTCCATAACCCCACCACCCTCTTCCTACCCGCCTCCCACCGGCAACCCTAGTTGTTCATTCTTATATTCCCCAGAACCTAGAAGAGGGTCAGGCACAGAAGACGTCTTCTATAAATATTTTTGCATGAAGGCATTCTGCTCCATTACCGTATATTAGTGAATGTCGTTTGCCATGTTCCTCTTCTCTGGAGACTGCTGGCCTCACTCCTGGCAGCTGTGTGACTGCCTGCTGGCCACAGATACCTGATTAATCTGTACCAGAGAGCATGCCTAAGCTACACATTTGGAATTGGCTGAGAGAACCCGTGACAATATTTGTGAGTGTGTGTGTGTGTGTGTGTGTGTGTGTGAGAGAGAGAGAGAGAGAGAGAGAGTAAGTGACGAGCCAGCAATTGGATGACTGGTATTTTAAAATATATGAACTTGCAAGATATTGATGGTCATTTCTTATTCATCATGAGAACTGAATAGCAAAGAAAGCTTTCTTTGGAATAAGATTTATTTTGAAAAATAAAACCATTTCTCTGAGACAGGAAAGGAGAGGACTTCCTAATGTTAGCTCCTCCTGAGGTCTAATGTAATCTTGCCTTTAGGGTCTGGCAGACTCCCTGTATCTTTATAAACATTCTCATTGTGTGTATTCACTTAAGTTGGTATCTGTTACTTGCAACCTAAAGCATCCTAAGAAACACAAACTCCGCATTTGTTTTAGATAGGCTTTAAAATGACTTAGAAAAAAATAACAAAAATACTTCCTATGGGTCTTTTTGGTAATTTGGGAAGGATGAGTCACATTCAGTCTCTAGGGTCTGAAAATGTGTACCCTGGATTTAGCTCCGAGCAATTTGTGTTCACTTCTCAGAGTCACGGTGTTTTGAAAATTAGGTTAATATATGATTGTGGGTTCCAGTAGCACCAGTGTTCTCATTCAGGAGTTCACAATCTCTGTGGGGGTCACGACTATGGAAAAGACATTAAGATCTGACAGGGTGTGCAGTGCCACATCAGAGGAAGTTTTACTTAACTGTAGCTCCCTCTCATATGGCCAGTTTGGAGGAGAGAGAAAGACTAATTTAAGATAGTCTCTCCATTTTTTCATAATGGATTTTACTTTAAATCTAGACATGTGCCATATAAGTGTCAGGTAAGATAGTCTCTTTTGAAGCCCTTGGGTGGCTCAGTTTAGGCGTCCGCCTTTGACTCAGGTCATGATCCCAGGGTCCTGGGATGGAGTTCCTCATGGGCTCCTTGCTCAGTAGGTAGTCTGCTTCTCCCTCTGCCCCTCCCTACCACCACCCCTGCCCCTCTTGTGCTTTCTCTCCCTCCCAAATAAATAAATCTTTTTTTTTAAAGATTTTATTTATTTATTTGACAGAGATCACAAGTAGGCAGAGAGACAGGCAGAGAGCGGGGGTGGGGGGGGAAGCAGGCTCCCTGCTGAGCAGAGACCCTGATGAGGACCCTGAGATCATGACCTGAGCCAAAGGCAAAGGATTTAACCCACTGAGCCACCCAGGCGCTCCCTAAATCTTTTTTTTTTTAATAGATAGTTGTGTTTTTTTTTGTTTTTTTTTTGTTTTTTTGGCTTTTTTTTTTTGCTATGTCAAAGAATTACTTGAGAAAGGGCTTTTTTCATGAGTAAAGGTGATTGTTGATGTTGTTCTCAATTTGTCACATATACCCTGAAATTTTCCTCACAAGTAAATGAACTGAAGATCTCAAACAACCGGTAGTTCCCTACAATCCATGCTTTATGGTTTTTCATATTTCATTTTCCTCACAGCAGCCGCCTTCTGTGCAGAGAAAATGCTTACAGTCGGCCTTGCGCCTGATGGCGGAGCACAGTTGGCCTGACTGACGACATTTGCTAAAGAAGCCAGCTTTGGGAGGCACCCTCATGATTAGCTTGCACACCAAAGTCCTTCACCCTCTCAGGGTGTCTTGTCTTTGCTTTGACACGTTGTTTCTTTTTTTTCCTCATGAAGAAACATAATAATCCAATTTTGAATTTGTATGCGACCATGTTTTCTTGGTTACACCAGCCTGTGTTTTTAGAAAAGGGGGTTTTCTAAGTTACTTCCCATTTTGTCCCCAGTCAGTCTAAACCAATTTGTATCCAAACCATCGTTTTGTTGTTACAACATATTTGTTAGATTATTGAAAATGACATGTCATTACCTCACTGAAGTCAGGAGGAGCCTGTGGAGCTGCTCCTGGTGAGTTCGTGGGCGGGGGGTGGGGGGGTGGGGGAGGCTTCCTTCCACACAGGCCACCGGCCCAGTCTTTGGCTCCTTTAGCCTAGAACACATTTGGCCACATCAAAGGGAGAGGGCAAGGTTTTCCCTTTACACGGGCTGCACCTTCAAGAGTCATTCTGAAAACCTACCTTAAAGGAAGCTTTGAGTGACTCCTCACTTACTTTATTTGCTTTTTATTGTGCTGTGCTTCGGAAAGATGTCTCCCTTTTTGGTTGCCAAAAACTCTGTTGCTTTTCCTTCAAAAATCCACACAATTGTTTAAAAATATTTTGAAATACTTTTAAACATTCAGCCAAGTGCTGAGAGCAACACAACCAATACCTGTGACTCACTCCCTAAATATAACAACTATTTAGCATTTTGTCATACTTGCTTTAGGTCCTTTTTCTTAGAGAAATCCAATATTACAAAGGGCAATAAAGCCCCTTTTGTAGGCTCCCCATGCCTCTTCCCCTTCCCTCCTCATGACTGGTATTTTAAAATGTCGCTGCAAGAGTGATGGCTTCATGCTGTTATTCCTCGGGGCTTTCTCCCATGAGAGGTGCTATGATTTAGGCCCATTTACATCTTCTTGATAATACGACTCATATTCGAAATGAGCATGCAGGTACATATCCAATGCTTTGTAGAGTGACTAATTGTAGCAGGGACCATGCCATTTTCTCTCTTTTGTTCCCAGTCCTCAGGCACCTCATGTCTGTCACAACCTTCAGTAGTTTCTTTTAATTTTGAATTTCTCTCATACTCCACAGTTTCACCAGTTTATGCTTCAGATTTCCTCCAACTCATGTTCCCGATTGAAATTATTACCTCTTAAAAAGATAGATGAAGAATGACATTAAGTTTACAAAACTGAGAATTTCTGGTAATTCTGTGCTAAGGGAAACTCAAGAGGCACTTTAGAGAACCAGCAAGGGGGCATCCAAATGTTGAATCACCTGATTCTCTTAGAAGTGGAACGCCTGGGTGGCTCAGTTGGTTAAGCAGCTGCCTTCGGCTCAGGTCATGATCCCAGCGTTCTGGGATCGAGTCCCACATCGGGCTCCTTGCTCGGCAGGGAGCCTGCTTCTCCCTCTGCCTCTAGCCTGCCACTCTGTCTGCCTGTGCTTGCGCTCTGTATGTCTCTCTCTAACAAATAAATAAAATCTTTAAAAAAAAAAAAAAAAAAAAAAAAGAAGTGGAAACTTGCCTTAGAAGATTCCAGGGACCAGCTCAGTTCCCTGCATCTTGCCTCCCCAGTTGGCCAGCATCCTGTCATCTCAAGGGCCAGAATGTTATGCCCACCAGGCCCTGGGTTTGGACACACCTCCTGGGTCTTTCCAGCCTGTATCAAGCTGAGGCCACAGGAGAGAGAGAGCAGCGTGAGCTGAGGAGACTTTCTGGCAATGTGTACTTTTCCCTTGGAATGACAGGCTTCCCGTCCCCGTCCAGCCCATCCTGAGAGGACCTGTGTGTCCCTTTCACCACATCCACCTTAGCCTCCTCTTGGAGCCCTGGCCTCACCTCACCTCCCACACCTTGCCTGCCTACACTCTAGGGGATACTGATACAGCCCAGCACAACAGCCCTGAATTTATGTGGGTTTCAAATATTTTTTTTAAGAAATATGATATACTTGGATACCTGGGTGGCTCAGTCGGTTAAGTGTCTGTCTTGGGCTCGGGTCATGATCTCAGGGTCCTGGGATCGAGCCCCACATCAAGCTCCCTGTTCAGCAGGGAGACTGCTTCTCCCTCTACTGTCTCCCCCCACCCCCACCCCACTTGTGCTCATGCTCTCTCTCAAATAAATAAAAATCTTAAAAAAAAAAATGATACAGTTCAGGGTTTTTTTTTGTTTTGTTTTGTTTTATAAAATCAAAAAAGTGAAAAAAAAAGTGTCTACACATAGACAAATACGCTGTGGTGTTCTAGTTGCACTTGCACTGAGGTGGCATAAGGTAGTCTTGTGCTCCCTTTCGAAAAGGTGGATCCCATTTAAGTTTAATGAAGAAACTGGAAAAAAAAAATAATTGCAGATATCCTACCTTCGAGGGGCCATCTCCCGAATCTATGATCACAAAGCTACAAAATATGCCAAGGATGTAGGAAACAGGGAATCTAATTCAAATGGCACATGTCCCAGGTATCCAATGTTAACCAAAGAAACTCCATTTCTCTAGGAAAGAAAGCACTGATTCAAGAGGCCTTTGTGCTGAGGGACAGCTGTCCCTTCACCACACAGCACGGCCTCTGAAGGCCAGCCCTTCCAGGGTCCCATTCACGAGTCATCAGGGTGAGTGTGGCCTGGGCCAGCTCCCTGTGGGACCTGGCGGGGGACATCCCAGGAAGAGCTAATACTTGCAGAGTGCACTGCCCAAAGTGCTTTATGTGCTTTCTTTCTCCTAATCCTCGGAAGGGCCCTGTGGGCAGGTGTTATGATCCTTGAGGTCGCACAGGAGTGAGCTGGAAGGGAGACCATGCAACCCGGAGCTGGGACCCAATGGTACTGCTGTGTTCCGTCCCACCAGGCTCTCATCCAATTACCATAAAGCCACCTCAGCAGCCAGACACTCCTAATAGCTAACTGTCTAGCAAAGGCTGCATTGTCTTTGGAGCGTTAAACACAGCCCTTTTAATTGGAATTGCTTCCTAATTCAGCTTCATATATCTTCTCTCCTCCCACACAAAGAATCCATTGTGTTGGTCTCAGGGACAAACTGGATGCTCCTTTGATACACTTTGCATGTAAATGTAAGGAACAAGACTCATTTGATTTCATTATATACTTTATTGATGCGCCTGCAGCATTTTATTGTAGGTTTTTGTGACTAGAATTCCTAACAAAGGAGGGAGCGGGCTTCTGGGCTTGGCAGCTCCGGGGAGAGAGGATTTACCACATTGGGCTCTAAAGGGACCCTTGCTCGCTGCTGTTGTCATTTCTGAGCTTCTTAAAAAGGGCTGGGTGTTTTCAAGAGCTGCCGCTAGTCTATGACTATGAACGTGTTATCAGGCATGAGACAAATGCAAGATACCATCCTTGCCACTGTGCAGCGGGTGGGGAATTTACGGAGACTGCGAGCAAAGAGGCTAGATGACATCGTGTCACAGGGGGAAATGAGCTCGCATGCCAGGACTGACAGATCGGCTACCTAATCCTTCCTACCTGCAATGACAGGCTCCTGGGACTACAGAATGGGGTTAATTATTCCCAACATTCTTCATTGTAATTCTAAATGAGATAATGATTGGAAATAGTACGTAGTCATTGAACTGAAAGGGCCCCGAGGCATTCTCTTGTTAGAGAAACTAGCATTTTTTTCCTGTGGCATGTTTATTTCCTTCAGCATTGTCTCTCCTGCCCTCCGCAGGTTTTGTCAGTGTTTTTAATCCCTGGAAACTCTACAGCTCCAAACAGAAACAGCTAACAATGATTAAAAACTTGAAGCCCCCCATACTTTAAATTGTGTTCTTGCATTTAATCCTAACAGTAGTCTTATGAAATAGGCATCATATTATTTCCATTTTACAAGGCAAGAGATGGCCTAGAGTGGCCAAGTGCTACCCCTGGGGACACAGCTGGTACCCTGAGGTTCCAGGATCTGAGCCCTTGGAATTGACTGGGAAATGTAAGACACTATCTCCTAAGACCTTGAGATTTACTTTCAGGAACATCCTGACGTAGAGGTCTGTCCGTATCCCACCTAGAGGCATTTGGGATCTATAGCCCTCCTGGTGGACATAGCTTTTAAAAGGCCCACCAGCTTTCTTTTTTCCAATGTTCCAGATCAATCTGTGTTCATATTGCTGTCTTCCCACGAGACCCGTCTGGGACCCTTCCTCATCAGTGGAGGTTTCTATGGGCACTGCACTTGACAAAAACGAATTGAGCGTAGTTTTTGGTAACTAAAAAGTCTTGATACATAAAAATTTATATCAATACAACAGAAGTCTTAGGTTGTCCAAGTATATACTCTACAAAAACCTAATTTGTGGGCTCCTGGGTGGCTCAGTGGGTTGAGCCTCTGCCTTCAGCTAAGGTCATGATCGCAGGGTCCTGGGATTGAGTCCCACATCAGGCTCTCTGCTCGGCGGAGAGCCTGCTTCCCCTCTCTCTCTGCCTACTTGTGAGCTTGCACACTCTCTCACTCTCTCTCTCTCTCTCTCTCTGGCAAATAAATAAATAAATAAATAAAAGTCTTAAAACAAAAACAAAACCCCCCCTAATTTGCTTTACTTTGGCTTACTGTACAGTTCCTTCAAATACTGAGCTCCCTGATGGATTTAAAATGAGATCCAACCGATGACAAAGTTGATTCACAGCTTTTCAAGAACTAAAGCCTCAAGAAGGCAACCGGCTTTAGGGAAACTCTTTCATATACATTCCTACGTTTCCTTTAACCTGGGAGCTCCGATGTTAAACACGACTGGAGGTTTCTCAAGGTGTCCACACACGAGTGGAGCCCAATTCTCTCCTCTTCTCTTCATTCCATTTCTCACTGAGCATCCAAATGATAGCAACTCGGGGGCCAGACAGTGCTTTTCAGTGATCCCAGGACTCCCACCCTGCTCTCTTTAACTCTTAAAGAGTCTCTTCAGATTTTCTAGCTGATTGGAGAGTTGGATGAGAGAGCAGTAGGGTCCAAATACTATTATTTTTCCAAAACATGGCAAAGGAGCCAGAATTGCAGACTAAAACACGTAAAGGCTTTTGAAGATAATCAATAACCTTGAGATTGTGTTTCTGTTTTCCCTTAGCTCTCTTAAAAAATTGGGCTTAAATAGCAAAAGCAGTTATGATTATGGTTGCGCAGCAAACGATTATCAACCAAGTGGTGGTGTTTATTTCAGATCTGAAAAGAAATCTATTACTGCCTTTCTCACTTCTGTTTCCCTGTCAAGCAGGCAGTCCCACGCTGGGCTTCTTAGCAGCTGAGCATTTCTAGTTAGGTTTAATTATCATCTAGCTCATGATTTCCTTGGTAGGTTGGGTTTCCTATTTGGCTCTCATTCCTAATTTTCTACTCCTCTCTATTAAGTTTAATTTGTGTTGCAAATTACCAGAAACAGGGGGACTTAAAATGGCATACATCTGTGATCTCACAGTTCCATGGGTCAGGAATCTGGGTATCGCTTAACTGCCTTCTCTGCTCAGAGTCTCAGGAAGCTAAATTAAGGAGTCATCGGGGGATATGGTCTCACCTGAGGTTGGGGGGTCCTTGTCCAAGTTCGTGTCATTGTTGGCAGGCTTCATTTTCTTGCTACCATAGAATCAACAGCATATTGTTTCTTCAAAGTCAATACCTCTGAACTGTATACACTCTTCTAAAGGGCTTAGAAGTTAGGTCAGGTGTACCCAGGACCATCACCTTTTGATTAATTTAAAGCCAACTGATAGTAGACCTTAATTACATCTGAAAAAAATCTTTGTCTTTGCTATATAATATAATCATGGGAGTGATGTCTCATCACCTTTGACATATTCTATTGGGTAGAAACAAGTTATAGGTCCATTGACGCTCAGGGGTGTGGGTCAAGGCAGGTAACCTACCGCATCTTCCTTCTGGATAAGAACTGAAACAAGGCCAATGAGCATCCCCAAGCCACTCTCTTATGCATTCAGGACAGTATAATGTATATTAATGCTCAAGAAGTGTCCTGTGTGATCCATGTATGTCATCGAATCATTTCCCAAAGTCGAAGATCCTCATTTCAAGGGCTTAAGGGTTTTCCCTTCTTTGACAACTTTTACATTAATGTCACTTTGGTTGTGGAGGTGAAAGATACATGAGGTCCTTTTGGATGTTTAATTTTTCCTTTCCAGAGAATATCAGGGAGAAAGCAAGCTGAGTCTCTTAGCAGAACTTTTCTTCAAACTCAAATGGAAAAACAAAGGTGTTTCAGGATAAGAAGATTGATATGAGTCAAAGATCCAAGGGAAATATCCTAACCTACATCTGGAATAAAATGAGTTCATTCTGTTCCGTAGTGTTCTCAGAGGAAGATTGCTCTAATCATGTGTACAGTAAGGCTGTGTCATGACTCTACCATTTGGGTTAAAAACATTTCTGCATAATCAGAGTAGTATTGCTTTCATTGCCTGTACTCTTCTACTTTCCTATAACACTTTCTTTTCATTGTGGGTCTGGGCCTGGAAATCTTGGTAGTAGAGAGCCACCCAAAATATGTGTGTGCACATGCACACACACACACACACACACACAACACAAACACACATATATGTAAAATTGCTGATGGAATACAGAAAACATTGGGCTTACCCTACCTTTAAAATTTATAAAATGTTTGAATGCCTTAATATTCTGTGGAAATCCAATGCTGTTACCAAGATTAGGATAGATTCTTGGGGTCACTTTTAGCTCTGATTTCTTATGCCTACTGAATTCTCATTCTCATTGATATCTGGCCTTTTGAAGCTCTTTCGTTATCTGTGCAACAGACCCATGGACCCCAACAGAGACATGGAACCTCTCTCTGGAGAAGAACTGGCTACATAATTGGGAGTTCCTTGGTCAAAAATAACTAAATTTCAAGATGGCAAGAAAAGAGCGTTAAAGCAAGTCCAAGGCCTTTCTAAGCTTGGGGCACTATACAACTCCATGGGTTACAAGCTCACAAAGGAGGCCCTGTCTGAGAATTTCCCCAAACACCACTCCTACAAGGCAATCAGAGGGACTACAAATTTGCTAAAAGGCCTAGGGTAACAATAGCGGGGGGCTGGAGATGGGGACCACAGCAGCTCATAAAAGAGAACTTAAAATTAATCAGTTTCCATAAATTCTTATTCATATCTGAAATTTAGTACCTCTATAATTCCCTTTTTTTCCCCTCTGATATCTTCCTATACCATGGCCCATGCTCAGGGTTTGGGTTTAAGGCTCTCATCAAAGTATTTTACTGGACAAAAACTTGACCTACTCCTAAAAGAAATGTTTTCCTTCCCATGGTTGGAATTAGTAATGGTTGTATTTTAAACAGCAAATCATTCTCTTTGCTGCAAATCAATCTCTTTTTGTATAAAGTAGTATTACCTTCATTCTCAGTGTACCAATATGGAGTCCTGATGTTCAGGAGAACATAGCTGATAAAATGGTATCTAGCTTCAACATTTATTTATTTATTTATTAGGATATTATTTATTTATTTGACAAAGAGAGGTCACAAGTAGGCAGAGGAAGGCAGAGAGAGAGGAGGAAGCAGGCTCCCTGTTGAGCAGAGAGCCCAATGCGGGGCTTGATCCCAGGATCCTGAGATCATGACCTGAGCCGAAGGCAGAGGCTTTAACCCACTGAGCCACCCAGGTGCCCCTAGCTTCAACATTCAAGATACTGTGTTTGCTGCTCTTTAAATCTGGAAAGGTTTATGTGAAGTTACAAATGAGCCCCCACTGAGCCAAGACTATCTCAGTGGGGTACATCTTGGTAGGAATCTTTCGTGTCTCCATAGAACCCAACAGTCTGGAATGTTGACGTCAGATTATCCTGTGAGGCAAGGTCAGTCACCAGAAGGGTGTCATGGAAGGAGGCTGGGCTGAGTCTCTCTCTCCCTCTGGGCTATGTGGGTTGAAGGACTATGTAAAGTCCCTTTCTTCAACTCTCTGTAGAACTGAAGATCATGATTGATACCTTTATGCTCTATGTACAGTGAGAAACATCACTTTCTCTTGGGACTGCCAGAGCCATTCCTTTAATGAAGTTTTTCTCTTTGTCCACAAGGTATGAGAAACCCTTCAAAGCTTGGCAGGCATCCTTTAAAACATTCTGTCCATTGTTGGTGTTGTCAGTGTTTTGTAGTCATCCATTACCTTGTCCGAGGATCACCTAATTCAAAGCCAACTGAGCCATCGAACTATCTGCCGTCTACTTATCAGTGTGAAAATGACTTTTTAGGAAAAGAGTGAGCATATAATTCTGGACACTTGATTTTTTTTTTTTTCAAATCTGGACACTTTTTTTTTAAAAAGATTTTATTTATTTAATTTATTTATTTACACAAGCAGGAGGAGTGGCAGATAGAGGGAGAAGCAGGATCCCTGCTGAGCAAGGAGCCTGATATAGGACTTGATACCAGGATCCTAGGATCATGACCTGAGCCAAAGGTAGACACTTAACTGACTGAGCCACCCAGGCATCCTCAGCTCTGGACATTTCAAAGAGTAACAAGGGTATAAGAACTAATTATATATTTTAAAAAGTATGTATTAATTAACCTACAAGTTAATTTTATTAGAACGGTAGGTCTGTAGTCTGTTCAAAAGCTATCTTAAAAAATGAAATTATTTCTAACCAAATAAAAAATATCAGTGCACAGAAAAAATTATTACTTGTATCTATTATCTGAACTTTAAAAATGGCATCATCGTAATAATTATTGTTGGTAAATATCAATGTGCTTCAATTAGGTTCATAATACTCTGTCTAATATTATGCCATTGGTATGTTTCTGATTAATATATTTTGTTCAATATGACCTTATAAGTAAAATTTTTACATACAGTTACAGTCATCTTAAAGATGGCATTTTAAGGTTAATAAATTTTAACATTGTTAACACCTTTAACTGGCTTTTGTCGGAGAAAATCCTCCCTATACGAATGCTGAGGCACTGTTAAGCTCAGAGTAAATTTTGCTAAATGAAATATATTTTTGATTTAATTTTTTGAATTTTCTCAAATGAAATATTCCATTTTCAAATTGACTATTTCAGCTTAAATATTTTCACAAGGACTATCCTTTTTGCTCTAGAGTAATTATTTCAACAAGTAATTTTACAAGCAAAAGCCCTTTGAGTTAAGTTTTCTCTATTTATGACTCTTTTGAAATGTTTAGCCAAGTTTAGATGTTCCAAAACTGTAGATCTTCTCAAATTTCTTTCCTTTCTGGTACAGAATATAAATGTATCTTGTTAAAAACAGGAATTTTATCAAAAGATACTTCATAGAAAATGAGATATTCTACAGCACAATTACAGAATTTCAAATCATATCTGAGAATCATTTCAACTCTCTAAGTTGTTCACTTTCTCTCTTATATAACAAAACATTTCAATATCATTTCATATGTGAGCCTTGTTTTCAATAAATATGATTTCATCAAGCTTCGGAAGCTGAAATATTTGACATTTCATTTAATAAGTACTTTGATTAAATATTTCCAACTAATTTTGAATAAAATGCAGCCCAAATTTAGAAAACTTGGTTACAAAAATGTTCAGTGTCATTGATGGTCACAGAGGTTGATATAGACAATAGTTCTTCAAAGGCTTAAGCATTTCCCAAACCTTATAAATATCAGACAGAAAAGAAAAAACAAACAAACATGCAGTGGCATGCTGGCATAATTTAGAATGTTCAACATCCACTAGAATGTTCAGCAAAACTATAGATATGTACTTACATGTGTTCTATTTTGTAAATTACAACTTCTTCAATTGGTAGAATCCAATTTGGTAGAATTGATAGAATCAATTTGTTTGGATATGACTATAAATTATATGAACACTACACTAATTCTTAATACATGTCCTCTCCATTACAGGAGAATGCTGTTTTTTTTTACCATGTCGCTCTGCTCTATCAAAACTTGTACAGTTGACCCTTGGATAACACTGGCTTGAACTGTGTGGGTCCACTTACATACAGATTTTTTACAGTTCATTACTATGAATGTATTTTCTCTTCCTTATGATATTTTGAATAACATTTTATTTTCTCTAGCTTACTTTATTGTCAGAATACCATATATAGTACATATAACATAAAAATATGTATTAATTGACTATGTTATCAATAAGGTTTCTTCCAGTCAACAGTAGACAATTTGTGGTTAAGTTTTGAGGAGAGTCACAGTTATGCACAGGGGCACCAGTGGCTCAGCCAGTCAAGCCTCCCAATTCTTGATTTTGGTTGAGGTCATGATCTCAGGATCCTGAGATTGAACCTTGCCTAGTGCTCTGTGCTCAGTGGGGAGTCTGCTGAAGATTCTCTCTCCTTCTCCTTCTGTTTCTCCTCCAGCTCACACTCTCTCTCTCAAATAAATAAATAAATCTTTAAAAAAAAAAAAGTTAAACACAGATTTTTGACTCTGGAGAGCATCAGTGTCTCCACCCCTGCATGGTACAAGGGTCTGTTGTATTATTATCACCACAAAAATAATTTAAATTAAATTTATTTATTTACAAAAAGTAAATAAATAAATTTAATCATTTATTTATTTATTTTGGGGCGGGAGCAGAGAAAATCCCAAACAGGCTCCGTCCTCTGTTCACTGAGCATGGAGCCCAACACAAGCTGATCCTATGACCCTGAGATCATGGCTTGAGCTGAAACAAAGAGTTGGATGTTCAACAAACTGTGCCACCCAAGTACCCCTAAAATTTTGATTTTAGTTTCAAACTCTTAAATGGAATTTTCAATAGCATTCACAGTAATATCAGGTGTAGAAAAATTAACATCTAAAAGCTTTATTCTGTTTCCAGGAATTGGATGAAAAACATTGAACCAATACTACAATTGGAAGATTTCTGGGGTGCCTGGATGATTCAGTTGGTGAAGCATCTGCCTTTAGCTCAGGTCGTGATCTCAGGGTTCTGGGATCGAGTCCCATGTTGGGGTCCCTGCTCAGTGGGGAGCCTGCTTCTCCCTCTCCCTCTACCTGCTGCTCCCCTTGCTTGTGCCCTCTCTCTCTCTTTCTCAAAAAACAAATAAAATCTTAAAAAATGGTGCTAGTGAGGATCTGGAGAAATTGGATTTCTAATACAACCATTCTGGAAAATAGTTTGGTTATTTCTTATCAAACTAAAAATGCATTTACTGTACAAACCAGCCATTGCACTCAGGCATTTATTCCAGAAAAATAAAAACTTACAGTCAAACAAAAACATGTACACAAATGTTCATAGAAGCTTTATTTGTAATAGCTTTAGTTAGAAACAACCCCACTGTCTTTCAATGGTTAAATGAAGTGTGGTACATCCATAACATAGGATACTATCCCAAAAGAGAAAGGAGTGAACTATTGATACACGCAAGAAGTAGGAAGGATCTCTAGGGCATTATGTGCAGCTTAAAAAGCCAGGATCCAAAGGTCGTACACTGCATGATTCTACTTCTGTAATATTCTTGAAAGGACAAAAGTATGGGTATGTAGAAAAAATTGATGTTAGCCAGGAAATAGAGGCAGCATTAATGCAACTATGAAGTAGAATGAGGGAGTTCCTTGATGGCTATATTAATCTACATGTGGTTAGATTGCATAGAACCATACGTACACACACACACGCATACATTTTCCTGGTATTGATAGTACACCACAGCTATGTAAGATGATGACTGGAGGAACTGCGTGAAAGGTACTATTTCTGCAACTTTCTGTGAATTTATAATTATTTTCAAATTAAAGTTAAACAAACAAAAATGTATTGGCTCTTTATAGTACATTTGGTATTATGATATCTGTTTATCTGGAGAGAACAAGTAATGATCAAATGATTTCAAATTCCAGTTATCTTTTTTCTTTCCTTCTTCCTATTTGTATTTTCTATTTGTTTTGTAGTGAGGTTGTATTACTAACATAATAAAAATATTGAGGAGCCAAGCAGAAATACGTCACGGACTGAACTTCCCGGTGCCAGGCATAAGGCATGACCCCAGTACATACTCAGTGATTATTTACTGAATGAAAGAATGAATGTTCAAAGGGTGCTAGACAGAATTCATAGTGGTTGGAAAGAGATTCAGAGAGAGGCTAGAAAGCCAACAAGTAACAATAGATGGCTTCCTCTTAAATCCAGGGGTATGTAATTGGAATTTGCAGAGAAAGGACTCGTCATCTCCAAACAGGCAAGAAACCTAGGTCAGAACTGTTTAGTTCAGGCTTCAATGCCCGATAAAACCTCACTGAGTTCAGAGAATAAACTTGGACCACTAATACACCTGCTTTCCAGTCAGGTAGGAAGAGAGTTTTGGATTATAAAATATCAAGAAATCTGAAGTCTCATCTGACACAGGTGCCATGACTTGGAAGGACCAAGTCCCTCGTCTAAAGAAGGAAGATTGCATGTCTCTCAGAGTAGAGCTGTGAAAGTTTCAAAAGTGATTTGAACATTTCTTTGAGCAAATCATTATCTTAATCCTATAGGTCAAATTTAGCCAATGACAAGAGAAGAATGGAGATTGGGTTCTTTACTGGGCTTAAGTTGCATAAGATTGTCCCACAGGAGTTGCATTAACCCTGTGTTCACTAACACTTGCCCTACCACCAATAATGATTTGGGACTCACCTTGGTGTCTTCATGGACACCCAGATAAAAAGCTTGTCTTGTATACCATCTGAGGTGTGAGCTTCTCCATTATTCATGTGTCAACCGCACAGGCACATTTCAATGCCTGCTTTCCCTCTGACAGTAATTGTTATTATGTAAACAATCTAATCTGAGTGTAATTTCAACTGAACTGAAATAATGAATCTTGAATGTGCTGTTCCACCAACTTGCTTCTTTCGGTAACAGTGAACATCCCAGTCTGTGGTGCCATGGAGTGTGCGGGTTTTCAAGGTTTTCAGAGGGGTAAGGAGTGCTTTATTTGAAGGAGAACATACATTTTCAGGTCAGCACCCCTTTTCTTCATGAATGTTGAGTGAAAATTATCATAGGGCATCTAATTGGTGGCCATGGAGAAGCAGATACTGTAAGTCACGAGCAGAATTTCAGACTTTTAGAATGATTTTTTGTTGGCTCTTGGGGACATTTTTCTGGTTGAGCAATTATTTCATGGGAGCATGACTTTGGAAGCCAACCTAGTTTTACCAAATAAGCCACGTAATTTCATGTTTAGTGTGTGGTCAGTATCTTTCATGGTCAGCCCCCGGCTGACTCACCTACTTGGATTTTTGAGGTCCTACCCTTGCATCTTATAGTTCAGGGAAACTGAGGCCACAGGTAGAGCGGCAACAGAGCTGGTCACTCCTCACCACAGTGCCCTTTCTCCTAAGCCATGCTCTTCATCGAGGCACCACCTTTAGAGGCTGCCGGACACCAGAGGATCAGAGGCCAATTGTTAGGAGTGAGGAGAGGAGGACAGTTAGAAGTGATATTACTTCATGGCCTCCAACGCTGTGAGGAATGATGGTAGCGAAATGCATTCATCTAATCCATTCGACAATTATTTATCGAGCACTTTGTATGTGCCAGGACTGTTTCAGGTGTTTCGGATACAGAAATGAGCAAAGCAGCAAAACCCTTGCCCTTAGGGAGGCCATATTCTAGTTGTAGTAAAAGGGAACACTAGTACCTATTATGTTATGTCCTAGTGCTGCTGTCAATGCCGTACGTGGGGTGTCTATCCCCAAACATCCTCTGGCTTCTCAGTCCCCACACCATTACACTCTGCACCAAGGTTTGAGAAAAAACTGGGGTAGAAAAATGCAAAACTGGAGAACAAAGCTGTCTAGGTCAGTCCTGGAGGGTAAGAAGGACTGCGGCATTGATTCTCGCAGAATAACGCAGTACCTGCTGTCTATATCCCAAGAGCATTTGTTTTGGGGGCACTCTCCTATCCCTTGAGAGTAGTTGATGCAGTGGTGTCTTCTGTGACAGACAGGAGTCAGTCTTGCGGGGGGGGGGGGGGGTGGGGGCGGGGTTTGAAAACAAGGGGATGCTTTCCTTCCTCTCAGAATTCCTTTTTCTCCCTCTTGCCTCGCCAGTCTCTGGCACTGCACTGTGAAGCCACAGACAATGCCAGAAAGAGGCCTCACAACTCTCAGGCTGCTGGTGTGTACGTCCCTTTGAGCATCCACTGAGGCCAAGGTCTCATGGACTTCCAGTGGCTACTATGGCAGTACTGGGGAAATGGCTTACTAGTGGTGCTGTCATTTCATTGCCTTATAAAATGTAGACTAAATGCTACTCCCCCTTTTTAAAAAAAAAAAAGCCTGTTCAAATGCCAGACTCAGAGTAGGCCTCCAGGGCAGTGCCTCTCGTGTTTTGTTTCGGAGAGTCCTTGAGTGGAGAAGTTTAGGAAGTCCTGTCACCAAGCCTTCCTGGGGAGGGCAACCAAGCCCGTTCCCAGTCTCAGCCATCAGCGGGAAGTGGGGCGATCTCCTGCCAGCCTGAGGGCAGCTGTTCCCCCTTTGAATTGTTAATTCCTCCCCAAAGGCTGATCCTAACTTTGTTAGCAGGTCTGACAACTGTCTGGCTGCTTGCAGAGAGCAGGGAGTACCAGTCAGGTGCCAGCACTGATCTAGGCTTGTGAGGCACAGAGGGGAGAAGAATCCTTGTGCTCAAAGGGCCCCACAGCTGAGCGGGGAGATGGCCAGGCAAACGCGTAATTACACCATGGTGTGATATCATGTTGTAATTGTCAAAGAAAGGGTGTAGAGGGAGAGAGCAGAAGGAGGCCTTATCTGCTTGGGAGAAGGAGGAAAGGCTCTTTGGGGCGGGGGTGGGGGACAACCTAGAGCTGAAATCTGGAAGGAAAGAAAAAGCTCCCAGGGATGTATGGATCAAGTGGGAAGAAATCATTATGGAAAATGTGTGGCATTGGGCCATATTTAAGGCACTGGGCCAAACTCTGGAAAGAGAGAGGCACCTGTGTCCTCTTCCTACTTGTCCACCATCAGGGCAATCAAAAGTCTCCAGTTTGGAATTTGATCATTGCTTCCTTTGACTTCTTCCCCCAAACCTCCTTGAGAACAGGTGCTTTCTCAAATTTCCCATTTCCTCCTTTCCTATCCCACCTCACCCTAGGGATAAATACAGTGCCTTTACCAATCAGCATTAAATAATGGGAACTGAACAATGGAACTGAATCATGAATTGATAATGAAAGACGAAACTGGGAAATAAAAGTTGGAGAGTGGCCAGGCCAGCCCGTGGAGAGCCTTCAATACTTGGCTGTGGAAACAGGGCTTAGTTGGTGGCAGAGTGAGAATCCACTGGGGACTAGGCTTTCGGAGACCGGTCAGAGCTGGCGGGAAGGGTAAAGCATGGGGCTGGAATTAGTGAAATAGCACACCTCTCAGGGAAGCGAGAACCAGAAAGGAGAAGAAGCCAGAGCTGCAGATAGAATCCCGAGGGCACCACAGTCAGAGGGCAGACCCAGAAAAACTCATCTTTCAGAGACCTACCTAAAGCTGCAGTTTCCACATCCATACGTGGGTGTTAGGAGCACTGCCCCATCTCTGGCCGCTGGGAGGATTCAGTGAAATACAGCAAGAAAAGTGCTTAGCGCAGTGCCTTGATAAATACTACTCTTTGTTATTATTATAAAGGAATTCTTTTTTTTGCATTGGGGTAAGGTCAACTGATGTACAAATGCTAATTATTAACATATGCATCAATGATTTGTTGCCCAGTAACTATGATATTCGAAGGGACAAACTCATTTCAGTGTTTGCCTTTTAATTAAAATGGGTATTTCAGCATTCTAAAATTCATTTTTGAAGGAGCCCCCTACTGAGCTACAGCATCTCAGGCACAGCAGGAGTATACTACCATTTTTAAAAAGCCAGCTAACGATTAATGTCATAATTTTATATTTATCCCGCTAATTGTAGAAGACAAACCCGTTTGTCCGCGACTAAGCAAACGAACAAAGAAGTCTTAGCATCAAGGGGCAAGTTACTTACAAATTTGCATATTAATTACTGTTTACTGCCTTTGCCCCCGTGGCTGATTACTTCTAACAAAGTGCCCGGTGTGTATAGTACTTGGATTGTCTGAGAGAGACAACCTGAAATGCAGCTCACCAGCTCAGGACAGGGCATCGAGAAGGCCGCAGGGCTTACTTCCTAATGGTGAAAGGACCAGAAGGAAGCGGTTCCTGTCCCTGGCTCAAGAGATCTTTCTGGGAGTACCCACAAAGAGTTCCGAGCTACGTTTTAATAAAGACCTACAGAAAACAAAGATGGTCCTACAGATTCTCCCTCAAATAAGACCATCTTTGCTTTAGCGTCTCTTGGAGCAATGTCATTCTTGGTATGTGCTTTGCAATATGAAAGATGATATACATTGTCTTTTGTGCTTTGGAAGGGGTACTTGCACATTGGAACGAAATTGTGGTCACAGCGCCCTGGAACAGAAAATTTCCTAAGCTCAGGAATCTACTTTGTTTCCTCAGTGCTGACACCAGCTGCCCGGAGGATGGGGTGCTCTGGGAGGAACCACCCATTAACACCCAGTCCTGTCTCCCCCTGAAGGTGTTGGTTAGATGGGGAAACTCTTGCGTCTAGCTTGGGAACCGAAGTCTAGTGTATACTGGAGAGTTTTCAGTTGGTTGGCATTGGAGACAAAAATCACATTAGGGGTTTAAAGACACAACGTCTGAAAGAAATTCTTCGTGCTCAACAATTCTGAGAAAGCAAGAGCAGCCTCCTCTGGAGACAAAGTCCTGTCTGACAAAACCTTTGACGGAGGCAGGAGAAAAATCAATGGGAAAAAACTTAGTCTTGACATGAGCAAAATACATTATGCATGATAATCTTCAGAATTTGAAAGCCACTTAAAGGCAATCATCTGAAAAAGCAGTGACTGGTTTACAAGGTGACTTCAGCTTCCTGCAGTGGTGCGAAAACCATTTAGGAAGTACAGGAGTATAAAAACAGAACGACCCCTCTCTGTTTTTAATCTCTAGAAATAAGAAAATGAATACTTTCACATATTGTGTCAATAGCTGCTCCTTGGGGAATTTCACCATAATACAATCACAATAATAATAGTAATAATAATAATAGCTGACCATGATCAAGTGCTTGCTTTGTCCCAGGTATTTAATATGCACGATCTTATTTAATCCTTTCAGTGAGGAAGGGTATATTTTTTATCCCCATGAAAACAGCTGAGACTGAAGCTCACAGAGATTAGGGAATTTGCCCCAAATCACAAAAGGAGAATGTGGCAAGGCTGGAATTTGAACCCAGCCTGTCTGACTTTATGGGCCACTGTACCATGCTGCTTCTCATCGTGTGCATTTGGATACTGGCGTTTATTTTCTTGATGCCCCAAGAGTTATTGTAAAGTTGAAATTCTATTCCAGCTCTCTGAGCTCCTTAAACATATTGTCTTTATGTTCCTCTATGCTACTCCTCTATTCAAAACTGAGTGCTAGGATTGACAATATCCTAATATCTTAGAGCAGAGGTCTGCGAACTCTGGCCTATGGGCCAAATCTGCCCGCCCCCTGTTCTTCTTATTTTTTTTTTGAGAGAGAGAGAGAGAGAGAGAGAGAGAGAGATCAGAAGTAGCAGGGAGGCAGGCAGAGAAAGAGAGGGGGAAGCAGGCTCCCTGCTGAGCAGAGACCCTGATGCGGAGCTCAATCGCAGGACCCTGAGACCATGACCTGAGCCAAAGGCAGAGGCTTAACCCACTGAGCCACCCAGGTGCCCCTGCTCCCTGTTCTTATAAATATTGGAACACAGGCAGGCTTACCTGTTAATGTGTTTTCTGTGGCTGCTTTTGTTGCTGCAACTACAAAACTGAGTACTTACAGATACTGCAAGGTCCACAAGCCCCAAACATTTACTATTTGGCCATTTACAGAAAAAGCTTGTTGCCTCCTGACTTACAGAAAACATTTCTTTTTCCTAATTAACATGTGACCAGGTTTTCAGGAGCAGCAGCTTTGAGCATGAGAGTTGGTGTGGTGAGTAGTTGTGTTTATTTTATTTTATTTATTATTTTTAAAAAAGATTTTATTTATGTATTTGGCAGAGAGAGAGAGAACACAAGCAGGGGGAGCAGCAGGCAGAGGGAGAAGCAGACTCCCCACTGAGCAGGAAGCCCTGATGTGGGGCTCGATCCCAGTACCCTGGGATCATGACCTGAGTCAAGGGCTAGATGCTTGCTTGACTGAGCCACCCAAGTGCCCCTCACTGCTTATTTTAAATCTGAGAGGTTGTATTGGGCTAAAGTGGCCAGGTAGGCTTGAGGACAAAGGCCGTGGGTGGCTCATTATTGGTTATCATTACTGGTCTTTGGTGCTTTTTCCTTAATTGCTCCCAGAACCCCAAGAAAAAACTACTTCCCACAATATCTCCAGAGATAGAGTGGACACACGGCAGATTATTGTTGAATCAATAGTTAGAAATATCTTGCAATTGGTCCATGAATTCTGTCTCTAGCCAGTCTCCCCTCTCACCGGATTGCAGTCCCTAAAACACCATTTTCATCTTGCCATTTTCCTGACGTACATGTCTTCTAACAGCTTTCTCTTCTTGCCTTCCAGGATGGAGTTCAAATTCATTAGCCTGGCAGTTACGGATCTCTCCTGCTCCTTTCCTCCACCCCTAACTTACCATAACTCATTTGCCATGCGACACTTTCTGTTTTTTCAAGATTTAACTCCGGACCATTTGACCACGCAGGGAGGTCAGGTTTGCTGGGTGGGCCAGATCACAGCCGGCCTAGGAAGGGGATTGACATGATCAAAACGATGTTTATGATATGCAAACGAACCTGTAGGGGGGAGAGACTAGAGGCTAGGAGGCCAATTAGGAGTCTATTTGAGGTGATAATTGTGTAGACCAGGGCTAGGAGAATAGAGAGGAAGGGACAAACTGGAGAGATATTTGAAAGAAGACATTTCAGGAATTTGATAATTTAGTAATCTGAGAGATGAAGGGGGAAGGAAGAATAAGTTGAAAGAACAAGAATTGTAGTCTTAGGACTAGTAGATTGTGTTGTCATTGACCAAAATGGATACTCTGGGAAGAGAGACAGGTGGGGGGCGGGGGGGAACGAGAGAAAGTGAAGAGCATCTGGATGTAAGATTGGGATAATCCTTATGACAACGGAGGGGTCTATATGGAATAGGACATGTGGCATTAGTGTCAATTTTGGGGTCAGGACTAGAGATTTTGATATAAAAAAGGGAGATGACAAACTTATTCATTCACTCAACAATGTTTATTTGAGCAAGCACGGTGGGCCCGGTACAGTTTTAGGTCCTGAGGGTATATCAGTCAACAAAACAAAGATCCCTGCTTTTGTGGGGCATGCATTCTAGCAAGAGAGACAGGCAAGAAACAATGAGCATAATAAATAAGTAAATTATACAGTGTAATAAGGTGTTAAATGCTATAGAGAAAGGACAAAAGTGAGGCAGGGGAGGGGGCTGGAGTCTGTGGGGCAGGGTGAGGGCTGTTGCAATTTTAAAGCTGATCCCAGACAACACCTAGAGCTTTTCTCTATGACCAGTGGTTTGTCATTCATATTCTGACCCAGGTGAAAGAAGAAGAAATCATAGGCATCAGCTCCTGTGTGATATTTTAATAAAGATTCTTCTGTATATCACATCTGGAGGCAATTTGGAAAAAAAGGGAAACTTTGCGTGGTTCCCATTTCCCGAAGGAGTAGCGCGGCAATGAAATTCAGATGAGTTGAAGCTGATAATTTTCAGCAATTTAAATGTCGTTGCCTTTCCTAGAAGGAAAAGCTTTGTTTATAAACAGCTAGGTCACTAGGAAAGGTAGTCTCATCATTCACATTCTTATGATAGGCTCCCAGGCCGATCACGGAGGGTAGAAGGGGTCCACAGAGGACTGAAACATCCTCACCTAGCTTGGGGTTTTGTTCTTTGTCATAATGTGGGGGAAAGGTAAAAAGCGAATTTTATTCTTTCTCAGAAGACAAATTTTATGGGATGACACATTTTTTGTAAAGACCAAGGATTTGAGCAATTACCCCGTGATGCGTAGGGAATATAGACTGTATGTCTCTGTGTTCTTCCCCTCTTGCGTTATTAATGATCAAAGTCTGCCCTTGGGGCATGTGATCTCGGTTTGCTGTATTTCTTCAACAGGATCTGGTGTGCCGAGAAGCCTCTTTATTTTCCCCGGCCTTCCATTGCCAAGCTGCTTATTTAGGATTCTCAGAGGAGGGGAGATATTTAAAAAGGAAGGAAGGAAAAAGAGTAGGATAACACGATTTGGACAATGTCAGAAGACACACTTGGTGCAGATAATGAGAGTGGTCAGTGTTAGAGTTTGAAAATGGGCTCAGCTCTACTAAAAAATGGAGAAACTTAATTCTTCAGTGTGAAAATGGGCTAAAAGGGAAAGGAAAAGGTGTACCTGTAAACTCTGGCCTTTTTTCTCTGTTGTTGTTGTTGTTTTTAAGCCCATGAATTCCCCAGGTGCATGGTGCAGCTTGATGGATAAAGGGACCCCCCCTTGTGGGGGAAGCCAGGTTTCCTTCCATTTGTGCTGAGCAGGCAGGGGCGGCCCCAGCGGCTGGCACTTGGCAAGGTAAGATCCTGGCTTCCTGGAAAGACCTTGGGAAGAGCCCAGAGTGAGTCAGAGTATATTTGGGTCTGCCAGGTACACGTCCAGTAGAACAGAAGGATTTGGGGTTTGAAGTTTGTTGTTGGTGGTGGTGGTGATGGTGTGTGTGTGTGTGTGTGTGTGTGTTTGTGTGTGTGTTTTAAGCTTTTTAATTCTAGTTATCATAGTGTTCTGTTCGTTCCAGGTTGAACAGGGTTGGATGTAAATCTTTCTGTGCTCAAAGAAGCGGGCTCACATGCACCCATCTTTGGAAAGAAACCACTCTCTGTTTGAAGAGCCCTCACCAAAGCATCTCCTTCATGGACGTGGCCTGTGTTTAGTATCTGGCTAGTGATTTC
This sequence comes from Mustela erminea, assembly GCF_009829155.1. Taxonomy (NCBI): domain Eukaryota; kingdom Metazoa; phylum Chordata; class Mammalia; order Carnivora; family Mustelidae; genus Mustela; species Mustela erminea. The sequence continues at coordinate 106,418,421 of NC_045618.1, forward strand.
TACCTCTTGTGCCTATTTAATTCAGCAACGTTTAGTAAACTTCTAGTAGGTGCTTTGGACCCCGTGAGGTGCTCCACATGACCCCGAAGGAGTAAATCTGAGTAAATGACAAGACAAAATGAAACCGTTTTTTCAAGAATTTTCACAGGAATTCCATTACAGGAAGCAATGAGAAAGTATGACTCCCTAGGTAGTGATAACCCCTTCCATTCCTCATCCTCACATGTCACCCACCAACACAGAGGTGTGCTCAGGTGGAAGTGAGTGCCCTCTAGATAAAATACCCAGCTCTTCACGCACTGCCAGCTGGCCCAGCTGGGCTGGGTTACCCAGTGCTGCCTCATTGATGAAATGCTGATTGAGCTGCTTTGTGTTCCAGAATGGACCCATGGGTCATTCTCTGTTTCTTGTCAACTTCAAACAGGCTGGGCAGTCTGAGTTTGTTTTAACTCTAGGGACCTCAAATGCCTTTTGTCTTTATCAGACTTTATTCTTATCTTTTCAGAAATGGAACTGTTTCTCTTTTTCCTGTTTCCTCATTTTTTCCTAAAAGGCACAAACTTCCAGAAGATGCTTCTGGAAGTGGAGCAGACAGGAAAAGCACCCAGTTTTGGTCTGTTTCTAAGTACCTATTTATAGAATTTTCCAAAGTCGGTCCTTTTCGTGTGTCAAAGATGGGGGATTCCATCTCAATCCACCTTGAAAGGCAATTGAATTAAACAAGCATTTGGTTGGTGAGTACCTGCTTTGTATCCAGCTTTGTTCTGAGGGAGTTAGAGATGAAGTAGGATTAGGCCCTGCCCTTGAGGAGTTTAAAATCTAATTGAACAGGAGAGGCAACACTAATTAAGCCAAGAATGTACTTCTGAGTTTTTGAAGTCACATTCTTGGCTTCAGTGTTTCTGTGTCTCATGGCCAAAAAGGTCCATTAGTTTTAATCTATTCAACAGTAGATTTAGTTGTTCATGAAAAACCTCTCTCCAGCCCCAACAAAGGGAAGGCAAATCTAGACTTTGGGGATGCTTTAACTAATTTTCAAGTTAATTTGGTTTACCTACTTCTTTTCCTAATAGTACTTTGGTCGAGACTCTATGACTTTGAACAAACAGTAAGCACTCACCCAGTCCTGCTGTTTTTTTTCTGGCGAGGTAAAACCACATCAGGCATGAGTTCAGCACTCAAGGAGCTCACTGCCAAGCTTAGTGGGTGAGACAGGACACGAGGGAGAAAGTCACTGGTGTCCAGGAGCAATCAGCACCACAAAACCAGTAACTGGGGTTTTATCCCGAGAGGCTGGGAGAATCACTTTATTGCTTTTTCTTCAGGGTGACTTCATCTCCCCGCATAATGATGTACTGCAAATATTGTGGGAAATGGAGGCACCTGAGTGGCTCAGTCATTAAGCCTCTGCCTTCGGCTCAGGTCATGATCCCAGGGTCCTGGGATGGAGCCCCACATTGGGCTCCTGGCTCAGCCAGAAGCCTGCTTCTCCCTCTCCCACTCCCCCACTTGTGTTCCCTCTCTTGCTATCTCTCTTTCTGTCAAATAAATAAATAGAATCTTAAAAAAAAAAAAAAAGAATAAGAGTATTCTTATTTAAAAAAAGATTTTGGGAAATTTCTGTGCCCTTTGGATGAAAAAGGTGTATTATATAAGGCCCATAACTTTTTAGATGAGTTCAGGAAAAAAAAAGATGATGATGATGATGATGATGATGATATCTAGCATTTATTGAGTGCTTATTACATACTTGGCACTAAATTAATGATGGGGATACAGCTCTTCTCTGTAACACCATTTCATATGTTAGCCCCAAATTATAAAAATTATCATTTCAAAATGGGGGGGCTGCTTAGAATCTGTTCATCATTGTTAACCTGGGTGGTGGTTTCATGGAAATTAATTTTCTCTCCACTTTTGTGTTTTGAAATTTTCAATAATCAGAGGCTATGCAAATAAAAGGAAGGAGCTGAATAAACTTCACCAACGTAAAGAGCGCCTCAGATAAGAGAGGAAGAAAGAAGGAAGTCCGCATTTCTGTAGTGTTTACTATGTGGCAGATCTTTCACATTCACTCTCTGGGAATTAACTGCAAGCCCATTTTACAAATGAGACTCAGAGATATCACAGGACGTTTTTTTTAAGGCGTTGAACCGTTGGCCAGAGCTTCATGCTCTTTCCAATCCGCCACTTTGCTCTCCTGGTCCATATGGTTTCTAAGGGCAGATCCCTGTGTTTTATCCTGATAGCCCGTACTGCCCGGGGACGCAAGAAACCACAGTGCTACTCTTCAAAAGTCTCTCAGACCTACTTATAGTCTGAAACCAAGAGTGTTCTGAAACAGGATGCAGACGGGGTAGGAAAAACTTCAAAACACTATAGCGAAAACTGTCAAAGCAATGGTTAATGCTAACTTGTATCTTACTGGGAGGTCTTTCAATGCCCGTTCTTTGTGGGTGTGTGGGGGTGCTCATGCATGTGGGACACTGGGGGTAACCAACATTTATTTCTAGACGTTTCACAAGCTCTCTCTACAGTGAAGTATAAGCCCTCTTTTACAGATGAGAAAAACGAGGCTGAGAGAGGTCAAAGTTGGCAAAAGCCGTGTGTGCTGGACACTATCCAGGAGCGGAGCATGGTGTAGCTGGAGTTCAAATCCAGCAACCCCTGTCCCCGGGCCCCTGCTGTAGATCCTCACCACGTCAGTAAGTGCTGTGTTACAATCAGAATCTTTCTCCTGTGGAGGCAGCTTCTATTAAAGGCAAGAGAAGATCAACCATATTCCTCCATAAGGCCAGTTGAGTGTAACAAAATGTCAGTTTCTTTGTCATTAGGCACAACTTCCTGGACTCTGAATTCAGTCTGCTTGAACCAGGCTGAACAGAAGCGAATTGTTCCATCTGTTGTCAAAACCATCCTCCCTGACTTCAAAGAACACTGGCTCTGGAGGGTGAGACCCCTGAGGTGCAGAGCAGGATGGAAATGGAGCCCCTCGCCCTCCTATCAGCCCCTACAGTCTCTGGGGGCTGGAGCCGCATACAGCCCCTGCCTGTCATCCCAGCTGACTTCTCTTTGAATCTGAGGCTCTTCTCAACCCCCAGCCTTCCCCTTAGCCCAAACATACCCAGGGCCCAATTTCTGTTTGAAGTGGATGTGCTACTCTTCACACTCGCCGCGGCAAAGGTGCAGTGGGATTAGAGGAACCGGGCTCCCCGTGGGGCCACCTAAGCCTCCGCCAGTACTGAGAGCTTTCAGCCGCTCAGGTCTCAGGGGGTGATAATGGCATTCTGGGCTTTTCCGCAGGGATCCCTAGGCCCCTGAGGGATCTTAATTAAAGAGGCTTTGTGGTTCTCGGGAGGGAAACACCGAACCAGAACTCAGTGTAGGAGCTTGTTTTGAGTTCTGGTTCAGTTTCTGCCTGGCCTAGGTTGGTTCGTAGAGCAAAGGAAATGGAGGAATCGGGCCAGCTGTCTCGGTCCTAAAGCAAAAGCCTCTGCTTTCATGTTAGGCATCTAGAGTTCTACTGCAAAACATCACCTAGGTCGTCTCTCCTTGCTGGAGCAGAAATGATCAGAAAACCACCCTGGAAATCACTCCTAGCACCATGGATTGGAGTGATGCTTTCTCTCTCTCCTTTCTGAGATTGTTCGGAGGAAAAGGTGATAGATTTGTAAAGTAATTCATGATCGTGAAGTTTAATTATATATACTTGTTACTACCTTCCGATGAATGGTATTTAGATGAAAATACTGAATTGTTTTGCTATACAACAAGTATCTCCCTAGAGACATTTTTAATGTTGGTTTTAGGGGAGTAAATAGTTTTTTAAAAAGATAATAAAAAGTAAACTATAAGATCCCTTTCCCTATAAAAATCATTTTTTATAAGTGTCATAATTTTTTGGTGACTCGAGTATGACTTTTTAGATATGATCATAGCATATGTCAGCTTTGAAAATATCATTTTGCAAATTGTGATAGCTGTTTCACAGTTTGGAATTATTCATAAATTTAGAAACATGTATATTTAGAAATCTGTATGGAAATATATTTTCCTCATATTGTTCAATATTTTAGGAAAATATATGGAAACATGTAGATATATTTGAATATATATATATATACATAGATATATGTATGTAAATTATTTAATTAGTGCCAATTTCCCTCCTAGACTGTAAGCTTCATGAAGGTAGGGATTAAGTCTGATTTGTTCATCACTGTATGCCCATTTCCTGTCCTGTATGGGAAATGCAATTCATTTCTGTTGAATAAATGAATGGTCACTTAAAGAGGCACAATGCAATGATGTTGGTACATATTTGTTTTTATCTTACGGGAATGCCCTCTTTAAAAAGTTTTCTTTCTTTCTTTCTTTCTTTTTTAAGGCTTTATTTATTTATTTGACAGAAAGATCACAAGTAGGAAGAGAGGCAGGCAGAGAGAGAGGAGGAAGCCGGCTCCCCACCAAGCAGAGAGCCCGATGCAGGGCTCCATCCCAGGACCCTGGGATCATGACCTAAGCCGAAGGCAGAGGCTTTAACCCACTGAGCCACCCAGGTGCCCCTAAAAAGTATTTTTCCCCCATGCAAGGGACTCAGGTTATAATTAGATTGTAATTTTAAGAAATCACTAATGCTTATCTACAAATAAATATTGAAAATGTTCTGTGGATTATCAAATTAGATGTGTAATACTTTGCTAGTTCATGAGATGGAGAATTTCAAATATTTAGGGACCAGTCCCAACCAAGCAGAGTAAGGCCCAAATCTACCAAATACAATTGTTTAAAGTGACCACTTGTCTCTGTAACAGAGTTTTAAATTTTGCCTGAGAATGACGTAGTTTTATGGTATTAGTACCCGAGCGTGTTCCAGGGTATTTGCACACCTGGTATGAGGTGCCTTCCATCTGTGAATGGCAGAGCTAAGGGACTGAAGTCTGGGGTTGGTGGAGACATCAGCGATGAAGGCCACGGGAATGCAAGTCACTCCCAGCGCGAGTGTTTGGAACTCAGGATGCACTGTATAAGGAAGCTGAGCTCCCTGCAGAACTCACCCCCAAACTTCATGGAATCATCTAAGGCTTCTTCAAACAGAAACCTGTTGACTGGAGACCTTTATAACAATGTTGAAAATAGTTAACAGATAAGCTTTTCTTCCAGGAATAAGGAAGTACGCGGTTGTGCACGAGTCCATGAGGGTGGAAAGAGCTATTTCATAGGCTTGCAAACAAGACCAGCATTGTCCAAAGCTTGCTGTTTCCACCACCATTCCCTTATTCCCCTCTGCCCTCAAAAGATTTTTAAAGTGGTCAGGGCCGTGATGTTGGCCAGTTTTGCTACCAACTTTCCTTTTTTCTTGATCTTTTGTTTCAATGTCTGCTTCCTTTCTCCCATGTGCTCATTGAAGCCTGATTGTGGGGTCAAATTATAATTGGTTTATATATGAAGTTTAATTCACTGTGGCTCTTTTGGCATTAGACTCAAATGGGCTTTGATGTCTGGCTGGAGCTTTGATCCCAGACCCTCGAATGGTGGTCATCACCCCAACTCAAAGGATTGCCCTTTATTTTTTTCCCTCCTATGTGGAGACAGCTTTTCCCCAATTACATCATTTGTGTGTGTTTGGCCATAAAAGCTGCAAGGCATCATTTTGTTGCTTTTCTCTATAGCAAAAGTCTCAACGGACGCTCCTTGCTTTGCCTGGTTGCAGTAGAATGTTCACTGCTGGATGAGGCATTTGTAGAATGCTACTCAGACCTTAGCAGGGGTGCTGGCGGGAGCTGTTCTGCCCCAGGGCAAGGGGTCAGACTGTGTGATCTGAGGGACCCTTCCTGGCTCTGCCCAGGAAATGCCCTGGAGCATAAACTACCCAACCACGATATACTCAGTCAACACTTTTTTTCAGTTAGCAACTTTATCTTACTCTCCAGATCCTCCAGGGAGCATATCCCCTCCATCTTTAGTGCCACACTTTCTGAGTGTGGATTAACAGCTTTTCTTCGAAACAGAGGCTTCGGGGAGGGGTGGAAGCAGAAGAATTAACGTAAGGGCTGAACAATACTGGAAAGGAGATAACAAAGTAGCATTGGTGGAGGAAGAAACACCAGCACCTGCTTTAAAAAGTAGAGAAAGAAAAATCAAAACAGTAGGGGGAAGTGAGAGCCTGTTGGCAACAGAAGGGAGCAGAGAGCAGCGGGTGATTACCTCCAACTACCTCCGGAATACCTGCTACCAAACAAAGAATCAAAGGGGAAAGCCAGGACTAGACTGGAGAGGAGAAAATCTCTTTGAGTTAAGAAGAGACTAGGGACATCCCAACTAGTTACACTTAATCTGACGACATTGGGAGTTTTCCTGACAAAAACAAACAAACCCCCCCACAATTACAGCACTGAGCTCCTTGCTTCTAATTTCGCTTGACAGCCGAGTTTGTTTTAATTGGCGTGTGAATGAACAGCATTATTTATTAATGTGTAATGGATACTTTGGAAAGCATAACCTTTTTTTCCTATTTGTGACCGTTTTACGGGTGGAACCATTTGAATACATTAATTTTAATATTTAAACTTGCTGGGAACACTTTCTCATGGAGATGTACAAGCTGTTATGGCAAATGGTTTGCTTTGGACTAATGAGCCAGCTCCAAGTGGCATTTGGTGGGGAGGAGAGTGGGATGGGGCGGGGAGTTGGGGGGGGGGACGTGGAGACATAGTGATTTGTCTGTCCACTTTAACAAGATTTATTAGTAGTGTGTAAAACATGTTTCAGCTTTTCTCCCCCTCTCAACTCTGTAAATATAGTTGTCGATGTGTGACATAACCCAGGCCACAATAATAGGCTCCACCCAGCCAGAAGGAATCTAATTTAGAGCTAGAAAGCAAGAAGCTTGCTTAGAAATTAATAGAATGAGACAATGATAGAGGACATGGGTGAGTGGTCTTTAGTATGCAGGATCTGTCATTATTCTTCAGTGTCTTCAGCGCTTTACTAAAGTTATGGGGAAAAATTAGTTCCTGTGTTACGAAGCGAATTGTTTGGCACAGAGTATGCATAAAGAAGGGGCGCCTGGGTGGCTCTGTGGGTTAAAGCCTCTGCCTTCGGCTTAGATCATGATCCCAGGGTCCTGAGATTGAGCCCCACGTCGGGCTCTCTGCTCAGCGGGGAGCCTGCTTTCTCCCCTCTCTCTGCCTGCCTCTCTGCCTACTTGTGATCTCTGTCAAATAAATAAATAAAATATAAAAAAAAAAAAGTAACACATGTCTTTATAAAAAGAAAAAAAAAAAAAAGAAGAGGTGACCCGAATAGAATTGATTTTGTATGCTATGAACACTTGAACATAATTCTGTTTTTAGATTTAGTATATAATCTTATTGGTCATGAATCCTGATTGTAGTTAGAGTTTCTTTTATGTCTGTGAGCGACAGCAATGGGGAGGTCCATGGAGTACGGCAAGGGAACTTTGTTTTTTATTATTGTTGTTGTTGTTTGTTTTTATTTTAGTAAGCGCTGAGTTGATTCTACTTGTTGCAGAGATTAAACGGGTACTATTAATTTAGTTAGAAAGTATGTTCTTTTTCAAAGATTTTATTTTATTATTTATTTGACAGACAGAGATCACAGGTAGGCAGAGAGGCAGGCAGAGAGAGGAGGAAGCAGTCTCCCTGTTGAGCAGAGAACCCCATGTGGGGCTCAATCCCAGGACCCTGAGATCAGGTTCTGAGCTGAAGGCAGAGGCTTTAACCCACTGAACCACCCAGGTGCCCCAGAAAGTATGTTAATGTAAAAACAATTTACAACCAACCTCCATTTTCTTGAGTCTCTAGAGATCATCAGTTGAATGCTTGCAAGGCAGTTTTGAGTGCAGTAATACTAAGAGGGTTTAAACCAACCTCTGCAGGGAACTTTTATAATGTAATTGGAGAGAAGAAATACACGTAAACCCCTACGTGCATAGATATGTGTGTTCACATACAGACAAATAACCAAACAAACAGCATTTGGGAAGAATCAGATATTCATACAGTTATCTGGAGTTCAGAGGAGAAAAGTGAACTGATCTTGGAGGGAAGCCTAGACCACACAGCAGAGAAAGGGGAGCCGGGCTAAGGTGTAAGAGTCTGAAGTAATGATACAGGATGCATTCCTTCACACAACACTTTGCCTGAACTTCAGTGGATTGTGACTTCTTGGATTTAATTTCTGAGGCTGTTTGAGGTATTGATTTTTAAAATAGATATGGTGCTTTTCCATAGACAAACCAATAGTGGTGCTTCCAAACCTCTTTTCCACCCAAAGTCCCTGCAACCAGTGTGCCAAGCAGAGGTGACCATTCCACAAATGCTACTTCGGGGGAAAGTTTATAGGTCCCTCTGGAAGAAAACAAAAAGCCACAACTCCTGTACTCCTGACCATCTATGTGCCGGCCATGTTGTAAACGCACACCCTCGCCCCCCCATATTATATACCGTATATTACTGTAATTCTTCTAATTGGCATAGTCAGCCAGTAGCTCCATTTTACTGTTGAGGAAAGAGAGGCATAGGGAAATGAAGTAACTTGTTTGCACAACTAATCAATGCTGGAACAGGATTCACATTCAGACAGTCTGGTTTCAGAGTCAGAGCTCTTGCGTTTGCCCAAGATAGCAAATAACAACAATAAAAAACTCGAACAAAAACCCAAGCGCACAGGTGTGCGCGCCAGCGTTAAACCCCAGGCTTGTAAAATAATTGATGCAACTGCTTGGTTTACAGCAACATCCTCCTCCCTAATTTTATATGCCTTCCGTAAAAATAAAATAAAATAATTAAATAAAATAAATAAAATAAAAACAATAGCCACAAAACTAAGAGTCAGATAGTTTGAGAACAACATTGCACTGTGCTTTGGTATTGCTTGCCTTCACAAAGCGGAGTCCAGGAAACCAAACCCACAGAAATGGTCTTTGAATCCACTCTCAGTACCTTGCTCGGCAAGGTGAAAGAAACCGAAATCGGTGTGAGTGGATGCGAACAGTGGACGTGGGGGGAAAGGGTTAAGATTGTGTGCAGCAACTCGGTCGAGTTTCAGAAAGTTCTCGGGGGAGCCCAACTGCTGCGTCCCCTCGCGACCCTGCCTGCGAGGCCGAGTGTAACAGGATGCTGGGACTCGAGGCGCTCGCCCCTCGCTTTGTGCGAGGCAAAAGAGCCAATAAGGAACGAGGCAAAAATTGGGTGCAGTAAACCCGAAAAGGGGGCTAGGAGGCCCGCGGGAAGAGCGGGGGAGGAGACAGGGAGGAGCGGGGAGGGCCGAGAGAGGAGGAGGCCGGCGCCGAGCGCCAGCGGCGCCCCTGACAGAAGAGGGGGAAGCCTGGGGGAGCGCGCCTCGGAGCCGAGGGGCCGGCGCGGGGAGGCGGGCGCCAGGCGGGGGTTTGCCGGGCCGCCGCGCGTGACGTAGCGCCGGGCAGGGCGTTATCAGCTGCGGGGCCGCGGCGAGGGACGCGCGGCGACAGCGGACGGCGCCGCCCGGGCCCGGACGGCTGCAGCCCGCGGCCGCGAGCGCGTCCCGAGCGCTTCTGGCTGTCGCCCCGTCGCCGTGCCCCGTCCCAGGGCGGCATGAGCCCTCGGCCGCAGCCCTAGCGCCCGCTCCTCCGCCCGGGCGGCCGGGCTGCGGTGACGAGTGCTCGCTGCGAGGGTCGGGGCCATGAAGCCGAGTGCGGCCGGGACGGCGAGGGAGCTGGAGCCGCAGGCGCCGGCCCGGGGCGAGCAACGCGCGCTGGAGCCCGAGGGGCGCTGGCGGGAGAAAGGCGAGGCGGACACGGAGCGGCAGCGCACCCGGGAGCGGCAGGAGGCCACGCTGGCCGGGCTGGCGGAGCTGGAGTACCTGCGCCAGCGCCAGGAGCTGCTGGTCCGGGGCGCCCTGCGTGGCGCGGGGGGCTCGGGAGTCGCTGCGCCCCGCGCTGCGGAGCTGCCGGCGGAGGCGGCGCAACGCAGCCGCCTGGAGGAGAAGTTCTTGGAGGAGAATATCTTGCTGCTGCGGAAGCAATTGGTAGGTCGTGCCTGGAGGTAGGGGCACGCCTGTCCCTGCACATGGGCTGGGATTCGGGCAGGTGGTCTGGGGGCGGGCGCGAGGGGTGCCTCCGGCTGGGGGGGATTCTCCCGGATCCCGGACCTCCATCCCCGCGCGGGCCCCGGGCGCCCACGCGTTTCTGGCGTGTGCCCGCTTTGTGTCAGGTGAGGGGCTGGCGACCCCGCGCGGATTGCCGAGAGGGGGTGGCAGCTCTCCCCTCCTCGCGCTGCCTTCGGGATTCTTGGAGTCGCCTGGTTGTAACCTTCAGTCTCTCTAGTTAGACGAACGCAACGCCCTCTCCCTGAATGTTTGCAAACCCTCCTTTAAAATACCATTTCTTTTGGAGGTCTTAGCTTCGTGTCCTCCCGCCGAGAGGGGACAAAAGCCGAGGAGGGGGCTTGTGGCGAGGTTAACTGTCCGAAGCTGAATTTTACGATTACGCGGAAGCGCACGTAGGGAGCCCTGCCCCTCCCGGGACTCCAGGCACGCCAGCTTTTGCCTGGGCTGCTGCTTAATTTCAAATAGAAGCCCTTTGTATGAGGCAGCTAAAACATGCAAATGATAGAAATTTGGCTGGAGAAAGTGCCCCGTCCTCTCGTATTTTCTGTGAACGGCGGTGGAGGTGGGAGAAGAGAGAACCTGCTCTTAGGCGGCATTAATCTTACTGGATTTCCGTCAGTGTCTCTGTCATTCTGTGCCATCTGCATTAATGGGGAAGAAAAAGAACTTTGGCGCTTAATGTATTGATGAACAGCTCTTGACCCCGCCTCAGAATAATGGCGGCAGCTTTGTTATGGTGACCTCAAAAATGTAGTTTTGAAAAGAGAGGAAAAAAATGTTTTTCTGAGCATGTGATACTGTCTGAAACTAGACACATGCTCGATAATGCCCCTCATACAATAGTGAACATAGGTGATGTTGTGTGGTTATTTGTCAAGGGGTTTCTTGTATTCTGTCTTTCCACATAATTTTTCTCTCTCCTCTCTCCCTTTTTCTCTCTCAGCATCAAAGTGCTTTTACTTTGGTTTATTTTGCCTTAAGAAGCGAATTCTAGCAAACAGGCATATATGGGTTTTGTCTACAGGCTTTTTAAGTCAAAGGACGGACAGGAATAATATTCCTATGCATCTATTTTTTAAAGATGCATCCTGGTTTGTGCAATACCTTTTTTGGCATTTTACTGATTTTTGGTAGCAGCCCAGATTCGTGTGTAATGTGGATTTGAGTCAATTCTTGCTGGCTATGCCTTGGTCATTGACATTTTATGCATTGTCTTGTACAATAGCACCTTTTTCTCTTCATGAGTTTCAAGATTGTGAGTGGCACATTCCTATTGTCCCCTGGAGGGGAGTAAGGCTACATGTCAAGAGAATTTCAGTCCAGTCAGTGTTTGTGGTACTATTTTCATAGGTAGACTTGGCATTCATGATTTGAACCAGATGCCTTTTTAGTTCTCTTGCTTTCCCAGCAGTAGGAAGCACTAGGTGGCGCTGTGAGTTAGCACTACAGATCTGTCACCTTTGGAAACCCAAGTTGAGTTCAAATCTTGATGGACCTTCCCTTGAGGGTTTTGGATTTTGCCGGCTCACATTATACTTGGCACTGGCTATTAGTATTAGTTTCTCACTTTCAAAGGCCCTAAGACTGATTAAACCCCACCAAAGCACCTAATAGAAAACAAAACTCTGCGGGACATTTGGCCAGAAAATCTCACCTAAGTAAGAGTATAGTGTAGTGTAGGAAATATCTCACACCCTGACTTCAAATTAGAGTCTACTGTGAAGTATGGTTTTGTGAAAAATTGGCTGTACGCAGAGAATTTAAAAAAATCTCCTTATCCTTACCTTTAAAAAGTGAATTTGTATATATTCTTTGAAACAAAAAGTCGTGTTTTTATGAAAAAACTTTATAGCACCACAAAATGCAAGAAAGTAACACTAAACATAGAACATATTCTTGAAGTTTGTTTGTTTGTTTGTTTTAAATTCCAAATTTTGCTTTTGGAAGATATAGTGAACTTTATTTATTTATTTATTTAAAAAAGATTTTATTTCTTTGACAGAGAGAGAGACAGCGAGAGAGGGAACACAAGCAGGGGGAGTGGGAGAGGGAGACACAGGCCTCCCGCTGAGCAAGGAGCCTGATGTGGGGCTCCATCCCAGTATACGGGGATCATGACCTGAGCTGAAGGCAGCCGCTTAACTACCAAGCCACCCAGGCGCCTCTAGTGAACTCTTTAAATGGTAATTTGAGTACTGATAGCAGACTTTCTGGTTCTTTGTGACCAAAAATGTGTTCATTTTTCCTTTTCTGTGTTTCTTCCTAATCAGAATTGTCTAAGGAGAAGAGATGCTGGTTTGTTGAATCAGTTGCAAGAACTTGACAAGCAGATAAGTGACCTGAGACTAGATGTAGAAAAGACATCTGAAGAGCACCTGGAGACGGACAGTCGGCCCAGCTCAGGTGAGTGTGTGAGCACAAGGACGGAATTCTGCATTCAAGTTCTACTTCAGCCCCCTGGGGTTAGCCTTCCCAGACCTGCAAATGGCAATGGAGTTTGTTTCTAGGGTAGAGAGATTTAAAAAAAAAAAAAAAAGAAAGAAAAGAAAAAAAAGCAGTCTGCCATTCAGTTGTATGAGAGGGAAATAAAACCAGATGACAAAATTTTTAATAATGAGATTGATCTGACTGGAGTCCCCTGAGTTTAAAAATAAAAGCTTTTATTCAAATTTCTGGAAGAGCAGTCCTCCTTTGAAACTTGAGAAAGTCAGAACTGGGCTAGAAAATTAGTCACACTTCAACTTCCTGAGACCACTTCAAAAGTTTTTTTTTTTTCTTCTTTTAAGCCATTTGGCTTCTTAACTAGATTTGTTTTTTCTTCAAATTATTCTTCCTGAAACTTTCATGATAAAGTTGAGGCTTTGAGAGATCTAAGTCTCATTCCTTGAACATCTTTAAAGGTGGGGTCAAGGAGGAAGGTCAATTTGAACGTGAGAGTAACTTTGAAATGTATCCATAGATATGGGCTCTTGGCCTTTTCCTAAGAATTGCCTGAAATAAAATCATACAGGCACAATGTTAAATCCAGTGAACCAAAATTGCCCCCCACTACCACCGTCTCCCTCTCCTACCTTTCCTAGTTGATTAACTCTTTTCCTTTTAAGCACAAATGTGTACTATTGCTTGACATGATCTTAATTCCAAACGGTGTTTTTATTTGTAGGGTTTTATGAGCTGAGTGATGGGGCTTCAGGATCCCTTTCCAATTCCTCTAACTCGGTCTTCAGTGAGTGTTTATCCAGTTGTCATTCCAGCACCTGCTTTTGCAGCCCCTTGGAGGCAACCTTGACTATCTCAGATGGTTGCCCCAAATCTGCAGGTAAGACTTTTTAGAATCAATAGACATTTTTTTTTAAAGGTTTTATTTATTTATTTGACAGAGAGAGAGATCATAAGTAGGCAGAGAGGCAGGCAGAGAGAGAGGGGAAAGCAGGCTCTCCGCTGAGCAGAGAGCCTGATGCAGGGATCAATCCCAAGACCCTGGTCATCATCCCAAGATCCAGTCCCAACACCTCAGGTCATGACCTGAGCTGAAGGCAGAGGCTTAACTCACTGAGCCACCCAGGTGCCCCTTGATAGACGTTTTTAATTGGAAGGGGTGAAAGGCCCTTAAAGATGATGTAGCTTCAACCCCTTCTATTGATAGAAAAACAGAAGGTCAGAGCATTTCATCAGTGTGCTACATTTCATGACATAGTTGATTTAGAACCATGATGATCACTCTTCAGGTCCTCCTTGGGTACTGGTTAGCTGACAGTGGCAAGATAGCTTGTCCTTAGAAATCCTGTCCCAATATTACAGGTCTCTTGGGCTCTGTTTGCGAGCCTTTGCTGTTAGCTTAACTTGTTTGCATTTTCTCTTGAAAACCACTTTGGATCTGTTTTTTTCTTCTTTCAATCATTGAAAGCTCAGACTTACACTAAGTTAAATTTATCTGTCAGACTGATTGGCACTTCAGGGAGCAGTGACCCCTCCACGTTCTCCAGAATGTCTTGTACCATGGCAGCTGTCTTTTCTTCTAGCAGGTGGGCGGGATGAGATTCTCCTGGGCCATGTGCCACTGTTCCCCATTTTGGGCTATCCTCGCAGTGACCTCCAGAGAGAGTCATGCAGTTGTTGGTATTGGAAGAGTTTCTGCATTTCCACTGTATATCCCACACTGTACTAGGTGCTCTGCATACATTTATCTCCTTTGAATCTTCCCAATAGTTCTGCAGGGTGTGCAAGTATCGTTAGCTCCATCTTATGTCTCAGAAAAAGGAGGTCCAGTGAGGTTAGGTTAATTGTTTAAGGTTATATAGGTAGTGGGGAGCAGAGGCAGGACCATGCTCGGGACTAACTACCAGGTCCAAGTTTTTTCCACGACACCGAGGGAATTCAGAAATTATTGTGTTCGACCTTCTCATTGAACAGAGGAGGAATTTGGTTTTATGAAACAGCTTGTCAGAGGCTCCTCATTTGCTGAATGGCAGAGTTGTTGCTGAAACTTGGAACTCCCTGCGTAGTTCTACTTTACTGTGGTTCCTCAAGAGCAGAGAAAACAAAGGAGAGGAGCTGTGGGTGCCAGCACAAGTCACTGTACTCTCTGTTTGCCTGGGCAGAAGGCTGACTTTTTGAGATCCCAGCAATGAAAACATCGTGCCAAACAACTGAGGCTGCTAACTGGCTGGTTTTTTGTGTTTGTACTGTGTGCTATCAGCAGCAATTACTTGGGGAAGCACAAATCTGTGTTATCTAGAGTGTCTGGGCCTCAAGTTCATTGGTAATTGCTCCCCTTCACTCTGCTGCTCTGGTTTCAGAGGGAAACTTTAAAACCCATTAAAGGTGCTTTGGTAAAGGTTTTCCTTGAGGACAGACCCCTGATCTCCCAAATGCCACATCTTCACATAACTGAGGCAGTTGTACTGGGCCTTGGGGACTGAGATGTCTGTTTCGCGCCTTAACTCAGTTGAGAATAGGGACAGAATAGTAAAGTGTAGGTAAACATAGGGCAATGTTTAAATATAGGGCGAAGATAGAGTAGTGGAGGAGGATGGATGGGCAACAGTATTAGCTAAAAAGGTTTCCCTTTCTTATAGTTAGCTGTTTATTAGGAGTACAGGTGTGTGTGGGGGGTGGGGGGTAAGGACACAGCACTTTTACTTTATAATAATCTTTTCTTCACAAATAAATCCTATCTTTTCTGTGTCCAGAATATATTTTTCCCCAGGGCTGCTAATTACCACTGAAGGTCATTACCACTGAAGGTCTTTCCCTTAAATTAAGCAATTTACATAGACTCTGGCACATAGTAGTTTTCCAATATTTGAGTGAATAAGTATAATACAGGATATATTAAATAGTGACAAAACTTTGATATTCCTGAGCTAAAGTTCATTAAAGGGATTTCATATTTATAATAGTCACCAAGGGTAAGACATCAAAATCATTTAATTAAGCAAGAAAGCTTGATTTCCTTGTATTTTGGCATCTACATTTTTGAGATGTGGAAAATTTATTCATTAATACAACTCAATCTTTTAAAACCTTATCAAGAATTCCTTCCTATTTATTGTTTTATTTTTTAGTGTCACTATTGAAAATATAAGGTGATTATTATTTACATTTGGTTAATCTTCATTGAAATTTGATCAGTTTCTTTGAACTTCCAATTGACAATTATACCAAACACATGTCATTAAGTAGATCTAAAAAGATAGAAAATGAAGAGAAACCTCTCAGAAAGTACAGTTTATCTGCAGTATTTCAAAAGGAAACCAGGTATAGAATACAGAGGGTAAAGTAGCCCAGAGAAAGAATGATTCAAAAAATGTGTTTTTTTGAGTTGTAAATGCAGTGTATATTTATGGAAAATGTAGAAAATAGGAAATAAAGAAGAAAATCTCACTTGCTTTTTACACTGCAATGCTACTATTGGCATCCTGGTGTGCTTCATCTAAGACTTTTCTCTTTGCATATATATATACAGTCAATAAAATTATAATCATAGTCTGGTATTATATCATGATTTTCACTAAACTTTAAAGCATTTTCCCCATTATTCAATAGTTTGAAAGTGTGTTTTTTTTTTTTAAGATTTTATTTATTTATTTGACAGAGATCACAAGTAGGCATAGAGGCAGGCAGAGAGAGGGGGAAGCAGGCTCCCCGCTGAGCAGGGATCCTGATGCAGGGCTTGATCCCAGGACCCGGAGATCATGAACTGAGTGGAAGGCAAAAGCTCAACCCACTGAGCCACCCAGGCACCTCAATTTGAAAGTATTTATAATGGCTGAATACTTTTCCTTCAGAGGATATATCATTTCCTGTTACGAATTTCTTTGTTAAATATTTCTTCCCTCATCCAGTAGTATGGACTGTATGTAAAAGAGTACAGTAGCTTGTAGGAATAGTTGGTTCTTTAGCATTCTCTATCTGTGAATTTGTTTTCCTAGAAATTGGCCTGAGTCAAGCTGGCGCTGACCAATTAATTTCTTCAGAGTGTACCTTTAAATGTTTTTCAGATCTCATAGGATGGTTGGAATATAAAGAAGGCCACTGTGAAGACCAGGCCTCAGGGCCAGTTTGCCATACCCACTCCACATCACAATTTAATTCCCTTGGTATCATTGCAGATGTGAATCCCAAGTACCAGTGTGATCTGGTGTCTAAAAACGGGAACGATGTGTATCGCTATCCCAGCCCACTTCATGCCGTGGCGGTGCAGAGCCCAATGTTTCTCCTTTGTCTGACGGGCAACCCTCTGAGGGAAGAGGAGAGGCTTGGTAACCATGCCAGTGACCTTTGTGTGGGATCTGAGTTGGACGCCGTCAAGACAGACACTTCCTTGCCATCTCCAAGCAGTTTGTGGTCTGCTCCCCATCCTTCGTCCAGTAAGAAAATGGATGGCTACATTCTGAGCCTGGTCCAGAAAAAAACACACCCTGTAAGGACCAACAAACCAAGAACCAGTGTGAATGCGGACCCCACGAAGGGGCTTCTGAGGAATGGGAGCGTCTGTGTCCGAGTGACTGGGGGCGTCTCACAGGGCAACAGCGGGAACCTTAAAAATTCTAAACAGGTGCTTCTGCCCTCGGGCGGAATCCCTTCTCCGGACCTCGGGACGTTCTCCCCACCGAAGCAGTGGTCAAAGGAATCCAAGGCAGAACACGTGGAAAGCAAGAGGCTGTCCCCGCCTGAGGGCTGCTTGCCCGGCGCCGCCCCTGAACTTCCAGCCAAGCATCTGCCCAAAAATGCCAAGCCCGCTTCCCAGGAACACGCCCGCTGTCCCACCGCTGTCCCAGGGGAGTCCCCCAAAGACGGCATTCAGGTTCTAGGCGCCCCTGCCAAGGAGAGCCCCGGGAGGGGCCCCGCGCCGCCGGCGGAGGGCAAAGCCGTCCAGCCGCTGAAAAAGCTGTCGCAGAAGAGCTGCCCGCCGCCCGCCCCTCCTGCAGCGCCCCCTCCTGTGCCCACGACGCCGCTGCCTGCGGCTTTCACCGTGGAAGAGCGGCCGGCGCTGGATTTCAAGAGCGAGGGCTCCTCCTCCCAGAGCCTGGAGGAAGGGCCCCCGGCGAAGGCGCCGTCCGGCCCGGGCCCGCAGGCAGCGGGCGGCAGGCCCCACCGCGGCTCCCGGACCGCGGCCGTCCCGCGGGGCTCAGCCCCGAAGCACCGGGGCGCCCCGACCCTTCACGGCCCGGACAGCGCGCTGCCCCCGGTGAGGGAGAAGAGCCGCGTGGCGGGCAAGAAGTGCCGGTTCCCCGACGACGCGGACACAAACCGGAAACTCAGGAAGGCCTCGTCCCGCGGGCGGAAGGGCGGGGGCGGCCAGCCCGAGGCGGGTCTCCCCAGCCGGCCGCCGGGCGCGGGCCACAGGGCCGGGGGCAGGGCGCACGGCCACGGCCGGGAGGCTCTGGTGGCCAAGCCCAAGCACAAGCGAACGGACTCGCGGCGCTGGCGCTCGGCCGCGGAGGTGTCCCTGGAAGAGGCCCTGCGGCGGTCGCGGCGCGTCCGGCGCGAGCACGTGGGCCTGTATCCCGCCGCCGTGCCGCTGCCCTACGCCAGCCCCTACGCCTACGTGGCCAGCGACTCGGAGTACTCGGCCGAGTGCGAGTCGCTCTTCCACTCCACGGTGCTGGACACCAGCGAGGACGAGCGCAGCAACTACACCACCAACTGCTTCGGGGACAGCGAGTCCAGCGTGAGCGAGGGTGAGTTTGCGGGCGACAGCACGAGCTCCAGTGACTCCGAGGAAAGCGGGGGCCTCATCTGGTCCCAGTTCGTCCAGACCCTCCCCATCCAGGCGGTCACGGCCCCAGACCTCCACAGCAACCCCACGAAAACCTTTGTCAAAATCAAGGCTTCGCATAACCTCAAGAAGAAGATCCTCCGCTTTCGGTCCGGCTCTCTGAAACTCATGACGACCGTCTAAGGAACGCCGCTGGCGGGGAGAGCGGGGTGCTGTCTAGTTTTCTAGAGGAAAAGGTGGCGTCTTATTTCTTTGTGTGACAGTTTCACGGAATGCTTTCCTTTCGTTGGGGTTACCCCGAGGTCAATTGTCTCGTCTTCATCTTGTAGGGACACTAGTGCCTTGAATGGAAGGTAAAGAATGTTTTTTTGTTGGCTAGGAGTAAATACTGGGTTTTTAATGGTGGTGATAGTGAATGGATTTTGTGATATCAGGTGATTTTTATCGGAAATTCTCCGAGCTTCTGTGAAGGCACAGGTTTCGATGGTCCAGTCTTACTGGGATGGGACCTTTTGATCGGAAGGTCAGGTTGATGGAATCTAGGACATACGTTTGCTTCTTGGTTCTCTCGGGCAGTGTCGCCACCAGGGTTTACCTGTTGAGAGGCATCACGTACACTTGTGTGAAGTAGGTACGATGGACAGTCATTGTTTTCTGTAATTTTCAATATAGTCTCCCTTTCTTAGGTGGGTCCCCATTCTCTTTTCCTCCCAGAACTGTTTCGTTTACTGGACTCAGAACTTGAAGACCAGCCCCTAGATCCAGAGCTGGTGACCTGGATCGGGAGGCTGGTAATAACCTTAAAAGGATTCACTAAAACTTTTGCCGCATTTGGTGCCTAGGCCCTAGTTTCAGTAACCCTTTAACGGCCGATTAGCCAACATTTTGATGCCTTTTTCCTCTTCCCTGATTTGCAGCTGATCCAACCATTTCTTCCTGGAAGGACTTGTCTTTGGGATAGAATTTTGGTCCTGGGGTACTGAGAAATTCAGCCCTAATGAAATAACCCTGGGGTGTGACTCTAAGCCCAGAATTGCTCACTGAGCATTGTGCCACCTAAGCATTGGCCTGAACATTTTAGTGCAATCCAGTCCAGATTGGACCACTGATTCTGTCTGGAAGGGCTTTTTTTAAAAAAAGAAAAAAAAAAGTTTTGGTAAACAGTATTGTGTAAAATTGTTTTTTATACCAATATATGCATGTTTTGTGCATGAGTAGTATTTGTTTTGATATTTCTATGATGTTAAATTACTGTATGATATAAACAGTATGTGTTTTTATATATCATTGTGTAAATTTAATATAACGCATTTTATGCTGTAATAAACAGTTTGTTTTACTGCTGTTAAGTTTGTTGTTTGGGTATAAAACCAGTTACACATAAAAATCTTGTGCTGATTGTTTTGGAATTTCTATTCTAAGCATTAGAATATTCGTAGTAATTGAAGCAGGTTTTAGGCATAGGCTTCGATTGGATGGTGAGTAAACAAATGAAAAGCAAACCACTTCTTTAGAATAGTTAAGGTAATTCTTTAAAATTTAAAGTAAATTTGGTAGGTGTCATCCAAGGAGAATATTTCTGAGAAGAATCTTCCTACTCCCCCAACTTTTCAGTATAAAAAAAATTTCTGACACGGAAATGTTGAAATGAGAGCAAACACCTGTATAGCCAACACCCAGATTCAACAATTGCTAACAATTGCTGACACTTGCTTTAACTTTCTTTACATATATATTAGGTTAAACCATATTCCTGGTTTTGAAGCTTAAAGACAGATTTTGGCAATCTTCTCTCTCCACCACACTGCTCTACTCCTTTAAAGTAAATTTCAGGCAGCATGGTAATTCCTGTCTAAAAACTTAAGCATGTATTTCCTAAGAACAAGGAAATTCTTAGGATAGAACTAAAATATAGAACTAAAACGTCATGATCACACCTAAGGAAAACTGGCAATAATTCTGAATATCATCAAATATTTAATCTCTATTCAGATTTTCCAATTTGTTTCAGACTTCTTTTTAAATTTTTTTTTTTTTCGTAAAGATTTTATTTATTTATTCGACAGAGAGAGATCAAGTAGGCAGAGAGGCAGGCAGAGAGAGAGAGGAGGAAGCAGGCTCCCTGCTGAGCAGAGAGCCCGATGTGGGACTGGATCCCAGGACCCTGAGATCATGACCTGAGCCGAAGGCAGTGGCTTAACCCACTGAGCCACCCAGGCGCCCCTTAAAATTTTTTTTTAAAAAAGATTTTATCTATTTATTTGGGAGAGAGAGAGAGAGGTCAGAGGGAGAAGCAGACTCCCTGCTCAGCAGGGAGCCTGATGTGGGACTCAATCCTGCGATTGCAGGATCATGCCCTGAGCCAAAGGCAGTTGCTTAACCAATTGAGCCACCCAGGTGTCCCTTGTTTCAGACTTTTTTTTTTAAAAGATTTTTATTTATTTATTTTGAGAGAGAGAGACAAAGTGAGAGAGAGCATGAGAGGGGAGGTCAGAGAGTGAAGCAGACTCCCCATGGAGCTGGGAGCCCAATGTGGGACTTGATCGCAGGACTCTGGGACCATGACCTGAGCTGAAGGCAGTTGCTTAACCAACTGAGCCACCCAGGTGCCCCTGTTTCAGACTTTTTAACAGTAGTTTCCTCCCTTTAACTTCACAGGTTTCAGTCAGTATGTGGCGTTTGGTTGTAGATCTTTTGTCTTTTTAGTTTAGAAGAGTTTCCTCCCATTTCTTAAAAATGACACTGGGTTTTTAAATTCATAGTTATAGAAGGGCTCACATTCTGGATTTGGTTGTTTCCTTATGTTGTCTTTTAATGCCTAGTCCTTCTATTTCCTGTAAACCATTTAAGGCTTGGTTAGATTCAGGTTAAACGTTCTTGGCAAGAAGATTTCACTAGTGATCTTTTGTGTTTTTATTGCTTCACATTAAGAAACATATTATCAGATTGCCCTACTATTACTGAATTTAAGAGTAGTTAAGGGGGTGAGCAGAGATTTCTCCATTATAAAGCTTTTTTTCTCTGCAAATGGCTATTATTTGTGGGTGATTCTTCAATATTGTGTGGCTGTTCTTCACAACATTGTGCTTAATGGCTTTAGCTTACACTGCTGATCCTTGCATGAACCAGTTACTATTGCCTTGGGGGTTCACAATGGTAGTTTTCTAAATATCTTTCCTTCTACATTCTACAAAAAAAGGCTTTCCTTATTTTTTTTCCCTTTTCCTTTTTTTAAATTCAAATTTTAGTTAACATATGGAGCAATATTGGTTTCTGGAGTAGAATTCAGTGATTTGTCACTTACATACAACACCCAGTGCTCATCACAAGTGTCCCCTTTAATACCCACCAGCCACCTAGCCATACCCCATCCGCCTCCCTCCGTCAACCCTCAGTTTGTTTTCTTATATTAAGAGTCTCTTACAGTTTATTTCCCTCTCCTTTTGTTCACCCATTTTCTTTCTTAAATTCCACATTTGAGTGAGATCATAGAATATTTGTCTTTCTCTGATGACTTATTAGCATAATATGCTCTAGCTTTATCTACATTGTTGCAAATGACAAGATTTTTTTGAGTAATATTCAAATAATATAACTTGAGTCGTATTCCATTATGTCTGTACATGTACCATATCTTTATCCATTCATCAGTTGATGGGCATTTGGGCTCTTTCCATAGTTTGGCTATTGTTAATAATACCCCTTTTTCTTTTTTGAATATCATGGTGGACTCGGATTTTTGTTTATTTGATATCTTATAATCATAGTTATTGTTTGTTTGTTTTTGATGCTCAGCATGTCCCAAATTTGGCCAATGGGAGGGCAAATTTTGTTAAAAGAAAACTAGAATCAGCCCAGTCTATTATTTACTAAGAAATGTACTCAATTATAATGAATTTTTCATATGCTAAATTTCAACACAACAATTCCTTAACCATTTTTAAAAAATTTGTCTTGGAAATTTTCTTTTTCTATATCCTATATACCTCTTGTGTCTGAGAAGGCTTTTAACTTATGGAACATAGCAAGTAATTTCTCCATGGCTTATAAAGGTAAGACATCTTTTTTCTTTTTTTAATAAGACATCTTTTTAGCAAGAACTCTCAGACAATTCTGTTCTTCAAAATCTTTAGTCTTTACTATTCATATTTTTTAAAAAACATTTTTGTTTATCAGAGACAGCACAAACAGGGAGCTGCTGAGGGAGAAGCAGACACCCCACCGAGCAGGGAGTCCAAAACAGGGTTTCATCCCAGGACCCTGGGATCATGACTTGAACTTCCTGAGCCGAAGGCAGATGCTTAACCAACTGAGCTACCCAGGCACCCTTATTCCTGTGTTTTTATATGCAACCTGTCATTCTGCTTGGACTAGAATTTGACTACCTGATTAAATTTAAGTCAAGCACAAGCAAGGGGATGATCTCACCATCTTTTCTAATGCTGTGATCCGATCTCTTTGGGGGCAGGCTATAAAGTTTATGGTTTAAGGCAACTGTGACCTGAAGTCAATTCTTGAATCCAAGTTGTTCTCAATGAGCATTATTCTCAGAAGGGGATGCTTTCTGAAAGCCAGCTTCTTAAATAATTACAATGCCAACCTAAGAGAAGCATGAAAAACAGGATTTTCCAAGAACCTTCCGTTTGTCCTCCTCTGTCCATTGCTTGACTTCTCTAGCGAGCAGTTGTGTTGCACTTGGAAAATTGGGTTTTGTCCATTATTTTCAGTGACAAAGTAGCTGCCATTGTTATAAACAGAAAAACTCCTTAAAATATTTTCCTTTATTAAGATAAATTACAGATGCTCATTGTCAAAAAAAGAAAAGAATTTATCTTAACAAAACATAGGTGTTTCAATTCTGTTAATCCTCCTCAAATCTCACTCTTCAGTAAGTTTGGTGTATATGTTTCCATATTCTGTTATATGCACATACAAATACATAACCTTTATATTTTTTCTTCAAAAATGTAGATCCAATTTATATGTATTGTTCTGTAATTAGCTTCCTTCATTTATTTCATGAACCTGTATAGTAGATATAATTTCTAATTCCTTTTAGTGGGATTCCAAGTGTGTTCTTATTAAGAAAAAAGGCACTAGATTTTATCGGTTACTTTTTTGTTCAGAAAAATTCTAATATTTAGCAACAAAAGTGTTAATGCAAGTGCTATACCTTTGCACATATATTAATTACCTTTCTAGGTTTCTAATGTATTTTGTTATTTTGTATTGTGAGCTCACTTCCTAGTGGGGTATTATTAGGGAATCCCGGGAGGCTTGATTCAGAATTTTTTCATACTGAGAAGCTTTGTTTTTTTCTGCCAGGTGCTTCAGGGACATTTTTAGCCTGAACACTATTTATTTATTTATTTGTTTATTTATAGTACTCTCTACACCCAATATAGGGCTTGAACTAACAACCCTGAGATCGAGTCAATGCTCTTCCGACTGAGCCTGCCACGTGTCCTCTAGACCACCTTTTAGGTTAATTTCTTTACTTGGGGTTACCTGACTACAGAGGTAATATATATTCAAATCGTAAGCTCACATGAGGATTGACTGTGATTATATATTCTCAGGGGAGACCTTTCCCAAGGCAGGAGAGCTTCCTTATTTTTTCCTGCGCTAGCAAGTGAAATGTTTTCTTGGACCAATCTTTTACTGAGGGTGTAGGTCTTCACTGCTTTCAGGAATCTGGGGGAGTCTCGGTCCCAAATCCTACCCTCAGTCCCAAATCCAAGCAAAGTTCTTGTCTGTGAGTGCTTTTATAAACCAAAGCCCCTTGCTTAAGGGACCAGCAATCTCTCCCTCTAGTCTTTAAGGGTAGACCAAACCTGTGTGTTTTTCCTTTTCATGAAGTCAAAACACACTTAAGAGGATGTTTGTTAATAGTTTACCAGTCATTTCTGTTTTATAGTGAGACAATTAGGTTATCTAGTTCACAATATGGCTGGAAGCGTAGGACTGCTTGTTACATTTGTCAATAAGTTGGTTTCTCCCTTCTTATTTTTGGTATAATTTTATTGAGATGCAATTGAAGTCCAGTAGAATGCACATATTTGAACTGCACAATTTGAACAGTTTTGACATATGTATATACCCATGTAACCACCACAATCAATATAACAAACATTTCCATCATTCTCAAAAGTTTCTTTGATCCCTTTTGTAATCATCTCTCCCTCCACACTTTTCCCCAGACAACCACTAATTAGCTTTCCTTCACTATGGCTTACTTTGCAGTATACTCTTTTTTGCCTGAATTTTTTATTCCACATCATGATTTTTATTTTATTTATTTTTTAATTAACATATAATGTATTATTTGCCCCAGGGGTACAGGTCTATGAATCATCAGGCTTACACATTTCACAGTACTGACCATAGCACATACCCTCCCCATTGTCCATCACCCAACCACCCCATCCCTACCTCCCTACTCCCCCGCAACCCTCAGTTTGTTTGTGAGATTAAGAGTCTCTCATGGTTTTTCTCCCTCCCGCTCCCATCTTGTTTCATTTTTTTCCTTCCCTCCTCCACACAACACCCCACCTACCTCTCAAATTCCTCATATCAGAGAGATCATATGATAATTATCTTTCTTTGATTGACTTACTTCGCTCAGCATTATACTCTCTAGTTCCATCCACATCATTACAAATGGCAAGATTTCATTTCTTTTGATGGCTGCATAGTATTCCATTGCAGATATGTACACCACTTCTTCTTTATCCATTCATCTGTTGATGGACATCTAGGTTCTTTCCATAGTTTGGCTATTGTGGACATTGCTGCTATAAACATTAAAGTGCACATGCCCCTTCGGATCACTACATTTGTGTCTTTAGGGTAAATACCCAGTAGTGTGATTGCTGGGTCATAAGGTAGCTCTATTTTTAACTTTTTGGGGAAACCCCATGCTATTTTCCAGAGTGGCTGCACCAGCTTGCATTCCCACCAACAGTGTAGGGGGGGTCCCCTTTCTCTACATCCTTTCCAACATCTGTCGTTTCCTGACTTTTTAATTGTAGCCATTCTGACTGGTGTGAGGTGGTATCTCATTGTGGTTATGATTTGTATTTCCCTGATGCTGAGTGATGTGGAGCACTTTTTCATGTGTCTGTTGGCCACCTGGATGTCTTCTTTGCAGAAATGTCTGTTCATGTTTTCTATCCATTTCTTGATTGGATTATTTGTTCTTTGGGTGTTGAGTTTGATAAGTTCTTTATAGATTTTGGATACTAGCCCTTTATTTGATATGTCGTTGCGAATATCTTCTCCCATTCTGTCAGTTGTCTTTTGGTTTTGTTGACTGTTTCCTTTGCTGTGCAAAAGCTTTTGATCTTGATGAAGTCCCAATGGTTCATTTTTGTCCTTGCTTCCCTTGTCTTTGGCGATGTTTCTAGGAAGAGTTTGCTGCCTGTGGTCTCCTCAAGGATTCTGATGGATTCCTGTCTCACATTGAGGTCTTTCATCCATTTTGAGTCTATTTTTGTGTGTGATGTAAGGAAATGGTCCAGTTTCATTCTTCTGCATGTGGCTGTCCAATTTTCCCAACACCCTTTGTGGAAGAGACTGTCTTTTTTCCATTGGACGTTCTTTCCTGCTTTGTCAAAGATTAGTTGACCATAGAGTTGAGGGTCTATTTCTCTATTGCTGGGCTCTCTATTCTGTTCCATTGGTGTATGTGTCTGTTTTTGTGCCAGTACCATACTGTCTTGACGACTATAGATTTGTAAGAGTTTGAAGTCTGGAATTGTGATGCCACAAACTTTGGTTTTCTTTTTCAACATCCCTCTGGCAATTTGAGGTCTTTTCTGGTTCCATATAAATTTTAGGATTATTTGTTCCATTTCTTTGAAAAAAATTGATGGTATTTTGATAGGGATTGCATTAAGTGTGTAGATTACTTTAGGTAGCGTAGACATTTTTATAATATTTGTTCTTCCAACCTGTGAGCATGGAACGTTTTTCCATTTCTTTGTGTCTTCTTCAATTTCTCTCATGAGTACTTTATACTTTTCTGAGTACAGATTCTTTTCCTCTTTGGTTAGGTTTATTCCTAGGTGTCTTATGGTTTTGGTTGTGATTGTAAATGGGATCGACTCCTTAATTTCTCTTTCTTCTGTCTTGTTGTTGGTGTAGAGAAATGCAACTGATTTCTGTGCATTGATTTTATATCCTGACACTTTACTGAATTCCCACATCATGATTTTTCGATTCTAACATGCTATGTCATGTCTCAATAGTTCATTCATTTTTTTATTACCGAGTTGTATTTGTGTAGATATATTGCAGTTTGTTTTTCTTATTTACTTGTTGATGGACATTTGGGTTATTTCCAGGTTGAGGCTATTATAAATAAAGCTGTGAAGAACATTCATTAACAGGTCTTTGTGGGGACAGATGTCTTTGTTTCTTATACCTAGATGCCCAGGAGTGGAATGCCTTGGTCTTGGTCTTGTGGTAGGTATATGTTTAATTTTAAATTACAAAAATATTTTCCAAATTAATTATGCCATTTTACATTCCTACCAGGAGTTAGGAGAATTTGGTTACTCCATATTTTTGCTATCATTTGGCATGCTCAGTCTTCATTTTAGCCACTCTAATGGCTATGTAATGATATCTCATTATGGTTTTAATTTGAATTTCCCTGATAACTAATGATGTTGAGTATCTTTTCATAAGCTTATTGGCCTTCTGTATATCTTTGATTAGTTGTCTGCTCAAATAGTTTGTCCATTTAAAAAATTGTGTTGTTGGGCTTCATATTATTGAGTTATAAGAGTTTATAAATACCACGTAAAAGTCCTTTGATATATGTTGTCAATATTTTCTCCCCATCTGTGGCTTGACTTTTCACTTTCTTTTTTCTTTTTAAAAGTTTCATTTATTTATTTGAGAGAGAGAACACATGAACACAACTGTCGGGGCGGGGGCAGAGGGAGAGATCTGCTTGGAGATCGAGTTCATGCAGGCTCAATCTCACCACTCATCAATGAGATCACAGGCCAAGCTGAAACCAAGAGTCAGACACTCAACCGACTGAACCAGGCATCCCTTGCCTTTTCACTTTCATAATGGTGTCTTATGAAAAACCAAAGTTTTAAATTTGTATCAAGTCCAATTCTTTATTTTTCCTTTTATGGTTTGGGTTTTGGTATCCCATCTAGGAAACCTTGCTTAATCCAAAGTTGTAAAGATTTATTCTGAGTTTTCTTCTAGAAGTTTTATGATTTTAGGTTTACATATAGGCCAATGACCTTCTTTTGAGTTAATTTTTCTGTATGATGTGAAGTAAGAATAGATGTTTAGTTTTTCCACAGATATTCAGTTCGTGTATAACTATTTTGTTGAAATGATTTTCCCTTCTGAATTGGCACCTTTGTAAACACACACACACACACACACACACACAGAGTTGACACATGTATGTACCTATTTCTGGATTCTCTTGTTTCATTTACCTATATGCCTATTTTTTAACCAATAACGAACTGTCTTGATTTTTGTAGCTTTATAGTATTGAAATAAGGTAGGACAAGTCTTCCAAGTTTGCTGTCCTCTTTCTCCTTTTTTTTTTTTTTATAAAGATTTTATTTATTCATTTAAGAGAGACAGACAGACAGAATGAGCAGGGGGAGGGGCAGAGGGGAAGCAGATTCCCTGCTGAGCAGGACTTGTGGGCAGATCCTAGGACCCAGAGATCATGACCTGATCTAAAGTCAGTTGCTTAACTGAGCCACTCAGATGACCCTTTCTCTTTCTACTTCTAATTCTTTTGATCACTCTAGATCTTTTTTTTTTTTTTTTTTAAGATTTTATTTATTTATTTATTTGACAGCACGAGATCACCAGTAGGCAGAGAGGCAGGCAGAGAGAGAGGAAGGGAAGCAGGTTCCCTGCTGAGCAGAGAGCCAGAAGGGGCTTGATCCCAGGACCCTGGGATCATGACCTGAGCTGAAGGCAGAGGCTTTAACCCACTGAGCCACCCAGGCGCCCCAGATCACTCTAGATCTTTTGCATTATCATATAAACTTTGGAATCAGACTGTCAAATTCTACAAAACAAAACAAAAACTTGCTGATTTGGTATCACATGGAATATAGTTTGTACTAGAGATACTGCCATTTAAAAAATGAGGTTTTAATCCACGAGTACGCTATAGCTTTCCATTTATTTAGATCTTCTTTAATTTTCTTCAGCAATGTTTTATAGTTTTAGTGTAGAAGTCTTGGTCATCTTTTGCTAGATTTATTCTTATGTATTTTACAATTTTTGGTGATTTTGTAAATAGAAGTTTTATAAATTTTATTCTCCAATTGCTGCTGGAACAAAAGAATATAATTGATACTGCATATTTACCTTGAACTGTGCACCTTGTTAAGTTAATTTCTTTGTTTTAGTGATGGTTTTGTAGAATTCTAATCCTAGGCTTTTTTGATATTGTCCTAAAGTCTGGAAACTGTTGTTCATTTTTTTCAATCTTTTCTCTTTATTCTTCAATTTGGATAATCACTGTTGCTCTATCTTCATTACCCTTAGTTATCTACATTCTGCTATTGGACCCATCCAGTGGAAAAATATTAATTTAGATAATACATTTTTCAGTCCTAAAGTTTCCAGATGGGTGTGTTTTGTAGTTGTTGTTTTTAGTTTCCGTTTCTTTACTTTCTCTTTTCATTCATTTCAAATGTGTTTTACCTCATGGAGCATAGTTATAGTAGCTCTTTGAAAATCTTTGATAGGGTGCCTGTGTGTCTCAATTGGTAAAGGGCCTTTGGCCCTGGTCATAATCCTAGGGTCCTGGGATCCAGCACTGCATGGGGCTCCTTGCTTGGTTGGGAGCTTGCTTCTCCCTCTGCCTGTTGCTACCCCTGCTTGTGCTCGCTCTCTCTGACAAATAAATAAAATCTTAAAAAAAAAAAAGTCTTTGATAGTTTCACCATTTAGGTGATCTTGAGGTTGTCCTCTATTGACTGTTTTTCCCTAAAGAATTTGTCACGTTTTCCTGTTTTTTTGGTTGTCAGGTATTTTCAGGTTGTATCCTGAACATTATTGATGTAATATTGTATGGGTTTTGGGGTTTTTTTTTGTTTAATAATCCTTAGGAGAATGTTGATGTTTTTGCTTTAGCAAGCAATCGACCCAGCTAGGCTCTGACTTTAGCTAAGTTCTTCTTAACCTTTGTGGGCAGTGGTTTAAATCTCAGTTAAAGTAGTCAAGCCTTTAATGTACCACTTTGGGTCTGTCCTGCACATGCATAGTTCAGGGGTTAGTCTGCAACTTACGCAGGTGGTTCGTATCTCATTTAAATTGTCAGTGCCTTTGCTGTGTTGATTTGAGTCTGTACCTTACATGAAGGGCTCATTCGCAGAGTTGGGGAGCCCCCGTCTCTGTTTCTTTCCCTTTGGGGATTTCTCCCATTCACTCTACCCCCACAGCATTAAGATTTCTGGTCCCTGTGGCTAAAAAGACGTTTCTATTGGAATTTTAGCTGCCTATAGCACACACTGTTCTGAAACTGGAGCCTATTCTCAGGATAAAGCTGCTTGAGAAAAGAGAGAATGGAAAACTCACCCATCCCCCCAAATCCATCTGCTTTTGTTTACTTTCACAGTTCTCAGGTAGTTCCCCCCCCCCCATATTTTTATCAGAGCTTTTAATTGTAAACAGTAGGAGGGCTAGGTTATCGTGGGCTCACACTGCCGTGGCAGAACCAGAATCCACTGACCCATTTATTTTTATATGGATGGAATTCAAAAACTCAGCAGAGTCCTACTTATACATAGGCATTCTGTGTTCTGGTTCTTAAATGTCATATAATAGTAAGCATCATTGAAAGCAAGGAAATCCTTTATCAGTGTTGAGGAGGGTATATTTAGAGTTGGCACAATTTTATTTTACTTTTTTCTAGGTGCAAACCTTTAATTTAGAAGGTATAAGGGAGCTGTATAATTTATTTCTATACTGCTTTTTCTTTTGGAGCTAAAAAATAACATTCTTTACACATATGTATATTGCTTGAAAGGTGATATAAAAATGCCTTTTGTTTCCTTGGGATCATTTTGTTTCATTTCAGACCTGTCACTTTTAATTATTTACCTGATCGTCCTGTCTCTCACTATAATGTAAATACAGTTTATAATGATGCTTTTGAAAATGGTTACTTACTCCTTGGTCCACAGACCTTTTTTGGAGCTGCTACAACCTATCTGTGAAACATAAGGAGTAGCAGCATGGAGCCTAGAGCTGATTCAGAGAATTATTTTAATTTGAGGACCGTTGCCCAGGTAAATAACAGCTGCTTTGGAATCATTACAGCTGAAGTGGTCAATGAATAATTTACCTTCATATTTAAGCGTAACAGATGAATATTTCAGGGTTACCAAACCATATAATAAGTCTTAAATATCACTAGTTCATCTAGCTGTTATATTTTAAAGGGAACACTACAAACAGATAGTAGGATGGAGAGCTGCAACCTAGAGAGTTTTGTTGGGAGGTTGTGATTCATGATGGGGAACATCAAAATGATCAGAGTAGGATTTGGTTTGGGTAAACAACCCTAAAATCTATTTATTTATTAAAATTTTATGCAAAATGTGTTAAGTCTTTGAACTGGCAAACTTGGGCAGGGAATCTTGCAGAACATCTTTTTTCCCATGAAATTTTCTTTTTAAATTTATATTCCTTACTTACGAGGAAGCTAGTCCCACATTTCTGGCTTTCTAATGGGTTCTGGCATTTTATTCTGAATATTGTACTTAGCTAGAACCAGGATATGCAGAGATCTATTTTTTTACTCTAAGGGGAGTTTACTGTTTTATTTTATTAAAATTTTTTTAAATTTATTCATTTGAGAGAGAGAGAGAGAGAGAGAATGAGTGATGAGAGAGGCAGAGGGAGAAGCAGACTCCTCACTGAGCCAGAAACCTGACCCCAGGACCCAGAGATCATGACATGAGTGGAACACCTAAACCACCTGAGCCCCTCAGGAGCCCCGGAGAGTTTTTGTTTTTTCTTTTCTTTTTTTTTTTTTTTTGTAGTTGATAGTTTCTTTTATGTTTACAAACACAATATATGTGTATTATAGAAAATTTAAAAAATACAAATAAGCAAAAAATAAGACTATAAAATACTATTTTTATTATTCAGAGATGATTCCTACCCACCTTTCATTATGTATCTTTCCAGATCCCCTTCAATTATGCATATATATGTCTTTTTGTTCCTAGAATGAGATCATACTTCATTTGCTATTTTGCCACTTGATTCTTAAAGTCAAGAGTCTCTGCCTTTCCATATAAATGCATTTTTACCTTATCTAATATCCAGGACACATTCACATTTCCCTAACTGTTAGGGGAGCTTTAGAAAAAATTTAAAACTTAAATTAAAAATCAATCCTTGATAAAAGAATGTTATTCTAAACACTTACCTAAATTCATTTGATTCAGAAAATTCATGGGAAGTCTTTGGTAGGCTTAATGGTTGATATTGATAATCATGTGATTAATCTGTTGCATGGATTAATTGATTCTGATTACAACCATAGAGTTACCAAAATCAAAGATAAACTGGTGCTCTGGTAAGTTCGGGGACTGAAATGATACCCATTCTGTCAAGAAGTTCCTAATAAGGATGAAGAAACATATAATGTGAGGAATTTAACAGTCCTCATATTTGTAGCCTTTGCTTTCTTTTGGGTTACTTCATGTAATGTCTGAATAAGGTTTATTTGGTCCTTTGGAAAAGACCCGGGTAATTGGTGACCACTAGCATATATCCCATAAGTGAGTTTTTTTCCCTAAATGATATCCTATGTCAGGGAAGAGTTACATTTATTCTCCCAAAGCTAAAACTAGGCCAAGGGAGGAACATTCTTTTTTTTTTTTTAATTTTATTTATTTATTTGACACAGAGAGAGAGAGATCACAAGTAGGCAGAGAGAGAGGGAGAAGCAGGCTCCGCTGAGCAGAGAGCCCGATGCGGGGCTCGATCCCAGGATCCTGGGATCATGACCTGAGCCGAAGGCAGAGGCTTTAACCCACTGAGCCACCCAAGCGCCCCGGGAGGAACATTCTTTTTTTAAAAAATTTATTTATTTATTTATTTATTTAAAAGATTTATTTATTTATTTGACAGAGAGAGATCACAAGCAGGCAGAGAGGCAGGCAGAGAGAGAGAGGAGGAAGCAGGCTCCCTACTGAGCAGAGAGCCTGATGTGGCCTCGATCCCAGGACCCTGAGATCATGACCTGAGCCAAAGGCAGCGGCTTAACCCACTGAGCCACCCAGGCGCCCGGGAGGAACATTCTTTATCCAGAGTTTCATCAGTTGGTATTTAGAGGACAGGATTTAAGACATGGAAAATGTGGCTTGTTGCATAACACATACATATTTTTATTCTTAAAAAACAAATTTCTGGAGTAATAACACTGTAACATTTATATGAATGTGTCTAATTTTCGTTTTGTCCTCACACCCGAGTTTTTTTTTTTTTTTAATAATTTATTTATTTATTTGACAGAGAGAGATCACAAGTAGGCAGAGAGGCAGGCAGAGAGAGAGAGGAGGAAGCAGGCTCCCCGCTGAGCAGAGAGCCTGATGCGGGACTTGATCCCCGGACCCTGGGATCATGACCTGAGCCGAAGGCAGTGGCTTAATCCACTGAGCCACCCAGGTGCACCCACACCCGAGTTTTTAAATAAAAATGTTATCTGGAGCACCTTGGTGGCTCAGTTGGTCAAGCATCCAACTGTTGGTTTTGGCTCAGGTCATGATCTTGGTGCTGGGATTGAGCCCCACATCAGGCTCCACACTCAGTGGGCAATCTGCTCGATAGTCTCTCTCTCTCCCTCTCCCCCAATTCATGCTTACTCTCTCTCTAAAATAAAAATAATTTTTAAAAAATTTATTTAAAACTTACATATTCAGTAAAATTTAATGAATAAAAAAGGGCAAATGTAACATTACTTTACTTTCGTAATGAAACAATTATTAGTGTTTTGATGTGGTTCCTCCAAGTATTTTTTCTATGCATATGCCATAGTTGCTATCATATACATAAATTATGTATGTGTGTTTATATACACATACATATATCATATATACTTATATATAAGTATATAAGTATATATATAAGCATATATAAGTATATATATGTACATTTACATATGCATGTGGTATGTACTTGTATATATCTTTATATATCCATATGTACCTAACAATAGTCAAACATTTTCTTCTGATTACTATAGTTTTTCTAATCAGTATTTTTTTAATGGTACATAATAATTTTATTGCAGTGTTCGATACTTTATTTAGCCATTCCTCCTATGTTGGAAGTTTATTTTGTTTTCTATTCAGGACTCAGCAACTCTGGCCCACCCACCAACTGTGCCTGAGATATTCTTCCTTCCCTTTCCCACCCGTTCTCAGGGCATCTTTCCAGGATCCACATTCTTGAATGTTCCCTTAAGGAGCTTGATCTCAGGGGTCAAGCTTCATTTTGGCTCTCTTACTCTGCTCTACCCTGATGTACTTGACATTTTGAACTATTCCTTCTGGTAAAGCTGTCTTGCCAGGAAATTGGACTTGTTTTTTTGCCTCTTCCCAACCCTGTCTATATCTTCCCAGCTCATCTTGGGTTTATAGATCTTGGCTTGGGCCAGAGCACAAGGCCTTAGCTCACTATTGGGTGAAACTCAGGGTGGCAGGGGAAGGTCACTAAATTTGTGGTTTGTACCTATTAAAAATGACTCTGGGATGAGCAGCTTTTTTCATAACATTTTCTCTCATACTTAGGATTATTTTCTTAGGATAGAATCACAGAAATGGAATTACTAAATTAAAGATTATGAGTATTTTTAAAGCTATTAATATTTACTATCAACTGAATATAGCTAATATTTATTAACTGGTTTTGAGACATTATCTCATTTACTTCTTATAACAGTCGTATACATATCCTCACTGTGGATAAGGGAATGGATGCATTGAGAGTTTGTGTAACACTACAGTGCAGCATTTTGATCATGGCACCATTATTGTTTATTATAATTCAAGGCAACGTTAGGCTTTGTTAATGTATTTAATGTAATTTGGGGGGGTTGGGGAGTATGGTAGCAGGAAAGGTTGGTTAAAAATTTTGTTTCTTTTATTATTTTAAAAATTTATTATTTGAAAGTTTTTTCAAACACTAAAGTAGAGAGAATAATATACCCGTTTTCTAGATTAAGTAATTATTAACATTTTGTCCTGTTGGCTTTATCTTTTTTTGTCTCTCAACTATTTTTTTTTTAATTAAAAAAAAATTTCTTAAAAAAATTTTTTTTATTTAAATTCAATTAATTAACATATAACGTATTATTAGTTTCAGAGGTAGAGGTCGGTGATTCATCAGTCTTATATCCAGTGCTCATTATATCACATACCCTCTTTAATGTCCATCACCCACTTTCCCCATTCCCCTACCATCTCCCCTCCAGCAACCTTCAGTTAATTTTGCTTCTTTTAAAAAGTAGTTGTGAATTTTTTTCTTTCAGCATTATCTGTACAAAGATTCTCAGATTGATGAGCACCAAATCCGTTTTAAAGACAAGGAGAAACAGGAGGGTTCGTTGTTGACTTGCTCATCAGATAGTCTAGCACCTACCAGATGCATACACTGTGATAGGACCTGTGTGGGTGTTGAGCTAGAATGCAAGCTCCACGATGGGAAGAGGAGAGGGGGAATCTCCCTACTTTGTTGACTGCTGTATTTCCAGAGCCAAGACAATGCTTAGCACACAGTGGGTGCTCAGGAAATATCTGTCGAATGAAGGAAATTATGGTCATTGTTTTTACCAGTTAGGATTAGGTCATCAGTGAGTGACAGAAACTTCAAAATAGCAAAGACTTAAGATGGATGGAAATTTATTTCTTACATAAAATTAATCTAGAGAAAAGCAGTCCAGGCCATTAGAGAAGGTTCATAATATCAGGGCCCAGTTTATTCGTATATTATTGTTCTGTATTCCTGAGGTTAGGCATGTGACTTTCACTTTAGGGTACCAGTGGACTGCTTGAGCTCCAGCCGTCACATCAACATCTCCAAGAAAAAGAAGGAAAGAAGAGCATGCTTCCTTTCTTTACAGGCACTTCCTATAAGTTGCACTCAGGGATTAATTAATTAGTCAATTAATTAATCAGTCTTACACTGGCTAGAACCTAGTCACATTGTGAATTCTAACAGCAAGGAGGGTAGGAAATGTGGCCTTTGTTATGGCTGACTATGTGCCCCAGGTAAAACTGGAAGATCTATTACTCTGGAGGAAGGGAAAAAAAATATATTTTGGGGACAACTAGCAGATCCCTTGGTAGTAAACTGAAATCTTAGGAGGTGAAGCCATATATATTTTAAATTTTAAATAACCACATAAAGGTTTTATATTATTGAAACCAAGCCAATTTTATAGATGATCGAAGCACAGAAAGAATATAGTTAAAAACAGCTTCATAGTTGAGGTGTTGGCTTGGATATGTGGTGGGTAGCAGGCACATTGGAGGGCAGTCCAAGGGCAGCAGATGTTTTATATTAGGTAGTGGTGGTAAAAATACAAAAAGAAAATTACGACGGTTATGAACAAAATTCTATCTACTTTTGATCATCAAGAAAAGGTCAGGGTAATAGTTTCAGAATCAATATATTTTGTTTAAAAGGTACTTTTATTTCCTTTAAACAACTTTTTAAAGCCATGTTACTTGGACCTCCCCTTTCAAGCCTCCTGAAATTCTTCTGTGTTTAATCAGTGGTTCCTCAAGGCCTCAATTTTCTTTATAAGGCTCTTCTGTTCCTTTGTGGGGCGCAGAGCACTTAGGAACTCTTGTGGCCAATGGAGATTTCTCCCAGAGTTAGGGAACTGTAGTGCCCCTGTTCAACGACTGCTGTCTCAAAATTCCCCAACATAAAAGAAGGAAAAAAGAATCCACATATTTTGAGGCTGAATTTCTTTATCTTATTATTTAAAAACATTACAGTTATATTACGTATTCATCAAAGAATTAGAAAACAAGGGCGGGCAAAATGAAAAAATAACTTGTAATTCCACTTTCCAGAGATGACCACAGCTAATATTTGATGTAATCCCTTACAGACGTTTTAATGCCTTAAAAAAATACATAAACAGTTATTTAAAAAACACTGTCAGATTAATGTGTTACAATCCGCACTTTCAATGTAATCATCTAAATGAATTTTTTTCTTTTTTCTTTTGTCAAGAAGTGTAATAACATCATCATTTCAAAGGGATGTATAATGTTTTGTTGGGGGGGGATGTGGAAGGGTTGATTTTCAGTGATAGGAAATATGTTTGCATTGCTTCTTTTTATCAGGAATTTAGGAGAACTGCTAACTCACAGGAGCTGAGAGGGAGCAGAAGGCTTGAAAGAAGGTCATCAGAGAAGGTTAGTTTCACACTTGCCTGAGGGTGAGGGAGTGAATCTAATACCTGGACAACTGGTTGCTCCCCAAGGAGGCCGTCTGGGGAGGTGGCGGTTGGCGGTGGGGATCACGACTGCCCCTTGCCTGGGGCTCCTGTAGGAAGCCGCCTGAGCCCAGGTGAGAGCCTCTCTGGAGGCAGATGGCGCTGGGAGAAGTCGCATCAGGCCAGCTGGTGTTCTGTAAACAGCTCTCCTGTGCTGAATCCTTGCCTTTGTTGGGGGGTAAGAGCTCTGCCAGATTGGGTGTAGATTTGTAACTTCTTTGACTGCTACCTCATTCCTCATTTACCTCAGCCCCTTATTCCCCAGTTGCTCACATTCTGCTACCAATAGCTGGCGTGCGTTGAAGGCAATTACTTCATGAGCTAGGTATGTGCAAGCGCTTAAGCCTTCCCACTCAGGAGCCTTTAGAAATAAAACTCAGATTAGGTAACAGCTAGGGTGGGATAATCAAGGACATTTTTTAACAGTGACATAATAACTTTTCTCAGTTATTTCCTATTGTTTGAAGGGGATCATTATCTCTCTGTGAAACCACATCTGACATTGAGGCTGAAGTGAATTGCTGAAACACTTGGTCCTTACCTCTGAATGGTAAAAGCCCACCTGCCTTCATCTAATGGGTTTTGCACCATCAGGACACCGAATGGATGCTGGGTACTGGCAGGCTGCCTTGATGTTGTGCATTAAGGGTACATATCTTATAACGTGAGAACTACACCTGATACAGATTCTGCTCCACAAGAGCAAACTTGTTCTTTTTAGAAGATAAATGACCTCAGGGATCATTGGCTTTTTAAGTGTTATAAATTTTTGTGACATTATGAAAGAAATGGGGGCTACAATAAATCACTTAGTATTATATTTCCATTTTCTGGATAACAGATTGGGTGTAACGTCCCCAGCAAATGTGAGCAGACTACAGAGGGGGGTCTAGAAATAGGATAGGATACAAAATATGTACAACAGAATTGCCCAAGAAAGTCGTATTACCTCTCCTCTGATACGACTGGTTATCGAAATATAAGGTAAACGCTCAGGAGCAGTGTTAATGATTGATGGGAAATTTATTTATTTATTTAAAGATTTTATTTATTTATTTGACAGACAGAGATCACAAGTAGGCAGAGAGGCAGGCAGAGAGAAGTGGGGGAAGCAGGCTCCCCACTCAGCAGAGAGCCCGATGCAGGGCTCGATCCCAGGAGCCCCGGATCATGATCTGAGCTGAAAGTAGAGGCTTTAACCCACTGAGCCCCCCAAGCGCCCCAGATTGATGGGAAATTTAATGAAAATAAAACCTGGTTAAGTTTTTCCTAAATAGGAATTTGGAAAGGTAAAAGTAGCCAGGATAGCAGGGACTCAGGTTAGGGGAAGTAAATGAAGACGAAAACAGAAGAATTCAGAGGACATTCAGGAAACATTG
The DNA here is from genome assembly GCF_009829155.1 of Mustela erminea. Lineage (NCBI taxonomy): Eukaryota > Metazoa > Chordata > Mammalia > Carnivora > Mustelidae > Mustela > Mustela erminea. The sequence goes on from NC_045618.1 coordinate 106,456,666, forward strand.
GAACTTGAGGGGAATGAGAGAAAGAAAGGAAGGGAGGAAGGGAAATCATTACAGATACCTTTCTTATGTAGTGTAGAAATAAAAATATGTGTCAAAATGCTAAAAATGGTTTTTCGGTTAGGAAAACTGGAGTTTCAGTAGGATTCACATGTTAAGTGGAATTCTGCATATTCAGAAGGATCATTTTGACTCTTTTTTGATAAGACAGAAAAACTGCCGCATGTTTCTAGGGAACAGCCTTTTTAAGGCGTATTGCCTAGAAGCTATTCCTTCTGTTAGTAGTCATGAAGTTAAAATAAGTACCTTCTTAGAAGGAAACTGAGATCAGACACCTAAGGGGAGTCTTGTAATTTGGCCGTCAAGGTTCTGGGCCACTGGGCTGGTGTTGAGAGAAACAAACTCTGAAAACAGTTGAGGAAACAGAGCTAGGGGATCATAAAACACTCAGCTAAAGGTTACACTGCTAAATATTGGCATAGCAAATTCCTTAATGATTTAGATACTGCTGCAGAATTCAGTGACTCTGGGGTAAGTTGTAGATGATTCAGCAGAAGTCAAGTGAACAGACAGTATTAGGGCTTTATGGTTAGATGTACTTCATATTTTTCTCAGCTTCTGTGAAATGTTGGCACTGGAATAGATGGTTGGAACCCTAGCAAAGGCTGGGGAAGAGGTCATGGCTGTGCAGGTGGGCATGTTGAGTTGGCTGTTATTAGTGAAGATAATATTGGATCAGTCATCTAGGTAGAGTCAGCCAGGAGCCTCAAATCTGCAGGAGTCATGAAGCTGAAGTGGTGGGAGGTCAAAGATGGAAGAGGGAATTTCTAGGACATAGTCTCCAGACAGGGTCAGTAGCCAAATGTTTTGATATTTTGCTGTTAAGAACTTCTTTCTGCCTTGCTCTGTACTTGGGCCTTGCCAGCCTTTAAGCAGCTGTATTTGGGAGCAGCTGTTAAACACAGAATATTGTATTTGTGGGAAAAAGTTTGCAAGTCTCAAAATAGTGGAGCCAACCTAAGCAAAAGAAGAGACAGGGTGTTTGGGATAGACTAGAAGCAAAGCCTGGAAGGCTGTTGGGACTTTCCATATCTAGTCTTTGTTCCTCTTTTATCTCTGCTTGGTCTGTTGGGAAACAAGCTTATTCTAATCAGCACTGTCTGCACACCCCTGGAGCCTTGTGTCCAGGCCTGCACTCTGCTTAGGAGGAGGCAGCATGATTGTCCAAAGGACTACCATAGGTGTGAAGCAAGAGCTAAAAATGGGTAGGCCTGATGCCAAAGGGCTGGGGCTAAATCACTGAGAAGAAGTCTGCAATTGGGCGTAAAACAGTCTTAAGCACATGGGAGATTAGTAGTGTGAGAAGGTGGGGATGGCCTGACTGTCCCTTGTCATCACTAAGGTTAAACCATGAGGGACCAGAGCTGGGTCACAGCAGAAAGGATTCAGGCTGGATGAAAAGTAGGAGGTGGTGGCAGTGGAGAATGCAGGCATCTTGATGGCTCTGGGGAGCAAGTGGAGGTCTCTCCTGTAGCTATTTTGACAAACAGGTGATTCTTGTCTCTCTGGAATGATGTTTGCTCTGTCTTCAGGCAGGGTGGTGGCCTGGAAGGGCCCATCAGTCCTTCTTAATTTGTAGGACAGATTGTTGGTTTGGTCAGAGAAGTTCTGGTTTTTTTCTGGCCGGTGTCTGAAGGGACTTCATAAGCTCTTTGGCATTTTTCTTAGGGTTACAACCATATTGTGCCATTAAGTAATTGTCTACCTTCTGTTCCTTAGTCTCACGTTTCAGTGTCTAGCTGACAAAGTACATGTATGTTAGACTTGCAGGTTTGGGACATGTGTTGTTGTTTATTTAGAAAATGATTAAATAATATGATGTCCAAGCCGTTTTTTGCCTTCAAATCATCTGGTGGCTGTTCCACAGATATGAGACTAAAATGCTTATTTTGTTTTCAATCACATGATTTAATTTTTCAAATTAAATTTAAAAAATTTCATAATTATATGCCTTCCAATTGCAAAAGAAAGTAATGAACATTTCCTTCCCTCAATTGCTTTAAAGTCAACATTTACTTTATTCAGATACACATGATTTAAGCACTCTGCTCAGCTCACAGTGTGACGGTAGAAGGGAGAAAGAAGTATCTTATAATGAAGTCCTCAAAATTAGCTCTAAATGCTGGCTGTCTTACGTATTCAATGGAGACCTTCAGATGATAGCAAAAAATCAATTGAAACTTTCATCTAATACTTATCAGGAAAAATGGCTTCACATGTTTCCCAGCCAAATGCACCGTGGCAGAAAAATTATCCTGAAAGAGCAGGAGTGTTGTTAGGGGTTCCTTAGTGCCTAGAGAGTCCTTGGAGTATAACTCAGCCTCCCATTTTGATTCCTTTCCCAGGCACATTCATCTCTCAGTTGCAAGTCCCCGTCTAGGTTGGTGGTGTCTCTGACCAGCTGGAAGTAGTTTAATGGTGAACAGGATTCTTTTCTAATAGAATGAAGCTGTCACCAAAAATAAGGCCTCTGAATAGCAATAAACAATGTCTGTATCTGATAATTACACACAAAATTTGTATGCGCCACACATTTTGACACTAACAGACTGTTTTGCTTCCAGATGGATGTCAATTTAAATCACCCTATGATGCCTTCTCTCCCATACCACCGACTTCCCCTCTATCATGATCCTTAATGACTCAGATTTCATATGGAATTTCAAATTTCATCTGGAACAGTTATGGCCCCAACTGTCATATTTACTGGGCGGTTTTGTTTTATTTCTCTGTATTGGGTAGGTTTGGGTGAAATTACAAAGACTTATGTTCAGAGGTATGTTAGCATTCCACAGCATCCTTCGCTCAGGGGAGAGGTATTTTTGAAGGAAGTGTGCGGACTGAACCCACCAGATGCCCAGAGGGTCAGATGACCATGCATAGGCAGCCTGGGCTACAGCAAATGGCTTGTGTGGTCCAGGAGCCTACACTGGTGCAGAGGGAATAGAGGATGGGAAGGTATCTTATCTTTGAGATGGGCAGGCAGTGAGAGGCCAGGGAAAAGCCAACGGCATGGTGAGGCTGGCAGCTGTAGAATTCAGTTGTTCTTTTTGGATGAATGGCTGATGTTGGCCTTGGAGACTGGGCTGCTGCTTAGAGCGATGTCTGCCCATGCCGGTCTTCACTCCGGTTTTCCCAGAAGTCCTTTTAGAAATGTGGGTACTAGGGCGCCTGGGTGGCTCAGTGGGTTAAAGCCTCTGCCTTCAGCTCGGGTCATGATCTCAGGGTCCCCGGATCGAGCCCTGCAGCGGGCTCTCTTCTCGGTGGGGAAGCTGCTTCCTCCCCCGCCGCCTCTCTGCCTACTTGTGATCTCTCTCTGTCAAATAAATAAATAAAATCTTAAAAAAGAAAGAAAGAAAGAAAGAAAGAAATGTGGGTACTCTCATTAGGCAGGGCATTTCCTCCTAATTTCAGATTTTCCCCAAGCACTAGTCTTGAAACCATTGTTTCTCTTGTTTTTCTTATGATAACATTCTTTATCCCAGTACCAGTGGTTTCTGACTTATAATGATTCGATTTATGCTTTTTTAACCTTACGTTGGTGCCAAAGTGATAAACATTCAGTAGAAACTGAATTTTGAATTTGGAGCTTCTCCTGGTCTAGAGATACGTGGCACCATACTCTCTTGGTGCTACAGTGAACTGCTCTGCTGTCAGCTACACAATCACGAGGGTCAACAACTAGTAAATAGACTAACAACCATTCTGCACCATACTGTTCCATTCTGTTTTTCACTTTTAGTACAGCATTCAACATACTACATGATCTATTCAAGTCTTGGTCATAGAGTAGGCTTTGTGGTAGCTATTGGTTCAGAGCACATATAAGGTGGGCTAAGCTACCATGTTTGGTAGGTTATGTATATTAAATGCATTTTTTTTATTTTTAAATTTTATTTATTTATTTGAGAGTGAGAGAGAGAGCATGAGAGGGGAGAAAGTCAGAAGGAGAAGCAGAGTCCCCATGGAGCTTGGAGCCTGATGTAGGACTTGATCCCAGTACTCCGGGATCATGACCTGAGTTGAAGGTAGTCGCTCAACCAACTGAGCCACCCAGGTGCCCTAAATGCATTTTCAACTTAGGAAATTTTGAACTTACAATAGGTCTATTGGGAAATAACCCTATCATAAGACAGGGAAGATTTGTATGACATTGTTTTTGCAAGGCAAAACCTGAATTCCAGGTCTCTAGTGTTTCTCCAGCCCTATAGCCCTTGGGGGCAAGGCCGTTCTAGGGTTACTTAGATACTCTTCCTCTCCCTTATCATGTTTTGTCTTTGCTTTCAGTTAGTTGGGCACCCCAAATCTAAGAGTCTTTTTAATGCCTGTCCTGTGTAAAGCAAGCCTATTGGGTTATGCATCTATGTGATTTGTCCACATTCGTTGAGGGAAAATCATACGTGTTCACTTAGACAAAGAGAGCCTGTCTCACCACATTATATACTTCAGATGGCACATACTCCCTTAATTGGTTAAAAGTAGAATGAAGGTGATTAATCTACTTGGTAAACATTTTTACAACAAATAGAAATGCACATTTTTTGGTGTCTCTCTTAACAGGGAAAAGGTGGCAGGTGCCATGTGGCCATTGAAACAATAGTACTTTTCCTGAGTCCCCTGGTGAGGGTAGACAGTGTCCATGCCCTGCCCTTAAACTGTGCTGTTTGTGTCTGCTGTCAACTCTAAGCCCTGAGGACACAGAGTGGAATAGGAGTGGGGGTGGGTGAGTGGAAGTGATTGGCAAAATCCTGAAGTAGATATGCTTAACTTTAATCTCTTCCTGATGTCTGTTTTTAGATTTGCTAAAGAAAGAAGCTTTGAGAGTGAGAACAATGATAGAACATCTCGTTAAAGAGGTGTTGGGGTGATGGGGTCAGATGGCTTCAGGAAAGCCAAGGGTTTGTTCCTAAAGGTAGGGGCGGTGTATTTTCAAGCCATGTAGAGGCATGTGAGGAGTGAGCCAGGCAGCCCAGAGCAAAACAAAATGAAATAGAGTGGATTGTGAGAATTCGTAGCAATTTGACTGACCCCTGCTCCCTGACTTCTGTTTCTTAGCACAGTGTGGACTCACCTTCTAAGGAGTTGATAGTATGGGCTCCCAGTTTGGAGCTGGGGTGGGGGGAGAGGGTTGGCCAGAAGAGGAGTCAGGGAAAGTCAACACCCCAAGTTCTGGAATAAGTAGAAGGCATCCTTGCCACCCTGCATAGTGACAGCTGAAAATCACAAGGGAGACTTCTGTTTGGGTGTCACGACATTTCCTGTCACAGCTCCATATTCTGGCAGGCTCTTGGAGAGGAGATTTGTGTGACAGCCTTACCTTTCAGCATGCCTCAACCACACCACTTAGATTGGAGGAGGTAAAGAGGAGGAGAGAGAAGAGAGCTGGCCCCTGCTTCCTAGACACCCTCTTCTCCCGGAGTCGGGACCAGGTCATAGAGGTCACCAGTCATGCCATAACATCCTGAGGGTAAGGTGGAATGCCTCTTTCCTAATCCCTTCAAATGTGGCCTTTGCCTGGGTTGTTAAAGAAAGGATGTTTATCTCACCTGGACCTTCATGTACTCACATCCCAACCTCTTTCCCAACTCCCTGGGCAGAGACACCTGCCACAGTTAGAATCCCAACATCCTCATGGGGAGCTCTTGATTCTTAATTATGCAGGAAAACACTCTCACTCTCTCCTCTTTTAAAAATGATAAATGACTTTGCAACAGCAGACACAACCGTGTCTTTTCAGGATTGTTTAGGAGATTTGGAGGTAGAAATATGATGGATTGGATTTGAATTCGCTTAGCTCTGACTAAGATAAATTGTCACTAAAATCATAAGGTTGCATATTTTCACAATCAAGCCCATTGCACTTTGAAACTAGCTATCCTTTATAGGCTTTTTGTCAGCAACAGGAAAGGAATAGGATAATAATTATCAGATTAGAGGAATATCATTAAAAGCACTAAGGCAGTGGCTTTGCCTCGCTGAAATATTTTGTTAGGAGCTTGTCTCTCCCCTGCACCAGGAAGAGCAAGAAAACCATTGGTGCCTGTGACCGCCATGATAATGAAATGAACATGTAACTGTTGTAGCAAGTACCATGTTGATCCACAATAAATTGGAAGTGACTTACGTCACATTATGTAAAAACAAAACAAAACAACCAAAAACCATTTTAAATTTATTTTTATATACTCAGATAAATCCAATGGGCTTGCTATGTGTAACATTTTCCCAAAGATTATGTATTTATAATTACATTTTTGCATAGGCCACCTCTGAAATAATACATATAAAACCTGGTAAGTTTGGTTGCCTCTCTGTTGGGGAACTGGATGATCTGGGGAGTGGGTTATAATTTAATAGTTTAAAAACAACTCATGAAAATATTACCTATGAAAATGAAAATTTAAAAAATCTTCTTAAAGGGTTCCTTTACACACCATGCGAGCTGGCATATTTTTTGGTTAATGTGTATCATCAACCCATACTATACAGTCACCCGTCCTGGCTGGTGTTGGAAACAGGTACAAAGGGATAGCGAAGAGGTTGCAAAGGGGTAACAGAAAGGCAGATCTATCAGGCTAATACTCCCTGGAAGGTCTATGATTGTGTTTGGTTAGAGAGTGCTAACTGATGTTAATTTAAACATGAATTTAAGATCAACCGTCTCTTATTATTTATCATATAAATATGCTATGTGTTTAGAGAAGGGCATTTAGAAATGTGAGAAATAGAGGAAGTCACCCATAATCTAGCTACTCAGTTCATTGTTGTTAGCCTTTCAAAATATATCCACGTATATCTGTAAGGGCCCCATTTCTATGCTTCTCTGTTTCTCTGTATGGCTGTATCTGTGTGTGTGGGCATATGTGATGCTGCCAATAAAATTCCTTCCAAGGGCCAGGCAGATAAATGTGTGAAATCAGCTCAGTATAAGGCAAATTGGAGAATGACAAGGCTTATGCTAAACCCAAGTGTTTACACTTAGCCTAAAGATATTCACAGTTTCCAGTAACATGGGCTGAATGTAACAATCTGGAAGCTGGATGTAGCTTGTGGGCCACAGTTTGCTACATAGGAGGTAATCAGGGGTATTATTTTCTTCCCTATCCTCTCAGAAATATTCTGTGTGTGTCCATGTTTTATATGTCCACAAATTCATAAATCCATTCTTTCTCCCACTTTTTTATTAAGCGAGTGATAGCATGCCAATTGCAATTTTAACTCAGTTGAACATTTTGGTTGACAGTTTGTTGTCCTGTCTGCACTTACACTTGCTACCTCTCTTCTGATCATCTTCTAGGTTCTTCTTGGTCCTCTTCAAAGAGCGTAGGAGTTCTTCCTTACTACAGTATGTTAGTTGGCCAATCTTTTTTTTTTTTTTTTCTTTTTAATTGAAGTTTAGTTGACATACGATGTCATATTAGTTTCAGGTATACAACGATGATTCAGCAATTCTATACATTATACAATTACACTACTTTTTTAGTGAAAAAATATTTTCACTTTAAACCTTATGCAACTCCTTACTCTCTTCTCTTCACTTTAAACCTTAAACCATATCAAATTCCTTTTACCTTCTTGCCCCTGCCTTGTTAGCATTTTTGTCACTTATCAGTTATGATTATCTTCAGATTCTTTTTTTAAAAAAGATTTTATTTATTTATTTGACAGAACAAGAAAGAGACTGAGAGAGAGAGAGAGAGAGATAGCACACAAGCAGGGGGAACAGCAGGCAGAGGGAGAGGGAGAAAGAGGGAGAGGGAGAAACAGGCTCCCTGGAACCTAATGCTGGTCTTCATCCCAGGATCCTGGGATCATGACCTGAACTGAAGGCAGACAGGCAGACGCTTAACCACGGGAGCCACCCAGGTGCCCCATCTTCAGATTCTATTAACATTTTTTATGCATGCTGAAAGCATCACAGGACATGTTGAATAGGACTAAGCCTGAGTTTGACCCTTGGGTCACCCTATTAGACTCAGCCACCTTCCCCAAATTGAGTATTATGTCATTCATCATTTTACAATATAAATGCTCTTACCAACAGCTTTTAGCTGTAAGGAGCTGCTTTCACTACCTACCATCTGCTACCAACCCCCATCTAACAATGGAACAAATTGAGTGAAGACTCTTGCTCAACTAATAAGATTATTAGGCACGAGTCTGTTGACACACATTGGCAGCTTTCTCTGAGAGCTTTTAAAAAAAATTGCTTGGCTGCATATAGTTGGTATAAAGTAGCATGGTCTCCCGAAGTACTTAGAGTGAACAAAGTGAGGTGAAAAAAACCAAGTTCTATCTTGTTTGACTTTAACTGTTACACCTTGATTTCTTCACTGACCAAACAAGGTTAGTGATATCCATTCCAGTATGTTATTGGAATGAAGTTACAAAACCAGTGCACAAGCAACCTTATTAATTTTTTTTAAAGATTTTATTTATTTATTTGACAGAGATGGTGAGAGAGGGAATACAAGCAGGGGTGTGGGAGAGGAAGAAGCACGCTTCTTGCTGAGGAGGGAGGTTGATGTGGGGCTCGATCCTAGGACCTTGGGATCGAGACCTGAGCCGAAGGCAGATGCTTAACAACTGAGCCCCCCATGCGCCCCCACAAGCAACCTTATTAAACCCTATATGAATCGATCCTTTTCATTCCACCCTGTTTAGCAATCAATTGAGAAAATGGGGTAGCAGTTGATTTATACTTTCGCTCTTTAAAATTGCAGTTTCCCCTTGACCATTCTACTTTCTTTCAGCTTCTCCTCTGTACTCCTTATTCAGCAGGTGACTTTGATTCTGACCTCTACGAGGCTCCTGGTGAAGGTTTCTTCAGTGTCTCTCTTCTCTGCCTCCCAGATTCTCACTTTCAATCTTTCTCTTGCTGTTGCACTGAAGATGGTGGGTTCAGCTCTCCATCCTTGCATACCTCTCCACATATGTATGGACTGCACGGTCTCTCAGCTCCTCCCTGGCTTTGCTCTGCTCTTCTAGGGCATACTTTTTCCTCCTTCTCTACAGTTTCCTTCTCCTCTCTTACATGCATGCTCATGGATCTTTTTCTAGAGTCCTTCCCTTAGTGCAGCTTTCCATAAAGGCTGCCACTCAGCTCACCTTCCTCCGTCTCCCCTATATCCACTCCATCTCCACATATCCACTCCTTTCCCTTTATTCCCACTCACTTTCGACTTAGCTTTTTGTAGTCCAATCCCTCTCAACTATCCTGCTGAATCCAGTGCCCCGAAGCCCACATTCTAATACTCACATTTGCTGGTTTTTCCTCCGTTCTTATCTTTCTTGAATTTCTTACATCATTTAACACTACTGGTAATAAAACATAATTCCGGTTCCATTCCTACCTTCCTAATAAAGACTGATTTCTCTTTTTCCTGCTCCTTAAATTTGGGTGTTTTCCAAGGTTCTGTTCACAAATCTTGGTGGTCTTATCACTTCACACGACTTACTGTGGATAATCCCCAAATACCCAGGTCATATTCTAATAGCAGTCCCAAATTCCAGACCTTCATACACACCTGCTGGAAGAGCATCTCCACTCGAAGGTCATGATGAAACCATTTGAGGTCACCATTTCAGAGTTCAGTTCATCATCTCCTTAAAGCTAGTCTGTACACATGATTTCTCTATTTTTGTTCTGATGTTTTTTTTCCTACAAATTGAGTTACTTCTAAAGCTGCAAAATAAACTAAGCCATAGACCTCTAGGCTGGTGAGGAATTAGGTAGAAATCAAATCAGGAAAAATATTAGAGTAGTAGCGAAATTAACACAAACCATAGGAGAAAACCAGCTAGGGAACAGGAAATTAACATCACGCATTTTGCTTATAGTAGAGTCAGAAGACCAGGACCACTTGACATGCTAGTGTTTGTATTTCTAGTTTTTTATCAAGGCTTCTGACCAGCAGATACAAACCTGGTCCCTCTCTGCAGTGACTCATTGTTTAAAAATTGCTATGTGATAACAGTATCTCTTTAGACTTTCTAATTCCTTATACTCAGATTTTAAGTTTATACATCCTTCATTTTTTCTCTTACTATAAAATATTTTAAACATACAGAATATAAATAATAGATACTTCCTTACCTTTAAACTTTTTTGTTATGTTAGCTTCAGCTATTCATAAAACATTTCATTTTGAAATAATTTTAGATTTAAAAAATTGCAAAAAATAGAGTCTGCATAAACTCTTCACTGAGATTCCTCAAATGTATTCACACTTTACATAACCACAGTACCAAGAAGCTTTCAATGTTGATACGTTCCATTACTGATTATGTTCACTTTGATCACTTGGCGAAGGAGATGTTTTCCAGGTTTTTCAACGGTGAAGTTCATCTTCTGCTCTTTGTAATTAGTAAATATTAGTAAGTATCTTGTGGAGAAATACACTGAGACTTTGAACATAACTTGTTTCTCATCATATCTTTACTTACTCATTTTAGCATCCATTGGTGATTCTTGCATGTAACAATTACTACTTTGGTGTTTGCCAACTGATGATTTTTCTCTTTTCATCATGCCTCTCTCCCACTTATTTGTTTATTAACATCAATATGCACTCATGGAATTTGCTGTATTCTATAAGCTATAATCCATTACTGTCATTATTTTGTCACTCAAAATGTCCTAGATTTGGCCTTTGGTAATTCCTTCCAGATGACTTCTACATCCTTTCTACAGGCCCTATCTTTGTTGAGTACTTCTTTACTTTCTGTTACCACAAGGTGTTCTTACAATTTCTCTACTCCATCCATAGAGCATTTCTCTGTCTCTCCATAGAACGTTTTTTTTCTCTTTTTAAAAATAACAGAACATCATGGAAATCCCCTATCCTTGTGACCTTGTGAGCCCTTTATTTATTTTTTAAAAAGATTTATTTATTTTAGAGAGAGAGGAAGAGAGAGAGAGGGTGCATATGCAGTAGTTAGGGGTGGACAGAGGAAGAGGAAGGGAGAATCTTAAGCAGACTTCATGCTGAACACAGAGCCTGATATCAGGACCCTGAGATCACGACCGGAGCCAAAACTAGGAGTTGGATGCTTAACCAACTGTGCTACCCATGTGGCTTCTCTGTGAACACTTTCTTATTCAATTTTCCTCATTTCCTTCAGCAGATGTTTTTATTCTCCTGATGTCAGACATACCAACCCTATATACATTCTGTTCCATAACTTTATATATTAACTACATGCTTATTTATCCATAAACAATAGGATTATGTACATTTTCTGTAACACTAGATAAATGAAATAAATTGCAAATATACATAACAAGACATTTACAAAGTCATGTTGGTACATGTGGCCGAAAAGCTCATTCATTTTGTTTTTATTTTGTTTATTATGATTCAAAAAATTTTTTGAGTACAGTTGACACACGGTGTTGCATTAGTTTTTGGTGTACAATATAGCGATTCAACATCTCTGTATGTTATGCTGTGCTTATGTAGTTCCCATTGGTCACCATACAATGTAGATCATTTATTTTAACTTCTGTATAATATCCCACTATAGGATTATACCAAATTTATTTACCTTTTCATTATTGCATAGACATTTTGATTGCAACCCAATTTTTGCTATTATAAATATATTCTTGCAAGCTGTCAGCTTGAACTATTATGTTAGAGTTTCCCTGAATTATATACTTCAAAGGGTAATTTGCTAGACCTTAGTGTATGCATGTCTTCAGCCTCATTAGATCTTCTCTCCAACGCACTTGTTTTTATTTATATTGCAGCCAGCCGCATGTGTCACCAAACCCCTGGTATTGTCAGTCATTTAGATTTTTGCCCAAGTGTTAAGAGTGACATGATCTTTGTTGTTTTTATCTGCATTTCCCTGATTACTAATGAGGCTGAGCATCTTTTAATGCTCACTGGCCATTTCTCTCTTATGAGACTGACACGCTGCCTACTGCGCTAAGCAGGCACTCCATTTCTCTCTTATAAACTGTAATCTTGGGCCCGTTTTTCTTTTGGAGTGTTGCTCTCTTGTTGATCTTCAGTTTTCTAAAATAAGTTTCAGCTACTGGCACTTTCCTGACTATCTGTGATGCAAGTACTTCTCTCAGTGAATGACTTGTTTTCTCATTGCTCAAAATGTCTTTTCATCCTGATTTCAATTCAGTCTTCCAAGTGGGTTTCCTAATTGGACATGTTAATGAAGTGGCCTTTGGCATGCTACTCATAAATCATTTCTTTTATCTGAATTTGTTCACCAGGAGTTTGAAAAACTGGATGGGTTTAAAATATATATTTGGACTCAAGGATCAGAAACTCACTCTGGGATGTTTAAAAAAAAAAAAAGAAAGAAATCAAAAAGTAACTTTGATCCTTTCACAACTAAGATGTAGCCTTCATCTGTTTCTTTGTAATAGAATCTGCGGCTGAGAAGGAGGTTCTTTGATATCTGTAATATCCAATTTAAAATTCACTGAATTCTGGAAATAAAGTACTAGAAGGAATCACAGGGACCATCTGGTTCAACCCTCTCATTTTACAGGAAATAGAGTCTCAGGGAGATGAAATAAAATATTTAGTGTTGAGATCTAGTTTCTTTTCCCCCAAAGATTTCAATTTTTAAATGGATGGATTTAGCTGTTCGTTCTGCCAGGGGAATGGGACTCTCTCAATTTAACTTGGGCACACATAATCTCTTATAAGTTTCCCTCTTTTGAGGTATAAGGACCCCGTTCCCATTTATTATCACTCTTGGAATGGAGTATAAGTCCTGGTCAAATGCTTTGGACACATAGAATTCATATTTCCCTGAACCTAATGGGTACTATAAATCAGTCTGCAGAATGGATGGGAGACTTCCGTTTTCTCTCTTCTTCTTTTTTTTAAAAATCAAGATTCATTTCCCTTCTCTAGGGAGAGAATACAATAATATTCTTTCTTGGATTTAGGAAGCCTCAGTTAGAAATAAATCTCTCCAAATGGTTAGGTGAGAGTCCCTTGAGCAAGACTAAAAGGCTTCAATATTTTTACCCCACTTATTTTTCTTATGCATGGTCCACATTTAAATGGCCTAAAAGTTTATTTTGGTAAAATCAGTTTTCTTTTCTAAATAAAGTGCTAAATGAGGGGTTATGTTTGTAGTTAGAGTCATTTTTTATTCATTCATGAATCTAGGTTAAGATGTATCAAAAGGGCTTTGAGAAAAAGCAGAGTAAAGGACTAAACCACTAGGAATGGGAACCCTAGTAATGATCATTGATCAGAACTGCCCACTGTTGTTAAATCATCCCGGGATTTCCCTGAAGCTACCATCTGTAGTAATTATCAGATTTCTCTGGATCCTCTCTTTAAAAAAAACAGATCTCCACAAACAACTCAGCATGGCTATGAATCAGGTGGTTAGCTCCTAGAGGACAATGGCTGTTGTCACCTTTGTTGTCACTAGTGCTGTCCGATTTGACAATGATGGTGATAGAAATAAAAATAAAATAATTATGCTTACTATATGCCAGGCATTGTTCTAAATATTTCATGTGCATTATTAACTCATTTAATCCTCACAAGTCTAGGAGTTAAGTTCATATTATTATGTCCATTTTATACATAGAGGCATGGAGAGGTTAGGTAATTCACCCTGAGTCATACTGTTTATCAGTCAGGGTCCAAACAGAGCACAGAAGACACATGAGAATAGTTAAGTTGGAGGGTTTGTTTACAAAATGGGCTAACTCGGGAGAAGAGAGACATGTGTGAAGCCAGTTGCACCTTGGACAGAGCCATGAACTCTGGACAGGGGCACTGTTAGCCCATGCTGGAAATGAGCCAAGGGACTAAGCACCCTGATCTCTTTCACCTCCCTCCAATGGGCTCCTGCCAAGAGGCTTCAGGGGTAGATTTGGGTAGAACGTCATCAAAAGTTCAAGTGTTCTGAAGACTGTTGAAGTCACAAGGTCCAGCATCAGGGCAAAGAACAGGGTCCTTCTGGTAAACACCACATAGTAAGGAACAGAGCTAGGATTTGAGACCAGGCAGTCTAACTCCAAAGTCCATATTTCTAGCCACTGTGCTGTATAGTGCCTTGTGGATTGAGGAGGCATGAGAATACACAGTGACTAGCATATAATGGGAATGTATAACACATCTAAGAGGCAGTGACTGGTTCAGTAAAACCCTGGACAGGTTCATATGCAGCTGCAGTTTGTCCAGATGGCAAAAGAACCAAAATTACCATGTTTATTTCATTACTTATTTATGTGTATGTTCCTCGCTTGATCCAGAAAGGACTTAAAAGGGGTTGAACTCATCTTCCTCTCTATCTTTAATCATATACTGATTTTTTTGCTTTTTAGTTTGAGCAAAAATCTACCAATTTCTCTCTAATTGTATATGCTCTCTTATAGGTATATTTTCTTGTTGATTAGTCCAAAATAATTGGATTACAGTTGATCTATAATTAAAAGTTGCTAAGGGAGGGGTGCCTGCGTGGCTCAGTGGGTTAAAGCCTCTGTCTTCAGCGGGGATCCTGGTCATGATCCCGGGGTCCTGGTCCTGGGATCGAGCCCTGTATCGGGCTTCTCTGCTCAGCAGGGAGCCTGCTTCCTCCTCTCTCTCTCTGCCTGCTTCTCTGCCTACTTGTGATCTCTGTCTGTCAAATTAAAAAAAAAAAAAAAAAGTTGCTGAGAGTTACACTGTTCCTTTTTAGTTTCCAGTTTCGGGAGAATCAGATTTTCTTGACTCAGTTAACTTCAGGAATCAACCATCACTAGAGTAAAATATTTTTATGTTATCGTTTTCAATTTAGTTTCTGTTTTCTATCATGGAAAAATCCGGAGGCACTGTGTGATAGTTTAGGAGTAGGAAAGCTGGCATAAGGGATTTTGGGTTCTGCATGGAAAGTCATTGAGGCAGGAGTGGAGGGTGAGTTCCATCCTGACAAAGTGCCTAAGGGCAGATTTCACATCGGAGTCTTCATCAGGGAGGAAACAGTTTTAAGGGCAGAGGAAAGAAAATAGCATTAGGAGGAGGATGCTGAGTGCTGTTTTAGAAAGATCCATCTGCCTTTGATATTCTTTTTGAAACTTTGGGAGTTGAAAAAATGCCAGTGGGAATAAGAATTCTGATTCCACTAAGATTATACAGGTGGCAATTTATTCTGAAGTTTCAAGAGCAGAGTAATGTAAGAAAGGCAGTCACACCACTCTCCAGCTTTCATTGTGCATCCCGTCAGCATTTCCCCAGCTGCTCCACCTGGAACTCAAAACCCCAGGGACTCAGGACAGATAGCTCTCTTTAAATAAAAGAACTCATTATGGGAGAAAAGAATAGCTAAGGTGCTATACTTCAAGATCTTTCCTCTCAACTGGAGAAACACAAAGCGGAGTATTGAGGTGTGATTCACTCTCCTTTTTTGAGGTGTGAGTTACATTAAAATTGCCAAAGAATGAGGAGAAATGTTTCAGTGTCCTGAGGCGCAAAGCCGTTTGGAGTCTGAGAAGCATGATTCCGTGAAACTGTCACCAGGGATGGTTTTGAGAACTGAGTGTGTTCAGTGGGTGGTGATGCCCTGTCAATAACGTCTGGCTCCTGGTGGCTGGGACAGAGTAAGAAAAGGAAAAAGTCTGAATTGAACAGGTATTGCCTGGTTTGGCAGAAAGCTTCTTTATTGAACTTAAATACGGAAGGAAACACCTCAGCCCTGGAGTTGATTCCAACTTAGCCCCTGTGTTTTCTCCGGTAGCTAGAGACATTGCCCATCTTCTCTGCACTTGGGAGATGATTCATCAATTGTACCCCACCAGCAACCCTCAACTTCACTCTGAGCCTTGTGACCAGGCTCTGCTGGGCTGGCCTTACTCTTTAGCCCCTGAAAGGCCTAAGCATCACTAGGACATAGAGCAGAAAAGGGGTCAGGGCCTTGGATAGAGCAGAATTCCTGCCATTACCACCACATGGTGTTTCAGCTTCACTCTTTAGGAATTAATGGTGTGTGTTATTTGTACTCCAAACTGTAGAGATTGCTTCTTGTTTATAGAGCATATAATCTCCACTCCCTTAGAAGATTGTCTGTTTATAAAATTGTTCGTGAAAAATATTATGGATAGTCAGACATGTTATTCCTGTACCAGATGACTTGAACACCACCAGGTGGGGGCAAAGCATTGGGTGAGCTCATTTTTAATATATATTTTTTAAAGTAAAAAACTATAGGACATAGTACAGGAATACAATCCTTTATAATACTGCTGTCTTTGCGGACATTTATTTGACATTTCATTGAAAAACTTCCAGGCTTCTCTTGAAAAGGTTTTTGCCAGCCTTGAATTTTTCCAGCCAACATTTGTAGGGAGCTGCTTGGTGTCTCCTGGCACAGATTCCCAAGGCAGACATCACAAGGAGTATAGTTCTACTTGGTCAAGTCGCTTAAGTCATTAAGTGAGTTTGGTGGGGATACCCAGATTGAAATAATGCTCTGCCTTATGATTTGGGGCTGAGCAGCAGAGCAGAATCAGAACTGGACTCAAGGGGAAGCTTGTATACTTTCAACTCTACTGCTCTTTTCCTTGAAATCATTGGATCAAAGAGAAAGCTGGAGTACTAAAGTTTAGGGACAATGGGACTGGAGTACTAAAGTTTAGGGACAAGTGAGTTACACAACTGCACACTGTCCTGGGGAAAATGAAAGCACCAGGTATGTTCTGACCAACTGAGAGAAAGTTGCTTTTTCCATCACTTAGAAGAGAGTGGATTTGAGCCCCGTAGCTCCTTCCTTTGTTTCTTAAAGATGAGAAGACAAGTTGTAATCTCTTTTGAGGTTGCCAGGAGGCTCTATCTCTGGACTTTAAACAGAAGTTCTCATAAAGTAGATCATTCCCCCCAACACAGTCATAGGGACACTTTCTCTTCTATAAAGATTGTAGGAGAGAAAGTGAGAAGTCAAGAATAGGGCTGCTGAGGCAGTCTGTTCATCGCCAGTACCTTGTGGAATGCTTGACCCATGCTAGTCCCAGTTTAGTGGGCATTCATAGGTCCTCTGTGTCAGGCAGTGTGAAGGCTATAAAATCCTTGCCCTCAAGACACAAGTTTTTGCTTTTTGGAGACCAGAAGTCACTAGTGCTACAGTTTGGTGATAATTAGATTCAGTTAAATTCAAAGTATTTTTTTTAGAGATCTTGCTAGGAGCTGTACCTAGCTGCATGCTTGTACCCTTCAGGTATGTACCAGAAATTATAAGATCAACATCTAAGTGTCTAAATCAGGAATAGAAAATATGTGGCATGCATACTACTAACACACAACACTCCTTGCCTGTGGCAGACACCCTATCTATTGCATCGCTTTTCCTACCAAACCCAGAGGCATTCTTGGTAACTTCGTCAACATGGGGCTTCAGACAATTGATAAGATTAGCTCCTGGGGCGAATCCAGAGTCATCCTTGGTCCAGGAAGTCAACTTAAGAACTCCAACTTTTCATAACCATAGATATATATTAAATACTTCTGGTTTTGTCCATTTAAGAGTCACTTACTATAGACATTTTGCCGTTGGACCCTTTTGCTCAAGAGGTTCCATTCTTTTTGAATTAGGGGTAGAGCGTGCAGTAGAAGGCTGTTGACCTTTAGGCTAGGATGCCTCTGCGACTGAGTCAATTATTTAATGCTTCCTGACCTCACTCTTAATCATCCACAAAATCAGGAGTAGTTAAATGTGTCTGGTCATTGTCATTTAAGGAAAGGTCAATAATGTGTTATCTGTGTTTGTTGGGTGATTAACAACTGTACAGCACTCTATTTAGTATTTCTTTTTCTTTTTCTTTCTTTCTTTTTTTTAAAAAGATTTACTTGTTTATTTGACAGAGAGACACAGTGAGAGAGAGGGAACACAAGCAGGGGGAGTGGGAGAGGGAGAAGCAGGGAGTCGGATGTGGGTCTCGATCCCAGGACCTCGGGATCATGACCTGAGCCGAAGGCAGACGCTTAACAACTGAGCCACCCAGGCACCCCTTTGTTTAGTTTTTCAGAAGTGATTTAAAGGGATGCTTGGGTGGTTCAGTCAGTTAAACATCTGACTCTTGGTTTCGGCTCAGGTCATGATCTCAGGTCATGGGATTGAGCCCTGCATAGGACTCTGGGGTGAATGTGGAGCCTGCCTAAGATTCTCTCTCTCCCTCTACCCCTCCTCACAGCCCTCTGCCTGTGCACATGCTTTCTCTCTCTCTCTCAAAAAAAAATTTTTTTTTAGAAAGTTTTGCCTCAGTTTGCCAATTCTTGGTTAGAATTTTCTGTCCCAGTAGTCTTATTAAGTTCCATTTAAAATCTAACCACAATCCAGGGTTCATATTATGTTTTAATTCTTACATTGATTGCATATAGCTTTGGCAACATGGCTGTATTTGTTTGAAGGTTGTACCCCTTTCTCTTCACTGGCATTTAGCAGAGTTTTTAGAATCTAGTCATTCCACACTCAAGAAATGAGAAGTGAGCTCAGCTCCCCTTAGCTGAATGCATTCTGAGCTTTACCTGTTGATCTGTTTTTCAGGTTAGCTTTTATATTTTTAAAGTCAGAGACTTGTTGGCCTGCTACTTTCATGTTTTAGCATGGATGTGAATTTTAGGGTCCTGTGAGATAAAAAAGAATAATTTTGATCTCCATTTTGGTGCCTGTAGCCTTTTTCTGAGATACTGTTTTGATAACTTCCCAGGGGTATTGAGGATCATGGTTTGTAATTAAGCAAAGTTAGTTTTAGAAATAGCATTTCACATTTCTTTAGGTGGTGTTTACAGTGTATAATTCTTAATCAATTACTTAAATGGGAAGTAGCCAGTAAATCCTGTTAAAGTTTTACACATCATTCCTGGGTCAGGAGGAAAGTCAAGGTCTCTGACTCAAGAGAGGTGTTTAGGGACCCCTGGGTGGCTCAGTTGGTTGGACGACTGCCTTTGGTTCAGGTCATGATCCCGGAGTCCCAGGATCGAGTCCCACATCGGGCTCTCAGCTCCATGGGGAGTCTGCTTCTCCCTCTGACTTTCTCCTTGCTCATGCTCTCTCTCACTGTCTCTCTCTCAAATAAATAAATAAAGTCTTAAAAAAAAAAAAGAGAGAGGTGTTTAGCTGTCATTTGGGTTATGTCTAATCAATAATAAAAGCACACTATTAATACATATACAGTCAGGTATGAATGTCAGACATTTACTGAGCAGTTATCGCTAGGAATCATGCCACTTCCTAGGGATATAAAGTTTTGCAGAGCATGGCTTCTGCCTTTGAAAGGCTAAGTCTCTTTGGACATGTAGAGCCTGCATGTGGACAGGGGTGCATGAGGGGTGTATTTCAGTTAGTAGAAGCTTGTATCGTCTGGGTTCAGAGAGGTTTCTTGTTCTGAGGTCTTGGAGAAGGAGTCATGAAAGTTGAGGGGCCTCTCAGGCAGGTGTGGGGCTTGGGTGGGGTACTTGTAGATGAAGGAAGAAAAGTGTTCCTTCAGTAGAGCTGGGTGAGGCATTCCAGTGTTCTGAGGGACAACAAGGGAATGTGTTTGCATGGAGTCAGGGTTCTTGTAGGGTGTCATAGGAAAGGAAGTGGGAGAAACAGACTGGGGCCAGGCCTTAGATGCCTTTGACTTCTAGCCATGGCCTTTGGACCTTCTGATTATGGACAGCCTCTGATGATAGTTTGAGGTGGCATTTTAGAAAGAGTAAATCTATCCATGTTGTGTGGAAGGAACTGGAGAGGTGGAAAGACTAGAAGCAGAGGAAGTAGTTAAGAGACAGCTACAATTTTATTTGCAAGATTAAAAAAATATTTTTTGAATCTAAGGACAGAGAAATAAATTGAATGTCACTAAGCAGCTGGGATGAAGAAAATGCCAGAATTACCACTATAAAAAGTTTTCTTTCTGACTTACTACTTGTGAAAAATAAAGGTTGGAGTTGGACTATGGTGGACCTGTATAGCCACAGGTCATCTCTGGTTGCCAGTGGGTTTTAGCATTAAGAGAGAGGTGTTCCCATTTGCTTGAAGGTGCCGTGAGACCCTGGTGGGCTCTTGAGTGACTTGGTGTGCTGTGTCCCTCGCTGTACTCTCCGTTCTGCAGAGCGTATCCCCAGGTGGGCTTGTGTACTTGACAGTCTTCCTTGTATAACTGAAAGCCATTAGAGAGAAAAGTAGATAAACGACAGAATCACCAGAGGCAAAAATGAAAGACGAGAATAAGGAAATGATCTCCAGGAAAGAAGTTGCGAAACACGCCCCCCTCAGGTGAGAGAAGCTTTTATATATAAAAGTATATAATGTGTCAAGGCCCTTGTGTTGCAAGAGGCAAGGAAAGAGCCAAATCTGGCCAGCTTGGTGAAAGGATGTAAGATAAGGATTCAAGGGAAAAGTGAGGAAGACAGGAGTGATCCTGGTATAGTTAGTCCTGGTTCATTGACTCAACAAAAGTTAACAAGCTCTTACTCTGAGGAAAACTAAGCATTTGGGATGTTTGGGTTAAGGGAATAGCATTTGCAAAGGCATAAATGAGCAAACAAGCAAGGTGCTGGTAGACAGTTCAAATGTTCGGGAATTGCTAGAGCAAATGAAAGTTACACAGAACTTCTGGCAGCCTACCGAAGTGTAGAATTTGGCCAGAATAGTGTTTTGTGTTCTAAATTTGTACTATTTGTTAAGGCTGCTCTTGGAGGGGTTGACACAAAAGTATCTCTTTCATAAGACACCATCACAAAACTTAGTGGTATAAAATTTAGCCATTATTTTAGTAACTCTCACGGTTCTAGGAAGTGATTGGGCTCAGCTAGAGATTCTCATCCAGGGTCTTTCATGTGGTTGCAATCCCCAGGGGGCTGGGATTAGAGTTGAAACTGAAAGCATCTCACCCACATATCTTGTGGTCCATCAGACTTTAGCAGGGGCTATTAGCTAGAACACCTGCACATGATGTCTCCATGTGGCCTGACCTGCTTCAGAGCATGGCTATTGGGTTCCCATAGCACGTGTTACAGAGACAGGAAGAGAGGAAGCTCCCAATTTTTTAAAGCTTGGGCCTAAATGTAGACAGGACATCACATCCACTATGTTCTGTTGGTCAAAGTAGTGTATGAGCTGAATTGTCCCCCTCCCCATTCATATGTTGAAGACCCAATCCCCAGTACTTCAGAATGGGAGTCTTTTGGAGATAGAGTCTTTAAAGAGGTAATTAAATTAAAATGGGGTTATCAGGGTCAACCTTGATCCAATATGACTGGTGCCCTTATAAGGACACCAAACACGTACACCTGTAGTGAACTGAGGGGTGACACGGCAAAAAGTTGGTCGTCTGCAAGCTGAGGAGAGAGGCCTCAGAACTGCCGACACCTCCATCTTAGATGTGAGCCTTCGGAACTCTGAGAATATACATTTCCCTGGTTTAAGCCACCTAGTCTATGGTATTGTGTTATAGGAACCTGGCTGCATGGATACACCACTGAAAGGCTTTGGGTTGTATGGTGAAAAGTGGTGACTCTCTCCATCTCTCTCTCTTTGCAGACACTCACCCATCTGTCTGTCTCTCTAATGGCAGTGTGAAGGTCATGCTGAAGGTTAGAGGCCACAGGCAAGGAGTCTAGCTCAGCAGTTTTTGCAGAGGTCAGGTGAGTGGGCAGGTGAAGAACAGCATATTGGGAATGGGAGAAGCAGACAGACAAAGCAGGTGTGAGATTCTAAGATGTAAAATTGGCAGTAGTTGGTAATGGGATATTTGCTGTGGAGGATTCCTCAGAGGGAAAGGCCAATGAATGCCAGGTGCAGAGGGATGGAATCCTATGGAGGGGGGGGATTTGATTGGCAACATTCAAGAGCACCTTTTTCCCTGATAGAGATTTATAATGGCATGAAGTAATTCAAGATGCATATGGCTGTGCCTGGGAACTTACAGCCCCTTACTTGGCCTTCTTTCTAGGCAGGGCGGGCTATGGCTCTGTCTTGTGAAGGGAGGGATGATGGGCAAAGCACATCCTTCCCTTTTTCAGATAGCCTTCTGCCAAGGGGACTCCGAGCACACCCACACCACACCTGGGGTGCACCAGCCTACAAAAGTATTCCTTGTCCAGATTGGCTGTGCTCTGGCCCCACAGATATGTCCAGAATCAGGGACACAGATGAAGCCTTCTGTGGCTCACTGCCATTGCCACCAAACCCGTTCTGAGGGTCTCAGCATTGCTGTCTTCTCAATGCCCTGGCTGACTTTGTTCCCATGGGAACCTGATAATAAGGCACCACTACAAAATAACTATGAGGGTAAAACAATATGTGTGGGACAATATTTGACCAGTGAAAAATAGATTAATTTGGAATCTGTGATCATCTCTAATAGGAGTTAAAGCTGACATTTTCTTTAGGAATATCAAGAAAAAAGTGGGAGGGAGGATAACCAACTGAGGAGAATAAATGAGATACCAAAATTACCTCCTCCAGGAAAGGAAGTATTTTCTAGCACCTTTAAAGAAGTCATTTGCATATAAACAAAGCCCTTTCCAGCTGAGGCCAGCGTGGCTCAAGCTGCCATTTTAGAGTTAATTGTGAAATCTTTTTTCTTCTTTACCTAAGGCACCGCTCCTCCACTTTACCTCTTTTGCTTCCATGCCAACTGCACTTGGATTTAAGAAAATCACATTTCCTCAGCCACAGACTTTCTTAATTTAGCAGGTCCTCTTTCTCAAATCCTGGAACACCAATTAGAGAGCAGAGAAAAAAAAAAAAAAACCGGATGAAAAGAATTTACAACATTTTAAGTCCAAATGAATGTCACTGGATCTGCCCTCCCACCATCCCCACCTACTTTGATTCCTACTTGCTTCAGGAAGCCCTGAGCAGGGATGCGGTGCTCTGGGCTTCCACGGAGCACGCTGAACACGTCACAGCCAGCCAGAGGGGTTGTCTTCCCAAATTGTATCTCTGGCAAGCTGTAAACCCGCTGTGTCTTACACGGCAACTGTGTCAGGAATTTCCCCCTGAAAGGCTGCACAGAGATGGTGTATTTTGATTAAAGGGGGAAAAAAAAAGTCTGGATAGTTTCACTTAAGATTACAACACCTCCCTACTCATGTTATTCACATCCACAATGCCACCACTGTTTTCTTTCCTTGATCCTTAGGTTCCGGGTCTGGCACTTCCATTCTAAAGTTCGAATGTGAACACAATGACTTCTGAATCACCACTCTGGGCACAAAGAGCTCTTAAACTCTCACCGTGTGTTTTTTTCCCCTTGTATCTGTTCCCCCCTGTCCCCTATCTGTTTAAACATTTCAGCTCAGCATGCAGTGTGTCTAAAAACAGCTCGGATGTAATTACTAACAATGTTACCTCTCTGCTGAAGCCTGTAATTCCCTCTTGATTAAGATGGCGATATTGATTTGACTGGGATTGCATGCAAATAAACCGTGACATTGGGAGAGGTGTGGTTTTTCAGTTTGCAGTGCGTCTGTGATTTCAGTGTAGTAGTCAAGGTTCCCCCAACCCAGACCATTTGACTAACAGCATGTATGGGGATTAGTACCTGCCGGCTAGGCTCAGAAAGAAACTGTAGCCATCAGAGGTTCTCATCTGGAGTCTTTTATAGTTTGTGTCTATCAACCACAGCCATCTCTTACATTTATCAAAGTAATTGAAGAAGAATGGGCTTTCTCGGTCAGGCTGGCTATCAGAAGGTCATGGGACTTCAGAAGGAGACAGGTGGAGGAGGGGATTGGGATAAAAATTTTTCTAAAAAAATATTTTTGTATTTATTTATTTGTCAGAGGGAAAGCACAAAAGCAAGCTGGGGTGCAGCAGGCAGAGGGAGTGGCAGACGGAGGCAGAGTGAGAAGCAGGCTCTTGGTTAAGCAAGGAGCCTGATGCAGGACTCGATCCCAGAACTCTGGGATCACATCCTGAGCTGAAGGCAGACACTTAACTGACTGAGCCATGTCCCTGGAAAAATATTTTAAGGCAGTGAAGTGATTTGGTAATTCATCACCACACAAAATTCTATACCACATTCTGCAGTCAGGCATTGAAGAATATATTCTCTTCAAGTAAATGCTCAGCAGTTCATATTGATTTGGAACAAAATTTCCAGCCACGAATCCTTTTAAGGCTAAAGAAAAAAAACCAAAAACCAAAAACCAAAAAACAACAATTGGGAGGGCAGAACTAAACTATATCTACCCCCTAGACAGACTTTACGTTTCCTGGAGATCTGCTGTAAGAGAGATCGACAGCATGGGTGCCATTGAGGGCAAATCTCTTGGCAAAATTGATATAGAAAGTGTGTATGTAATTCAAATGAAATTGATTTTTGAATGTGGGGGAAGGCCTCTGTGTGTGTGTGTGTGTGTGTGTGTGTGTAGCATAAATTTGTTTCAAAATAAAGGAGACTAAAGAGACCTAGTAACAGCAGGATCTGATTCTAGACTGGCTCTGGAATTAGAGGAGAGCAGTGTTTCAAAGGACATGATTAGATCAACTGACAAAACTGGAATATGGGCAATATAGTATATAAAATTATAGCATCAGTTTTAAAATTGCTGAAGCTGATAGACAACCGTAGTATGGTTTTATAAAAGAATATTCTAATTTTGAAAAATATACATGATCTACACAACTTACTCTTAAGTAATTACAAATTACCTATGTTTTGCATATATATTTACATATATATATTTTTTACATATGTATAAGAGAGAGGGAAAGAGAAAGAGAACAAATGATAAAATAAATGGGCAAAATGTTACAAGTGAACCTGGGTAAAGAGTATATGGGTATTCTTTTTTCTATTCTTATTCTTGAAGTTTTTCTTTAAGTTTGAAATTATTTCCAAATACAAGTAAAGAGGGAAGGATGCCTTTGGATATCTGACCCCAAGCTTGTGTAATCCAGAGCTGTTTTGCCAGGGGTGGGGGTGGGGTGCGGTAAGTGAAAATCCCAACCTTGCTTTTTTGGTATTGGTGTTCTACTTCTTTCCTGTTTCCTGGTTTCTACCAAGACACTTAACTGCGAGAAGATACCAAAGCCTCATTTGTTGATCAGATAGATGTTGAGTTACTCAAGATGCATGATCAGAGCAGATGTTTTGCTCAAGTTAAAATATTGACAGGGTGACAGAAACCTAAACCAGGACTGTGTACGTGCATACATGATGGCTTAGCCGCCAGAGGTATTGAAACCCTCTCGTTAGTCTGCTTTTTCTCTCCTCTCTCCACCAGACTTCCTCCTAGCAGTTAGAATCACTTGCATCCAACACTGGTTTCCTCTCATGATTTCCTTATTCAAGCACTTAGAATTCCTTCTGTTCATGCTTTGTCTGTTCTCATCCTCAAGTTCCTCTTGTTTCCCACACTCCATTCCCAAAGGGAACTTCCCTTCATTTCTACTCTTCACTCCAACTCACGCCTCATACACGCCAGCCAGCCATGGCTCTCTGATTAGTTATTCTCTTCCTTTTATATACTGTGATTTTTTTTTTTTTTCTGGTAACTTGTGAAAATAATCCATGTTGATCATAGATGTTTGGAGAAAAATAGAAAGTACAAAGAAAGAAAATGAATGAGTCACCAGTAATCCCACCAGTCAAGACTGATTATCTCACCGCTCAAGACAGCCGCTATATTTTGGTATTTTCCTTCCATTTTTTCCTATGCATACATTTGTAAATGTGGTCTTTTATAATGAGGTCTTTTCTCTTTTTTTTCCTACTTAACTTTCCATGTGATGTCATTAAACATGGTTTTTAAAAGTTGTATGATTTTCAGTTAAATGAAAGGACCCTAGGCTGACATCCACCTGGTTGGTTACTTACTGGTTGGTGTATCTGATTGGTTAGTCTGTTGGTTTTGATTGGTTGGCGTGTTGGTTGTAATTACAGTTGGTAAGTGTCTGTGCCATTACCAGTTGTTAAACATTTTGAATATCACCAGTAGTTATACCATTACAGAGTTAACATTTCCCTATCATTGGACATTTGGATTGTATTTAATTCATGCTATTATAAGTACATCTATAAAAGAAACACAATAATTTTTTTTTTATAAATGGCTAAGAATTTCCTCTGGTTAAATTTCTAGAAATTCAGTAACAGGCCAAAGATACTATTATTTTAAAGGTATTGATGCATATTGCCCTTATTCATTTATAGTATACTCTAGCCAAAAAGGCACAGAGGTTTCACTGAACCCTACAAGCCTGAATATTCTAATTTTCAAAAGATCTTTGCCAGTCTGATGATGGAAAAATTGTGTCTTGCTTGAATTTGTATTTCTTTTGATATATTTTTAATGTGAGCATTTGAACGTTTGACAGTGTGTTTTGCCATTTTTCTCTGCTCACTTTTCTGCTCTACAATTCATCATGTTTCTAGGCTCTATCTTTACTCTTTTTGTAGATGGGACAGCTGTCCCTTCACTGACTGCCAGGATTAGTTTGCTTACTTTCCCTGGCAAGGCTCCTGCCACTTTCTTCACAAACCCACTCACAGGCCTCCTAAAGCAGTTCCTTAGTTGGATTTGCAGATGAGTTATGTTGTAGGGTATTTGTGTTGCTTTCTGTGGGTGTGCTGCTGCCTCACTTATAATCTAAGTTCTCCAAAGAAAAGGGCTTTGACTTTTAATAAAAAGAAAACATTTCTGGGGCGCCTGGATGGCTCAGTGGGTTAAGCCTCTGCCTTTGGCTCAGGTCATGATCCCAGGGTCCTGGGATGGAGCCCCGCATGGAGCTCTCTGCTCCGTGGGGAGCCTGCTTCCTCCTCTCTCTCTCTGCCTGCCTCTCTGCCTACTTGTGATCTCTGTTTGTCAAATACATACATACATACATACATACATACATACTATTTAAAAAAAAAAAAAAGAAAACATTTCTTTGGGTCTCATCTGATTATCTATTGTTGCATAACAAACCACCCTGAAACTTAGAGGTTTACAACAACCAACCAATTTATTATTATCTCTCATGGTGTGTGTGTGTGTGTGTGTGTGTGTGTGAGAGAGAGAGAGAGAGAGAGAGAGAGAGAGAGAGAAAGAAAGAGAGAGCAAGTGAGCTAGGCTATTGTTCCTTGAGGTGTCTCTTGAAGTTGTAGCCAGGTGGGGGAAGAGACTAGAGTCATCCAAAAGCTTGACTGGGTTGGATATCCAAGACGGCTTCTTGTCTCACTTCTCTGACTCCTCATAGGCGAAAGCTGGAACAGCTAAGGGCTGTCTGGTCTTTCTCTCTCTCCCTCTCTTGTGTGACTTTTTCACATGGCAACCTTGGGCTTTCTCAAAGCATGGCACTCACAAGGTATATGAATTTCTTACCTGGGGGCTCGCTTCTCCGGGAGCAAGTACTCCAAAGAGATCAAGGTAGAAGCTGCAAGGCTTCTTATGACATGGTCTTAGCAATCATGTAGCATCACTTTGGCCACATTCTGTTAATCAGAAGGGAGTCACAGAATCTCAAAATTGAGAGCCCTGGTTAAGGAGGAGGGGGCTCTACAGGGGAGTAGACACCAGGAGGCATGGGGGGAGGGGTTTCTTTGGAGACAAGCTACCACAGGTGCCTAGCATTGATTGTATTCCATCCATATTTAGCACTCAATAAATTCTTATTAAATGAACAACCTAGAAACTGGGGATAAATTATTTTATAAAAAAGCCATTTGACCTTAATTTCCTTTGCTGATGGGGAGGACCCAGAGACTGAGCCATGAAAAATGAGACTCTGTCCTACTGCAATCTAATCTCTGAGGAGCAAGTAACCTCAAAGAAATTCACTTATGGGTGTAATTATATCCTACTGACAACTGGATATTTTATTCCAAGATTCTATTATCCTTCGTTATCTAACCAATATTTTCCTATTTATCCTCATTTTCTGCCTCTGAATAGGAAGGCAGCTGCACTGATGCCAAATCTCCCATCACACATGCTGTTGTTAAACATAATAAAGTTACTTCAGTGCCATTGCATATCCTTTCTGATTCATAACATTAGAAGTTCGGTGTTAGTTACAGTGACAGCCCATCTTTTCACAAGAGATCTAGACCTCAAGGTTCGTTTTTGAATCCAGTCTGGGGAAGGAGCCACCATTGTGTCTCTGACTGAGTCAGTCAGGGAAGTTTTGGGTCATGCTTCGGCCTAAAGTGTAAAATTGGTCCATTCAATTCCCATACTCTAACAACTTCCTTTGACAGCCTCCAAATGGAAAACACACGAGTCTTTAAGCTTCCATGAATACATTTAAAGGTAGTTTCTCATTAACAGTGTTTAGGATTATACCACATGCCTTCTAGGAACTTAGAGAAGGGGACAAGACACCTATCTTGATACAAAGGTAGGCAGCCTATACAAAAGGCCATATGAACGATAGAGGTGTGAAAGGCCATTGGGATTAAGAGATCAAAGACATTATTGAATAGGGTGGCATCTGTCCGATTCTGAAAAGGATTCTGATAGATAAATGTGCCCGTTTTTAGAGCTAAAACCAGTCTCAACACAGAGCCTGCTGCAGCTGGGAAGGGAATGGAGCTTTGTTGCTCTGGCAGCATTTTGTTAGCACGCCTAAGCAGCACGGGGAGACCAAAGTGAGTTAACCCCCTCGGTGCCCTCTAAACAAAAACCAGACAACCAGAGGAGGGGCCTCCGGGAAGCCCCACGGAAGGCGGCCTCTTGTCTTCTCAACTGGTGCCAATATTTGAAATATCAGTAGGTGTGGCAGTTTCTCCGCTGTAGGTTTGCAGGTCCCCTGACGGGTGGGGAGGCCTGGCAGAGGAACAATCCCAGCACACATTGGGAAACAAATGTACAAATGTTCATTTGGGCGCCTTGAACAGCACACATGGGTTTCAGCCCTGGAGACTGCAAGGGTTCTTAGCAGGGAAGCAGTTAATGTGTCACAGCACACTTTTAAAACCAGAAGAATCTCCCTGACCCTTCCCCCATCTGGAGCTGGCTTCTAGCTGAGTTTAAGGGATTTGGAAGGGATTTGGGAGGGGGTGTGTGGTTCTGGTGGTTCAGTTCCTAGGAAATAAAACAATCCTTTTTTTTGACCTTTAATGTGATTCAGATCAGCATCTCCTTGGCACAAAGCCTTTTCTGTGCAGCCCGTTGGCTGTGAGTGCAGCCGCTCAACCTCAGTCTTCTGCTTCTCCTATCACCAGCAGCCTGAATTTGGATTGGGAAACCCAGGGACTCAGAGCTCAACCTCTGACTCTTGTATCGGCTGATCCTTGAGAAGTTCAAACCCAGCTCAAAGCCAGATCCCTCAGATAATTGTTTCTCCTCCCTTTTTAGTCAGTGATGAAGGGGAACAGCCTTCTTTGAACACTTGGTGAATGGCAGAACTACAGGGGCTTAAGGAAGGACTTAGAACCAGTGATTGGATGGTCTGGAGCCACACTTTGGAATTGTCGCCTAATCCCAAATGACATACATGCTCTCTGGAGGGAAGTTGAAAAGCAAGAATTGAAGGAGTTACGGACAAAAGAGTATATGGTAAATTCCCTCACAAACTGGGGATTTGATTAATCCCAGTGGAGTCATGAATCTGACTGAGGGAAGTTCTGTTTTTCCTGTACCCATCATGCGGTGCCCCTCTGTGGGAACAAAGATCCTGTCATATTGACGCTGCCTCTTTCCCTCTGCTCTGATGTTATACTGTGTTTTGGCGATGCAGTTTGTAGCTCGGAAAGAAGAACACATTTGTCTACAGCATCCACAATAAGAGTCCTGGCTGGGTTATCAGGTAGCTTTTGAAATCTGTAAAGGCTCAGTATAACAAAGATAATTTTTTCATTGGTAAGGAAACACAGATTTAGTTTAATCATCGGGGCATAAGCAAGTTTAACTACAAAACCAACAGAATTTGAGATAATCTACCCTGAGTGATAAAGGCCGGTTGTTCAA
Organism: Mustela erminea; assembly: GCF_009829155.1. Classification (NCBI taxonomy): domain Eukaryota; kingdom Metazoa; phylum Chordata; class Mammalia; order Carnivora; family Mustelidae; genus Mustela; species Mustela erminea. The sequence continues at coordinate 106,486,578 of NC_045618.1, forward strand.
ATTCGAGTCAATTTATAGAGAAGCATTGTAAAAGGCAGGAAGTACTGTGGTTCTCAGACTTCTGTGGACATAAAAGCCTTCACGAGGACTTATTAAAGATGCAGATTCCCAAAGATTCTGATTCAGCAAACCATTTTGAAGGCAAGAAGCCAGGGCATCCCAGGTAATTACCCCAGGTAATTCTGATACTCTGGGGTCTAACACATTGAGAAGTAGAATAAGGTTCTAAAGGGGAAGGGCCAGTGCAGAGATTCAGAACCCCAGTTTTTTAAACTATTACCACGACCCATCTCTGAAATCCTCCCTACATTCTCAGTGAGTGAAGCAATCTATTAGTTAGGGAGTAGTTGGCTATAGGTTATAGAAGTCCTGGAAAACAGTGACTTAAACTAATAAGGGCTTTTGTTTTTGAGAGGAGAGGATAAATGAGAAGTCTGGAGTTGGGCAATCCAGGTGTAGTGGCTGGCCTCCCAGGAGTGGTCCCCCAAAAGATATGTCCGACATCGAGATCCCTGGAAACAGAATGTTACATTATTTGGGAAAAGCGTCTTTGCAGATATCATCAAATATCTTGAGATCATCCTGTATTACCCAGGTGGACCTAAATCCAATAGCAGGTGCCCTTAGAAGAGTAAAGCAGAGAGAGAGGAGACACACAGAAGAGGAGTCAGCAGAGTGACTACGGAGGTGGAGATGGGATTGATGTGGCCACAAGCCCAGGGGCAGCACCAGGAACTGGAAGAGGCAAAGAATGGATTCTTCCCTAAAGCCCCCAAAAGGTGCACAGCGCTACCTGATTTCCAACTTCTAGTCTCCAGAGCTGTGAAAGAATAAATCTGCATTGTTTTAAGCCCCTGAGTTTATAATAATTTGTTATAGCAACTCTAGAAAATTAATACACCAGTGTTGGTATGGAGAGGTTCCAACAGGGACCAAATTTCCTTCTGTCTTTCTACTCAGCCATTCTTAGCACAAGCTTGCTGCTTCCTTGTCATGAGATGGCTATTCCATCTATGTATGGTATCTGTATTCCAAGTAGAAAGAGAAAAGAGCAAAGGGAAAGGCATGGATAGTTTAACCTCCCTCCATTTTAAGGAGCTTTCCTGGAAGCCTCATGTAATAATTTCCTCTTAACTCTCATTGACCAGAACGAGTCAAGCAGCCACCCCAGCGGCAAGGAAGGCTTGGGAGAAAAAAAAAAAAAAAAAAAAAAAAAAAATATATATATATATATATATATACACACACAAAAAAGAATATATATATATATATATGTGTGTGTGTGTGTGTGTATATATATATATATATATATATATTCTTTTTTTTTCACCCTGAGTGATAAAGGCCAGTTGTTCAAATTTTATATATATATGTATTATATATATATATATATTTTAATGTTAGGTAACTTGTCACATCACACAAAATTGGAGTTTTATTAGTAAAGAGGATGTTGAAACTGGGGGGCAACCAGAAAACCCTGCCATGGCAGCCATGCCCAACAAACCCAACTGTCCCACTACAGTGGGTTTTCCTTAAAACTTGGACTGTGAGAAGTGGAGACTGGTTGGTCTGAGTTGCTTGAGAACACTACGTGAGGGCTAGCAATTCCTTCTCAACCAACCCTTGGTAATGAATACTTTCATATCTTAATGTCATCAACCTGAGGTAAAGGAACTTCTGTGACCTGTTTACCTCACTTTGTTCTGTTCTCTCTTTTTTTTTTTTAATATTTTATTTATTTATTTGACAGACAGAGATCACAAGCAGGCCAGAGAGGCAGGAAGAGAGAGAGAGCGAGGAGAAAACAGGCTCCCTGTGGAGCAGAGAGCCCGATGCGGGGCTCGATCCCAGAACTCTGGGATCATGACCCAGGCCTAAGGCAGAGGCTTTAACCCACTGAGCCACCCGGGCACCCCACCTCACTTTGTTCTTAAAAGGAATTTCCTTTTGACCAAAAAATGGCAGATCTCTTACGTGTGGCCCACAAGTTCTGCAAACTTGGATATCTAGAAATTTTAATGAAGACATTTCCTTTTAACAATGTTTTTCTAAACACTATGATTTTTCTAATTTTTTTTTTTTTTTTTTAATTAGAAGATAATGCCATTGGCACTATATTTACCCTGTAGGGCTGGTGTGATTGAAAGCATTACGGTAAGTAATCTTTTTTTCCTCAGCTGTGGAGGTTTAGAAAGGATTGAATGTGGCTAAGGAGCTTGTGATTTTTAGAATTAAAGTTTGAATTTCTTTGCCAGCCTTTCGTTCATAAACACTCAGGTCCCCAAAGGGGCCATTGCAGTAGTGGTGTAAGCTCTGGATTCATCGACACTGGACTGTAAACAAAGCTGGCCAGTCAGTGCCCTGCAACAGGCAGTGCCCTGCAACATCACTGCCGGTGGGCCCCTCTGCCTCCACTTCCTGGAGTATTGCTGGATAGCCACATCACTTTGTTGGAGAATGTACTTATGTGAAACAGACATCCTTGAGCCAAACTTTTACATTTGGTGGTTCTCAATGGGGAGACATTTGGAAACATCTGAAGACATTTTTGTTTGTCACTACTCCGTTGGAGAGGGATTTGGAGATGGCGCGACTGATACCTAGAAGGAAGAAGCCAATGATGTGGCTAAACATTTTACAGTGCCTAGAATAGCCCCGTTGACACAGAATTATCCAACTCTAGATGTCAGCAGGACTGAGGTAGAGAAACCTTGGAGTACATAAATAGTAACTTTTAAGGGTAAAAATTAAAACCCTTAAGTTAAACAAACAACCCCTAATGTCCTTTGAATTCTTCCGTGAAAACCAGAGGCCACTGAGACCCAAACTGGCTGCTAGCAATGGGTAGAGTTACTGTTGTTATTTTCGAATGAGAAAGAAATTGTGTTTCTGGGTAAGATAACAGCAGGTGAAATTTTCCAAAAATAAATAGTATTTTCACAGTGTTATCTTGCTTAACTTCTGTGAAAGTTTCAAATGGGGGAACATTTGATCTTGCTACAACTTTCTGCATTAGTCATTCTGACAGCACTTCCTAGGAGGAGGGTGGTAAAGACTGTCAGAGTCTTCTGACAAGTCCCAGACTGATTGTAACCATCAGGAGTGGGTGATTTGCTTCCTATTCAGTACAAATGGAATAAAGGATCTTGAGCCAGGCAGCTAAGAATCATTGTGAATGCATCAGCATATATTGGTCAAGGGGTGAAAGCCATTGCATGTTGCAACCAAACATTTTTGAGAAAACTTGTGTCATGCCGTGGACTAATAGTGTTAGTCTACATTGTGTAATTTTTCCTTTCCATTTGCTGGCCTCTTTAATTCATGTCCAAGTGAGGATCTGTTAAGTAGGTTAACAGATATCATTACTGTTTGAAGCACTACAAACAAGCACGAGATGGCTTCATCTTTTCAATTTCATTTAATTTACAGTGAGAACAGTGTTTCAGTAAATTGATTACATACTAATTAAGAGCATTAAATAATGTTCCTTGACAGTTTTCAACTTTGGTTTCATCATCTTGCCACTGATACTTTTGCCCATAGTCTTCCAGGATTAGTAGACAGACAACTCAATCAGATGCTTAATAATACTCAACACCTATTTGCATGACCTAGGAGAAATAGTTGGTAAAATCATCTGTGGGGAATTTAGTCCCTTTCTGCCTGGGAGGATTAACCACATGAGACAACCCTTATGAATCATGTTTATCCTTCTCACAGGTACTGTTTGTATCTAAGCTTTGCATAAGCCCAAATTCAAAAGATAAGTTCCCTTTCCTGAGTATTATTATTTACATAAGTCTCTGGACCTTGGAGTTTAAGATTATAAAATCCAATACGTAAATGTTCTTCTTAAGCTTTTTAAAATTGTAGGTGATGTCTGGCTACACTAGAGCTTTTGCATTATGAGAAGAGAGATCTATTAAAAGTCTGCTTTTCCCAGTAAAATATAACTGAGATTGGCTAACTGCTTGATGATTAAGACTAAATTCTCTCTGGACAGATGAGTCTGTTCAAATCTCTGACCCATGGTCAAGAAATGTAAATATATGTGCGTTTGTATGGAAAACTGTTCCTTTACCAATGGAGAAATATGTGGAGTTGATTTTGTTTTCTAATGTGTAAGTGGATGCATCTTTTCTATTTTTTCTCCTCCCCTTCTCCTTCTTGTTTTGTTTCCCACTATTTCTGCTAACCTGTTGATCCCATGTGGAGTGAATTCTTAGTTTTGAAGACACAGACTAACTGCTGCTTTTCGTTGTAGAGGGACTTGCTTACCCAATTTGGATGCTGAGATAAAAACAGCTATGCTTTGGAGGCCCTTGGTTCAACAGGAAAGCTTTCGCCCATAGTACTTTGTGTTTGGAACTTCCTTTGTGTACCTGAAACTTCTACTATTTTTCAAATAACTCAGCTATTTGAAAGCACATAGAACTATTTGTGCTGACTTTAGGACATTTTTTCTCTAATTAACTACCAAGGCCTGCATCTTAATTGCTAATATTTTAATCAAGAAAGATTTCTACAGTTTGCACAGGTAGAACCATTGTAATTTGTGTAGATCTTTTAACTGTGGGCCTGATTTCTCATCTATAACATGAGAGGTTAGAGGCACTAAGTGACCTCTAATGTTTCTTCAAGGTCTAAAATTGTATGATTCTATCATTTGTTTTTCCATATGTATATTATCCTTTGTTGAACTGAAGTTGAAAGTCTGCAACACACATCAGAATTAAATAAAACCTGGCTCATAGACTTGTGATAACATACTAGCTCCCTACCACATATTTTGAATTTGAATGTGTCTCTCTGAGATGCCTTCTTTTATCCATGAAATAGAGGTGGAATTACCAATCTCATAAGATTTTCATCAGAATGAAAGATAACTTTAAAGAGATAATTTTCAAGTCATTGAAATAGTGCCTGGCACTTAGTAGATGCTCAATAAATATTAGATTTCTTCTCTTTTGGAGCCTTATAATAAAACTCTTAAATACTAATTTCTTTCAAGTTTGTGAATTATTCCTCACCAAAAGACATTGGCATGGCTGCCCCTCCTTCTTATTAAGGGAAGGCAAAGTGGGACAAGGAGAGATCAAGCTCAAGGGATCTGTCTCTTGCTACAGACACAACTCCCCCCGCACCCCCCCCCCCCCATTTTTGCCATTAAAGCTCTTGGCAGCAAAAGTAAGGTGGAATTTATCAGGAAAAAGCTATCAGCCAGACTGACTCCTATCAAAGGCTCCATGTCAATAAACATTTACAAGAAATAAGCTTGATAAATGTGCCTTAATTCCAAGAACCGGGTGGCAATGGCAGCTTTGCATCAGGTGTTAGAATCTTTCAAGGTTATAGTTCCATTTTATAACAGTTTCCTCCCAGTATAGAAGTAATTGAAGCTGAGTGCCTATGAAGAAGTTTTTAGATAATGACACTAACTCATTTTAACTGAGGAAAGAGGTGTCCTTCTAAAATAAGGTAGATATCCTTCTGTACCTAAGACCAAAAAATCCCTGCTTTCTTTGCTGAAGATGAACCTGCCATTCTTCATGCTGGTCAAACATGGCTGAGATTTATTTTGGCCAAAGAAAACTTTATTTGTTCAGGCTTTGTTTTGCTGATGGAATTGTAGAATCCTGGAGGTGAAAGAGAACTCAGAAATGATTGCCTGAACCCTCCTCTTTCCCCCACTTGAAAGTGAATGAGGTGGGCATAACAGGGGTGTTAATGTGACAGACCAGGGCCCAAAAGAGAGAGTGGTATTCAAGAGTGAGCTGAAGTCGTTATCCTTTTAGGAGAGTCAAGGGCACCATCGACTGTGTAATGACAGAAGCAGCACTGGAGATGGAGTAGAGAGAGGAGAACCAAGCTGGAAGAAAACAAGGAGGGTCCTTGCTTCAAAGAATGGGCAGGTATGTGCCTTATATTTGGGTGCCTGTGACACAGGAGGGTCAGGCTGGTTTGAAAATCCGGGCAGACAGTAAAGTCCAACCTAATGTCTTAGAAGAAAAAAATTGCTGCACTGAGAAGCTAAGAGATAATGCTAACGTTAACATAGCTAGTTGGTGGCACAAAGGACTAGCTCTGAGACCTCCAGATTTTGTTTTTATCTTTCTTCCCATGACTCATTGTTTCTCTGTTTTTTTGTTGTTGTTGTTGTTAATGGGCCGCCATTTACACTTGAACATTCTTCTCATTACGGTGATTCTCTGTGTATTGTTCAAGATGTATAAGCATAGCCAATTTCTTATTGCAAGCCAGTAGTACCTCGCTGTCTGAATGGAAAGCTCCAGAGCAATGTAAGGAATTATATTTATTATTAGTGGGTTGTTGTTACTATTATCATTTAGCCAGTGGCTTAAAGGGATCTGGGATGAATGGGCTGTCACAGATAACCTTCTCTGGGGGTCTCATTCCCTGCATATTCAGGTCCTTGTTTGAGGGTGACTCCACCAATAGAACAGTCAGATAGCACAGATGCCCAGAGAAAGATACCTTGGGGCTCAGGGGCTTAGTGGGTCTTAGTGAGAGGAGCCTACTGATTCATAACCTCCAAGGCTGCTTCACTGGGGTAGTAGAGAATAGTAGTGAGACAGTGGACTGATGGTGCCCTTCTGGAAAGCAAGGACCATGGCATACATAGCTTGGCAACCCCAGAGACCATGTTGGTAACCTGCCACCTAGGAATGAATGGTACTGAATTTCCCCTTCTTGCTGATGATCTTCTTACCTTCTTATCCCCTTCTTGCTGAGTGATGATCTTACCTGTTCAACCAACTTAATCATTCCATAGCAATTAGCTGATTAATTCAATAAATAATTATGAATAACTTCCGTGTACCAGACACAGTTGTAACTCATTTGTACCTCTTAAAAAAACACACCAGCCTCCATGGGTCCCATGGATTTTGCATGGATGAGCCCATTCCTAAATCACCTTGCTAAAAGGCCCCTGAGTCCTAGATAACATGGACTAAAGTCACTATATAGTGTTTGCCAGATTTTATGATTTAAAATTTATTATTTGACTGTTGAGTTCTGAATTTTATTGGCTATTTATAATGATTTATGTTCTACTTATTAAAACCCATTTCATAAGCATTATAAGTCTGGATTAAGTATCCTTTTTAAAAGTTCCCAGTATTTGCTACAAATCCCAAACTTAACAAGTGTAAGGTTTATTTTGAAATCACAGCAGTGAAATTGTATGGTCTTCAATGTCCTTGAGGGAACAGACTTTCCCCTGCATTCTGAACCACAATTTATTATTGTTTAAATCAATGCATGACTCTTTGCATACCAGCCTGTACTTAGGGTCATAGAGACTTAACCTCAGAACAAAATCACTTTGTTCAATAAAAAACAGGGCCTCTCCAGTCCTCTGGAGCTTTTTCCATGTATTCCATAAGAAAAAAAGTTTATTTGACTGCATGATAACCTCAAGCATAATTCCTCATAGATATAAACCTGACAAACATCTTACCCACCCCACTACAGAGGGGGATTTAACACCACCTTCAGCATTAACTCCTGAAAGGCAGGTAGAGAGTGCTCTAAAAAACAAGAGGCCAGGAGAATGGACACAGATTCTTAATAAAGTAGTAATAATGCAAAACTTCTCATATTTGCTCGAAGTTCTTTTACAGGCACTTTCAGTTTTATCCTTTCAATAGTTCCAGGTCTTTATGATGCTATACTTCTAAAGACATTTTCTAGAATCACGGAAATCACACTTCAGTTTTCATTCCCCTAAAAACAAGGTGGTTAGTAGGTGAGCAGGGTTTTAAAAGTTTCTGATATGTCTGCGGTTTGCCTCCACTTTGAAGAAGACATTTGTTCACTAGCCCCCCCAGTTTTGGTATCATCTTAGAGGTGGAAATGCTGCTTCTTAAGGGACTATCCCATGCATTCGATCCTACCCTGGTGTAGTATTTGCCATCTAGCTTCATTAATCGTACCTAAGATGAGATAGAAAAACACTTCTGTGTGTTTCTCCTTTACTCTCACACCACCGCTACACTCACAACATATCTGATATCAGATGCAGTATTCCACGCCCCCCCCCCCCAAACAAGCAATTCCCTGTGACACCAGCTGGGGGTCCTAGAATTCACTTTCAACACTAACTGGGGTTAGTGCAGACCCTGCAGGCTAAGGACCCACTCAGTCCCCCAAGACTGCCCCCCAACTTCAGAATCAATTATAAGTAGTAGGTCTCCAGGTTACCCACAACATCTGTCTAAGTTGGCTATAAATCAAAGGTTCCGTTGATCCCCTCTGTGGATTTGATAATTTCCTAGAACAGCTCACAAAATTCAGGAAAATATTTTCTTATGTTTACCAGTTTATTATACAATGAAAGATATCATAAATTATATATATGAACAGCCAGATGAAAGATACGTAGGGGGAGGTGTAGAGGGGTCCTGAGCACAGGAGCTTCTGTCTCCATGGAGTTGGAGTGTGCCACCCTTTGGTCCATGGTTATGTTCACCAACTGGGAAGCTCTTTGAATCCTATATTTTTGAGATTTTTTTTTTGTATCTCTCTTTGTGTGTTTTTTAAAATTTTTAAAATTATTTTAAAAGTTAACATATAATGTATTATTAGCCCCAGAAGTACAGGTCTGTGAATCGCCAGGTTTACACACTTCCACACTTCACAGCACTCACCATAGCACATACCCTCCCTAATGTCCATAACCCCACCACCTTCTCCCTGGCCCCCTCCCCCTGGCAACCCTCAGTTTGTTTTGTGAGTCTCTTATGGTTTGTCTCCCTCCTGATCCCATCTTGTTTCATTAATTCTTTTCCTATCCCCCAAACCCCCCATGTTGCCTCTCTACTTCTTCATATCAGGGAAATCATATGATAATTGTCTTTCTCTGATTGACTTATTTCGCTAAGCATAATACCCTCTCGTTTCATCCACATCATTGCAAATGGCAAGATTTCTTTTGACAGCTGCATAGTATTCCATTGTATGTATATACCGCCTCTTTTTTATCCATTTATCTGTTGGTGGACATCTAGGTTCTTTCCATACTTTGGCTATTGTGGACATTGCTGCTATAAATATTCAGGTGCACCTGCTCCTTCGGATCACTACGTTTATATCCTTAGGGTAAATACCCAGTAGTGCAATTGCTGGTCCTAGGGTAGCTCTATTTTCAACTTTTTGAGGAACCTCCATACTGTTTTCCAGAGTGATTGCACCAGCTTGCATTCCCGCCAACAGTGTAGGAGGGTTCCCCTTTCTCCACATCCTCGCCTGCATCTGTCATTTCCTGACTTGTTAATTTTAGCCATTCTGACTGGTGTGAGGTGATATCATACTTTTGAGATTTTTATGGAGACTTCATCACACAGGCATGATTGGTCATTAGCTCAATTTCTAGTACTTCTCCTCTCCTTGGAGAATGGGGTGTGAGGCTGAAAATTCTAAGCTTCTAATCATAATTTGGGCTTTCTGCCCCCATCCAGGAGCCCACCAAGAATCACCTCATCAGAACAAAAGACATTCCTATCACCCAGGAAATTCCTAAGGATTTGGGAGCTCTGTGTCAGGAATCAGGGTTAAAGACCAAATATTAGAACAAAAGATGCTTCTAGTGCTCTTATCACTTAGGAAATTACAAGGGTTTTAGGAACTCTGTTCCAGGAACCGGGGGGTGGAGATCAGTATATATATTTTGTTATTTCACGTAAGAGAGATGACGTTAGACTATTTAAACTTCGTAGCTTGGATGCTCCAGGGCTCTGTATGTCTACTATTTTAGTAACCTCTGAAGCTAGGAAGTCAAGGATAAGAATAGTATTTTATAGAATTTTGATAAAGGCACAGCTTGCTCCTCACCCCTCCACTTCTGGGATAGAATATCAGTGCCTCAGGGCCCTTCTGGTCTGGTCTCTTTGGTACTGTTTGTTGCTGTGCTTATCATTCAGGGTCTGTGTGCAGTAGGCACTCAGTATTCTGTTTGTCCTGTACATCCTTATTGTCTGAGAAGAGGACTCCCTTGAGAACGTCTCCTCCTCTTACTCTCATCGTGTAGCTCCAATGATAGCTGCTAGGATCTTTTATTATTTGTACTATGGCCCCAGTGGCCATGACTGATTAATCCAGAGTTAGCACTGCCTGAGTCTTGGCCAGTAAGAGTCCTTACCTGGGAACTTTTCAAACTGGAATGAGGAATATAGTCAATCCCTCTCTGGAGATTCCAATGATGCATTGTACAGCTCAGGAGTGCTCTTGGAGTCTTTGCTTCCTAGCAGAAATGTCCCTGCCATATAGAGAGAAGCAGAAATGAGATGGAACCAGGATTAGCATTTCTGGTTCCAAGTGCTCCAAAGTAAAGCTGGTTCCTTGCCTTTCTCTTAGTTTGGTCCTTCAACTCTTCCTTGGATTTTATGAACTAACAGATTCACCCCCTTCAGTTTTGCTAGTTCAAATTGCATTTCTGTCACTTGCACCCAAAAGAGTCCTACCACCCCAAAGCTCCTCCCCCCATCGTTTGCAAGACCTATCTTGCAACTTATCTTTTCTGTGCACAAAACATCAACTATCTAACTTGGTTAAAGAACCACTTACTCAGGGTTCAGAGGAAACATAGGTGAGTTCTCACCAGACTCTGGAGAAACTTCCGTGCTTTGTTATCTTACCAATGATTGATAGTAAGGTGGGATTTTGGGGCTTGGCAGAGGGTGAAGAGTCCTGGCAGTATGCCTCAAATCACCCAGAGGCAGCTTAATGGGGCCCTGCTGTTGCATTAACACCTGCTGGTCTTGGAATAAGAGAGCCGTTGACTTGGTATACTTTTCTGACTAAAGTATTGAGGAAATATGAACCTGAAAGAATGAGTCTGATTATAGTTTTTCTAAGCTGTGTAGTTTATGCCAATACAGTATCTCGCAATATCTAGATCAGTTTAAGGAATTCTCTCTGTTCTATCTAATGACTTCCTCAATTTTACTTATCTTTTCTCTATATGTTGTAACTTTTCAGGTGGACCTAAATTACTGGAGCAAAATATTAATACCTCAAATGAAGGAAAGTCTTGGAAGCAGTGAATTGGTTAGAGAAGAGAGAAAGTGTAGAACTTGAAAAAGACAAAAAGAATAGAGAAGGAGTACAACAAAGGAGATGGAAAAATGAGTGATAGGGCAAACATCATGAAACAGGAAATGGGTTAGAAAGATCAGTGAAACTAACAAGAAATTAAATAGAGAACTTGAATTCTCTTCATCTGTTTTGGAAGAAATGGACAGTTTCTCATGCTTCCAGAAGAGCAAAAAGTCAAAAGTAACAGCAAAGCTCCAACCCACGGTTTCCTGTCCAGCTGGAGTGAGTTTTAGCTAAGGAATGAATGCCAGCAGTAATAGCTTAGTAGTATTTCCCACTCACTTACAGTCCAGGTTGGTCCCAATTTGGCTCTGGGCATGATATTTTGAGCCAAAATAAGTCTGTCCAATTTGGGATGGGTCCAGTTTCACCTGGATTCTTTGGTTCAAAAGGAAGCTGTCCGGAACAGTGAGACATCCTGAATTCCATTCCCTGGTCTCTCCTGATGGCAATGACTTGAAGCCAGGAATTAACGTAGCATCCGGCAAGCTTCCTCCTTGACTTAAAAATTGGAGAATGCATTTTACCATTTTCCTAGAAATACAGTTTCTAATTTAGGTTCCGGAGTGAGTGAGATAAGTACTATCTCCGGAAAATGTCATATCTGTCTTGTGCCCTCTTTTTTCTCCTTTATTTTCCTTTCTTTGATGTCTAGTGTTGGTTACATGAGCTGTGTTCTTACATTTTCATTAACGAATGCCTCTACTGGCTTGTAAAGCACAAAGAACCAGCTGATTCATCTAGAAAACAGCTTTATGCTCTGTACACACTGTGGATTCAGCGTAAGAGCAGTTTAATCCTATCACATCTCAGACAAAGTCAGCCTTTCAGTACTTTCTTGAAGGGTGAGCAAGAACAATATGTGTTTCAGAATAGTTAGGAACAAGAATGTTATAAGTCGTAGAATATACAAAACCTTTGCCAGCCAATATGTTTGATAGATGATAAATGTGTTTGTAAAATAAATCCACACTTGGGCAGGCACCCATTATCAACAGCTGCAAAGCTTAAAGAGGATATCCTGCAGGGATATTTTTCACAAACACAAAAATATGTAAATAAATACCAGGGTTGTTTCAGATGGCCTCTGTCACCACTAAAAATTCACTTTTCAGAGATAAAATGTCACCATGAGAATTTCATTGCTTCAAGAATGATCCTAGCTGTGTTATTTATGGGCGAGGAAGGATGATAAGACTCTTCTTCAGTATGCTACTTTATCAAGCTGGAAATCCAACGGAGCCAAGATGGTGGAGAGGAGTTGTTTGTTTTGTGTTGTGATAGAATAGCACAAGGATCCCAACTGCTAAAACAGCTGCATCATAAATAACCCACATAGAACAGATGCAGTGTTGGTGGGGGTGTGGGTGGTTTGGAGGTGCTGCAGGACAAATTTGTGAATGGAAAGATTTGTCACATAAAACCCTCTATAAATATTGAAAGTAGCTAAAATCACTGACATATATTTTTATTGAAAACCTGTGTTGGAGTATTAGACCTGAAGTTTAATGGTAATGTCATAGCCAGTCCTCATGGATTCAGTATTTTAGTGAATCTGCATTCAATTTTATACACCCCTCCAAGCCAGAAACCTGAGCAGAAAAACTCTTTCTCCTGCATCTCCCACATCTAATCAGTCACCAAGCCCATCAGGCTTGGATGTTTATTGAGCCGATGCCCATCTCTTTTTCTTCTCAGTTTCACTGAGATGTAATTGACATATAATACCATATTGTTTAAGATATACAACATAATAATTTGATATATGTATCTATTGTGAAATGATCACCACAGTGGGTTTAGTTAACTTTCATCACTGACCCAGTTATACTCTTTTTTTCTTGTGGTGAGAACTTTTAAGGATCTACTCTCCAAGCAACTTTCAAATATACAGTATCTGATTGTTAACTATAGTTATCATGCTGTACATTACTTCCCCAGAACTTATTTATCTTATATCTGGAAGTCTGTATCTTTTGACTACCTTCACCCATTTCCCTCACCCTTCACCCCCACCTCAAGCAACCACTAATCTGTTCTGTTTCTATGAGTTCAGTTTTTTCTACATTCTACATATGAGTGAGATTATACAGTATTTCTTTTTCTGACTTATTATCCTTAGCATAATGCCCTCAGAGTTCATCCTTGTTATTGAAAATCAGAATTTCCTTCCTTTTTTAAAAAAATTAATTGGCCCCACCTCTTACTCTCCATGGACAATGACCTTAGTTCAGGACATATCTGATATTTTTGACTGAGGGTCCACTATAGTCTCATAGCCCTTGTCTTATCCATCTAATGCAACATCTATCTTGTTCAAGAGCTCACATGCTGGCTTAATGTTTCTATGTCAGTTCCCCCTTTCTTCATGAAGGATAAAAACCTAAATTCCTGGGTATGGCATAAAAAGCCCAGCATAATTAACCTACTTTTTAGCCTCAATTATCACAGACTTCCATAGGCAATTTCATATAGAGCTTACCTGGATTTCCTGGAAATGATCATAACCTTTTACTTATTAATTATATTTGTGTATGATGTTCTTCTAGCTTTGGATGGCCTGTCTTCTCCTTGTCCCAGCCTTCTTTGGCCTATTAAATTCCTACTGATACTTACAACTTAGATTAAAAATTTCTTCCAGTTTCCTCTATGAAGCACTTCTTACTCATCCCTGAAGAGTTGGGGAAGCATAACGAATGCTTATTAACTTTTCCACTCACCACCTGCATACCTTTCTTAGGGACACAAATTTACTTTAATGGCACCCTTTTCCAATTTCAGTCTGTGTGCTTCATGTGAGACTGGCTTTATCCCTGGGCCTAAGGTTGTAGAGCATGTGACTTAGGCAGAGCTAATCTGTGTAGTTCATGCCATTGGCTGTAGCCATTGATCAAGTATGAGCATATGATCAAAAGTGGGCCAAAGTCAGATGAAATTCAGTGGTGGCACTGCTGATTGAGCTATTGGGGGAGGAGATTTTCTTTTTATTGAATTAGGGGTTGTGATAATATGGGCATGAAATTCCTAGGAGCCATCCTGCAGAGTCAAATTTTGGAGCCCATCCAAAATAAGAGGAGCAGGAAAGAGGGGCCCAAAGATATTGTGATGAACTGAGCTTCTCCAGTAAGCAAGATCCAATAGGATCTTTTGTGAGCCCATAAAATACCCCTTTTCTCTTCTTTTGTTTAGGCTGGGGTTGGATTTTGTTTAGTTGGGGTTTGATTTTGTGTCACTTCTAACCCAAAGAACCCCACCTCATAGGTCAATTATTTCTCTCTCCTTCAGACTACCTTTTATATCCTTATATTTTGCCCTTGCTCCACTCAGGAGAGTTGAGTAAAACCTAGTGTTCAATAAAGATGAAGTCTTTAGGGCTGTCCTGTCTACGGAGGCATGGAAGTCAACTACCAAGTCAATCTTCCCTCAGTGCTAATGATTGAACATATTATATATCTGGCATAGGATTATATGCCTGGAGGAGGAATGGATAAAAACTGGAGAAGGCAAAAATAGAAGAAAGTAGGGCAAGAAGAGAGGTAGTTTCCATACTAAATGGGAGAAGATTTCTGTCTTGGGTCTTTATCTTTGTATCTTTGTTTCTATTCAAATACAAACTAAAGGAAGGATTGAGCTGAGAAGGGAAGGAGTGTGGAGGATTCTACCCCAGCCACTCACAATAGTGAGGAATAAGGAAGATATTGCTCTCTTATTTATATTTGCAAAGATATGGAGGTGGGGGTCAGATGAACCTAGACTTGACCTGCCTTAGTTATGGTTCCCATGAAGATTGATCATGAGCATAAGCATTTTTATGACTTTCAGAAGGAGAGTCCTTGACTTTTTAGAATTTAGGTGAAATCAAGGCAAAATAGTTGCCAAAGGTGGCAACATGGAGACCAGGAGTTAATTTAATAGGTCAAATTAAAAACGAGAGCCTAGTAATCATGATAATGCTCAACAGGGTTCTGTTGGCCCTCTTCCAACAGGAGATTTGCTCCAGATGCCCACAGGAGCTCTGTTAAAAAGTCTTAATACCTCTTGGACTAATTCTCTTCTTTGAGAATTCTGAGTTTGGATGTGTCCTCAACATATTATTTGATGGATGCTGGGATAGCACACGCAGATGAAGTAAGTTCTTGCAAAATTCTCTTGGATTAAAGAAGAGGCCAAAGACTGTTAGATCTCACTGCTAAAATATCCAATGAATGTTCTTATTCTAGAAAGAAGAGGTACTACAGTTAATAACAGAGTCCATGGTTAGCTAGTTAACCAACACATGGAATCTAGAAATACTTTTAATTAAATATTTCAAATCCAAGTTCTATATTCTATTTCTTTTTTTTTTTTTAAAGATTTTATTTATTTATTTGACAGAGAGAAATCACAAGTAGATGGAGAGGCAGGCAGAGAGAAAGAGAGGGAAGCAGGCTCTCCGCTGAGCAGAGAGCCCGATGCGGGACTCGATCCCAGGACTCTGAGATCATGACCTGAGCCGAAGGTAGCCGCTTAACCCACTGAGCCACCCAGGCGCCCCTCTATATTCTATTTCTTTCCAGGTCATTAGGGTGGTAGAGATTGCAAAGTTCAACTTGTTTCTGAACTCTGCCTCTGAGTCTTTAGTCTTAAATATTTGGGACACATCATATAGTCAACTACATGGGTAATGAGACTGTTTTGTTCCCTTTCCCTTATGGTCTCTCTGCCTCTTTCCTTGCCTTATAGCTCTTCAGTGCTCAGCTTCTTTATTTTTCCTTTCTTCCCACCACCTTCCTGTCTAACTTTGTGTCTAGCGTAAGGGGAGGTTTGTCATTTTTTGCTTTCCTGGGGTTGGGGTAGGAGTGAGGTAAGGGCTTTGGGTCCTTAATGCAAAGGAGGAAGAAGAAGATTACCTTAGGGTAGAGGATTTGAGTTGCAAATATTAGTTTTCTGCTAGCACTTCCCCTTGTTGTTAAAATAAATGAGTTTCTTTCTCCTACCTAGGCTTGTATTACCTTACAGAAACACTTTATTTTTGTTAGGTTCCAGGATCCAAAAGCAGGTATTGGGAAGACTTATTACATGAGAAAAATCCCTGTGCAGAGAGGATCACCATACCCCTGAGATCTAGGGCAGGAGACACTGAACTATTACTTTAGACTTTTTTATTTGACCACAGGAAAATTGCTCTTCTTCATGGCTTTTGGATTGAAGTGCCTGAACTAAGAAATCAGGGACTGGGTGACTTATATTTTCTTGGCTTTCAGTAGGAAAGGGAGTCATGGTCTTGACAGGGATAGCAATATCTTCTTGGTTTTCTCTCTCAAAATGGAGCCCTTGCTCTACTTTATTTTTGGTTTTGCTTAGCAGCTGGTATATGGAAGTTAAATAGGACTTAACATATATTTGTCCCATTGGTTTTAATGTATTGTTTACTTATTTATCTCTTCCTATTAGACTGTAGGTGTCTGGAATTCTGCCTTTTTTTGTCTTTAAGTCCCCATTGCCCAGTACCATGCCGAGTACAGCATGGTGCTTGTATCTGTTGGATGCAAGGGTAAGATAACCCTTGGTAGAGAGCATCAGAAATGTTATTTGAAATTTTCAGAATGGATTTGGGGAAATTTTCGTGTTTTTCTCAGGTGTAGAATATCTTTATTAGCAAAACTTTGTTGTAAGTGAATCAATGATAAAAATCAAGAGGTTGAATAAGCTGAATAAATAGTTGCTGTTGACAGTGTTTCTCAATGTGTCTTTCAGACCATCAGCTTCTCCTGAAAACATGCTTGTGGTCTACATTGTTGGTTTTTACCTCTCTCATTCTATCTGTGCTCCCTGCCCTCTCCCCAAATCCTCCTACAATTTATTTTCATTTATTCTCGCTTCAAATCAAGGAAATCATGTAGACTTCTTAAAGCCTTAATGCTCAATAAATCCCTAGACTCAGACCTTCTGGCCCTACTCGTTTTTTGTTTTTTGTTCTTTTTTAATTTCAAGTTTTTATTTAAATTCTGGTTACTTAACATATAGTAATATTAGTTTCATTATAGTAAAATTAGTTACTATATTGCATATTATATTAGTAATATCTATTAGTAATAAAGTAATGTTAGCTTAAATTAGCAATAATTTAGTGATTCATCACTTATATATATATAACACCCAGTGCTCATCATAACAAGTGCCTTCCTTAATACCCATCACTCATTTAACCCATCTCCCCATCCATCAGACCTTACTCTGTTTTTTCACCACCTCCCCAACCTGATTTTAAATATCCTGTTTGAGATTGGGTTGAGTGCCCTCCCTTGACCCATTTTGTAGCAGTTGGAAGAAAGGGCAGTGAGAATGATGTGGAAATATACGAGTTTGTTTTCTGAAAGATAAAACTCAAGTTTTTTTTTAAATTTTATTTTTTAATTTTAATTTAATTTAATTTATTATTATTTTATTATATTTATTTATTTATTTTAATTTTATTAATATGATAACCACAAACACCCATCTGGATCAATGAATATTTATAATGCAAATATAAAATGGCTTATCCTCATATATGCTAGCTGTTCTTAAATTTTACCTAGAAAATAAAAAAGGATAAGATGTATATTTTCTATATTTTTCTTTAAACAGACATTATTTTTTTCCTTTTTAGTCTCTTCTTGATGGCAATGGAATTATTTTGCTTGGCAAATTATGGAATAATTGCTTAGCATGTTCACAAAAGAAATCAAAGTAGAAAATAATTAGTTTGTAGGCATACAAACTTTGCTCTAAGTCAGAGTACAGTTTTGAGTCTGATATTTTTAAGGATTAACCATGACCAAAATGTGTCCCATCAGCTTAATAGTTGCTAAAAATGTGTTAATATTGGGAGATTTCTTTTATACCCTTTTCTCCCCCCCTCATCCTTTCCCTTCCCCCTACCTCCCCCACCATTCCCTCCTCTCCTCTTATTTTCTTCTTAAGAACACTTCATATACTAAGGACTTATCAGGATATTTGACTGTAGTCACATTTGTCTATTATAACTCTTATTTGGGGATCCACTCATGGCTCAGGTAGTTAGGCTGCCTGATGCCTTTCAAGTTATACCAAAACCCTGATGTTTTGGCTAAGCTGAGGTTACCCCACTCCTACCTGAGAAGCATTTAAATTCCTGTTTTATGTTTTTACTGACTGTGTAGGGTCAAGGATAACAGGTTGGTGAAGAGTGTTTTTGTCTAGAGACAGGGTAGTGGTAAAGGAGATCAGAAATATTTCACTGGGAATAATGTTAAGATGGAATTAAACTTTACATTTTCAACCAATCAACATTTTAAAAAAAAGTTTTGTAACTCAAGAAAGTGGTGCTTAGCCTCAACTTCACAGTATCACTCTCTTTACGTTTTCCTGGACAAGAGTTTCAAGAAAATGAATATACCCTTGACCTTCCTCCATGGGTATCTGGAGGAAAACAAAGGAATCATAAAAGGGTTTTCCCACTCTTGCATGAAAAGTGCAAGAATACTACAAAGTGCTGCTCTGTTTTATAGTGGAAACCATGCAGTAATAGGGTCTTTATGAAGAGGTTTCTTGGAATTTTTGTAATGAATGCATGTGGATTTAAAGATGCAGATGGGTTGTAAGTTATTAAACATCAAGGCCATGGCAATAAAGATGCCACTGTTCTTTTGATAATATACAGAACTTTGTGTTTGTGCATGTCTGTGTGGGCCTTCATTTCAAAAGATAAATATATTTTTAGAGCTTTGACAAATGAAGTATTCTTTGAGTGTTTGCGAGTTAAGACAAAACCCACCCCAAACCCTCCAAAACCCTAATGGCATGACATCAGTCAGGTGCCCAGTGATGAGAGGACTCCAGACTCATATTGAGAGTAAAGCCTTCTTAAGATGCTCCCATGAGAAAGATTTTCCATAAGATAATATGCAGCTTTATATGTCTGTATTTTTCATTTTACTCCTAATTTTCTCTTGTATACTTTTGTTGTTGTTGTTAGTTGCTGTTTCTTGGAATAATGTTTACAAAAATGATTTACTATATATATAGGATTTAAATATTTTGCAATGTTCTTCACTTTTTTTTTCTTCTCAAAAGTCAAGACAACGCTGATGGGATCAAAGGAATCTCTTCTTCAGATTATCCAGGGGTCGAATTTGGGATTTTATATTAGGAGAAGTACATTCAGAAAACGTAAAAAGAAAAACAACAAAACTCCCAGCTGGAGTGAGAAATATCAAAACCTCACATTTTTGTCTGTTGCCAATTGGTGATGTTCCAGCAGAGTCTGTCTTTTGAAATCTGGTTTCCTCTCTCCAAAATTAAACCCCAGTTGTGTCTTCAAAAGGAAAGGCTCCACCAATCTGTCCATCATGACTCTCTATAAACTTTCTTTCATGAAGAAAAAGGAGAATGTTTTTGAGAGTCTTGGAATAGTCAACAAGGTGATTTCACAATTGAATTCATATTCTCTGCATTTTCCCCTTATAATATTTCTGTAGCCTACAATAAATTCCATATTGAAATCTTAGTAGCATCAAAAATCTTCTTTGAGAACAAGAAGTTTCCACCGTCCATGATAACACACTATAACATTCATAGAGTGTTTGCATGTGGACTTGAAGTTGCATATTAACTGTAATTGATGATCTGTTTAGTTCATCAAACTTTGGTTTAGTGAAATGTTTGAGGATTTTAGCTGTAAAGAGAAGGTACCAATATGGCTGAAGATAAAAAGTAACCAATCTATCTATATATATCTTGTACATTCTCTGAGCTGCCAATGTTCAAGGAGCTATGGGGAATTCAGCAGATGACACAACGCTTGTCTATGAAAAACTGGAGTCTGGAAGGAGATTTGGAGGCAAAAAGGTATAAGCACGTTCTAGAGGCAGAGGTCTCAGCTGCAGTCACAGCTGCTAATAGGGAGAGAAAGGAAGGCAAGTAACAATTCTCAGATGTCAGAAGATGTATGTAATGGTAAAATATTAGAGTTTTACTTTTAATACTCTTCGAATTTAGTTTTAGAAATTAACAGTCATCACATTTTGCTTTTCAAATGACTGCAGCTTCCTTTTGGCATTGTTAAGAGTTGATCCCCTTATAACTTGTATCTGTCTCCTAAGGACCCCGGAGTCTAGATAATGAGTGTTTGCAAGAATCATCAGTAATTGCTAGCCTCCTCACTTGATAGATCTGCTCTGTTGTAGGGCAGGTGAGGGGTTAGTAGAGACCACCATTATCAGAAATAATTAGCCATTTAGCCAGAGGGGAAGGCTTAGTGGCCTAACTATGGGCTTTACCCATCCAGGTGGGATCATGGCCTCTATTATCCAGGGAGTCTATTTAGCCTCTTTATCTCTGAATCAGCAAGTTTGCTATTTGTGTCTTTTGGCTAAGAAATTTTTTCTTCTCTCAAAAATCTTTTGAAAGTTACTAGGGTCCCAGGTGGGAGAAGCATATCTGACTTCAGAGGGGTAAGAGCCTTTGCCTTTTCATTAGGGGACTCAGTGATGCTTTCCTACAGTTGCTCTTACAGTACTTAGTTTCCTGCTTTGACTGCTCCAACAGACATACTATGAAGCCCCAAATGGCTCCATAGTCATTCCTGCAGGAACAGTAGAACAGGGATAACAATGGGCAGAATGTGGGACAGCTGGAAGGGGAGACATGCTATATATATTAAGTCTCCAAGAACAGAGAACATGAAGAGTAAGGTCACATAGGAACCCCCAATCGAGACATAATAGCAAACACGATACAGTTGTTCATTTAGGATAAAGATGTTTCTCGTATGGACATTTCTATCTAGGATGCTCCAGGTTGAGTAGTCACAAATAGTTACTCACATAGTGAACATTAATCTTTTTTTTTTTTTTAAAGATTTTATTTATTTATTTGACAGACAGAGATCACAAGTAGGCAGAGAGGCAGGCAGAGAGAGAAGGGGGAAGCAGGGTCCCTGCTGAGTGGAGAGCCTGATGCAGGGCTGACCCCAGGACCCTGGGATCATGACTTGAGCAGAAGGCAGAGGCTTTAACCCACTGAGCCACCCAGGCGCCCCAGCATTAATCTTTTTTATAGTAGCACCCTTTAATAGAAATAAAATATGCATGGCATATGTAATTTAAAATTAGTAGCCACACTTATAAAGTAAAAAGAAATGAGTGAAATTAATGTTAACAATATACTGTCTTCAACCCAGTATATCCCAAATATTATCATTTCAGCATGCCATTAATACAAGAATTATGAATGAGATGTTTTACATTTTTTTTTTTCTGATCTAGGTCTTCAAACTTTGGAATAAACTTAACAGTTACAGCACGTGTCTGTTTGGTCTAGCTGCGTTTCACCCACACCATAGTCACGTGTGGCATGTGGCTTCTGAATTGAACAGTGTCACTCTAGGCTTAGTAGGCTAGGTGGTCTTCTTTATAAATAAAGTATTTTATTTCTTAAACCTGTATTACTGAACAGCAATAACCAAAAAAATTACCCCCTTCATCAAATAAAACCAACCAGCCACATAAATAAAAAAAGTCTTAAGAACAGTCAGCTGGATTCTTGCCAAATTTGAATTCATTTTAATGGCGTCCAGAGGTGGGCCTTGGAGAGACAGCCAATTCTCCACAGAAGCTTTAGCAAAGATTTGGTGATTAAATTGCTCCCTCCAGCTCAGCTCTATATGGTGTGCTCCTGAGTGACAGAAGTAATATATTAATTTATTGCTGGTTGGAGGTTCTGGTAAGTGAAGGAAGGAAGATCAGCTAGTGTTTCAATACTCAGGGAGCCACATGGGTCTTTCACACTGAGACAGACCAGTGGCAGAAGAGCTAAGTCAAATTTATTTTCTTTTCTGTGCGGAGATTTAACCCAGATGGCTTGGTCTGTCAACCAGGGTTTGTATGCCCCAGTGCCTTGGCTGAAGGATGGCACGTTGTTGGACTCACTTAAGGGATGGAAATAGTGAGGGGATTTGGAATAAAGGAGTAGAAAGAAAAATGATTGTTGGCTTGCTATCCTTGTTTTCCCCATACCAAAATAAGCAAAGTGGGTATTTTGAACTTATTTTAAAAGCAGTCAGGAAAAGAGGAATCTTAGTGGGCAAGCTGTTACAGCACTAATTCTCCAGGCACCATGGTTCTTTCTTAGAAAACCCAGATAAAACAAAAGGATAAATTTGGTTTTTGTACTATAGCTGAGTAAGAATATAATTTTTAACAAGAAATGAACCCCACTTATAGGTAACATTTTGGTCTTATTTTCCTGTTATAAAAGTGATTTTATATAAAACTGGAAAATTCAGAAAAGTATAAAGAAAAAAATATTATCTTACCATCCAGTGATGCATAGTATAAGTAGTCATTATTTTCTTGAGTTTTGTTCCCACAAATATAAATATATTTAAATGAGTTGTTATTATAAATAAATTTGTGTTCCCTTTCACTTGACATAGATAGCATAGACATTTTACCATGTTTTAAATCACCCTTTATAAACTATACATTTATAGAATATACTGTATGACAATGTACTCTTTCTTTCCCTTTTTGGACTTTGAAATTTTTTCTAATATTTTCTAAGTGACATGCAGAAACATTTTAATTTATTCAATTGAAATCAAATTGCTTAGTTTCATATCAGTATTTGGCATTTATAGTAAAATAATAAACTGTAAAGTGAAGATAAAAGAAAGACTATTTTCGTTTTATAACCCTTTGCCTTGTATCCAGAACTTATCACTGAAGTCAAGTTGTGCTGTCTTGAATAAAGCAAGTACCAGTTGTGAGCAAATCATTGAGGACTTTCTTCCCCCAAAGATTTATAAATTTACTTGAGAGAGAGAGAGAGAGAGAGACTATGTGAGCAGGGGAGGAGCAGAAGGAACGCTGTCTCCCTGCCCACTGGAGAGCAAGACTTGGGGCTTGATCTCCCTATTGAGAGATTGTGACCTGAGCTGAAACCAAGAGTTGGGCACTCAACTGACTGAGCCACCCTGTTTGTGTGTGTCTGTGTGTGTTTAAAGATTTATTTATTCTGGGCCCATAAAGATTTATTTATTTTAGAAAGGTAGAGTGTGTGCAGGTTTGAGGAAAGGCGGACTCCCTAGCTAGTGTGGAGCCTGACCCAGGGCATGATCCCAGTACTCTGAGACCATGACCTGACTTGCAGCCAAGAATCAGATGCTTAACTGACTGAGCCACCAGGCAACTTTCAATGAGGACTTTTTATTTCTGGTCATGGGCTTTTTGAGTTATTAGACACAACAGTGGTGCCCAGTATATGTCAAGAGAAAAGCATACCCTCTGCACATGTTCTGCCTCACATGCAGGAGAGGTCTAGGCGGTGGTACTTATTTTTGCATTGGCATCTGATTCATAAATGTCATTTTTGTGGAAAAATTTCCTTGTAAAATGTACTGATGACATTGACTAAGTGGCAAGAGACATTATTTACCTTCTAACTTCCTATTATTTGAATTTTAAATAGATACAAAGTAAACTGAATAGTATAATGATAGTCACGTACCCATTCCATTATGCAGCTCCAACAATTATCAGTATTCTGTCATTCTTGCTTCCCCTGTACTTTTATCCTCTCTCCAGACCTTCTACTTGATACTCTTCTATGACTTACACACCTATTGTGATACAGAACATTTTTATTTCCCCAGAAAATTCCTCCATGTCCTTTCCTTTTTTAAAAATTTTATATTTTTTCAGTGTTCCAAGATTCATTGTTTATGTACCACACGCAGTGCTACATGCAATACGTGCCTTCCTTAATACCCACCACCAGCCTCACCCACCCACCCCCCATCCTTTCCCCTGAAAACCGTCAGTTTATTTCTCAGAGTCCACAGTCTCTCATCCTTTGTCTTCCCCTATGATTTCCCCCAACTCACTTCTCCTTTCCTTCTCCCAATGCCCTCCATGTTATTCCTTATGCCCCACAGGTAAGTGAAACCCTATGATAATTGGCTCTTTCTGCTTGACTTTTTTCACTCAGCATAATCTCTTCCAGTCCCATCCATGTTGATACAAAAGTTGGGTATTCATCCTTTCTGATGGAGGCATAATACTCCATTGTATATATGGACTGTATCTCCTTTATCCATTCGTCCATTGAAGGGCATCTTGGTTCTTTCCACAGTTTGGTGATTATGGCCATTGCTGCTATGAACATTGGGGTACAGATGGCCCTTCTTTTCACTACATCTGTATCTTTGGGGTAAATACCCAGTAGTGCAATTGCAGGGTCCTAGGGTAGCTCTATTTTTAATTTCTTAAGGAATCTCCACACTGTTTCCCAAAGTGGCTGCACCAACTTACATTCCCACCAACAGTGTAAGAGGGTTCCCCTTTCTCCACATCCTCTCCAACACTTGTTGTTTACTGTCTTGTTGATTTTGGCCATTCTAACTGGTGTAAGGTGATATATCTCAATGTGGTTTTGATTTGAATCTCCCTGATGGCTAATGAGGATGAACATTTTTTCATGTGTCTGTTAGCCATTTGTATGTCTTCTTTGGAAAAGTGTATGTTCGTGTCTTCTGCCCATTTTTTGACAGGATTATCTGTTTTGTGTGTGTTGAGTTTGAGGAGTTCTTAATAGATCTTAGATATCAGCCCTTTGTCTGTAGTGTCTTTTGCAAATATCTTCTCCCATTCTGTGGGTTGCCTCTTTGTTTTGTTGACTATTTCCTTTGCTTTGCAGAAACTTTTGATCTTGATGAAGTCCCAAAAGTTCATTTTTGCTTTTGTTTCCTTTGCCTTTGGAGACATGTCTTCAAAGAAGTTGCTGTGGCCAATGTTGAAGAGGTTACTGCCTATGTTCTCCTCTAGGATTTTGATAGATTCCTGCCTCACGTTGAGGTCTTTTATCCATTTCGAGTTTATCTTTGTGTATGGTGTAAGAGAATGGTCTTCTTCTTCTATACTTAGATGTCCAATTTTCCCAGCACCATTTATTGAAGAGACTGTCTTTTTTCCACTGTATATTTGCCCCTGATTTGTTGAAGATTATTTGACCATAGAGTTGTGGATCCATATCTGGGCTCTCTACACTGTTCCACTCCATGACCTTTCCTATGCAATCCTCCTGCCCAGCCCTCTCTCCCAAGGGGTAACCACCATTCTGGTAATCTTCACATTAAATTTTCTTTGCCTATTTTAGAATTTCATATAAATGGAATCATATGGCATATTCCTTTTGTGTGCAGTTTCTTTCACTTAGTAGTATGTCTGTGAGATTCATCCCTGATGTTGCATGTGTCAGTAGTTCATTCATTTTTATTGCTGAGTAGTTGTCTCTTGTAGAAACACACCATAATTTGTTTATTTATTCTTCTACTAACTGACATTTGAAGTATTTCCAGTTTGGGGCTATGAGCATTTTTGTATAAGTCTTAGTGTGAACATATGTTTTCAGTTCTCTTGGGTAAATATGTAAGAGAAGAGTGAAAAAGTAGGTATAGTTTAAAAGTAGGTGCATTTTGATTTTATAAGAAACTGCCAATTGTTTTTCCATTCTTGCCAGCCATGTGTTATGATTCTGGTTGTTCTACATCCTTGTCAGCATTTGCTGTTGTCAGTCTTTTTAATTTTAGCCATGGTGGTGGGTGTGTAGTGGTATTTTGTTGTGGCCTTATTTTGCATTTCCCTGATGATAAACAATGTCAAGCATTTTTTTTTTTCCCTCATTGGCTTATTGTCCATTTGTGAGGTGTCAGACTGTTCAAGAAAGACATTTTTTTCAGATCTGTTGGACTAAGCTCATGTCCTAGGCATTGTTTCTTTATTCTGGGGGTTAGGCTAGAAGTATATTTCTCAAAGGAGGTGTGTAGGAAAGCCCTGCAGGGTCACAGTATGCTTCTGAGGTTTGTTATAGCTTTGTCCTCCTATTGCAGCCTCATTCAGTTCTCTGGACTCACTCATGCCTAATACTTGCCTTCTGTGACTTCTCTCTTGTCTGGGATTGTGATTCCCTTTGTTTTTCCCCTATCTGCTTAGTGCAAGGTTCACTGGGAAGAAGCCATTGCCAAGCTCCTTAGTGCTATGTAGCATGAACACATAATACATTTGTATCTCAAAATGTCCACTAAGAACTCAGGATCCCATTCTAATCCAGCACCATGAGAACTAAAAATACCTCAAATAACTCTATTTTGAAACATTGGAATTGAGTCAAGGAGTAATATATTTTGGGATTGCAAAGTGACACCAACATTATTCATAGAAACTTAAGAGCATTTGGAGAGACGTTGTGATTTATATCTAAATCACTGTGCTTAAGCTACAAGCTAAAAAATGTTCCTTGAACTCTGGTGAAAATAAGATTTAAAAAATTTCCAATCCATCATGGACCAATGCTTCTATAAATAAAAAGTGTTCAGCTTGCTATGAAGGTTTCTATACATGTATTTTCAGTTTCTCCTCACAGACCGTTAATAGTTTATAGACTACAACCAGTCTTCAGGTCACTTGGTGAGCAGACCTGATTCCCAGCATTGACTCACAGCCAGACTGCTTAGGTTTGAACACTGATGCCATTACTTGTAAGTTGGGTGGCCTTAAGGAAGCTTTTTGTCTCAGTTTTCTCCTTTGTAAAATGGAGATGGTGATGACGACATGTACTGCATAGGATTGTGTTAAAGATGAAATCGGTTAATATATGGAAAGCACTGGCACTAGTGCATAGCACATAAGTGCAGTATGAAGGTTAGCTATTATTCTCACTATCCTCTCCTAAGTCTTCTATCAGCCAGGACACTTCTAGTTATAACTAACAGCAGCCGAGTTCAAGTTAAACAAAAAAGAAAAATGTTGGTATTTGTAACAGGGGCTCATATGGTGATATCTAAATCTGATACTTCTTTCTTCTGTGTTAGCTCTGCTCTCAGATGGGCTCTCCCTGAAGGTGCCAAGATGGCCACCAGCTGCTTCAGGCTTCCATGTTAGCAACTTAGCAACCTAGTGGAAAGAGAAACCTTCCTAATTTTCCACATTTTTGGTTATTAGTTTCATCGACCTGGCTTGGTTCATGTCATGAGCCTACTAGGACCACAAAAACTAAGAGCTCAAGACAAGTAATCTCCTGAGGAAGAATGCAGAATTCTGTTTCCAGAATAATAGAGAATGGTGGTTTTTTGTTCAAGAATTGAGTAAATGGGTTAGAATCTACTAGCTCTTTGAGACAGGTAATGGTTTTTATCTACGGTGAACGTTTAGAAAAAGATAACCCACAGGAGGAGAATACCATTTCTTCCTTGGAAGAAACTTCCAGTATTATGAGGTAGAAGGTTATAGATAGTGACCTAATAAAAACCATGACTGGGTCTTCTAAAATACAGTCTTAACAACGGAATACAGCATGTTGGAAATAGTTACTAAAAATGCCTTTATAAAATTAGCCAACATAATCCAGAAGATCCTAACCTACCACCAGTAAGAAATTTATGTAGGCTTAGAATGGAAAAACTGAGTCCAGTGGTCACATACGGAACACCTGCAATGTGAGAGGAAAGAAGACATTGACATTTTGCTTAGATCATATGAGGAGGTGAGTGGGTGCTCTTTCCATTGCATCATTTGTTGGGAAAGTCTGTACTGAGAGCTCTATAGGTTTTTTTGTATGATGTGATGGAGGAAATGATCTGTGTTGTGAATATTCTTCTCATTTGTGCCCTTAACGCTTGCCAGATTATGAAAGGTTGGTAAGAAATTGGTTGATGCCTGGTATGGAAACTTAGTTTATTTCTCTGCATGTAGATGGCTAGGTCATGGAAACTTTTTGGAAAGATGGGATTTATTGAGTAGCTTTCTTAGATCAAGAGCCTTGGGGGTTTAAGGGGTTTCAAGGGACCCAATTTATTGGATCCCAGAGATTCATAAGGTTATACTTTCCTACTGATGAAAGAAGACATCTGAACACATTCACCTTGAAACTGTGAGGAACAAAAGGCAAGAGCTGCTGATATAGTTAAGGAAGTGTAGTTATTCAGGCGTGTGTACCATAAAAGAGTATTATACTTATTTTCCATTGCTGAACTGCTCTGAGTTCCACGAAATCACAAAATTTAAAGAATGACATGGCTATTTCATAGAGATAAAGCCCCATTTGTGACTGATAGCACAAAATGACCCATTAGAATCCTACATTAAATTTCTGCAACTCTCTGTTGGAGTATAAACCTCAGGGTGTGTCCCAATTATCAAGCATCCACATTCAGGATACCATAATTTAAAGAGGAAATGCTTGAGTTGAATTTTAACTCTGACCACCAAAATGAACAGTAACTGGAATTTTGGAGATCAGTATATGAATTTCAAATGATCGGTAAATATAGCCAAAGTTTAGGAAATATTTGCATCAGCCTAGCTTTGTGATGCAAACTGGAAGTAATTAAATTAAATCTGTACCACACTAACATCTTTGGAAACATGATATAGGAATTGAGATGGGCCCAGACTGAAAATATTGAGTGATTTTCAAGCATGGCTTATGACTCTTTGCTACACAAAGTGTGGCCCATGGACCTGCATCATAGGCACAACCTAGGAACTTCTTAAGAATGTAGAATTAGTCTGTCCTCCTTTCTCACAGACCTACTGATTCAGAATCTGCCCCTTGATAAGATTGCCAAGTAATTCTAATGCACTTAAAGTGTGAGAAGTTTTGGAAGCCCCCCCACCCCCATCAGGAATCTAGGATGATGACTAAAACTAGAGTTTTGTGTCCTACCCCAGACTTTACTGAATTAGAGTGGAGGATTTTATAAGTCCCTGGGGAATTCTGGTTAATCTCTTAAAGGGGATTCTCATCAATTTGATTAAAATTCATTAATGATTAATACTAGACTCCTGTGTGTTTTTATCTAGGTAGTTTATGGAACTGCTTTAGGAGCTGTTTTTTTTTTTTTTTTCCTTTTTAAAAGATTATTTATTTACTTATTTATTTGAAAGGGGGAGAGAGAGAGTGAGGAAAAGTAGGGGGTAGATAGGGGCAGAGGGAGAGGGAGCAACAGACTCCCCACTGAGCAGGGAGCCTGATGTGGGGCTCCCAGGACTCTGGGAATCATGACCTGAGCTGAAGGCAGATGCTTAACCAACTGAGCCACCCTGGTGTCCCAGGAGCTGCTTTTATATTATGGCCAAGGTTATATATTTGTGAATACCTAACAAGGAATATTTTACTAGTGTTATCAATAAAAATTCATGTTACTCCTTCCGGTCCCTCTATACGCATATATGTGGATTTCCGACTCTGTGGTGTCTAATGGAGAAAAAAACTGAGCTTCTTTCCGACCTCTGTGATCATAACTATTTGGATACATGTCTGTCTTTTCTTCTAGACTCTAAGGTAAGTACACACACTTTATTAAGAGTTATTATGAAAATTATTATAAATAACTTGAGGAATAAACTATTAAAGAGACTGAAGTATAAGTTCCAGAGACTGAAAGCATGAAGAAGAGAGATCATTCCTGATTAATGTGGAAAAACAGGGAACTGAGCTTGATGTTGGGCAGAACATTTCAGACAGGAATTTCATGGAATAAAGAGCAGTCTAGTTTGGTGGTTACTATTTGGCATAACAGGGTATAAATAAAGTAGGTGGGGGGTTTAAAGCTTGCAAAATAAGTTAAGGTCATTGGCAATTATAAAAGCATAGGATAAGGAGCTTGGACTCGTCACTATTTGGGCCTTTAAGAACTAGATGCTTTAGAGAGTAACTTGGCCAGACCTCTGTCTTTGGGAGAGCTATCTGATTAAAACAAAACAAAAAAGCTTTGGAAGGATGGGAGGTGGGAGGACACGGAGGAGGGAAGACACTGGGAGATTATGGAAGGTGGGTAAGTGGCTGTGGGTGACCATGGAGGGGTGCAGTTCTGGGAGAGCAGTGGGGACTTATGTCAGACAGCAAGCACTTAAAACAATGAACGGGCCTTTCCGTTGTAAGGGCAAGGAGCAAATTCGTCTTTCTGAAGAAACTGGTGGTGAAGGAAAGGGGAAATAGAGAGAAGTGGAAAGTATAAAACTATAGAATTGATACAGTTTTTATATAGTTTTTTTTTTTAATGGAGTAACTAGAGTTTATTAGATTTATTAGACGTCTGGACCCAACAGTGGGGAAGAAACAAATATCATCGCGCCTGGGGTAATTTATGGTGCCCAGGAAGCAGGAGACCGAGAGGAAGTGGGAAAGATGTAACCCAACACAACACGGAATCTGGTTTCTCCTTCAGAGACAGGCTGACCTCTCCCCCATGATTATCCCTGGTGGTAAGGGAGCTAGACATCTTCCTTGAAGACTGATCCTATTGTCTCTTGCTGGATCCCTTTCATCTTCAACAACTGTTGCTTCTCCTGTTTCCCTTCCCTTTGGGCGTCACTCTCTTTCTCTGTGCTCTTACTGCTCTCAGGTTGCCCATTCTGAAATTGTCACCCATTCACCGTCCATGACGAACTTGCTGACCTTTTGAGGAATATTTTCCTTTTAGGAGAAGAGGGTACAAAGAGGGCAGTGCTTGGATATCTGGGAACAAAATGCTCATAATAGGCAGAATTCTCACGTCAGCCTCTCAGTCCCATAAAAATAATGCCACTGTCTCAACACAGGCCAAACCAGCAAATGTGGCCACAGACATGCATCTTTGGCTCACCTGAGAGCGTGAAATAAATGCAGATTCTCAGGCCTCATCCAAAATCTTTAAATTAGAATCCGTAGGTTAAGATCACTGACTGAGTTATGTGCGCACATTAAAGTCTGAGAAGTAATGTTTTAGGGAAAGAGCTATTTTATAAGGTGGTTGTGAGGATTTAATGAGGAAGCATACACCGAGTACCTTATACATGCTGGTGTATAAGTGGGTGCTTAATAAATATTCTTGGTAAATCCCAGGAGGGCAGAAGGAAGCATCTATCTCTAGGGCCAGTGATGTGTAATATAGATAAAGAGAAAGGAAAAGCAATGTAGCACTCTTTGGAGTACTAAAGAAGGAGGGTTTTGTTGTTGTTGTTTTGTTTTGTTTTTGTTTTTTCCATCCGTTTGCTTTTCGCCAGAGGAAAGGGAAAAATGAAGGCAGAGGAGGGAATGAACGTAACTGGCAAGCAAGAGCGAGAAAATATGGAATGGAAAAATAAGGTACTTAGGAATGAAATACCTTGAGGTGGTGAAAGAAGAAATAAACAGGGTAAAGGGCTCTTAAAATGCACACTGCTAAAAATTTGGATGAGGGGAACACTAGATTTCTCCAGGTTGGTGGGGAGGTGTGAGTGTGTGATGTGTAGAGAGAGACAGCGAAACCCAAGTGATTTAGCATAAGGCTGGCTTAAAAAGTTTAATAGCCCTCGTGTAACATGGTAAGTTTGTGTTTTGAATTTTCACTCAAGGACATCTTTGTACAGAAGAACAGTGTGGTTTGGTTTTGTGCCCAGCTGATGGGAATGAGTGGGAGGCAGGTGGCCAAGAGGGAGACTGAGGTTGTGTTGAGGTGTCAGTAAACAGGCAGGGGAAGTGTTGGCTCTCAACAACAGACCCTTTTTCGGGTCCTGATGACTGGATGAGTCTACTGTTAATCACTTCTACACAAATGGATGGGAACTAAATCACACAGCCCCCCATCCCCCATACACATCTTGCCAATGGGAGAGTTGTCAGCATGGGGTGAGTTAGGGACATGGTAACTTCTTCAGGAAGCCCCGTGACAGTAGCTGGTGAAGGATGGTAGTCAACATTAGCGAAAGGTGGAGAGAGGGATTCTGGGTCTCCCCCCCGCCCCCCAGCCAATGTCAATGAAGTATCCCAAGGCAGGATGGGGAAGAAGCAGGGCCTGGCAATACGTTAATGAGAAGGATATATTATTAGTCCTTGGCCCTGTGATAAAGTAGTGAGCAAGGCACCTACCTTTTCTGAATCTCTCCTTTTCATCTGCAGAATAAGTCATGTTTCTCCAGGGTGTCACGAGGTGAACTAATATCAGTTTGGAGACATTTTAGCCTTAGATTAAGATGGGAACTTAGAATCTTGTAGAATCAAATCCCTTTCTTTTGTAGGCAAGAACTGAGGCCAGGGCAGTCAAGTAAGTTGCTTAGGGATACAGTTACTTCATGACTAATCTGGGAGTAGAACAAGGTCTCCTGAGTCCCAAGCTGAGGCTTAAAACATTTGGTAGCTTATTCTACTATCTTCTATGTTAAACTCCAGAGATAAAGTTACTTGTACTTTAATTTCTGGATTGGTGAACTTTTTGACCTTCAGAGCTAAGGCACAAGGATGCTTGATGATGACTGTTTTAACAGCTGGTAATTCTGAGCCTGACTTTCCATTTTACCGAAAAGGAGAAGCTTTATATTTACCCACACTTTAACTTTTGGTTTTCCTCATTTTTATTAGCTTAGAAATTTCCATAAACTCAGCACACTTTACTGTTGTGGGTATTTTTTGGTGTCTTGGAAAGAGTATGGATGGGTTTTGCAGTCACACAGGATGGCTCAAATCCTGCCTCCGCCACTTACTTGCACTGTAACTCTGGGCAAGTTTCTTAACTGCTCTGAGTCACACTTTTCTTTATAATAGTATATTAGTAATTGCCAGAGAAACAAAACCTACCAGATCTCTCTCCCTATAAATGGAGATTGATTATGAGGAATTGGGTCACAGGATCAAGGCAGCTGACAAGTCCCACAACTTGCTGTCTGCAAGCTGGAGCCCCAGGAGAGCCAGTGGTGTAATTCAGTCTACGGAGGCCTGAGAACCAGGGAATGGATGGCGTAAATCTCAAGTGCAGGGTTAGAGAAGATGAGATGTCCCAACTTATCAGTGAAGGAGTTAAAAGTGACACATTCCTTCTAACCCCCCTTTTGTACTTTTCTGCCCCAAAGTAGTTTAGGCAATGCCCACCCACATTGGAGAGGACCATTCACTTTACTGAGTCCACCAATTCAAATGCTAATCCCGTTCCTCACAGGCCCACCCAGAAATAGTATTTAATCTGGGCACCCCATGGCTGGGCTAGTTGACACATCAAATTCACCATCACAAAGAGGTCCTACCTACTTATCTTATGGGGTGGTTTGATAATTATTAGAATGATGTTTCAAAGTGCTTAGAAGAGGATCTAGAATAGAATAGGAGCTCAATAAATGTTAGCTATCACTATCACTATCAACAAGTCCTCCTTGAGTACCTAACTGAAAGAAGTGTGATGATTCATTGGGATTTCAACCCCACAGTTAGGTACAAAATATTTCCCAGTTGTCTCTACTGATCTGCCAGGGTTTACATTACAGCTAGCAAAACCAACAATTAATAGCCTATCATCCAGCTCTGCGGGTGAACCTCTGAATGCAGGTAATTTTTTAAATACTCAAAAACACATTCTCTGGTACCTTAGCTATCCTCCTTTCCCATAGGTCATCTAGCTTGTCATGCTTGCCTTCTTCCTCTGGCTCCTACAGCAGCTTGGGTGGCTGCTCTCCCCTCGGGTTCACCAGCTGGACTTGAGCTGCAACTCTTTTCAGGGAGAGCAAGGATAAGGGGTTCTTTTCCTGGGTCATTTATTGTTTCGTTGCCTTTCAATAGAGACATTCCCCTGGCATTTAAACTTCAGTTTCTCATTTCCATGGGGAGTTTCCTGTTTGGTCCTGATGTGGGTAGGCTGGCAAGACTAGGAGACAGGGTATAGCTACAAAAGCAGCTGCTTTTATAAGGAAAAAGGGCAGAGGTGATCTACTTGCCTGCTTTTTTTTTTTTTTTTTTTTTTTTAAGAAAGGACAATTCACCACTTTTACTATTCTGCATAAAGTGGGTAGTTTGGGCTTCATCCATATTGATAAGTGGTAAATGGGCTATTCATGCAGGACAACTGGGAAATGACTTTTTGTAGCTGAAATAGGAAGAGACATGCTAATGTGATATTGAGCAGAAAGTAGATTCCCATTTTGTCCTGTGATTGGTCTCTGTCTAGAGAGATGCACAAATGCAGCTCTAGGAACCTGATGAATGGCAGCATTAGTATTCAGTGGAAATCCCTGATCTGTTGGAATAATGGTGTGAAAAGGGATATAGAAGAAATAATTAGAATGTAATCTAATATTAGCTGCTATGGACTGGCTTCCTTTGCAGTGGATGTGGGAATACTTAGCTCCTTAGTATCGTCCACACACAACTGAAGTGCACACAACAGATGCAGGGGTCATAGCTGGTATGTCAGTCAGTATTTTCAGGATGGGACATAAAGGATTTGCAGGGGGAAGAAATAAATAAGCTACATTCTCCCTGTCTGTGTCATGCCAGACAGGGAGACTGTATATTTACAAAATGATTCTCTCACTGTATATTTCTTAATGTCTTCATGTACACCGAGGAAATGTTATATGCCATTCCCTTTCAAATTTTATACCATTGCCTTTAAAACTTAGGATGTTCAACCCTCTAAGGGTGAATCAATGCCCTACTGACCGTGGGGTATTAATGTATCAAGAGAGAATCTCACCTGTTCTGAAGTTCAGCAGACCCAATTTGGTGTTATCTCACCCATCGTCTGAAGCTTGATTCTAATAGAAAGTTGAGAAATAGGTATTTAAATTTCAGAAAAAATTCTATTCAATATCCTAGTATGACATTTGGGACTTAAGGGAGTATGTGGAATTGCTTATGGGAGACCTGAAGCAAAAGCCTCAGCCCCAGATGGTCTCCACACTCAGAGGAGAGCACAGGCAACGGATGGCAGGGTTTTGTTTCTCTTGCACCAAAGCATCAGGCCCTCACTGTGCTCGAGAACACAGGCTAGTTGTGACTAGCATGTGCTGTAACTGATTTATGTGTAGTTGGAGCCATACAAACCGTGGAATCATGAGTCAGTTCAGCAAGGATCAAAAGAAAAAGTTAGCCCTCCAGACATCTTGTCTTGCAAAATGCAATCGGCACTGCAATGGTTTTCTGTTTTGGCTATTGTATCGATTGTACCAGTGTGAGGTATTTCTGGAAAACTTGTTGATCCATTACTCAAGCAGGTTCCTGCTAGCCTTGATTAATTTGTTCTTTTCTAGCCACATTCCACTGTTGCTTGCTTGTAGAGCTTTTGGAAAGCCTGCTTGGTGGGTGGTGAGCAATCCAAACGCCCGGGCATCAATCTTTTACTTTCAGAAGGCAGAAGATACCCTCAGATAATCTTCTCTTCAGCCTCCCGATTCTAGGGGAGATAAGCCTGAGGACAGCTCTTACCGGTATCATGTGGAGCTGATTTGGGCCCCCTCGAGGAGCTGCGGGTGGGAAAGCACACCTGAGTGGAGCTTGTCTCTCAGGTGCTGCTTTGGAACGGGCCGTGGAAATACCAAATCCCATTGAAGTCTGCAGCTTTGCAATCTCTTCCAAAAGGGAAGCTAGAGTGATTCTTTTCCTGGCAGGAAAAGATGGTTTATGTCACAGCAGAACAAATGAAAAGGGCCTCCAGTGAATAAAAATGGTCCCCCGTGCAAAACCCAATATCCCCCTGCCAAGACAACCAAAATGCCTCCCTGGCCTTCTCTCTTTTGAGCAGGGGCAGTGGTTTTGGTTAAGCAAAGGTGAGGTTCTTGTTTGGTGGATGAGCTAGGGAGGAGAGATGGTTTTGTGGGATAAGTAGAGACTTATCCAGACAGGGAACCCTGGCTCAGAGGAAGGAATGCTAAGATGGCGACGAAGAGCAGATGGGTAGACCTGCCCCTCTCATCCCATTCCCAGAGAGGGTGAAGAGGCCCCAGGATGATCACACACCTTATCCAGAGGCATCTAAGCCTATGTCCAGACCTATCCCCCTGTAATAATGGTGCCATTGCCTCAACTTTCGTGTCCAGGACACTGCTGCCCTGATGTGGCCTCACCATTGCGTTTAAGCAAGGGCTGAAGCTAAGTTAAGACAGCTCTCCTGGGAGTGTTGAATCTAGCAGTTTCTGCCTCCATCCTGGCAAAGTCCCTTGTTGGGAATCTGTCATGAGGAATCTTGTTGGAAACCTCTCTTTGCCTCTCTGTCTCTCTCTCTCTTTCTTTTCTTCTTTTTGCAGTAGAGTCATACCAGCCAGAGGAGTAATTTGTATAGTTATTTACCTCCTCTCCTGGAGGAGGGATAGTGGGAAATCGTTGGAGGCCTCTCAGCCTTAACTGGGTATTTATAACAAGATACCAGTCCAAGATGGAGTGCCGCTATATCTAGAAATAGATTCCTTAGAAGAGAGCTCAGGAAGATGGGTAAGGATGTAGTCTGGTAGGCTGCATTTGACTTCCTCAGAGAAGCGGCTTGCATAACAAACGACAAGGACCGTGTGGCTCACACTGAGGTTACAGCGTCAACTGAGGTTGCAAATAGAATTCTAGGAGGTAGTTATCACGGCACTGCAGTGGCATTCATCCAAGAATTCATAGCCCGGGCAGCTCATTTTGCTCTCAGCATCTTGATGAGCAGGTAACACAGAAGAATGTCCTTGTTCTGCAGATGAAATGAAGGCAGAGAAAGACCTTGTGAGGAGTAGGCAGCCTGGATTTGTGCCCATTTCTTATTAATCACAGATTCCGGAAAACTCACTTTTCCGACAGGGCCTCTTTGCTCCAAAATAGCAAGTCTTGCCACTGATGATATGGATTGCTAGTGGTGCTCATGCTATTCACATGGGGCTTGACTGAGAGAAGATCTCAGGTTTCTCAACAGAAAGCTGGCTCCTAAGTGGCAGAGACTAATTATATTCACCATGGAAGGGGAAAGAGTGCAAGAATTTCTAGTTTTGGCACTAAACTGGTACGAGAAATAGAGTCAGTTCAGTTGGTCATTTTTCACACAGCAGACAACAGACTAAACAGTTCTAAATCAAGCAGTTATTTTAGTAATGATAATTTTGGTTTTCCTTGAGTGATTTGAAAATGCTTAATGAAACGAAGCTATTTCTTTATAACCAGTTTCCTCCATTCACCCACAGGGGTGTTCATGAATTTACTAATCTCTGCAGGGGAGGCTCTGATGGCAGCTCTGGATGACTTGGGTCCTGGGCAAGCCTTTCTCAGAGGAGGAACTTCACAGCCATCTCCTTGTTCCCTGTTGGGTTAGCTAACCCTGCTCTTACTCTGCTAGGTTTTGCCAACCAGGCCAGACATAAGCAGACCTCTTTGAATCTTGGAAAGCCACAGTGGCTCAGAAGGCATATACAGAAGCTAATTTTATTTGCTGCAACAAGCAACAAGACTGGGGTTTATTGAGCAGTAATTGAGATCTATTAAACTTGCTCTGGCGTTGCCCAAGACAGCAAAGTAAACGTAATAAATGATGGAGAGTGACCCATTTTCTACTTTGCTCTGTTGGAGACTTACCGAATTGCCATTTACAGAATTGCAGCTGAATAAGAGATCATGGCTATTGGGACCTCTCCCTCCACCATGTGAAATAGTATCCTGAATGGTAGCTTGATTATACTATGAAGAGCGAATTCTAAGCATGCCAGGGAGACGAGCAGTGGGAAGTCACCTATAGCAGTTTTTAACCTCTCCTGCTGCTACAAAGATGTTATTGTTAGATTTATAATCAACACACAGTCTCAGTGGATATTTGTGGAGTTACCACTTGCTTGTTATTTATTTTACATATTATCATCATTTGTGCATGCATGGCCCTTCTATTTTTTCGAGAGAGAGCATTTGCACATGCATTCAAACCAGTTTGGGGGGAAGGCAGAGGGAGAGGATGAGAGAGAATCCAGCATGGAGCCTGAGGTGGGGCTCAACCTCTCAAACCTGAGATCTTGACATGAGCTGAAATCAAGAGTCAGAGGCTTACCTGACTGAGCCACACAGCACCTCTGTGTGACTCCCCCCCTTCTATTTTTAAAGATTTTACTTATTTATTTGAGAGGGAGAGAGAGTTGGGAGAGGAGCAGAGGGAAAGGGACATGCAGACTCCGTGCTGAACATGGAGCCCAAACAGGGCTCAGTCCCACAACACCGAGCTCATGACCTGAGTTGGAATCAAGAGTTGGATGCTTAACTGACTGAGCCACCCAGGCACTGCTGCATGATCTTTTCAAAAATTAATTGACACCATGAACTCCTGTGAAACCTTCACCCGTGGCAGAACCAGAATATGATCATCTTACATCAACCCAACTTCTCCTTATTCTGTCTTTCTTCCTCTATCCCCAGAAGCATTTTTTATTCACTTGAATTTTCTTTAGGTTTATGATGATGTGTTATTTATTATTATTTATTTTATACTTTATATAAAGAGCATGACACTATATGAAGTCTTTCAGAACTTGCTGTCTTCACTCCACATTATGATACTAAAATTTTTCTGGGTTGTTGAATACAACAACCTTTTTTCCCTGCTATATAATATTTCATTGGGAAACCAATTTTCCCTGCTATATAATATTTCATTACATAGATACATTATCATTTATTTATTTCTCCTCCTGTTGACAGTTTTTTAGTATTACACTGTTCAAGTCTATGAACATTCTCTTCTAGTACAGATGAGTAAGGTTTCTCTTGAGGAAATATCTAGAAATGGAATGCAGGGCATAAAAATGGTCAACTTTAAAAGACAACGCCAGTTGGTCTTCTAGGAGTTGTAGTTTTTATGAAAAATGAAATCTAGTTTAATTTTTCATATGGCATGAAGCAGATCTGTCCTTTTTGCAATCTCATGAGACTTGTGAATAATCTTGAGGGCGAGTGTTCAGTGGGTTATGGTGGTGGGCAAATACAGCAATATGGAAAATTTGGCAACATTTTCAAAGCAATCTTGTTCGCCAGATGTTTTCAGAGTTTAAATGAGTCAGAGAGTTGTTTACCTTTGGACCAAAGCCAATGTCTTTTGGAGCTGGTGAGGAGTGATGTAGATGGAGAGGGACCAGTGGAGCATCTCCCACAGAAGTGCCGACAAAACGGGGGTTGGAATTATGATGGGGGGTGGGGTCAGGAGCAAGGTCTTCTGCAAACTGATCACCACAACTGGCTCCTCTTACCATGTAGTTAAACTCTCTACTTTGGACTCACAGGGCCAATCACAGACTTATCATATGCTCTCACCAAAATTCCAGAGACCGTCAATGCTCTGTTTTCACAGCCTGACACAGACAGAGTAACATGGGGGAAAATTGCAGGTTTGTCTTCATTTTTGCTCATGGAATGGTTAGGAAATGTTTGAGTTAGTAAGGAGACTATGCCATTTTTTCATAACCCCCTTTTTGATAGGTGGAGCTAATTTTCCCTCCTTGATAGTTACCTTTGAATCTCCTAGAGTCTTCTATGGAAATGCCAATCTGTGGGTTACTTTTGATCTTTTTTCAAATTTCCATGGCCCCCTGGCCAATGGTCTGTATATTTTCTGCCAAACCAAAAAAACTAGATTTCTTACTTTTCACTGTGTTTTCTTCTCATCCAATAGGCATCTTTCAGTGGCTCACGGAATTTGAAATAAAGGCATGCCATTGCATTTCTAAGTTGAGAACTGAAGCTGCTGGGTTGGAGTGAAGCTTGAATTAATAGGGGATATGGGACGGCTGATTTTGACTCTTCCCAGGTGACCTTAAGGTCTGAGATAGGTCACTAATTGGTTTTGAGGCTTAGGGTTAGATATAGCCCTGCTTGTAGACAAAGAAACTCAAGTGTGACTGCCGACTTTGCCAGCTATAGGAGTCTGTATGATCTGTTCCGTTCGCCTCCTTGATCCGGGCCAAGGAACTGCGTGTGGGTCTCCTCGTCCCTCCTTCAGGCCTTCTTCCCTTTCCTATGCCATCCCCCCTTCCCTTTCTCTTCTTGTCATCCTCCTTCCTTGCCTCCATTTCTTCTGGCAGCACTTGGAGAAGCCAGAAGAAAACAATTAGCTAAGATAGTTATCAACTTGGACAGTATTCTGTTCACATTTATTTGGAATTGTTCTGCAGTAGATGTGGGCCTACTCAGAGCACAAAGGAGAAAGAAGAGTGGAACTGAGCATTGTAATAAATGGCAGAGCTTTTACCCATACTTCATGAGCATTTAGGGTGGGAGTGACATTAAAACTGTGTGATTGAGCAAATGGAATAAGGTAGATGACTAATTTTCTCTGTACTTCAGGCCAATAGCATCAGCCAAGAAACAGTCACTGCCATACCGGGCTCCCTTTCCTTATTCTAGTTCCACCATCTTATAGGTAGAGTTGAATTAAACTGTCACAGCAGTCTTATAAGGAAGATATAATTATTGTGGCCATTTTTCAGATAAGGAAACCAAGGCTTAGACACGTTAAATATCAGGGCACCTGGGTAGCTCAGTTGGTTAAGCATCCAACTTCTGATTTTGGCTCAGGCCATGATCTCAGGGCTATGGGATCGAGCCCTGGGTTGGGCTCCCTGCTCAGAGCGGCGTCTGCTTGAAACTCTGTCCCTCGCCCTTAACCCCTCTCCTTCACTCCCATGCATATGTGTGCTTGCTCTCCCTCTCTCTCTAAAATAAATAGATCTCTTTTTTTAAAAAAAAGAAAAGTACCTTGCTCAAAGTTATGTATTTAGATAGAGAAGGGGCTAACGTTAGCTGAAAGCCTGGCTTGGCAAACGTGCCTCCGAGCGGCCTGCTGTTGGTAGGAAGAGAAGGGGCCTAGAACTAGTGGATGAAGAAGGAAACTGCTCATCTTTGAGGACTCCCTTTGAGCTACCAAATGCTGGGTGTGTAAGCTACAGCTTTTGCCACTGGCAGCTAAGGCCCACCCTGATCTCAAGACTGTAACTCAAGCCACAATGACCCGCTTCAGTGTGTTTCTTAATTCCAATCAGGAATACTTTGTTTCGCTCCATAAAACAAGTCCATTAAATTAGGAGCATAGTTGTTCCGCCTAAACAATCGGAAGTAATGCCTCTTTCACATTAAAACACGCAATGTGTTTTACGAAAAGAATTGGCCTCTTGTAAGCTAAATCTATGAGAGGATGGGATATTTTAATGAAAACCTTAGGAAGCGCACAATTATTGTGAATCCAGTGTTTATTCCAAGCTCAGAGTATGGCCCACACTCACTGGGGTTTTATTAAAACTTCCAGCCAAGTGCTGTGAAGCAAGGAGTGTTCCTGGCAAGGTCTAGGCTCAGTTACAGTTTTAGGCAACAGTAGAAAACTTGGTTCCAAGCAAAAGGCAGGAGCAAGAGAGTGTTGCTGATAGCAGATTTGGCAGGCAGTGCCAGGGCACTTTTAGAAACTTGGCTGAATAAATTCCATGTTGCCCCAAGAGTTTCACAAGGGCAGCTCAAAAAACTGAGAGAAGGGGCCCCGTTTGACCAGTCCACTGTGTGACTTCTGAAGATAGATCATCACAGATTTTACGAAAGAGGCTCCTACCCATGTTACTAGTTCCTATTTTCCTATTAAACGTAACTGCTTAACAGAATCACCTTCCTGTGCCGATTTAACCAACAAAAATAAATGTAATTGGATCTTAAGATATTAAGGTAGAAGAAACAGAAGATAGAAATTCTTAAAACAAAATGTGACTACATAAAAGAATGAGAAGGCCAGAACCTCTATATTTTAAATACAAATTAAAAAAAAATCAATCTTGAAATTTTCTTCAAAGGCAATTGCTACTCAGTTTCTAATACTTCTTATATTCTACAGTTCTTTAATCTCTCTTTTCCCTTGTCCTTCCCAGAGGCAGTATTTAATTTATGAACATACTTTGTTTTAAATATTATTTGAAAACTGAAAGTTGAGAATTAAAAATACATACCCATAGAATGTGATAGGGAGTGAGTAGAATCCCAATCAATTGTTAAGACAATAAACTTTATCTTATTAATAATATATAATTACTTCTATAGGAAAATTAGTTTCTCGTTCTAACTCTAAATTAAATCTCTGTAATTAACCAACTCCTCTGGGCTTTTTTGTTGTCCCAGTCAAAATTTACAGAACAGGGGCCCCTGGGTGGCTCAGTGGGTTAAAGCCTCTGCCTTCGGCTCAGGTCATGATCCCAGGGTCCTGAGCCCCGCATTGGGCTCTCTGCTCAGTGGGGAGCCTGCTTCCTCCTCTCTCTCTCTCTCTGCCTGCTTCTCTGCCTACTTGTGATCTCTGTCTGTCAAATAAATAAATAAAATCTTAAAAAAAAATTTACAGAACAATTAAAAAAACACTTGAAAACTGTCAGTATGTGGAAGGTAATAATAAGCTCAGTGAGATGTCACAGAGTGGCATGAAGACATTAGGCCACGGCTCATGGGGGAGGTGGTTTGAAGAATAGTTAGCATATGAACTGGTGAAAGGAAAATGGGAAAGGATTCCAGGCGAAATGAGCAAACACATGGAAATAGAAATAATCATGGATAGGAACAGGGAATGTTAATGGGGAAGTGCTGGTGAAATCAGACTTTTACTGAAGAGTAGAAGACTGTACTTGGGATGCTTCAGCATTTGGACTGCTTTAAATGAAGAATTTGGAATTTAAGAGTGGAAGAAGGTGTTTAACAAATATTTGTTGAATGAATGTCTTATTTATATTATATTTTGGTCCCTGTCTTTCTTTCCCTCTGGTTTATTTCATCTCATCTTCTTCTGTTTTGTTTTTTTTCCTTCTTCCCAGCTTTCTTGAGCCTTCCAGTCGCTTCCTCCTTTCTCCAGCTTACATAAGACTTTCTCTGTGCAAGGGAGTGGAAGAATCTTACTTGTCCTTAATGAGATCCAGTTGTGTTTTTTTTTGAAAATGTTGCTAAAGAGGCATGTAAAACATTGTGTCTCCATTTTCTGGCCTTTCTTTCTGTTATGAGTCTCCTGTCCTCCCCACTGTTGATCTGGACCCTAGCAGAGACAGTGCTCTTGACATCTTTGCAAACTGCTTCCTCAGTAGGTTCAGCTGCACCCTGAGCATCCCCACCAACCCAGAGTTCTGTGGCTTTGCCCATGTGGCAGGTTGTAGCTGAGCCAAGCTCAGACTAGAAATCAGAGGGTTGAGTACCTGTACATTTTGATTCTGGCCATGACACTGGCAGTGGAGAATGCTCAGGAACTCTAGGAAGAAAGATCTTCCCCAGGCATCACCAGTCCCCTCTCTGTTCTTAATCTTTCTACCTCTGTCAGCCTTTCTGGCTCAGATGCCTATAATTTGCTTTGTCACTGCCCCCAAATATTTCTTTTCTTTTCTTTTCTTTTCTTTTCTTTTCTTTTCTTTTCTTTTCTTTCTTTCTTTCTTTCTTTCTTTCTTTCTTTCTTTCTTTCTTTCTTTCTTTAATATTTTATTTATTTATTTGACAGAGAAAGAGATCACAAGTAGGCAGAGAGGCAGGCAGAAAGAGA
The DNA here is from genome assembly GCF_009829155.1 of Mustela erminea. Lineage (NCBI taxonomy): Eukaryota > Metazoa > Chordata > Mammalia > Carnivora > Mustelidae > Mustela > Mustela erminea. The sequence continues at coordinate 106,529,965 of NC_045618.1, forward strand.
GGGAGAAGCAGGCTCCCTGCTGAGCAGAAAGCCCAATGCGGGGCTGGATCCTAGGACCCCGGGATCTTGACCTGAGCTGAAGGCAGAGGCTTAACCCACTGAGCCACCCAGGCGCCCACCCCCAAATATTTCTTAGTGCTCTTAGCTTCCGCCAGCCAACGGACTCTATTAATTTGAGGTTTCGTAAGGTCGTCTTGAAGAATGAATCTCAGTTTTCAAATTACAGTACCCAGTTCATGATTGGTTTCTCAGTTGAGACAATCACTTTTTATTCCATTCTTTTGTTTTTGTTTGTTTGTTAGTTGTGGCCTTGGTCACAATAAAATATGATTTCACTTATCTTTGGGATCTAAGAAACCAACCAACCAAACAAAAACAACAACAACAACAACAACAACAAACCACTCTTAAGTGTAGAGAACAAACTAGTTGTTGCCAGAGGGGAGGTAGGTGGCAGGATGAGTGAAATAGATAAAGGGGATTAAGAGGTACAAATGTCAAATTGTAATATAAGTCATGGAGATGAGAAGTACAGCATAGGAAATATAGTCAATAATACTGTAATAATATTGTATGGTGACAGAGGGTGGCTACATTTACTGTGATGAGCACTGAGTAATGTATAGAAGAGTTGAATCACTATCTTGTACACCTGAAACTAATGTAACATTATATGTCAGTTACACTTCAATAATAAGAAAAACCTGAAAAAATGTTGATGGGGGACTTTAAGGACATACAGACTGCTTATGGGCATAGTGAACGTACCTTCTATATTCTCCAGTTGGGACCCATAGCTTCTAATATGTGAATGCTATGGGGACTATGGAACAAAACATTTGAAATTCGGATGGTTAAGCTAGAGCTTAAAGGCATATGTGCTATATCTACATTCTTATCAAAATAATCTCCATGAGTCCTGTAACTGGATCTGAGTTTTCACACTTTAGGGCAGAGTTCTGTAAAAACGTAGGCACCTACATGGTTAATGCTTCTTGCTCATTCAGTCCCGAATGTGAATTAGTTTCAGATCCTTTGAGCTGTTAGACTCTTAAGAGAACAGGCTCTGTGGAGTAGGAGGAGGGGCCACAAAGGTTCTTTGATTAGCCTTCAGCCATTGCACTCAACCTGGGGAGCTCTAAAAAAAATGCAAATTCTTGGGCCTCACTCTTAGAAATTCTGGTTTGACAGGTCTGGGCATCTGCTTTATAAACACCCCCAAGTGATTCTGATACCTGATTGAAGTTGTTGTAGTCACCAACTCTGGCATAGTGCTTTCCTGCAGCAGAGAGTCATTATGTAGACTGCGTGAAAATGGAGCCTAGACTCGAATGGGTGGACTGGTCTGGGGGGATTCTGCAATAGGGGGCTTATTTTGAAGCGGGGCTCGGTGTTAAAATGGGATCCGTCTTTATAGAGGGTTTCTAGCCAGTTTGGGCTAGACACTTAGGGGATAATTTCTGCTGCCATTAGGAAAAGGGGGAGATTTCTTACCACTTCAGAGGTCTCCTTTGGGTGTGTCAAACTGAATGATATTTAGGCTCTGGACTGTACAGAACAACTGGGGAGAGGAGGAGTTAGCAGCTGGTAGCTGGACCTGAAAGGAGCATCAGTGTGTAAATGCATCAGTAGTCACGAGCCAGCAGCTTCGATGCCTATTGTGACACTTTGTCTTTGGGACGATTCTACCCTGTGATTGTTGTGCCTGCTGTTTGTACATCAGTCCTTTCATCAGGGCCTTCTTGGAGGCTTGTGATCACCACACTTCTCCAGTATGAAATTAAATTTCCCCAGCCTAGAAATACTCGGTGGGGGAAGGTAGTCTTGAGCGAAATTTTTCAGTACTGTCCCTGGGGGATGCCTTTTACATGGCCTTTCTCCTCTCACTTCCCCCCAAAACATCCATATAGGAAAATTACAAACTCAGCCCTCCTTCTGGATCATTAGAATTTGCAAAGTTTGCCCAGGCTGGGTGTAGACAGAGGAAAGAAAGGATTTAGAGCAGACGTGCTAGTCTTATGTAACTTGAGCTTGAGGTACCGAAGGGAAGCTTTGAATCACGTAGGTCCTGAAACTCTACTTCTGAGGATCTCTTTTCTTGATGACCACCTTCCTTCTTCTGCCCACCTCATTCCCACCCCATTCCTTAGGAGAAAAGTCAGTGGTAAACTCTTGGCAAGAGAGAATCCCCACATGGAGAATTCACCAGACCAGGGTGTGGTTCTGCCTTCTGCCACAGGTATAGAGTGGGAAGTGTTGATGTGGCCTGCAGACTGGCCCCAGAGATGTCACACTTCTGCAGTTCTCCTGCCTCTGTCCAAAGAACTGCTGTCCTTCCATTTGTACTCTTTTATAAACACATTCCACTGAGGGCCCAGGGGAGATATTCCAAACCCGTGGAGTCCAAACCCTGGGGCCGTGGCATGTTTGCTGTTGTATCCCACCATCTACCATGGGTCTTGGCACCTAGTGGGTGATTCAAAATGTTTTGTTGAATAAATGGTAATGACCATTCCACATTCTGGTTCTAGTCGAATTAAGGCTGATTATTTTTTCTATCTCACAGCTAGCAAGGTTTCCTCCTTATTTTAGCAATAACCTTCATGTCCTGCCTGTTCCCTTCAAAGACCAAGTTTGGGACTGTGGAGATTGAGTAGAATTATTTTCATATGGCCTTGATGAAGGATTGGCCCCTGTTACTGTGAAGACATGTGGATACAAGTCTGACTTCTCATTTCACCTGTTTTTTCTTAGCAACTCCTCGCCCACCACTGACAAGCTGAGACCTGTAAAATGCTCCTTAAATAAGCCAAAACAGGGTATCATGAACACAAACAACCTTAGCTCCAGTCCCAGCCTCCAGCCAAGCTTCTTCGACCTAGGTCAGGTGCAAACACATATTCTTTATCTATAGAAAGGGAATAAAATTACCACTGCATTTGTGGTGAGGTGATAAATGTATTTAACAACTAAAACAGTATGCTGGCTGCCTGTGGGCTCAGGATCCCATTGCCTGGGTGTGGATATGGGCTATATCACTTCTTAGCTGTGTGACATTGAGCAAGTGACTTACTCTCTCAGTGCCTCCACTTCCCGCATGCTAAAATCAGGTTCATCATAGAACCCACATTGTAGGATTGTTGTGTGAAATAAAACGAAATTACGTGTACAGTGTGAGGTCAGTGCCTGGCATATGATAAGGCCCAGAATATGCTAGTTTTGAAATGAGAGTAGATACCCATTGGATGATAGCATTCAAAGATCACTATCATTTGGCCAAATTGGAATTTTATCTATATATCTATAGTTTTATCTATAATTTTCTAAAATTATAATTCTAATTCTAAAAAATTATCTATAATTTTCCTACCCTCCTGCACAAGCAACAGAGAACTACTACTACCATTCTGACTTCGGCATTTAAGATCTACTTAAAGTCTACAGTGGACAAAAGCAATGGAGCATTTCATTACTTTTTCTTCTTTAGAAACAGGAAAAGTGGAGTGTCTTTAAGCTGAAATGGTGCAAAGGAGCTGTCAACAGACTGGAGAATTAATGGATAGCTGGGTTTTGATCTTAGTTAGAAAGACTATGTATATTTTCTTTCTAAAAAGATAGTAGATAATAAATAATAATATTTTGTGGCTACCTGTTTCACTCTTTTCCTTTTTCTGTGGGAGAAAAATACATGATATACACAAAAGACAGTATAACATATATAAATAGTTTAAAGCAGGGGTTAGCAAACTACAGTCTATGAACCAGGTTTTGCCTGTGACCTCTTTTTGTAGGGTGTATGAGCTAATGAGGATTTTTTTTCATTGTTAAAGGATTGTGAAAAACAACAACAACAATAATAATAAACAAACCGACCCAAAGAAGATATGAGAGAGATCATATATAGCCCTGAAATATTTACTGTCTTGCCCTTTACAGAAAAAGTTTGCCAACCCCTGGCTTAAAGAGTAATAAACCAGTTCTCCTTTCACCTCTACTTATTTTATAGAACAGTATTATCACTAATATCTTTGACATTTGTAAGTACCCTTCCCTAACCACATCCAATGCCCTCCCCCAGAGCCAACCACTGTTCTGAATTTTATATTATTCATTCCTTTGCTTAAATTTTTTTTATCATGTACATATATGTAAGTATACAAGATATTGTTTATTTTTCTTTTTCTTGACCTCTGTATAAATGGAATAATAATCTATATTTTCTTCCACCATATGTCTTATTCTTTCAGTATTATCTTTTTTTGCATTATTATTTTTTTTAAGATTTTATTTATTTATTTGACAGACAGAGAGATCACAAGTAGACAGAGAAGCAGGCAGAGAGAGAGGGAAGCAGGCTTCCCGCCAAGCAGAGAGCCCAATGTGGGACTCGATCCCAGGACCCTGAGATCACAACCTGAGCTGAAGGCAGAGGCTTTAACCCACTGAGCCACCCAGGTGCCCCCTTTTTTCTCATTATTAAGATTTGAGAGCCATCCAGTTGCATAGATGCAGATGTAGTTCATTAATTTTCATTGCTGTAGCATCTTTCTGTGTGTATGAGCCATGTTAATTTATCTGTTCTATTCTTGATGGACATTTGAGTTGTTTTCTGCTTTTGTTTTTTTGTATTATGAACACTTGCTATCAGCATTCTTATTCCTACTTCCTGGCGCATTATGTGCTAGAGATTCTTTAGAAGTGGAATCATTAGATCATTGACATATGTATTTTTAACTTTACGAAGTAGCAATCTATATTACAGTTTTCACAGATGAACTGGAACTGACCTCATGGTACACAAAACATGGAAGAAGCAGACTCATTCTTTTCATCTAAATCAAGGCAACATTGCAACTTTTGTGATTTGATTAGCCCCAAAGGGAAGGATGGGAATTTTCTTGCCATGGTAGATTTTAGATCACACTTCCCTTAAAGCCTGAATCAGAATCTCAGTGATCAGTTTTCTGTTCTTTGATCTCCCTTTTCCCAATGAATAAGAGCAAAGCTGGTGCCACATCCACATGTTGTTCACCAGCCAGACATTTACAATGAAAATTCCACTTTTCTGTAGCACGAGAATGCTCAGGGCAAGAGCCAAAGACCCACAAAGACACATGGAGACGACTCACGGTAGAACTTTATGACCTAGCATCCTCATTCTGCCCCCCTCCTTCATTTATGGTATGGATTCCATCGTCCTTAAGGAAAATACATTTCTTGGATACATTTCAGAAATATCTCATGAGTTCAAGTCAAATCTGATTTCCATGGGCTCATTAAGTACTTAATGCTTGGGATTTTAGATTCCAAACCATTTGGAATCATTCCTTAGATGCACTATTCTTTCTTCAATCTTCAGTCTCTTTCACTGATTAATCTGACCCATCCTTCTTTCCTCACCCTGTTCTTTTCCAGCCACCTATTTTGACTCACCTTTCATACTCTTATACCCTTTGAGAAAGTCTCAACATGTGTTCCTTACCTTCATTGCATCTCATCTTAACCAGCTTCTGTTGCATTAAAAATGAGAACTTTCAGGTTTTTACATGCATCTGCTTCTCTGAATGTTACCCAAAGTGCCCAAGGTTAGAGTTTTATTTATAATATTTACCCAAGTTTGAATATTACCCAAAGGGATGGGATGTGGGCTATGTATGGGAACACTCATCCTTTGTTTCCTTGGCCTTTTCTACCTTCAAGAATTTTGAGTTAGTGGTTTACCAACCTGGTTTCTCTTTCTGCTATCCTGTTATTAGTTGAAAGCTGGGCTGGAAAAGTTCTGATCACATGGAAAATCTACAGCTGCTTCTATGACACACATACACACATTATTGACTTAAAATAGCAAAATTAGAAATGCTTTTAAGTTTTAGAATCTCATGTAGAATGCCATTTAGTATCTATAAATATATTTATGGTTTTAAAAAAATAACAGAATGAAAAGGGAGAAAATCTGAGCTTGAGGATAACACACTACCCACTTGATTATAAGGACTTTTTCATGGTGAGGCTCTAAGTCCTGATAGCTATAATGTCCTAGATGATTTAGTAGCCCTCTTAGTCTGAGAAATGGATTTTCAATTGGGGTGACCTCTAATGGTGACCATATGACATGGAGTCAAGGAGGGGCTGTAGATGTCTCTTGTGGAGGTGATGATGCCACCAAGTGTGAAAACGTGTCTACCATTTCCGTAAATCAAAGCTAAAAGTTCACTCGAAAAGATTCAGCAAGTATTAAGAGCTTTAAACTTAATTTTATTTTAATCTCAGTTGAAATAGGTTTTGGTTCTACTTTGGTTCTACTTAGCCCAAGGAAAAATATCTTATAAGCTTTTCTCAGGACCTAAAAGAAATACCTCTTATTTAGAACATAAGCAACATGTGTAAAGGGATATTGTCAATATTTTTCTACCTTCAACCAGAAGTGTTTCCTAGACAACCTCAAGGATTTCTTCTTGCTCCCATTCTATGATTTGGTGTAGAATTGAGTCTTTCTTATGACAAATAGAGTCAGAATGTTGAGAGGCTATTTTTTTCCCTCCTTCTGGCTTCTCCAGTTTATCATGGTTATGGCAGCCTCTCTTTAGACTTTTAGGGATGGCAGCAATAAAACACAACACAACAAAATATTTTCTACAGGCTTCCTTGCTTTCTATAGGTTACCGCTGGCCTGATATGGGAGAAAGGTGGTTTAATCCAGAGCCAGGCCCCTCTAAGATTGGCGGAAGAAAATCTCATTGTATAATGTGTTTCAAAGGGGAGTCCTGTGGGGGAATGCTGGAATCAGGAAGGCTTGAGGTCCCAGACACTGTGCTCACCTCACACGGTTGTTCCAGCAAATGGGCTATTGCTTTTAAGTCTCCTCCGGCGGTCTACTCAGGCTGCCTCTGTCTTCTTCCCCCACCCCTCCTCTCAAAGGCTGTGATTTATTTGTGTTTCACTTTTTAAGTGAAGTCCTATGATGCTTAACTATTACACACTTTATATACCTGAATATAGGGATAAAAGACGATTAAGAGCCAAAAAGGGGATTTGGTCAGTTTGAAATTCTTTATATACTTTCATGGATGTTAGATGAGCCAGTTGTTAATGATATTTACTTTATTAACACAACTACTTATCTATATTTAAGATAATATATCTAAAACAATAAAATAGAAATATTACTGTTTCTTCTCTCAGCTTCCCAAAGTAATTTTATTTATTTACTCTTTACATGTATTTTTTTTGTGATTTCTGCATTAGTGATCTAACATAGATTTCCAAAGCTCATAAATCTCACTTAAGTTTTTTGAAACAGCACTTTTGAGTACCTGTTTAATGTGATCAAAAGAATCACTGTGCCGGGGCACCTGGGTGGCTCGGTGGGTTAAAGCCTCTGCTTTCGGCCCGGGTCATGATCCTAGGGTCCTGGGATCGAGCCCCGCATCGGGCTCTCTGATCAGTGGGGAGCCTGCTTCCTCCTCTCTCTCTGCCTGCCTCTCTGCCTACTTGTGATCTGTCAAATAAAAAAAAAAAAAAAAGAACCACTGTGCCAAGCAATAAGAACTTACTTGGTTAACATTAGGTCGTTGGATTTTTAAAAATTTAACATATTTATTTAGGGAGGCCTGGGCGGCTCAGTCAGTTAAGTGTCTGCCTTCAGTTCAGGTCATGATCTCAGGGCCCTGGGATTGAGCCCCACATTGGGCTCCCTGCTCAGCAGGAGCTTGCTTCTCCCTGTCCCTGCTGCTCCCCCTGCTTATATTCTCTCTCTCTCTGTCAAAGAAATAAAATATTAAAAAATAAAATAAAATATTATTAGATATATTTTAAAATAACTGTAAAAACTGTAAAACTGTAAAAAACTGTAAAACTGTAAAACTGTATTTTTAAAAAACTGGCACATGTTAACATAAATTACATATTTTTACAAACAGTCATTGTATTTTCCAAAACAAAGAGATTTATGAGAATGGCATTTTTACATTTTTACAAATCTCTTATGTTTATGTTTATTTTCTTATATCCATTAGGCATTCAATCTTTAATGGTATGTTGTTTTGACTGAAATTTCTAAAAGCCTGCCCAGGGCACCTGGCTGGGTCAGCATGCAATTCTTGATTTCAGTGTCATGAGTTCGAATGCTGCACTAGACATGGAGTATACTTAAAAATAACAACAACAGCAACAACAACAGCAACAACAAAGCGGGCTAAAATTAACCAGTCAGGAAAAAACAAATTTTAGCAAGGATGCAGAGAAAGGAGAACCCTCTTCCATTGCTGGTAGTAATGCAAACTGGTACAGCTACTCTGGAAAACAGTATGAAGTTTCCTCAAAAAGTTAAAAATAGAGCTACCGTATGACCCAGCAATTGCACAACTAAGGATTTACACCAAAGATACAAATGTAGTGATCTGAAGGGGCATCTGCACCCCAATGTTTATAGCAGCAATGTCCACAATAGCCAAACTATGGGAAGAGCCCAGATGTCCATCGACAGAGGAATGGATAAAGAAGATATGGTGTATATACACGATGGAATATTACTCAGCCATAAAAAATGAAATCTTGCCATTTGCAATGACATGCATGGAACTAGAGGGTATAACCCTAAGTAAAATAAGTCAATCAGAGGAAGACAATTATCTTATGATCTCACTCATGTCTGGAATTTAAGAAACAAAACAGAGGAACACAGGGGAAGGGAGGGAAAAATAAAACAAGATGAAATCAGAGAGCGAGACAAATCATAAGAGACTCTTAATCATAGGAAACAAACTGAAGGTTGCTGGAGGGGAGAGGGTGGGGAAATGGGGTGATTGGGTAAATGGCATTAAGGAAGGGACTGGGTGTTATATACAACTGATGAATCACTGAACTCTACCTCTGAAACTAATAATACACTATATGTTAATTAATTGAATTTAAATAAAAAAGAAACTAAAAGAAAAAAAAGAAAGAACAAGGGAGGGAAGGAAAGAAGGAAGGAAGAAAAGAAAGAAAAAAAGAAAGAAACCCGGCCCTCACACAGACATGTGGTTGGAAAAGGGAAAGGGAACCCCTTAGGGTTCCTTGGACCACACCTTGAGAACTGTTTGCCTACAACCTTGGCACTGTAGATAGTTGGATTTTTATTGTCATGGAGGTATGTATTTGTGATCTCTAAAATGTAACCGCCTACTGTATTACTTTTTAAAAGTTATTTTAAAGGCCTGTTGGCTTATTTTTAACTATATTCAGTAGTTGCAAATAAAACTCTTTATCTGTGAGAAAAAAATGACTAAATTTGGGTCACATTCCTTTTGTCTCCTTTTATAAAACAATTCCACACTGACATCTCTGTAAGTACCCCAAACAAGCATGGGTTGAGGTTGGTTTAAGGCTTTTGTGTCTTATTCCCAAAGCACATTGTAATTCAAAATAAAATAACTGAGAAAACACCTTGTTGTGTATGAAATTTTGTAGGAATCTAATGTTCAACTCCTTTTGTAAGGGACATGGTGAAAGAAAATGCTTGCTTTATAATAGAGCATCTATAGTACAACACAGTGAGTTCCCTTACAAGAGAAAGGACTACAAAAACTCTATTTTCCTATTTAAAGTGTCCATTTAATTTGCTTAATATGTAGAAGTACCTGTTAATCCATCCCCTTCTTATGTTTTCCAGTTAAAGATAAGATTGATTTACCACAGGGATGAAACTTGGAGAAGTCCCCTCTGCCTACTTGCTGTTGTTTCTCTTAAGGATTAAAAATGCCTTTAGAAAAGAGACAAGGGGGATGATGTTTGCTGTGTAAACCCTTTTGAACCTTGCACTTCTGACAGGGAAAGAGATTGAGTCATGTTAAAACAGTTTTAATTGTTGAAAATACCATGAATAATGAAAGCCCCGTGGTGTACCTGTCAGGTCCCATGATCCAGTTTTCTATACAATGTATGGAGTGACCTCGGGTCATTTCTTGATTCAGTCCTGCCGTCATTGTCATCAACATTTTAATCCTTGCTATCATTCGCTGATCACTTCAAGGGCTCAGGACTGCACACGTGGATTGACACAAATCCTCTCTCCTGGCTCACACAGTTGCTTGCCTGTGGTGGGAAGGTTTAGCATGGAAAGGAGTGTGTATGTAATAAAGTCTTGCACACCTCAGTAGCTTGTTTCCGGCTGGTGCTGATTTTTGCGATGTTAAAACCCGCCAAGGCTGTGAAGGTAACTGGCCTTACGCAAAATGACAACGTAGGACCAAGGGCCTTCCAGTGCCTTTCACGCTCCTGCAAACCCGGCTCCATGTCCATCCCTCCCTGCCCTCTACCTCTTGCTTTCTTCTGGGATTCTGTCCCCTCTTTTTTTTTTTTTTTAAGACTATTTATTTATTTATTTGAGAGAGAGCACGAGCAAGGAGAAGGTCAGAGAGAGAAGCAGACTCCCCGTGGAGCTGGGAGCCCGATGCGGGACTCGATCCTGGGACTCCAGGATCATGACCTGAGCCGAAGGCAGTCGTCCAACCAACTGAGCCACCCAGGTGTCCCTATCCCCTCTTAATACCAAACCGAAGCAAGTGCTTTGTCATGACAAGGGTCTAATTTCGAAATTTTGAAGATTTGGCCTTGAAACCTTGGTTTCCTGCTCAAGAACCTCTGTTTTCTCGAGCACATCACTGAAGTTTCCTAAGCTTCAGTTTTCTTACCTATGTTAAAAGTGGTCGTCTGTGAACTAAGAGATAAAATGTGTATTGCTGAGACTAAGGTGTGTTTATGTTTCCATGTATCATCTGCATTGGAATGTGGCATGTGCATGAAGGAACAACCGCCAGCAGTTTCTGAGCTACAGATGCCTTCTGAGGGAGACAGGTGTGTGTTTGGAGTTCAGGGCCAGGTACAAAGATGCTGGCACCTCTGGAGTAAATTGAATTAGGATGTAGTGTTTGTTACCTGTCTGCATCTGCTCTGTTTTCTTAATCCTCCAGTTTGAACCATAGACTTTATTTTTAAGATTGATTTATTTATTTTAGAGCCAGCAAGCGTGATGGGGGGGGCGCAGTTTAGGGTGTTGGGGAAGGGTTTAGGAGAAGAGAGAGAGCATCTCAAGGAGACTCCCCACTAGGCCCGGGGCCCACCGCAGGGCTGGGTCTCATGACCAGGAGATCATGTCCTAGGCTGAAGTCCAGAGTAGGATGCTGAACTGATGCTTAATTGACCACAGATTCTTAAAACATAGACGTAAGAGGTCTTCTAGGCCCAGGTGACGTAACTGAAGCCCAGGGAGGTTAATGGCCTCACCCAAAATTATGTCACTCACTAGGCCTCTGAGCTGGGGCGAGAGCCCGATGTCATCTCTCCCAGTAGTGGAATTGACAAAACACAGGGTTTGCCAGTATCCATGTTTAGTCTGAAGGAGGCTTGTTAAATTCTGTTTCCTCCTAAGAATTCCCAGCGGAAGCTTTTAGATAACTAATGCTTTCTCTGTGACTCCTCCAGGTGAAATGATTTCACCAGTGCCTTAAAAAGGCAGTGCTCTGGCCCTGACCCTTTTCACCCGGGCTGGTTAGAGCTGTGCTAGGACGGAAGACTGCAGCACTCACACCGATGAGGCCCTGAGGTCCTTGAAGATGTTTGGGGAAGTGAACTCAGCGGGCGTCTCAGTGGTACGCTGATGTTCATATGAAGACTCTTGTCTGAGATTCTTAACATTTTTATGATGACATGTTTCAAGCATTCAGGAAAATGTTAAAACACACTAACAAACACTGTGACTCACTGTAGCTCCTCTCTATCTATTTACTTTTTTTTTTTTCTTTGCCATAACTGTTTCCCATCACTTTTAAGGGAAATGGAACAGGTGCAGTGAGAATGCCCTGAGGATTCCTTCCCCTTTCTTCTCCTCCCCATTGCCCCAGGAAGACACTACTCTGAATTTGGCATTCATCATTTTTTGCATGTTTTATACTTTTCATATTATATCTGTAAAGTAGTATACAGTCAAGTTTTGCATGTTTTTAAACTTTACATACATAATATTATACTGTATGATTCTCCTACTTTGCTTATTTTGTCCAACATCATGTTTGGGGGATTTATCCATGTTGAAACATGGAGTCCATATAATTTTAATGGCTATCGTTTACGTTGTATGAATATGCCATGACTTATTTATCCATATTTTGCTGCTTGCCTATCTCACTGTCTTCACTCCGTACTTGAATCTTTTCTAAATCATGATTTCATTTTGTGACTCCTTCAGAGTTGAAGAGTAAATCACCACTTGTAATTATCGCAGGAAAATTCAGATCATGTCACAGAATCCAAAGGTGAGCATGTAGGGTTTTGAGTGGTGATACTGTAGAATTCTATTCTGGATTTTGTGAAGGCCACCTCTAAGCTTTGTGGGAGGAAAAATTGTTTTTGTGATGCTAGGGTTCCTTTTTTCCTAAAGCGTATTTAAAGTAGACCTCTGAGTGACTTTAAGGTTGTATTTTTAAGGAACTTTTTTTTTTTTCCTTAAACAAACCATTTCTCTCCTTTGTTCTTGTTTTCTTCTTTCCACTTGCGAAGGAGGCCCAGTTAGACCTGAATTGTTGCCCAGTAATTTTGCGCTGATTCATCGTCTATTTCCCACATATTTTTGAAAAATTAATAAAAAGGAGAGGCAGGGGGAAGGCTGTAGGAATTTAGTTTGGTTGTTTCAGGGAGGAATGTCCGGAAAGACGATTTCTCCTCCTGATGGTTCCCACCAAAGAGCCCTCCACCTCCCCCTAAGCCTGGTGTCTCAGTCCGTGTGCCCTTCCCTGAGCAGACAGGCTTATTTCTTACGGCTTTCTTTTCCTGAGGTCCCCTCCTGACTGTCCTTGCTCTCTCTTCCTGGATGCATAGACCCCAATGAAGTTAACCCATCTGGTTATGAGACTTCCGAGATCCCAGTTTAACTATATTTAGTGAGGCTGGGATCATGTGTCCCAGTGCTGTTTGGGGAGAGCTATTTCCAGGAAGGCAGAGAGGGCCAGTGGGGGGTAAAGCAGACAGCACAGCTGCAGGGGAAGGTTGTAAAAAAGATTAAACCCTCCCCACAGCTGAGTGTATTTTACCAATGTAAATGTTGATCTCCTTTTTTTTTTAAAACCCTCAAGGGACCCCGAGGAGAGGGATGTGTCTCTGGAACCCTAACTAGGCCAAAAAAAAAAAAAAAAAAAAGGCATTATGGTTGGGTATGCAGCTGACCCAAGGCAAGAAGCTTCCAGAGCTGAGACAGGGTCACAGAAAGGTCAAGGGGAAGGAAGGAAGTGGGTGAGAGGACTCAAATGGAATATTTCAGGCGCTGTAAGCTTTTAAATAAATATTCCCACCCCTGCCCATGGCTTATCAAGCCCTTCTAACCTTTTGAAGTTAACTAATCTTGCCATCCTTAAACTCACCATGGTGTAGTCGTTAGAGACTGGATCTGGTTTGAACTGTCCCGTTGTCCCAGAGAAGGAGACAAATGAATGCTGGGAGGTGTGTTATCAGGAGGGCAGTTATAGGTGGTGGCCCTGGGGCCTGCTCAGAAAATCAGAGTAAGGTAAGTGCCCCCTGACCCCCTAGTCACAGTGTTTCCCTCTGTTCCTCCAGCCTGCTGTTTACACATGGGGCTGTCTCGGTGGCCCCGGCCCAGGGTCTTCAGCCTCTTCTTAATGGCTTTGGAGTTTCTCTTTCTGGTAGAAGCTAATGATTTATTTATGGATCTCTTGGATCTCTCGTCCAAGATGTTCCTTACTGAATTGCAGAATAATCAAACCAAAACAGCAAGATCCAGGTATGGTGAGCTTTTGGGAGAGAAAATGATTTTAAGAATGAAAATATTTGATACTCATCATTTTTGAGTATTTCCTGCTGGCCACATGGATACTATGTTCTATTTTAGGATGTAATAAATGATATTTAGGAAAGGTTGACATTTTCTGAGCACTCTCCATATCTCCCACACTTTGCTAACCCCATTATACGTATTCTCATTTCATCTTTCCAACAACCTTAGGAATAAGTCGCACTTTGTAGATAAAAAGGGCTGAGGCTTAGAGGGATTCAGTTATATCTCCGAGGTCACATAGCTGTTACGCGGAAGAGCCAAGGCTTGAACCCAGCCCTGAAATGCTCCAAAACACATGTTCTTCCTGTGATGCTGCCGTGGTGTAGGCTGTACATCTGGACGCAGAACTCAGCACGTGGGATTAGACTTCAGTTTGTGGCATGAGAATGCCCAGTTGATTTTGAAATGGCCTTTCTATACAAAGTCCACAGGGCTTTGTTCCTGGTATTAAAATTAGGAGGAATCTTTAGGTGTTCTAGGAATTTCCTTTTTCCACCCCCCTAGTTAATCTGATCACTTAAATCATTTTCTCATTCTTCCAGTATTTATTAGGTGTCCAGCATGTGCCAAATGCTAAATGCTGGGGAGACAATGGTTAGAAGCAATGGTAGTCATGCACAATGGGCCCGTGAAGTTGGAGTCTAGTTTGATCAAACAATCCCACAATTATGAAATTTCCTGTAAGCTAAGTGCTCTGCAAGAGAGGGATACAGGTGGAGGTATTCATGATATGGGAATATGACCTGTCGGTGAGGTTGGGGAAGGCTTTCTGGGAATTAATGTGGGAGCAATGTAAGTATGGGTGATTCCATATTCTATATGTATGGCACTATTTTGGGGTGCTGTCTTTGGCTGTTCAGCAAAGGAGCTCCCTTTAGGAAATTCCTTGGATTAGAGCTTTCACTTGGTATTTGCCTTAGTGGCCTGGGGAGGAGGGTGTTACATATTTAAGGTTTGAGAGGACCAGGCTTACTCAGAGACTCAGCCAAGCATTTCATATACTCAACACAACTTAGCATAGGATGTCCAGAAAGCAGGATGCTCCTGTTTGTCCAGCCTAGAAATGGACTTGAATATCTCTTACCCTTTGGAGAGTGGTTATAATAGAGGTGGGTACAGTTTATCTTGCCTGTATCAGTACATGAAGCCAATCTCTAGACTAATCTAATATTTATTTAGGCTTCAGGAAGATGTATCCCATGAGATTTCTTCCATACATGACAAGGTTCACAGAATCCTGGGATGTTAAGGTGGAAGAATGTTAATGAATCTTTTTTTTTTTAATTTTTTTTTTAAAGATTTTATTTATTTATTTGACAGACAGAGATCACAAGTAGGCAGAGGCAGGCAGAGAGAGAGGAGAAAGCAGGCTCCCTGCTGAGCAGAGAGCCCGATGTGGGACTCGATCCCAGGATTCTGAGATCATGACCTGAGCTGAAGGCAGCAGCTTAACCCACTGAGCCACCCAGGCACCCCAGAATGTTAATGAATCTTCATGGAGAAAGACCATGTTCGGTTCTGGCTCCCTTATCTGGCCAATGAGAGAAAAGAAGCCCAGTGGTAAGATTTCCTCTGCAAGGCTTACACATTCATGAGCCATTCTAGGTGCTGTGGCCAGTTTGCTGATCCAACCAGACAGAACTCCTGCCCTCACTGAAGTCCATTCTAGTGGTACTAGCACTCCAGCATTTCCCAGTCCCAGCCCTGTTCTCTGTTACAGCATATTCACTTTCCAGATCTCATTCCTCACTGGAAATGAGCTCTCCGTGAGACAAGAAGGCATTATTTTGATTAGTGACTCTTCTGAAATTTGACACTAGCAAGACAAATGCCTGGGAGAACCTTCTATAATAAAATCATGCCGATATATGGAACCAGAAAAGACCTTGAATAGTCAGAAAAATATTGAAAAAGAAAGCCAAAGTTGGTAGCATCACAATTCCAGACCTCAGGCTCTATTACAAAGCTGTCATCATTGAGACAGTATGGTACTGGCACAAAAACAGACACATAGATCAATGGAACAGAATAGAAAGCCCAGAAATAGACTGTGAACTCTATGGTCAACTAATCTTCAACAAAGCAGAAAAGAATGCCCAATGGAAAAAAGACAGTCTCTTCAACAAATAGTATTGGGAAAATTGGACAGCCACATGCAGAAAAATGAAACTGGACCATTTCCTTACACCACACTCAAAAATAGACTCAAAATGCCTGAAAGAACTCAATATGAAAAAGGAATCCATCAAAATCCTTGAGGAGAACATAGGCAGCAACCTCTTCGACCTCAGCCGCAGCAACTTCTTCCTAGAAACATCGCCAAATGCAAGGGAAGCAAGGGCAAAAATGAACTACTAAGACTTCATCAAGAGCAAAACCTTCTGCACAGCAAAGGAAACAGTCAACAAAACCAAAAAAACAACTGACAGAATGGGAGAAGATATTTGCAAACAGCACATCAGATAAAGGGCTAGTATCCAAAATCTATAAAGAACTTATCAAACTCAATACCCAAAGAACAAAGAATCCAATCAAGAAATGGACAGAAGACATGAACAGACATTTCTGCAAAGAAGACATCCAGATGGCCAACAGACACATGAAAAAGTACTCCACATCACTCGGCATCAGGGAAAATCAAAACCACAATGAGATACCTCCTCTCACCAGTCAAAATGGCTATAATTAACAAGTCAGGAAACAACAGATGCTGGCGGGGATGCGGAGAAAGGGGAAACCTCCTACACTGTTGGTGGGAGTGCAAGCTGGTGCAACCACTCTGGAAAACAGCATGGAGGTTCCTCAAAAAGTTGAAAAGAGAGCTACTCTAAGACCCAGCAATCACACAATGTATATTTACCCTAAAGATACAAATGTAGTACCTGTACGCCTGGGGCTAATTATACATTATATATTTATAAAAAATTTAAAAATTATTTTAAATAAAGATACAAATGTAATGATCTGAAGGGACACGTGCACCTGAGTGTTTATAGAAGTAATGTCCACAATAGCCAAACTATGGAAAGAACCTAGATGTCCATCAACAGATAAATGGATAAAGAAGAGGTGGTATATATACACAATGGAATACTATGCAGCCATCAAAAGAAATGAAATCTTGCCATTTGTGATGACATGGATGGAACTAGAGGGTATTAGGCTGAGCTAAATAAGTCAATCAGAAAAAGACAATTATCATATGATCTCCCTGATATGAGGAAGTTGAGGGGCAGAATGGGGGGTTTGAGGGGTAGGAAAAGAATAAATGAAACAAGATGGGATTGGGAGGGAGAAAAACCATAAGAGACTCCTAATCTCACAAAACAAACTGAGGGTTGCCGGGGCAGGGGGGTAGGAAGAGGGTGGTTGGGTTATGGACATTGGGGAGGGTATGTGCTATGGTGAGTGCTGTGAAGTGTGTAAACCTGGCAATTCACAGATCTGTACCCCTGGGGCTAAGAATACATTATATGTTAATAAAAAATTAAAAAAAAATGATGCCGACATTTTCCTTCATTAACATCCAGTTGTTCTCTTGAAAAACTGAGCATTACCACCCCATGGTAAAGCCATACTCTTTGTGACTCATTGACTTATAGCATTGAAGGAGGTGGGCTTTAGCTGGGGACTATTGAGAAAATACTGCTTTTTTTATTGTTGCCTTTTTAAAAAAAATTGCATTAGCAACAAAATTTTTTAAATGGTTATTTTGTTTACTGTTCCTAAAGTAAGAGTCACCTCTCCACTGGAGGTCAAAAAATTATCTGTTTCTCCTTGAAGTCATTTAGGCCTTATATCTTCTTTTTGAATGATTTTTTTGCATTTTATTATTTCTGCCTAAGTGAGCCAGTTAGGTACTAAGTCCCCCCCCCCCCCTTAAATTTCTATCTCTAACAAGTAGTATCTAGTTGCGGAGTGATTGTCACCAGTTTTAAATTAATGGATGACTTTCCTAGTGAGGCCCCATACATTTCATAGCTATTTTCATAGCTTATGACCCTCTTGTGTTGAAACTGGATATCCCAAATCAATGTAATATAAGCCTAATAATGTAAGTAATGACTTATGTAGTGCTTGCTATGAGTTAGGAACTGTTTCAACCGCTTTAATAGAACCCGTTTTATTTTTTATTGTGTTTTATTTTTTGTTGTTCTTGTTTCAAATTTTTTTTAAAAATCTGGTTAGTTAACATATAGTGTAATATTGGTTTCAGGAGTAGAATTTAGAGACTCATCACTTATGTAAACATCCACTGCTCATCCCAATAACTGCCTTCCTTAATCCCCATCACCCAGCCTGGCCATTCGAACTCATTTTCTTTTCTTTTCTTTCTTTTCTTTTCTTCTTCTTTTTTTTTTTAGATTTTATTTATTTATTTGACAGAGATCCCAAGTAGGCAGAGAGGCAGGCAGAGAGAGAGGAGGAAGCAGGCTCTCTACTGAGCAGAGAGCAGGATGTGGGGCTCAATCCTAGGACCCTGGGATCATGACCCCAGCCGAAGACAGGCTTTAACCCACTGAGCCACCCAGGCGCCCCTCGAACTCATTTTCATTCTCACAATAATCCCTGGAAGGGCATGTTATTAATTTTTTCCACAACGTGGATGAGGAGGCTGTAGTAGATTAAGGGTCAGGATGTTGAAACATCATCTTTAGTTCTACCGTCACTCTGTAATTCCTCACTCCATTCCCAAATCTTCGCTAAGTCTGCAGAACCCATCTCCAAGTCAGTCGTTTGTTGTGCGAACTCACATTGATTTTTTTCCCATCTGTCAAAGTCAGAACTGATAATGACTTTGGCTACCAACTGGTTCCACTGCCCTCCCTCTGTGACTCTTCACCAAACTTTGTGGAGAAATCAAATGCTTCAGGTAAAAGCCCCAGCACACTCTTCCAGCCTGCTTCAGTTGCCTTTTATCTAAATCTCTCTAATGATTTGCTCTTAATGAGCTGATCTTTGCTATTGAAATTCTGATTTTGTTTTGCTTTCTATTGTTGTGTTGACTCTAAGGGAGGTCAATTAACACATGAAAATACCCCTTACCCCCTTCAGCGTTGCACACTGTGCCACATTTTATCTAGTTGGGCTGCTGGCTCTTTGCAAGGAGTGATTGATGCAGGGGATTCAGAGGTCAAAAGTGTTACATCCTGGCAGCTTGGAGTGCAGTCTAGGGACCCACAGCACTGGCATTATCTGGATGCCTGTTAGAAATGCTGACTCCCAGGCCCTGCCCCTGATGTACTGAACCATAACCTGCATCTAACAGGTTTCGCGTCAAAGTTTGAGAAGTACTGTTCTATCTCACAGTGCAGAGAAAGGCATGGGTTGGATTAATTTCAAGACTTTACCCTTCTTGGGGCACCTGGGTGGCTCAGTTGGTTAAGCAGCTGCCTTTGGCTCAGGTCATGATTCCAGGGTCCTGGGATCGAGACCCGCATCGAGACCTGCCTGCATCAGGCTCCCTGCTCAGTTGAGAGCCTGCTTCTCCCTCTCTCTCCGCCTGCCATTCTGCTTACTTGTGCTATCTCTCTGTCAAATAAAGAAATAAAATCTTTTTAAAAAGGAGTTTAATATTAAAAAAAAAAAAAAAAGACTTTACCCTTCTTTGCTTCTGGTTCTCTTGTCTCTCCAGCCAGGTATTTATCTAGGACAGATCTTCATAGGGGAATGTCCTTCGTAATAATGCTTTTCTTTAAGTCTTAAAAATGAAAACGCACGTTCGCTTTTGGGTTTTACACCTGTTCGTGTTTCATGAAACGTCAGGTCTCTAGGCAGCTTACCGTTCTCGAAATTTCTGAAATGCTCTGTGTGTTTCACATGGGACTGTCTGTTTCTCTGAGGTTTTCAAGAAATAGTATCCTTGTTTTCCCATGCTTCATATTGGTTGAGAAGAACTGTTTTCTTTTCATAAGCTGAGTATGATACAGCTGCTTTTGATGTGAGATTAGACCCAACATCGCTGAGCCAAATTATTTCGCTTTGAAGTCCTGTAATTGCAGCTTGATTTTGACTAGACGTATCTCTTACCTAAACAAACCAACAGTTAATACTTCATCGGGAGCATTCTACTGTTGTGTGTTTGGAGTAGCACTTTACTTATCTAACCAGTTATTTATTTTTCAAGTGGAAAAGAATATATTACATCTTTAGCCATATTTTAAAGTTCCTAGGATTCAAGTGAGAGCCCTCAGGTTCTGGTTTTAAATTTAGTTTTAATCTCAAAAAGAAAACTGTGGTACTTAAGCTGAATGGACCCCGCGGAGGCCCACAGTCCTAGTTTCTTAAGGGACCTAGGACTAAGAAAGAATTCTAGCTGAGGATAAGCTTTTTTTTTTTTTTTAAAGATTTTATTTTTATTTATTTGAGAGAGAGACAGTGAGAGAGAGCATGAGTGAGGAGAAGGTCAGACGGAGAAGCAGACGCCTCATGGAGCTGGGATCCCGATGCGGGACTCGATCCCGGGACTCTGGGATCATGACCTGAGCCGAAGGCAGTCTTCTAACCAACTAAGCCACCCAGGCGCCCCAAGGAGGATAAAGTTTGTGAAGAAAAAATTTGAAGTGCCATTTGGCATGCTGCTGTGATTTTTCAATGCAGGCATTTATTGGGCACCTACTGTGTACCTAGTGCTAGGTTGCTTCTGCTCTGGAGAACGTATATCCTAGATTTCCTGGAGCAGTCTTCATTTCATTTTTCGTGGCCAGACCATGTGTCTCAATTTTTGATCCAACAAATATGTTCACAACAGGGGAAGCAAGGAGCAGAAGGGAAAAGAGCTGATTCTCAGTGAGGAGTCATGATGCCTCTGCTTCCTGCTTTGTGTGAGCCCATGCTCCACCTGGTAAATGTAGGAAACGGTTCAGAGGGCACACCAGGCTGGAAAAATTTGTGCACATGCCAAGATTTTTAGGGAACTCTGCTTCCCTGTTATCCCCTGTATCCTACCTTACCCCAGAGGACTTAAGTTATCTGCAAAGCTTGATTACAGGCCAAATTAAACTAGTTGCACTGGGCCTTGGAGACTTTTGCAAACAAATTGTGCAGGCAGTGAAATGGGCACTGGGCAATAAAGGACATGCAATAAAATATTTTTGTTGTTTTATGTACAGGACTAACAGTTCAAACTTGCCTGGTTTTACAGCCAGATTAGCTAGAACAAATTTAAAGGAGTTTTAAATTTAAAGTAGTTTAATTTAAACTTTAAATTTAAAGTAGTTTAAATTTAAGGACAATTACATCTTTTCAAACAGCCTCCTTTCGCCTTTCTTCCCCATCGGTACTCTCCTAATACTCCTCATGTACTCCTCACCTCTTGAAAAACAGAAACAAACCTTTAATTGGTTACAAATAGCGATAATGCTCTCTTTGAATTTATTTTTGTGTTTATTCCTCCTCCGTAGTCTTCAGTGGAGGTGGTAGTGTGTGAGACAATGGAGGGGATTTATTTGCTGGTTTTAGAGCAAGAATCTGACAGTGAGGAGGTTGACGGCTGGACCCTTGGTGCCTGCTTTTCTATAAATCGTGCACTTAAAGGGCAGACTGCAGAACAGGAATGTGCCCAGCCCTCTCTCCTCTGGCTTGCAGTGTCCAAAACAGAAAGGTTAGGAACTTCGAGTTTAGACACAAAGTGTCCTCGCTTCCATTTTAAGTGGTGATAGTGCTTTTCTTTGCAAAGCTATTTGTCATTTATCTTTCTTCCCAGAGTTGGAGGTCCAGGGTAGCGTCCTCCTCTGCAGGAAACATGGACTCCTTCAGAGCATGATGGGGGATAGGGAGCTTGCGGGAGAACCACCACCCGAGCCTGGATTGGGGCTTCACTGCTTTGTTTCCTTTGCACCTTTTTGGTAAGTCACTTAAACTCTATAAACCCCAGCTTGCTCATTGTAAAATGTGCGCAACAATAGAGATTTCACAGTCTCCTTGCATTAGATGAGAGAACATATTATCGCTGTGCCCAGCAGCGAGAAGGAAGTCCTCAAAGGTTATTTTTTACCCTGGCGAATTCGTTTAGGATTGCTCGCATGCTGTGCAGTTGGCAGGACACCCTCCCTCCACACCCGCAAGCGGGGCTCACCCCAGGAAACGCCTGCGCACGGAGAAGCCTGCATATCAGTCATTCGGTCATTCGCTTATTCATTCTGGATGTGTTACGTATCAGGCATTAGGAATCTAAAAACAACTAAGACGAAGTTTACCTCCAGGGGGCTCCTTAGGGACCCATCACAACTTTTATGTAAATTATCCTTCTAAAAAGACTTCTTTTATGGTCTCAGATTTCTGACCTGTCACTTCAATCAACTCCTCGCTCTCATTTTGAGTCCATTGATGATGGTTCGACTATACTGGTCAGCAGACCATTTAAAAAAAAAAAATGTAGATTTCTCTTTATATTAAATTAATTTTAATTCATATTGATAATCTCTGCTTCTTGTTGGTTAAGAGAATTCTTGCTTATGGGAATTAAAATCCACAAATTCCAGAGAAGGATATGAGCATACTCTCCTCTGTCTAATACTTAGTGATGCCTCTTGTAGTATTCACAGTTGGGATTGCATTGAACAATATAGCCTGGCGCACAGCGGGCACTTAATTTTAACGGGAGTGAAGTACAGTTCTCAGAGGGCAAATAATACATTTACTATTCCGCTGTCCTGTAAATTAAGATTTGAATAAAAGAACACAAGCGCAGTATCATTTGTAGTCTCTGGGCGAACTGGACATTTTTTTCCCCCCTAATGGGCACCTCTCAGTGTGATTGCTGGGGGAGTGTGGAACAGGGGTGCAAAACCCAGGCTTTGGCGTCAGGCCGACATGGTATGCTCTGAACTGGGCCACTCATTCTTGTACGCAGTTCAGCAACAATTAGCTGTGATTTGGGGCCTATTACTTGATCTCTCTGAGCTTCTGTTTCCTCATCCGTGAACAGAGCATCCTAACAGTTCACAGATCTCTGGCTGGTGGTGAGAATTAAATGGGGGGTTGGGAGCGCCTGGGTGCCTCAGTGGGTTAAAGCCTCTGCCTTCGGCTCAGGTCATGATCCCAGGGTCCTGGGATCAAGCCCTGCATCGGGCTCTCTGCTCAGCAGGGAGCCTGCTTCCTCCTCTCTCTGCCTGCTTGTGATCTCTGTCTGACAAGTAAATAAATAAAATCTTAAAAAATATATAATAAATAAATGGGGGGCTGTATGTGACGTGCCTGGCTTGCCACTCACGGGAGCAGCCAGCGAGGGTGGCTTTTCTCATTAAGTCAGGTGTGGGGACCGAGGAGGTTGGAATTTTGGATGAATGGCTTTGCCTTTAGAGATTACCATTCCCATTACTATTGCATAAATCAACTGGACAGTCTTTGAGGGTTTATGGCCCTTCCATCTTCCTAGGAGGCACTGCTTCCTCCAGATGTAGTTCTTAACCCAGAGGCCACCTGGAGGGATTCCCAAGGCGTCATCTATTAACAGGCTCTGGGCTGGATAGACCCAAGAGGGAGGGGGCAGCCTTTCCCTCGGGATGAGGGCAGCATGGCTGCTACCACGCCGGGTCCCTGCCCCCCTCCCTCATACTTTATTTAGCTTTAGTTCAGGGACGAGGGCACTCAGGCCCACAGATGGGAGCTGTTTCATCTTGGCTGGGTCAGAGGTTAATGGAGATAAGTAGTGTCTTCTTACCAGCAGGCCTCAGGAAAGCCCAGTGTGTTGTTGGAGCTGAATCAAGATCTCTGAGATTGAACAGACTGATATTCTCCTACCTTGGGAAGAGAGAGTGAGGCTCTGTGTGAGGGGGGCTGCGGCGTGCCAGGCCGGGGGCCGGGGTGGCCAGAGGTCTGTGTGCCTAACGGAAGAGCTCAGGGTGATACGAGAGATGCCCATGGAACAACCCGAACTCTGAGCTCAGTGTGCTTCATTGTACGAAACTGGGAGCTTCTGCACAGCCCTACTTTGAAATAAAAGAAGCCCCTGCCCCACCTCCTGAGCCTTGGGACCAGAATGAGTTTCTTTGTGCAGACTACCACTGGAGTAGCCTGTGGTCTGGCTGCCCCTCAGCCTCATGGGAACAGCAGCCTGGGGTCTGATCCAGTGCTCCCTTTGGCTGGAGTCTGTTCGGATGAGGGCAGGATGTTCTGGAAGTCCATGGGCTTTTTAGACCATCTCTTCTGAGATGAAGCCATCTCAACAAGCCAATCCAGGTTACTGAAGAGAGGGCAAGTATTTAAATATTAGGAATGTTTCTAAACATGCAGCTGTCTCTGTTCTTCTGCAAAGCTTTCCTTGGTCATGCCACATAGAAATATTCTTTCTCTGTTTTCCTAGAGCACTTTGTGTCACTTCTCTGTGGCTTTCATTACACCAAACTCCCTCTCATCGCTTGCTTCATGTTCTAAAAGCCTGCCTGCCTTTCTCCCTCCCTCCCTTGCCCCCCTTCCCTTTTCCTTTTCCTCTTTCCTTCCGTCCTTTCACAGATGTGCAGTGCGCAGCTGTACGCCTGGTACCTTCCAGGAGCCAGAGACAACTGGGAACAAAATAGACATGGTTCTTGCCCTGGGCAACTGCTGTGCTAGTGGGCAAGTTCACTTACTCCTCCCGCAAGAGCACACTCTGGGAAGCAGGAGCCCCATCCTACTTCTCATATACCTTGTAGCAGCTTATGTCTGGCCAGCAAAGGGGGCTAAAATGCTTGTTGAATGAATATGTTCTTCTTGGTACATAGGTAAGTGTTGCCAGTTCAGAAGCTCCTGGGACCAAGTCAATGGCAGTGTGCCTGGGAAAGAGTAGGGAGCAGTGGTGACTCTGGCAAACTAGAGAACGTGGAAACTGGCACAAAGCCATGGCTGTCACTGGGGCTGGCTGTGGCCATCTGGGAACGTGAGCCTCGTCTTGCTGGATCTTCTGATTTCATGAGGAAAGCTCAAAATTAGAATTTTAATGTGAAATCTCAATTTAAATGTTGTAGTTTACTTCAGTTAAAAAGACCTAAGTCCCTTCATCTGTGGGCTCAGGGGAAGAGCACAGGCTGTCTGAGTGTTCTTGTTATTAGGGATTCACTGCTTTGTGGTGTTTGGGAAGAGAAGGGATACCATGTTGGAGGCCATCAGACTAGAAATACGGGCTAACTCACAGATTCTTACTGCTCTCCATCCCCTTGAGGCAAGCAGTTACCTCCAGGCTGCTGTCTACTGCAGAGACAGGCTCATGCACCTACCTGTGCTTTCACCTCGTCCCACATTTTCCAGTGAACGCTCATATATAGCAGAGGGGGGAAGACATCTCTGGGACGAAGTACAGCATGGCAGCGACGAGTCTGGGAATGGCGTCTGCACCGTGGTCACTGTATTTCTTTAGGAGAGAGACAGACCTGGATATTACTCTTGGCACCCCTACTGCTGGACATTACTTCATGTCTCTGGGCCTCAATTTCTTTATCTGTAAAATGATCACAATATCTGCCTTGTAGGGTAGTGATAAGAATTATATATTAAGGTTAGAAATACTATATAAAAAGATGAAAGATTAAGACATCTATAATCTCCTTATTGGGTGTTCAGGGGGGCTCTGGAGAGCTACTTAGCTTCTCAAGAGTCATGACTTAGACAGGGCTGGCCTTGGATTTTTTGGGGGCTTCGAATGGTAGGGCGCTGGTGATTAAGGGGGTTGGGGGAAGGGACAAAATTGGGAGATAAATCGCAACTCATAATTTAGTTCAGCCTCATACCTCATGATGGCTTTGAATGTAATCGGTATTTTTTTTTTAAGTTTTATTTATTTATTTGACAGAGAGAGACACAGCAAGAGAGGGAATACAAGCAGGGGGAGTGAGAGAGGAAGAAGCAGGCTTCCCGCCAAGCAGGGAGCCTGATATGGGGCTCGATCCCATGATGCTGGGATCATGACCTGAGCCAAAGGCAGAGGCTTAACCCACTGAGCCACCCAGGCGCCCCTGTAATCGGTATTTTTATTTTTAATCAGTAATCAGACCACTGCTGAGACCATGAAGGGATAAAAAATGTTGTTCTTTCCATCTCTTGTTGATTGTGGCTTCTTTCTCTGGGTTTCATACAGGTAGTGTTGTACCTGCAGGAGGACAGAGGTTGCTGGTGTTTGAGAATGTGTATGATGGGGAAGCTAGAAAGGTCTCTTTTGTGTATTCCTTGGGGGCACATTGGAAAGCAAGGAGAATGTTAAAACTTTGTTTCAGTTGGAGAGCTAGAATTCAGTACATGGAAGAACTCCAAGTGGGTAATACTTCATTACATCTAGAGTTATCCTGGGTGTGTGTGTGTATGTGTGTACATACACATTCTGGCTTTCTAAAGATGCTGATGAGCCAAGATATGTCTGAGAAAATAAATACACCAAATAGAGCAAGAGGCTAGGACCTTAATTTCATATGTATTCCTCTAAAGCCTGTCACATCATTGCCATTAGGGTTACTGGCTCTTTAAGCTCAGCCTGAAAGAGAAACTTCAGGGAACTTGTGACAATGAGGACTTGCTCGATTGGCTTCTACCGTGGATAGAAAATAAACAGTATAGGTGAAAGCGGTTAAGTGCCTCCCAGTCTGAATGGTGGGTAATCACTCTTCGCACTGTGGACTTGGAATTAGAATGCTCTAAAGCTTTCTGTGAGTCTCCTGAAGATTACTCAACCTGTCTGGGCATCAGGAAACTGGAGAGGATACTCCTTATTCTGCAGGCTAGGCACGCATGGCACAGAATAGCGGATGGCAGGTGTTTTCCCTGTGGTCACCCCTCTTGGAGAGACTCTGGAGTCTCTGTATACTTATGCACGTATTTTGAAGTCAGGGCTCCTTCCATTAAGGCACAGAAACATCTAAGAGTGTGACTTCAATCAACTGAAGAAAAAAGATGTCCATTTCTATGCCAAGCCCCACTCCTACATCCTCCCTGGAAAAAAAAAAATTAGAAATAATATCCATAGGGCCAGACACTAGGAAGGATGGAAAATATGCATAGCAAACGGGATCTGAATCCAATCAGTTGCAGAGAAGATCCAATCAGTTGCAGCCTTCTGGGGTTTCTTTGGGGGGTGGAGGGGATGTCTCCCTGAAGGATTAAGACCTAGGACTCCTGAGTTTACTGAACACGTCGTCCCTGAGTTCCCAGAGCTGCTGTGAACCGGGAAGTGAAAATGAAGATTCGGAGCTGGGAGAGCCTCCTGGGGCTCCTACTGGTGACTTCCTCCTATAAATCAGCCTTAGACAGCTGCGTCCACTTGCGCCACGGGATAGAAAAATAGACCCTGTTGCTAGACAGCAACACAGGCTCCACAAACATTGTGGGATCAGAGGGCAGGGGGCTCAGCCCAAGCACTAGCCAAACAGCCCCACCGCCCCACGGATCCATTTGTTTATTTTCACAGTGGCATGGCCTGTCTGTGCCACAGGAAAGGAGGAAGACCCCCCAGCCCCACTCTGCTCTGCATCTGTAGACCACTGACTGCTCACCCCTGCAAAGGCCTGCAGTGAGGCCTGCTGACCTGCTAAGCTCATTGATTTGTTTGTGTTGCACATGGACTGTCCGCTCGGTCTAAGTTTCAAAGCTAATGGGGAAGTGCTCAGTCTGCAGAATATTTAGCCGTTGGATTTCATTAGGTCTGCTGATTATCTGATTGCGCAAGAAAGAGAAGCCTTGTACTGACCTGTTCTGCCCCCCTCTCTTCCTGCTAGGCACCCTACCATCCCCCACCCCCGATCCTGTCTTCAGGGTCTTCACCTTCCAGTTGGCATCTGACCTGCCCTGATAAACAGGCTGTGGCAGCTGCAAGGTTAAGCCTCCTTCCTTTCACTTGAATCGATTTCTGCTCAAATAAAAGCACCTTTCCAACATTTTTAATAAAAAATTTAAAGCATACATTAAAGTAGAAAGATTTTTACACTGAACACCTGCAAATCCACACTTAGATTCTGTTAACATTATAATACTTGCTTTATCATATCTATCGATTCATCTTATTTTTGACACATTTCAAAGTAAATTGCAGACATCTGTACCTTACCTCCTGATTACTTCATTATATATATTAGTAACCAGACTTCAATATTTGTTTGCAGTTTTTATTTCCTTTTTCTTTTTAAATATTTGCTTCATATATAGGTTCTTCTATATTGGGGGCACAAAGCATTTTTCTTTTAACATAAAACTTACATACAATGAAATGTTAGTTAGTGTTTTTAAGTCCACAAATGCATACATCTCTGTAACCCAAACCCCTACCAAGATAGAAAACACTGGCATCACCTAGAAATTCCCCCCGTCCCTGCTCAGTCAAGACCTACCCTCTTCTCCTTCAGAAGAAACTACTACCCTGATTCTTTCCTCCCATAGATCAGGTTAGCATGTTGTAGATCATATAAATGGACTCATGCACTATGCTTCCTTTGTGTGAAGTCTCTTTCATTCAGCATGATTTTTTTGGGGGGGGGGAACCTTTCTTTTTTTAAATTAACACATAATGTATTACTTGCCCCAGGGGTACAGGTCTGTGAACTGTCATATGTCATATGGTGAACACTCACCATAGCACATACCCTCCCCAATGTCCAACACCCAACCACCCTCTCCATACCCCCCTCCCCCTGGCAACCCTCAGTTTGTTTTGTGAGATTAAGAGTCTCTTATGGTTTGTCTTCCTCCCGATCCCATCTTGTTTCATTTTTTTCCTTCCCTACCCCCCAAACCCCCCACTCTGCCTCTCAAATTCCTCATATCAGAGAGATCATATGATAATTGTCTTTCTCTGATTGATTTATTTCTCTCAGCCTAATACCTTCTAGTTCCATCCATGTTGTCGCAAATGGCAAGATTTCATTTCTTTTGATGGCTGCATAGTATTCCATTCTATATATATATACACCACATATTCTTTATCCATTCATCTGTCAGTGGACATCTGGCTTCTTTCCATAGTTTGGCTATTGTGGACATTGCTGCTATCAACACTCGGGTGCACGTGCCCCTTCGGATCACTACATTTGTATCTTTAGGGTAAATACCCAGTAGTGCGATTGCTGGGTCATAGGCTCTCTTTTCAACTTTTTGAGGAACCTCCACACTGTTTTCCAGAGTGGTTGCACCAGCTTGCATTCCCACCAGCAGTGTAGGAGGGTTCCCTTTTCTCCACATCCTCACCAGCATCTGTCATTTCCTGACTTGTTAATTTTAGCCATTCTGACTGGTGTGAGGTGGTATCTCATTGTGGTTTTGATTTGTATTTCCCTGACAGCATGATGTTTTTGAAACTTTTCTATGCTTTCTGTTTCAGTTGTTTGTTTCTTCTTTTACTTGATAGAATTTTATTGCATGAATATTCCATTCTCCTCCAATTTTGGGGGCCTGGGCTGTTTCCAGTTGTCAGATAGTATAAAAAAAAAGTTGTAAAAAAAAAGTTGTTATGAATATCCTTGTTCAAGTCATGTTGTGGACATATATTTTCATTTCTCTTATGTAAATATCTAGAAATGGAACGACTAGCTTATAGAAAATGTGTAGACTTAATTTTATAAGAAACTGTTACACATTTTTTTCCAAAATGATTTTAATGTTTCATATTCTACTAACAATATATGAGAATTCTGGTTGCCCCACATCCTTGTCAAAATTTGGTGTTGTCACTCTTTGGTTTTAGCCATTCTGCTAGATGTATGGTGGTATCTCATTATGGTTTTAATAACAACTTAATTTTAATACACTTTTATATATATTAAAGATGTAACTTATATAGTTGTTTAGCTGTATAGCTAAAGGTTTAACTTATATAGTTTAAAGTTTAACTTCTATATATAGTTGTTCTAAATGCTGAGATTCAAATGATCAGTATCCCAGGCTGGGCTTTTAGCTTTAATTTTCATTTTCTAGAAATAGGTTGGAGCATAAAGGTACTTGCCTTAAATTATCCTGAGATTTAGTTAAAGATATTTTTTTCAAAGTATTATGGTTGCTGTTCATTAATACTCACCTGGTATGAGAACACCCATTATAACGCTTCTTTGGGCAAGATGTGTACCTGAGGAAGATAAACAGAATCTTGGGGATATTATCTTTGAATGAATGAGGCCAGCAAGCATGTCTGTTTTTAGGGACGTTTGCGTTGCATGTTTTGTGGTAGCACTTGGAGCTTTTCCTTGAATTCATGGTCTGAAATATCCAGAACAGTATGAATGCCAGTCCTCCTCGCCATCATCTTTGGCTTTCCCAGCAGCCTGTTCTGGTTTCTGTCCTGTTTCTCTTGCTGCAGCAAACAAAACTGCCCTAAAAAGACCCCTTTCTTACTCCGAATGCACTGCCTATGCTTTGATTCCAGGCTCTTGGCCTTAAGTCTCACATATATGTAAATTTCTCTCTCCAGGGTCATCTTTTCTCCGGAAAGGAGACATCTCATCAGAGCTCCTTACTAAAAGTACAAGTCTGTTTATGATTACTTAATAATTCTCCATCGCCTGTAAAAGAAAGCCCGTAACAACTAACAATTTTTTTGGGAATGCCCACTCCGAGCCCAGTTCTGTACTAAGCAGTTTATGTGCATTATATTATTTAATTTCCACTCCAATATCTATGAGGTAGGTCGTAGTTTTTTGTTGTGGTGGTTTTTGTTTTTTTAAAAAAAGATTTATTTATTTATTTAAGAGAGAGAGAAGTGGAGGGAGGAGTAGAGAAGAGACAATCCCAAGCAGACTTCTCACTGAGTGCAGAACCTGATGTGGGGCTTGATCTCAGGACCCTGAGATAGTGACCTGAGCCGAAACCAAGAGTTTAATGATTGAGCCACCCAGGTGTCCCATAAAGTAGGTCAGTTTTACATTCATTCTTAGATGAGGAAACTGAGACTTAGGGTGGTTAAGTGATCCACCTGTGGTCACCCAGCTGATGAACTCTGGATCTGATATTCAAATCCAGGCAGTCTGACACCAGAATCTAAGTTTTTAAGTTCTGAATTGTTCCTTAATGATAGCACGTCTCCTGCTTCTGGAGCTTTAGTTCTGACACTTTCTATCTCACCTCTGGCCTCATGTTGTGCTTCATTCACATGGACAGATTTCACTTGAAAAAGCCAGGCTCCTTCATACATCCCTGTCTTGGCAAATGCTATTGCACCTGCCAACAGTGGTCCTCTTTTTTGTCAGTGGAATTCTGGCAAAGGTGAGTCCAAGTGCCACTGAACCTGCAGAATCTTCTAGAACAATTGCTGATGCTCACTCTAACTTCTAGTTGTGTTGTTTTGGTGTTTCAGCCTGTGAGTGACTTGAGACTGGGGAAGGACCATGTTTAACTCACCTGGTACTCCTAGAAGTTAGCCGAGGATCCCTTAGGTGGGGTTCCCTGGGTAACTAATGCTGAGGACAATCGTGGGAGGAAGGGAGGGGCACAGCTGGACAGAAGGCAGTTGAGCTAAGTACATTTACTTCAGAAGCCTCAGCTGGCCCAAGAGGAGCTCTGTGATTATTATTTAGATTTGTTCCTTATTGAGGTGCTGGGATGGGCCTCTGTCCCCTAGTGCCTACCAGGCATTTGCTATAAGCCGCCCTACGAAGGGGCATAACCTTGGGTGGTGCTTAGAGCAATTCTGGGAGAATAATGTAGCTATGGGCCTGCAGTACCCAAAATACTTTGAGCAGCTCTGAAAATGAGAACCTCAGGAGTTCACCAGCACAGGCACTACTCTTAGCAAGCATGTGCAGAAAGAACAAATACAGGGAGGGAATCACTCTTAAGCAACTAGATTAAATATACAGTGTAGCTTCTGTTGTGTGTGAAAGTCTTTAAAAAAAGAAGAAAAATTTTAGAGAACTTGGGAATGGATTAATAGAGCATTAAAGGATTAACTATATATTAAGAAAATATATGTTTGTTTGATTTTGCCAGAATAGAAAAGTTCCTCATATACCGAGCACCGCTTAGCAGTACATTTGCATTTCTAGAGGAGGGAGGGTATACGTCTGTAAAATTTTAAAAAAAGCTTCTTTTTTGCTTTATAATCTGCTAAACACATTAAGTGATAAGTATATTGGAGGCATGTTTATTAATCATTACTAGATCCTGACGCCATAAATGTGACCTCAGTGCATCTATTATCTCTTCTCACTAAGGTCACTTAGGATGAAATGGACCTGTTCCAGCTTTTCCTATTGATTTCCTTTCTCCAACAGAACCAGTGCTTTGAGTTCCAGTGTGCTTTGAGTGTTAGGTTTAGCTCTATTATGTAGAGTTTATGAGTCAGCAAACCCCTCTGTCCCCCACTCAAATTCCTGTAGTTTTGTTGACTTAATCCTAGGGTGTGGTTTGAGTGGTTTACAATCTCCATAAATGATATCTGATGATATCATCATCAGCCAGAATTATCATCCCAGTCCTCTCTCCCAAAGGAGGCAGAAGTAGCCCTTTGGGTTAAGACTTTGGCCCTGGAAGCCACAGAACCTTTGACCTCAAGCCTTCCTGTGGAATCTGAACCACCTCTGGAGAGGCTCAGAATGACTGAGCCCATTAATGGACTCCATCCCCTTTGTGGAGTGTCTCAAACTGTGGTCATTTAGAACATTACTAAGGAATTGTTTATGAACCTGTATAAACACATATACCATTGATCACTATAAATGTACCAGGTGCTTCCCAGGCTGCCAGCTGGAGGTACTTTAGGGTCTCCAAAATAGTAACAAAATGGTATTTTTCAGGCTCAGCTATCTTCACAAGGAACTGCAGAAATGGCAGCCTCCTTTAAATTCTCCCTTTGGGTTCAAGACAGGAAAGGTTGGGGAGAGGGACTCTGTGGCATCTTGAAAACTGTCGTCGTTCTCCACATTCCGCGTGGCTACCTAATTTTCCATGGAAAAGGACAATGGTAGAGCATCCACCCACAACAGCATGATGCTCTTTTTTTATCCTGATGGAGGGGAGTTCTCAGCACTTCGTACCGATGGCCCCACTAATTCGTTCATTCAACAAACACTTAAATTGAGTGCCTATTATGTGCTACACATTGCTCTAGGTAGTAGGGGTTTATCTATAAACAAAACAGATCTAGTCCCTTCTTTCATGGTGCTTACAATCTAAAGAGGGGAAAGATATGCTCCTTGAACAGTACAAGTCAGGCAGTGGTGTGAGCCACAGAGGGGAGTAAAGCAAGAAAAGGGGATACAGAGCAATGGTGAGGGTGGGTGTTATTTAATAGAGAAGGTGATATTTGAACAAAGATTTGGAGGAAGTGATGGACTGAACCACATGTTTGCCTGAAGAAAGGGTATCCAAGGCAAAGCGATAGCAAGTTCAAAGTAGTACAAGCAGGCTTGATATATTTAAGAAACAGCAAGAAGGCCAATGTAGATTGATTAGAAATGGAGAGAGAGAAGAGTAGGCGGTATTAGGGTCAGGTCACATGGGATTGTATAGGCCATGGAACAACTTTGAGTCTTACTCTGAGTGAGATTGAAGGCATTAAAGGGTTCCAAAGAAGATGAGTGACATGATCTGACTTCTAGTTTAGCAAAATATCTCTGTTGTGTGGAGAATACACTGTAAGGGGTGAGGAGAAGGGTAGAAGTTAGGAGATCACTGCCATTGTCAAGGGTAGGGGTGATGATGTCTTGTAACATAGAGGTAATGGTGGATATGCTGAGAAGTGGTCAAATCCTGGATATATTTATAAAGAAAGGTTAACAATTTGGTGAGGGATTGAATGTGAGTAAGAGAAAGAGAGGATAACCTCAAGGATTTGGGCTTTAACAATAGGCTAAAATGGAAAAGTCATTTACTGAGATGGG
Organism: Mustela erminea; assembly: GCF_009829155.1. Classification (NCBI taxonomy): domain Eukaryota; kingdom Metazoa; phylum Chordata; class Mammalia; order Carnivora; family Mustelidae; genus Mustela; species Mustela erminea. Next base: position 106,563,553 of record NC_045618.1, read on the forward strand.
GGCAAGTGAGAGAGGATTGGCTTTGACATTTAAGATATTGAGTAAGCCGTTGGAAATATGAGCTTGGCCTAAAGGGGAGATATTCGGGTTGGAGATGTACATTTGGACTCTGTAGCATATAGAGAATATTTCAGGCCAAATAAAATCAGGTGAGTATAAATAGAGAAGATATGAGGTCTGGGGCCCTGCAGTGTTTAGTGGACAGAGGAGATTGAGAAAGAATGACCAACTAAGGTTTTCTGGAAATAAGATGAAAGTATTTCAGGAAGAAAGGATCAATTAAGTCAAATGCCTCTGATGTGTTAGGTTAGATAAGGACTTAAGAATGAGCATTGCTTTTGGCAATGGAAGGTCATTGGAGACCTTAAGCCATCTTGATGGCGTGTGGAATTGAAAGCAAATTGGGATGAATTAGAGAAAGAATTGAAAAAGGAGTAGAAATAACAAGTACATGCAAATCTTTGTGGTAGTTTTACTTTAAAAGGGAACAGAGGTATGTAGCTAGAGGAGGAAATGTGGGGTCTAGGGATTTTTTTTATAGAACGTGTGGATATAATACAGTATTTATATGATAGTAGGATGATCCAGTAGGGCAGAAAAAAAATTGATGAAGAAGAGGGAGTTAATCTAACTGTAAGAGCTATGTTCTTGAGCAGTGGGAGACAGTGGGATTCTGTGCAAGAGTAGAAGGTTTGGCCTTTGCTAGGGCATGGGTAACTCACTTACCAATAAGGCAGAAGGCAGTCTATGAGCACAGATGTGGGTAAGATGGTTGACTAAGTTGTGGGAGCTTGTGCAAATCCTCTTTTGATTATTTCTTTTATCTGGATGAACTGAGAGGCAAGACCAGGGGCTACACAGGGAGAAGCAGAGTGCTGGGCTGGAGATTTGAAGAAAGGTTAGAAGAAGTGGTGGTGTTGTCTAGAAGACTGGCAGAGTCAACTGACAAAGAAAACAGTAGATTTGCTGCAGAGCCAAGGTCTTATTTGAGTTTTTTGAAGAAAGATCTATCGGTGTGGTTGCATACCTTTTTCTGGCCATACTCTGTGACCTAGGAAGGTATGTAGAGTAGGCAAAACGTTGGAGTTTTGTCAGGTGATAGCAGAAGGAGACAGTGACCAATTTGCCCATGGACTCCAAACAAACAATTACCGCTAGTAATTGTCTACATTAAGCCAGAGAGCACACCCCCTTGAAGTCTCTGAAACTTGTTCAAAGTCAATGGGACAAAAATATGACATCCCATGTGACACTGTATCCTCACACACTCATGTGCCCCAACATTCTCTCTCACCAGGAAATGGGTGATATGAGCCCAGAGAAGATGTGGTTATAGGATAGTTCTTGTCCCCCAGTGGCCGAAGGGCCTAATACATGGGCTATCTTATCACTGTCTCCACACTCCACCCCAGATCCAGTCCTTCCCTTTTTCAGTTCAGCCAAGACTTTGGTTCCTCAAGTAGTAGGAGCCCTTCGGCTATGTCTGGAACATTCCTTGGCTGCGTATACACAGAAGGAGTCTGAATGCTGCGACCTCTGTCATCAAATTCCCCCATTAATTTGTTTTCCTTGTGTGCTGATCCTATAGTTCCCAGGAAACTTGAAGAATAAATAAAGTGAATATTTATTTATATTGTTGCAACAAAGACTCAGTCTTGTATTTATTTAGTGATAGACTTAGGAATGACAAGAAATCCTTCCTTTCTCTTGAAAGCCCTTTGAAAATGTTTGTCACAAATAAGATTTTATGTTTTAAAGCAGCAATGATATTCCCATCCTATGAACTGAGAATCAGGGGTACATGATTTAGAAATGACTCTTCTGTCATCCTGACACTTAGTACATATTTTTCTCCCCAATTAACTGGAGTTTTCTATTAAATAATAATGATCTTGCAAAAATTTTCTTTCACATCTATAGGGTCTTGACACTGTGTCCAGCAGTCAGTAATGCAAAATTGGAATCACAGAAACAGCCTTTTGTTATTGTGCTGGGGTTAAAAATCCAAAATCATAAAGGTGTTGCACTGATTCTGCCAACTGTCCCTACATTTTTTTTTTTTTTCTCCTCACTATGTGCCCCAGCCAGCTAGACTATTGTGCAGGTTTCCTTGCATGGCTTGGAATTATACATTTTCTTATCATGTCAGATGCTCCTCGTATTTGTGCTGTTTATATTTTCTTTCCTGAACCCCAGCGCTCTTCCAAATTGTGCACTTTCCAAGAGTGAGAAATGGGATTGAGATATAACCACCGTGGAAAACAGTCTGGTGCTTTCTTAAGGAATTAAAAATAGAACTACCATATGATCCAGCAATCCCACTTCTAGGTTGTTGTCCAAAGAAAATAAAATCATTATCTTGAAGAGAGAGCTACACTCCCATGTTCACCGTGGCACCATTGACAGTTGCCGAGGTATGGAAACAACCTAAATATCCTTCTATATAGGAGTGAACAAAGACGCCGTGGTATATGTACAAGGGTTTCTCATTCCTTAAAAAAGAAACAGACTCCTACAGAGTGGGGCCCAGTGACTGGAGGGTGGGGGAAATAGGGAGAGGTTAGTAAGGGGCTACAAGCTTTCAGTTATAAAGACAAGTAAGGTCTGAGAAACTAATGTATAACATGGTGTCAGAGTAAACGGACAAAGAAAACAGTAAATCTGATGCAGAAGCAAGATCTTATTTGAGAATCTGAAGAGAGATCCATCAGCGTGGTTGCACACTTTTTTCTAGCTTGCTCAGTTACCTAGGTAGGGGAAGATAAAGAAATGGGGCCAAGCTGGCTGCAGAGCAGAGACCAGCACTCCTCTGTAGGTCACTGACCTACTCCTTCCATCACCCACTGTTAATCCTTCACAGCCAGCTCTCATTCAAATGCCTGTGACTTCTAGATTTTGTCGAAGGTTTGGGATAGAGGCTGCCTGTCTGAGCTGCCCCTGAAATCAGAGGAGCAGGGGGAAGGGAGGAGAGGGTGATGGATGATCTCGCAGCTCTGAGTCCTTGAGGCAGCACTGCAGGGAGAGTCCCAGAAGTGTTGCCATTGCCATCAGGAGGCGGCCTCTGCTGTTGTAGGGCAGGGCAGCTCTGCTGTCCCCTAAGCGTAGAACTAGGAAAACAATGTCTATGGAAGCCTGAGAGAAAGTCTTCTGCCGAGCAAGGGTGCTCTTGAATTCTTCTAGCCCATGCTGGTATTATTCAAGACAAATCCACTCCCCCGCCCCTGAAATGGTCCATGTTCAGAAAGAATGATGAAAAGACAATGGTTCATTTAACAAAGCAGATGCTTTCAGCTCCTGTTTTAACCTCCTTCCCATCCTGTCATCACTCATTAAAGTGCAGAGTTTTCACAGATTGGAAAGGAATTGTCTGGAGGAAAGGCCTTTCCCTGCATTGTTGGGCATGAGAGGGAGTGGACTTAGTACACAAAAGTCTAGGTGGAGATGGTGAGTGGGGACCGGAGGGACACATGAGGGACAGTCCCAGAGGCTAGGCTTCCCGTTGTGCTTCATGTACATTCTGACCTTTCTACCGTAGCTTATTCCTAGGGCTGCCCAGCTCCTTCCAGCTCAGGCCCTCACAAATGCTCTTTTTAAAAACAGAAACCTCCCACACAGCACCTGTGATATCAGTTAACATCTATCAAATGCTCACAACGCATCAGGCACCGTGCCCCTGTGCTAAGTATTGTATGTGACCGATTATTTCGTTCTGTTCTCACAGCTGTGAACTGAGAATGGTTATCCCCAGTTTATAGATGATGGGGCAAATGCACAGAAAGGTTAAGAAATCTGTCAAGGCTTCACAGCTAATGAGCCACTGAGTTAGGATTTGTTCTAAGTCTGTTTGACTTCAGGATATGTGCTCTGTTTTATCATTTACTTAGAAACCAACTTTTGTATCTCTTTTCTCCCATTAGGTCTAAGTTCCATGAGGGCAGGACCTCTGTGTGTTTTATTCATCTTTCCCCGGGACCTAGCATGGTCTTGGCATATCGTAAATATTTATAACAATAATGAATAAAAAGTGAAGTGAAGTGTGGTTGTAGCCTCAGGGTGCTTCATTGTGGACACACTGGTATTTCATTACTGCTCCTCTCCTCACGGTGCACCATAAGCCTCAGTCCCTGGTAGGCCTCACTACCATCTAGTTGGAGCAGTAATTTGGAAGACAGATTTAGGGAGGAGTCCTCTCCTTGGAGATCATATATCCAACCACCGTCTTGACAGGACCACTTGAATACCTAACAGATTTCTCAAATTCATTATCTTAACTGGTCCTTCCTCATTCTTCTCCATTCTTAGTCAATGGCTATGTCACCCACCCAGCTGCCAAACTGCAAAAACCTGAGAGACAGAGACATTCTCGAGGCTTTCTGGGTGTTATTCCTCACATTCAATCTGGTTGTGAGCCCTGTTGTTCGACCTCCGAAGATGTCTGTAGATTGTCAATCTCTTCTACCACTATCCTAGCTGAAGGCACCGTTGCAGTAACCTCCTGACCTAAAGGATCCCTGGTTTTGACTATAGTTTCCAGATCTTTTGTGGGTTCTCATTGGCTTATGATTTCCTATGAGAGGAAAGGGGTATGTCTTGTTAGGTTAGTACCACCAGTTAGGGCAGCACACAGCATGGGTGGTTGGGTTGGTTCATTTGAACATACTTGTGCTCGAATATCAGTGTAGGTTGAAGTAGCAATCAGGACTTGGTGATCAGAGCATGTCTCTGCTTGGCAAAGAGAATCATACCCTAGGATCCAACTCTGTAATTGCTGTGATTGCTGCTTCTCTCTCTTTCCCACCATCTCTGTGCATCTTCTCATGGTTAGAGTCAGCTCAGAGACTCAGAGGACCCCATGGCAAAAGCATAATCTCTCCTCCTTCCCATCCTTATCTCAGCCCACTTGCATCTTTACCAAGGCACCCAGGTAGATGAGACCAGAACTCCTAGCCTCTAGAAGGGGATCCTAATAGAGTTGAAAGGCACCTGGTAATATCTTCACTAGCTTTTCTTAAATGCCCAGATACTATGAAGCCAGATGATACCTAGAAAATCTCCTAGAACACCTTGGGAACCTAGAGTCTTGGGGTAGATATGTGTGTTGGTGTAGGGGTCCGAGCTGATCTGTTTGTTCTCATTATTTCCTGGCGTGTCTCAAGCCTGAGACTGGAGATAACTCTGGCCTCAGAGGGAATGAAGAGCTCTCTGGAAGAGAGTTCACTGATATACCCATCCCTCAACAAACACCCCACCCCCAACCTGTGCAAACACCCCCTCCCAACATACACACACACACACACACACACACACACACCCCTATAAACTTCCCCCTTACCTCCAGCACTGTCATAACACCCAGAAAGTTCCAGAATATTGGCAAAGCCTGAGCAATAAAGGAGTAAGAAGTAGTGTCTTTGATATAGGGTAGAGAGTACTGAGACCAAAGACCACAGATGATGGCCAAGGGAAGAAGAGTTCACATGCAGATAGAATAAGATTCAGGGATGCTTGTGGGAGAATAAGAGTGAAGCAAACCTTGTGCATTTAGTGATTTAAACAACAACAACAACAACAACGATTGTATAGGGGATTCCTGGGTGGCTCAGTTGGTCTAGCATCTGCCTTTGGCTCAGGTCATGATCCCAGGGTCCTGGGATTGAGTCCTCAGTAGGAAACCTGCTTCTTCCTCTGCCTGCTGCTTTCCCTGCTTGTGCTTTCTGACAAATAAATAAGATATTTAAAAAAAAATGATTGTATAGGAAGAGATGATTATTTCTTTCACATTGGGGGTGCATGTTTCTTAAAAGCAAGGGACATGTTTTGGTCATTTTGTATCATCCACTCTACCATTAGTGCTTTGTAGAAGCTTACCAAATAGTTGCATTTATACAGAACCTTATAATAGACTCTATGTGAAACATTCGAAGCACATCTTCATGGTAGCCCACCATCTGAGCTTCCAGGAGGATGGAAAATAATCTCTATGTCAGAGTGCTGCTGAGATTATTCAGAACTGGCATAGAGAGGATTATAAGAGTGAGAAATTTTGTAGTCAGACTCTCCGGGGCCTCTTTGAAGAAGGTGTTTATAACACATTTTGCTGACTGCTTCTATAAATCCCAAGAGCGCTGATAATTTTACATCAAAAATAAAGTGAAAATGAAGCAATTTGGCTGTGAAAACATCCTTGCATTTCTACTAGTTGCTTCTGATTGTAATTTGGCTGTGAATAAATTTTTACTGCTTGCATTATGCTATGGAGAAAAACACATCCTGATTCTTTAGAACAGAACAGTGTCTAAAAACAGCTCCAAGTTTGAGGGTAAGGAGAATTCTTTGCAATAAGCTTGGCCAGCACTCTTGAGGACACAGGGAGGAAACTTTTTATTCCCTGAGAACCACTGACCTCAACCCTCTTTTGGCCTTTGTAGTGCAAATACTATATTTGTGGAAACATTTGGAGATCATTAATTAGAAGCTGATGCCCTTAGCATGAAGAGACAGTGTTCAGATGCAAGGAGCTGAAGTTTTGGTTGAGGCCTGCTCTCAAACATTGTGTTTTTTCATTGTTCTTTATGAATAATTTTTAAAAACCCCACTTTGGAATAATAAGACCAGTAAGAGCAGGGAATTGACATCATAATAGCTAACATTTATTGAGTGCTTACTAGGTGCCAAGAACTATTTTATGGGCATTAAATCATTTAATCCTCACAGCATCACTGTGTTTAAAGATGAAGAATTCTAGAAAAAGAAAAGTGAAATAAGCCAACGAAGGCCTCGTCGTGGAGCCAGGGCTCAGTGTCCCACGTTAGCCTGAAGCCAAGCTGAGCTCCTACCAAGTGATACCACTTCCTGTTAGTGCCAAGATCTGTAACGTTGATCTAGGATAACAGCCTTTATATTTGGTGCCGGGATCCAGTTCCTAGGTCCCTGAAAAGTTAATCCAGTTAGAAAAATAAAAATTTAAAAAAGGCTGAAACTGAAGGGTCCACCCCATGTCTTCTGCTAGTCCAAGGCCAGCCAGGCTGACAAAGCTAGTTTAAGGCAGTTTAAGATTTTTTTCCCTTTCCATGGCCAAATCTGTTTTAGATAGAATCTTCCAGCTGGTTCTGATTTGCAGAACGGTGCTCAATTTTCCAAACAAGCCATGCACTGGCATCTCAGAATTCCATTCTAGTTAGGGTTAGTTCGGTTGTGCCATAATTCCCATACCCCACCTCCTCCCCCCCTTTTTATAGAGGTGGTATATAATGATTCACTCTTATTGTTGCACGTTGTAATATTTTTACATGCAATTTTCTCCTTAAGTTCATTGCTTCCTACAAAGAAGGTTGTGGGTATGATTATTGTATTATAATGGAAAACAGCTGACTTCATGGATTTTTACGTTTTACCTAGTTTTCCAGCTGCATCTGACTCTGGCTCACCATGTGAGGCATTGGAGGAGAAAGTTGGGGAGGGTGTCAAATCCTTGCTTCCGTAGCCAACATCAATAGTAGACTAGCTCCAGAGAGGAAAAGGCAGGATTCTTCCAGAGCAACTCTTTCAGAGACCAAGAAAGTTTCCCAGAGAGTAACTTTCAAACAGAAAAAGATAGAGAGAAAAGTATAAGGGAATGTATGGGTAATGATGCGATAGCCACCATCCTGTTGAGTGCTTATTATCTGCCAGGCACTGTGCTAAAGCACGTTCTGCAAGTTATGTTATTTAATCCTCACACCAACCTCATTTTGAAACCCCATGAGACAACGAAGACTAGGGAGAGAGTAAGGATGAAATGTAAGTGAGGGGTCTGAGATTCCAGCCTGAGATTTTCTGAGGTCAGAGACCAGGCTGGTAAGCCCTCATCCTACTTTCCCTCCTACTGGACTTTGCTGCCCATGCGAGGTTCTGGCTGGGGAACCATTCAAAGACCCATTCAGAAGGACACCTCAGCTTGCTCTACCTCAGTGCTTTCCTGGATCTCCCACGGGGAAGGTGAGTGTCACCTGTGATGGAGACCCTTCCCTTAGTCTGATAAGAGCTTTTATTCTTTCCTACCTGTGTACTTCTATCAATGCCCTAGGGAGTTTTAAGGTATTCCCATTTGTAGGGTTCTCCTACATGAGAAGTATCTATAGACATTGAGGATGTGGGCCATGGATGGCTTCCTCTGTGTCTTGTTCTATTTACCAGAGATTCTTAGCACAGTGAGTCATTGGGGGTGACTTCTTGGTCCAGCTACTTGCTCGTAAGGTGAATTCTCTGGGAATCATTCAGGATTGCAGTAGTTACTGTGGTCTGAATATTTGTGTTCCCCTTAAATTCACACGTTAGACTCCTAATGCCCGATGTGATGGTGCTAGAAAGTGAGGCTTTTGGGAGACCCCACAGAGGCTACGGATCCCTGGCCTTTTTTGCCATGTGAGGATATAATGAGAAGTTTCGATAAATTTCTGCTGTTTATAAGCTTCCCTACCTGTGGTATTTTGTAGAGTGATCTGAATGGACTAAAACAGGAGTAGAGAGCTCTAACTTGATTGCCCATCTTTTCTCAGACACATTCTTTAACTGTCAATTAGTAGCCAAAGGAAGATGTGCCAGAATTTTATGTTGACTCAGAAGAAAAAAGGAGCAGTTTTCAGTCCTGTATGTGTGATTCCCAGGGAAGGTTGGTTTACCAAATGCTTGGCACCTGTGACCTGTTGTTCTCATCTGTGTCTCTACTCTCTTGGTTGTTGGGCTTGTTTTTGGCAAGCGATCTTAGAACATCTTATACTACTTAGAAGGGAGGCTTAAAACTTGAGAAGAAGTATACGCAATTCATGAGTTTTCCTTTAGTTTTTCTTTCCCTTTGTGTTATGACAGTGACATTGAAAAATGATGAGATTATTCTTGGCTAGAGTCTATCCTGTAATTTCATATAATTATTCCAGATTCTGTGCAACAGAACTGTATTACTGAGGTAAATGTATAGACTTAATGACTTGCAATCTGGATTTCTTATAGAAATAGACCTAAATGATCTTGATTTTTTTTTTTTTTTGGATTTTTCATCATAGATTCAGCCCCAGATTTATCATCTTTCTTGATTTAGTGAGATGCTTTGTGCCCTTTCAAAAAACATTTACATCTGCTTCTTTCTTTCTAGAATGAAAAAGAAAACACCTTAAATTTTTCCTTAATGGGCAAACTATTCTTTAAAATGTAAATAAACTTTGGATATAATGCCATTAGTCAATGTAGTTTTCTATTGGTAGAATTTCTGCTCTGTCTCCAGCAATGGGGTCCTCTCTCTAAAGGACACAATTCATTTCCCCTTGGCTGTAGTGTTTTGTATTTAGGTGACTCTATTGTTTAGGCTACAGACTCAAGGTTCAAAGGGCAAGGCTTTCCCTCTTAGGTGAGGGTACCTTATGATATATGTATACCATGTTTCTCCCCAAAATGAAAGGAAATTACTCATCAGAAATTTTCCATGAAATTTAATAGCATACACAAAAAGTCATAAGAATTCCAGAAGGTTACATGCTTCCTTCTCAGGGGATTGAGGAAGGATCTGGTGACATGGGGTTACACAGTGAGTTCTCCAGCTAAGTGGCCAGGGAGTGGGTCATTCTGGGTGGTCACACCTGGCCTAGTTAGCCTGGGAAAGGGCTCAGGGGCAAATGGAAGAAGTAAACAGAGTAAAGAGAGAGCAGAGCTGCGGTGAGGCAGCCTCAAAACTGAGTGGACAGGAAAAAGTGGAGCAGTTATACTGGGTATGGAATTAGAGGATAAGAACTGGGGTCTAAAGATAATTTCTGGAAAACTTCCCGGTTGGTACTCTATATAAAACTCCTGGATGATCAATTAAAAAACAACACACACTATAGCAAATATTTGCAATATAGTCCAACGTTTATGAAGTCAGATTTGTGTTTCCCTTGAATATAACTCCCAGCTGAGAATGAGTCACATGGGGCCTTGCGGTTTATCTAGATTCAATTATATTTTACAAAATGTAAATATATCCTTTAATAAAATATCAATGTAGTCATGTCAACTAATCAAGCTACCAGGGCATTGAAAGATCATCTTGAGCAGGATCCAAAGAAATATGCATAACTAGGCACAAGCAGGAATTTTTACATCAGTGTCTGCCTATTATCCATTTTTCAGCATACTCAGTGGATATCTTGAAGAGAGTTGAGTGAAAGGACTGTTTATAGAGCTGTGGGCAGAGTTATGGGGACCAAGAACAAATGTTGGAGCACCTAGGGACCAGCAACTTGAGAAGATGTTTCCTGGGATGGAGGAGGCATGGAAGAAACAGTATTTTTGGGGTCCATTGAGAACTCTTGCTATACAAGAGATGCTGCCTGACACAGGCTCTAGTGAGAGAGGGATCTAGTCACGGCCAGAACCTTGGGGCTGAACGGGGCCAGCATCTTTCTTTTCTCACCCATCTTTCTTCCATTAACAGAACCTTATGGGGCACCAGAGCTGATCCTAGAAAATACTCTCTATTTTCCCCTGGGGACAGTGGCATTGGTGGTGCACAAATGCGGAATAATCAGCACCTGGTGAATTTTGAGCCTTCTCTAAGAAGCCACTCAATTTTGGAATCTTTCTTGATGTGTGCAGGCTCTGTCTAAGGCTCTACAACATTCACAACTCTCACCCACACCATTCTTTGCATTCCCTAGAGTTTTTCTTCTTCCAAAACTGTCATTTCCAAAGCTTTTCCCTGTCTCGACACAGATGAATGACAGAACAGTGTTGGTACACATCGGCACACATCAATAACGCTGGTGTGCAATGGTTCTGCTTCTCTCTAGAAGGGAACATGGTACCTCAAGGAAGGTCTAGAGAACCCTGTGGGTGTTGGGGTATCACTTGAAAAGTCCTTCCCAATGCTTCTAATAAGCATCTGTGCTTCTCTGAGAATCACTGTACTTTAACCAGGAGTCTCTTAATGACATGACCTTTCTCATTCTGATAGGCAGCATAGTTTTTCTTTAAAACACTCAGTTTCATTCTAACTGTGATCTTGGACCAGTTAACATCTCTGATCCTTAGTATGTAATTCTGTAAAGTGGAAATAACTATACTTACCTCCCAGGGTTGTTGAGAAGAAAAAGCTAAAATCAACTGAATTGTTTCATAAATGGAAAAATGTTAGGTAATTTTTATTTATATTATCATTATTATCTTGATGTCTTTTTGCACAGAGGAAACACAGACTTTTAGTTCCATGTGGCTAGCCTAAAACTGGAAAAAGTATATTATAATCATTTGTGGAATCGCCCCAGATTGAATTCCTTGCATCAATTCTTTTCCAATCAGAATGGGGCATATTATTCTTGCTATTAGTATATATCTTGCTCTGTTTTTTTTGAACTCCTAAGCTTATGTAAAGATGGGTTTTGAATTAACATAACTCTTTCCTTAATTACGAACAGTTCTAACTTCCTCTGAGTTTTACAGCTTAACACTTCAGTCACAGACACTTTTCCCTTAGAAGATGCAATCACTTTTATTTAAAACTTCAAAATATATTTATGGTAAGACTCAAAAAGTAAATAAGTTGTGTCACCAAGTGATTAGATTACACATGAATCCATCTTTCCAGTTTGCCTTAATATTATTAAATTACCTTTACAAGTAATAAGGCAAGCATTCATTTAAATAAAACATGATAAGCTTTTCTTTGTAATTTATTTCCTAAGCAGTGTAGATACATGCATATTGTAGCAAATGTGGAAAATTAAGAAACATTGTACCTCTGGACTTTTTCTTTAAAAACAAGTTTATCTTCCAAGGCTGTTTTCACTCTATTTTAAGAGTTGTGAAAATTTTCATCTCCTTTTTCTCTTACCTTAGAACACGAGTTTTCCACTTTGTACAGCAGAATTTTCATAGACAATTTTAATGACTGTCTAACACCCCATTAAATAGATAGACCTTAACGTTAGACATTAAGGTGACTTGTTTCTACTGGATCTTACTGTGTATTAAGAGGAGTTTAAGAAAGAATGAGGAACTTTTCTCCATCTTTCCACAACTTCCCCCTGTTTTACCTGGATCTTGTCCATGTCTCATTAAAATTTAACTAATTTGTTTTATAGCAGCACTTGGAAGCTTTGACAGTGTGATAGACACATCCCTTTCCCTTCTGATCACACAGACAAAGCTGTAGTACCACTCTGGAAGAGGCAGTGAGCCAGAGGTATGTGTTATTTTTGGAACTTCCCTAGAGGAAATGTGAACTTTCAGAAGTCTGGCCTTAGCAGCTGTTTCTGCTACACACATATACGAGCACACTCACAAATATTTAAGACTGGGATTCTAGATAGCTTGCTTTCATTATTTATTATTTATTATTCAAAGAAAATTTCTCTTTCCCAGGATGTCTGAAAAACTATGAATTCTAAGAATTATAGAAAGATAGGAAGTTTAGAAAATATCTATATAGGATTTTTAATATAAAAGTATGGAATTTTTAATATATGACCTGTCTGCCATATTTTTTCTACCCTAAACATATGACAGACATAATTAATCAATCAGCCTTTCCTGAGACAGCTTCAGACTCCTTCGCAAGACGGCACAACCACAGTCATGACTAACATCTCATAAATGGTTCAAGAGAACAGACCTACTCACCACCAAGAGCTCATCCAACACCCTTATTTTACAGATAAGGAAATGGAAATATTTTAGGTTCTGTGCAGCAAAAGAATAATACATCTGTTTGATTTTTGAAGCATCCACAGAGGTTTACAATTTAAAGGGATTCCCAGGTGATTTGAAAGTCTGTTAAAGTTTGAGAAAGATGGATCTTGAGCACTGGCTCTAAGATCTTACAGGTAGGAATAGATAAAGAGAGATGTTGTGTGGCAGCCATGGGCAGAACCCCATGGGAGTCAGTACCATGGAGAGGGCATCACATTTGGTGAACTGATCCTCCACTTCCCAGGTCTAGGAACAATTTTATCAATTATGCAGAGATGAGTAGCCCACACGAGACAGAGTCTCATTAATAATACTCACAAGGCATTGATGTGCAAATCAGAATTCCTGTGCATGAGATTATGGTATAAACAACATCTGTCAGGATAATTTTTTCTAGTCATATGTAGTTTAAGGGGTTTTCCTCCTAGTGAGTATCTCCATGCAGATACCTAAGTTAGAGGCCTAAACATCTCCTGGTCAACACAGAATGATAGTAATAAGAGTAGATGTTTCTGAGGAATGGATTCTTAGGGTTGTATTGCCTTCAAGAGAGCTTGATAAACAAAGAAATTTTCACCATTATATTGTCTTTAAAGACTTTTCACCGAAGCCATCCTTTCCCCATGCTAGGTAAGTTTCACTGGGTTTTCTTTTGTATCAGTTATATTTCAGCAGCCTCCCTGAAAATACTCACTGACTGCCTCAGTTTTAGGAACAACATTCTTATAAACTGTCTCATGGGGGTATCTGCTTCTATAGTTGTTAAAGTCCATGTATATTGGTTCTTACTGGCTTCATTCTCCAAGGAGAACTTTTCCTAACCGTATACATTCTAGGAGCTCCTTATTGTGCATCCCAATAATGACTGTTTTAGTCAAATCTGAACTTCGCTGAATTGGGGCCAATCACATAGCCTATAAATATTAAAGTTACCTTTTTGAAAAACCGTGATGAGGAAGTTGGAAGTATTTATAAAGAGAGAAAATGCTGTACTGTAAAATGTATTTGGAGAGAACAGAGTCAAGATGATCTTTAAATCCAAGGCATTATTCTCTGCCAGATGGGGAGAGGCACAGTCTTATGGCCATGAAGGGATCTGTTGGGTCTACATGGTGCTTTTAATTCCACTTAAAGCCAGACTTCTTGGTTTGCCAAGAGTAGCTACTATAGACTAAAATGCTAAGGGGCAATTGGGGTACTATAAAATGGTTTGACATGCATCATTTCCAAACATTTCCTAGCCCTGCTAGAAGGGGAGCATTCTACTTCTCTAACAAGTGGGAATGGGACAACATTTCTTGGAGAGTTGCATGTATCATGGTACATCTATTTCCATAATCAAAAGGCAGCCTTTACTATTTTTTATTATTGGATAATAAAAAGTCTTACTGCTCTGCAGTTCTTTGCCTCTGGGTACTCATGGAACACAGTTACACACCTACCACTCATTACATGAGGGAATCGATGATGTGGGAGCACTTATTTAGCTTCCAAATGGTCTCACATCGAATCCAAAATGTAAGAAGGAAACCAATCAATTAATCAGTGATTATACAACAGCCAAATGTCTTTTTAAATCAAGGCAGAGTTTACATTTCCTAGGGGCCCAATTCCATTAGCAGTGCTTTGTTTTTCAGCGAGGTGGAGGCTGGGATTACTTAGCCAGTGTTTTAGGGCTGTGAACACGGAACAGCAGACACTGCCCAGGGCCAGAAGGAGAGCTTTCCTTCTACCCAGTCACTAGCTACAGTTACAAGTCAGACTCAGCAAGATCATATAGCAAGAACTTTGCCAGGGTTAAAGTATTAAATAAATGCAAGGGGATTTGCAGCTAAATAAAATGTTTTTAGACCATCAGTTTTCACTGGTCCAGGAACCAGTGAATTCCTTTACTCAAGCTGATTTGGGAAATACATTGTCTGAAGACACCAATTACTGGATCCATAGTGGAAATGTTTTCTCCCCACTATACTCAACACATTTGGTTTCACATTTTTGAGAGAACAATTTTAGAATCTGAAGTTGGATCTGTGTTTTTGCTCTCCTCTTCAATAATAATGCTCGGCCTCTTCACTGTAACCTTGTTTCTGGCTCTGAAATTCTGTTTAAACAGAAGTCCAAGTTTCTCCATAAAGTTCAATTTCTCCTTAAAATTCCTCTGAACTGTTATATTTCTTTTAGCACTTACTGTCTGGTCTATGTGTTTGAGACTGGTTATAGCCTATTTTACTTTGCTTTTTAAATGGTTTCATGTGCATAAAGCTCTGAACAAAACTATACATTGGTCAAAAGCAGGAGTTGGGGCACCTGGGTTGCTCAGTCAGTTAAGTATCTGACTCTTGACTTTGCTCAGGTCATGATGCTAGGATTTGAGGATCGAGAACCGCACTGGGTTCTTCTCAGAGTCAGCTTGTACCTCTCCCCACTTTGCCCCTCACCCCCACTCACTCTCCCTTCCTCCCTCCCTCTCTCTCTAAGAAAGAAAGAAAGAAAATCTTAAAAAAAAAAACAACAAGAGTTTCTAATTCCTCTTCAGTATTCTCTTGTTTCAATTATGTTTTCATTATAGATATAGAAAACATATTTCATGAATAAGATAGTGAGACATAAACTCAAAGTCTGTAAATGGGGCAGAATATTTTCCAGTTATCCTGGAAAATCCAGGATATAGTATTTCTGTATTTATAATGCCATCTGTACTCTTGCTATAGTCACATATTTTCCCTGCTAGATTTTGAACAAAGTGAGGTCAAGAAAATAATAGTTATTTTTGTATTTCCGTTCCCTACCATTGTTGTCAACATTGTCATCCATTGTTAGCTTATATTTGGCACTTGTTCTGTGTCATACACAGCACATTCCTCACATGTCTTATCATCATCATCATGTTTATTTACTGCTTCTGTTTTAAGAATGAAGTCTCAGTAGTGTATAAAGAGTAGGCACACAACTCACTTTGGAATAATGAATGACTTGATGCTGAAATGATTGAAAACCAGTACACCTACATGGGAATGTTCTTCTTGTACCAATTAGATACTCAGATCATTTGTTTGTTTGTTTGAGGTAGATTAGGGAATGTTAGGATATGAATGTTAATTTTGATTCTTTAATGACTAACATAATGTATTACTTTCTCTGCAGCATTTTCTTTTGAAATAGTTGTTACTTTTCCATGAGCAAGGGTACTTCAGTGTTAGAAATGATCAACTTTCCTGTATTAAGTGGAGAGATTTGTGAAGAAATTGTATAGGAGTAAATGGGCGAGCAGAGAAGGGACTGGGAGGAATCAAGTGATTGTGGAAATACTTATGTTGTTGTTATATATTTAAACAAACCTTTTACCCATGAGGTTCTAGAATCATTTGGTGAAATACAAATACCACAACTAAATGAAATTAAACCTTGAGACTGAAAATTGAGATTCCATATAAAAGAGAAGGAATAAAATAGATTTAGAGAAAGTTGATTATTTCATGGTTTTAGTGAGTAGAAATTATTTGATATATGAATATTTCAGGGGAATAGAATTGCAAATACTTTAGTGGAAATGATTTCCAATTGGTACTTTATGTTGCTAAGAAGAAAAAACAGATGACATATTTCAAAATTATGGAAGCCTCACTCTCTATTATTCTTGTTAAATATCCCCTGAGATTACTAAACAGGAAAAAAAAAGTATATTTTGCAGCAGTGCAAGACTACTGCATGTAAGGTGCTCAAAACTACATGACCAAGGATTTGAAAATTCTTATGACCTTATGACAGCTGATCGGATAGAAAACCCTCACATACAACCTAGAGACACATTGTGGGTTGTGATTAAATCTCCCCTGGAAAAAAGTAATATAACAAAGCAGAAGACATTATTCCCTGCACAATGGAAAGCAGCTAGTCCTCAGTCATAGGAATACTGTATTTCTGTATTTATAATGCCATCTGTACTCTTGCTATAGTCACAAAAACTGAGGCTGGAGAACTCAGTGGTTTTCCTGAGGTGTACTCTATTCGAGGTTAGTTCAGTTTTGCCTGCTTACTTTCAGCCTGGAGGTATTACCCCCGAGGTAATACCTGAGGTGTTACCTCAGTCTGAGGTATTAATCACCTCAGTCAGACTCTGTAACAAGAACCCAGTTTCATGTTTTCCATCTTTCTCTAGGGAGGGAGGAATTCCTCACTAGGTTTGGGCTCATCTGAGCCGCCTTTGAGGGTCCTGGTGATCTGACTTATGAAACGCAGCCCTTAAAAGCTATTGTCTTGGGTTATAGATGATGAAAACAGACCTTCCCAGTATTTAGTTAGCACTGAACTTGCTCTGGACAAATTGTGAGCTGCTCAGCTGCTTAATAGATGTTAAAAAAAAAAAAAATCCAGCCACTTCTGCTTGGCTGGCTTTGCAGTTAACTGTGGCAATTAAGTCACCCACTGAGCGCTTTCCTTCTGAGGAGGGAACATGATATAGTAAAGACTGTGTTTGTTAGTACGGATCTTGGAGAGGGTACGGAGAGTGAAAACTGAGGTGAGTGTGGAGCTTAGCTGCTAAGAGAATAGAGGGCTGTTTTAAGAACTCAGATTAAAAGATTACGTATATTTGGTGGTATAACTGACTGCAATTACAGGATAACAGAATAATCCTTTCTTTGGCTGGACGTTTGTAGGATTAAACTCTGGAAAAGGGCAAGAGAGAGTGACAATGTGCCCAATAGGAAACTGCCAGCTCTAGGAATGTTGTCGGATATTAATGCTTATCAAATTAGCTCATATAATGTCTTGGTTGGAAGCAAGGTCTCTGGAAACAAACAGATTGGGATTTAATCCTGCTTCTGCCTCTTAATAGCCTCGTGAATGTGGATAAGTCACTCTACCTCTCTGTGCTAAAGTTTTCTCATCTTTAAGATGGGATTATTGTAGTTGTTGGAGATTAAATGTGGTAGTGGATACAAATGCTTTTTTGGTATAGTGCCCAGCATGTAGTGAGGGCTCAGTAAAACATTTCTCACTCAGTTCTTACACTCTCTTCATTGAATAGGTTCAGTGAACTGGTGGCCACTTACGACCACACAGGCTGTGCTTATGTCTTTAATTTCTTTCCCAAAGAGGTATAGAGTCCCCAAGAACGTGTGTGTTTCAGCAATTTCTCCTTCATGCTTGTCTTTCCTGCATCTGTGGGGTCCGAGAATCTTTAGATTCTCAGGCTATTTTTATTTTATTTCAAAATGTAGTCTATTAAAATATTGCTGTTGAGTGGCTTTGGTTACAATGACTGTGATCTTCAAATCTGTTCAGAAGCTGGGCCTCTTAGCAGAATAACCTCTACGCGCCGGGTCAAGTGAGCTTAGCCATCCACATTCAGGAGGAATTCAGAGGAGTTTGCTGCTCCTGGATTATGGAGAAGGCTGGCACACCTTGGCTTTCTCCATTTCTTCTTTCTATAGCCCAAGATTAAGGAGAAATTTCAGATTCTCTTCCACATTACTTCTATCTTCTTCAGATTCCAATTCTTACTCTGTTAAGTTTCTCCCTGCTCTATTTTGCCAATATTCAGTTTTC
The DNA here is from genome assembly GCF_009829155.1 of Mustela erminea. NCBI lineage: Eukaryota > Metazoa > Chordata > Mammalia > Carnivora > Mustelidae > Mustela > Mustela erminea. The sequence goes on from NC_045618.1 coordinate 106,581,799, forward strand.
CTAGAAATTTTGATTGGCAGTTTTTTGAGTTAATACAATCAATTCAGAGAAAGCTTTGTTCTTATATAACTATATTCAAAGGATGGTTAACACATGTATTGCCTTGAGAAATTAATTGAAATCACAATAGGCACTGTGAAAATAAGGACTGGGCCAAAATGACAGCAGGGGAAAGAGTCCCTGGTGTTCAGTTAAGTGACAAGAGAAATTAGCAACAGATGTTTAGAAGGGGAGTAAATTTATTTGAGAGTGGTCACTTCAATTGTTTTCCATATTCTTCAGGGCCCCGCAGTTTGATGGCTGTTCCTTCTAAGTACATGTTCTCAGGGATGCTGTTCAAATGATCAAAAAACTGGGGGAGCTCAGGCACAGATGGGTCAAGATGGATCAGAGTGGGTGCTGGCTTTAGTGCTGGGACAGAGTGCAGATTAAGTTTAGCCTTTTAGTTACTGGGTGGTGGGCCCATCAAAGATTCAGGGAGAGGTAGCTGGGGTTTGGGGATGTGAATATGCAGTGGGAACTTGGGGTAGCAGCTACTTATGAGAAATATAAAAGTATTTCAGTATTTTGACAATCAGTCTGACTATACTGGTTTTTACCGGCTGGATTTCAGTCTTAACATGGTTTACTGTGGTCTGTGAATTGGTTTGGCTTCTAGCTAGGACTGGCACTGCAGGGGGCCTACTTTGTGTTTGTCTCACCACAATATGCTTTGTCTTATTAAGATGAGCATAAACTTTTGGTGACAGTTGAGCCAAATAGAAAGAATTGTAGAAGGAGGGGCTACTGGGAAAAATGGGCCAAGGGGGAAAGCTTTGGCCATCAATCACTCATTCCAGCAGAGATTTCAGCAGAAATTTAATAAGTCAGTCTCTGTAGTGATTGCAGAGCTCTTAGGCACAGTTCAGACTAAATCAGGGTATAGATGGAGGCCAGCTGCTTTTGATAAATGATAGGACATGGTGGAGTGTTCCACAAAAAGGAACCTTTAGTACTGCAAGCATGCACAGATGATGTCATGAGACTTTCAAACGGATGAAGCCTAATGGATCAAAAGCAAGCCTGATGCCAAAAAAAAAAAAAAAAGGCTTCACAGAGTGAGAACTCAGGGATGGAGTTACTCCTTTACACAAGGGATCCAGCAGGCTTTCTGTTCCTCAAGGCCTTAGTTCAATGCACAACTCCAGTTTATTTAGCTTTCACTAGAAAACACTAAATGTTCTTAGAATTTTCTCACCTAATGGATTTGATACACTGAAGTATTTTCTTAACCTATATTTTCCAAGATGAGTAATCGCTCTAGGGATTCTTAACATTATAACAAGAGATTAAGGACTGGCTGGTAAAGCCCTAATACTTGTAGCCCTTGGCAAAATTCTGGTGATCTCTACCAATATCTTATCATGTATGCGTGGGTCTGGGTAGATTTGACTTCAGTAGATGGGTCTTAACATTTAACCTTTTGAATGAATGGCAGGACTTGCGGGTAGATTTCTTCCACAAAGTAGTTAATGAATGATATATATGATTGTCAAAGTGGACCAATACCTAGAAAGAGTTGGTGAATGTAGTTTATGCTGTTAGAAAAGCTATATTGTGCCCCTAGATATTTGTACAGCCTCTAGATCTTAGGCATTCAATTTTATTGTAGGAGAACAGATTCTAGCAGAGAATTTAAGAGTTGTGGTCATCTACCCATTTTAAGAGACATGTCATACTAACTTCTACCTGATATAGTTTATCTTGAGTTAGATAGGACTAGTTGAAATAATTAATGATAGTAGTCGAGTTAGCCAAGAGACTAAATAGAGGTGAAAGAATGATGACACCAGGGCTTAACACCAATTGGCTGAATAGTTGTACGAATAGTAAGCTTATTGAAAACAAACCAAGCTAAACAATCCACTGGAGTGCTTCCTCAACCTATACCCAGCGACAGCAATTTAGCTTTTGGGAGACATGGTAAAATAGTAGCTTGGACTAGTGCCCAGGGCTCTCCAAGATAAGGTAAAAGGAGAGTGTGTGTCTTGGACGAGAGCCACTTCCTCAGAACCTGAAAGGCCAAGGCAGAGAATCTCGGGACAATCCTTTCCTTATTATAATGGAACCCTCCCCGCCTCCCTGTATGCCTTAATAACCCCTGGTCTCCAGGGAGAAAGCCTATACTAATCTCTTCACCCTGAATAAGGTGTAGCTGCATTGAGGCACAAGCCTTGTGTCTTAGACAATAAGACTTAGATTTCCATAACTGCTGCTTTTTTTCTGTCAGTTGGTACCCCACCCTCACCTCGTTGCCCCTTCATTTTTGGACTTGAATAAAACACTGCTCTGCAGGTGTGAAATCTGGAGTCTTGAGGGACTGCAGAAGAACTGGATGAAGCAACCAAGTAGTGAGTGGGTGTTAGCTTCCTCTGAGTGAATTTTGACCAATGAGAAATGGGAGACGAAAGGGGGGGGGTTGGGCAGATAAATTTCCCCCTCCATTACATCTTCCATGGACTACACTATGGTACAGTTCCTCCTTCTGGAGAAATCCAGGTGCCATGTGAACATGCCTGCCAAGTGACCTTCTGGGTCTCTTCCCAGGTCATGTGTGGGAGTGGTGCAGGGAAGGGAGATAGCAAATTGCATCATATCGTAGTGCATTTTTCCTTGACTCATATTCTCCTTTTCCTTACTGCCCTGGGCTTGGGTCTCCAAAATAAAGTATTAGTACTTTAAATCCTTGTCTCAGGCTCTGCTTTCTAGTGTGTCTGGGCTTTGGATACCAGATTAATCAGTAAACATTTAACTAGCTCATTAACAGATTGGCCTAATCAATATGTGACATTAATTTTCCTAAGGTCAGACTGAAAACTGATTTAAGTGTTTTTCATATTCATAGTTTAAATTTGTGCAATAGCAGGCAATAACAGCCCTTCTCAACCAGAGTTTGAAAGAATTAAGCCCTAAGGCCTTAAGGTAACTATTGTATATGATGAATTAAGTTCTCTTCTTGCGTCAAAATGTACTATCCTTGGAAAAATTGAGAAAAGAGTTAATCAAATCATTTTCAGTAGGGCTTGAGGAATTGTAGGATTCTTGAGGGATCCTGGTTTCAAAGGGCTGAGATTGTTTTGATTACTAGACAAGAAGTGTGTAATTGATTTATTTGTAAGTTTTTCAGTTTTAGTCCTTGTCTGGCTACCAGGTAACAATGGAAGTGAACTACCTGATTCTTACTTACTTAATGAATATTTGCATACCTACTAAGAGTTAGATCCTAGGAAAACAAAGACCAAGGCTTGTTCTCTATTCTCCTAGAGCTGAATCTAGTGGGAATATAGTGTAGAAAACTGTCATACCATATGTGCCATAACAAAGTATGGGGACGTGATCTGAAGAGGCAAGGAAAGTATTCTCTTTCCATGTTGTGTGTTTGCCTCACTTTTGTGCCATACATAGCATACAGAACTGTGTAACACAGAGAATATAACTAAAATAAACCACATGCAAAACAACTATGATGGGATTTGTTTTTATCATTCCAACTGCAACCATTTTTCTTGATTCTCTAACAAAAAAAGCTTAGTTCTGTGTGATATCAGAGAGGAAAAGAGACGGAAACTTCCTAACACATCCAATCTCGAGTCTACCAGCTAGTTATTCATACATTTTTGGTGTGGTATGTCACTTTTCCCTGACACTTCTCATGAAAAGAAAGGTAGACTATCAAAAGCTTTATGTATTGTTTTTCAGAGCATGATTTTCACTGTATCCCTGATTGTGCTAGTCACAAACACTGGCAGACCAGAGGTTCCGTGCTAGAATCAAAAGGATGTCTGTCATTTGTATGTTTTGTCACAGAAGAGGTTCTGCAAAAATTTTTACCCAGGGTCCATTTAAACTCTATTCACATATTCATATCTATAAAAGCTACTCTGTTAGTTCTAGGGTAGAAGACGTTTATTATCAAAATTTACAATTTCAGAAAATACTCTAAAGTACTTTAAATTATATAAATAGCTCTAGCCAAATCCCTTGAGGAGATATGGTCAGGGAGCATGGCCTTGAGCTGTGTTAACTTATATGCCTCTGGAGTTAATTGCAAAAACTGTGCTGTTTAAGAAAAACAAAGTTAAGACTCATTTCTGGCATATAATTTTTCAGATAACAGATTTATAAACCTCTGACATTTACAAATTAAAGTTGTATGCAAAGGTAAGGAGGATGAATGCTCTTTATTTCAAGTATGATGAAATTGTTAAACATTAAGAGAGGAAAATAGGAACAGTTTTTTGTTTTGTTTTGTTTTGTTTTGTTTTGTTTTCATTGGAACACAATTTTATTCCTGGGTCTTAAAACAAAGAATTAAGATTCTACCATGGGACAGTCAAATATGGGAAGTGACTATAAGTAATAAAGTTTATCTGTCCCCTGGAGGGGAGAGGAAGAATATATGGAAAGCCTTACTGAAATCTGGCAGAATCCCACCTTCCCTACCTTGTTTTAAATGCCACAGAAGAGGGGATAGAAGTAACAACTCATTAGTCATGATGAAACAGACCATGTGCCTAAACATCCACGGAACTATTCCTTATTTTCCATTGTGCCCATTGTTATTTTCATCTTTGTCAATGAATGCAAATCCTCTACATTCTGGACTCAACTCAGGTTCGCAGTTGGAAAGAACACCAATCCTAATCAAATCCTTATTAAACACACAAATCTTCTTAATAGTCATTCTTTTCTCTTGGGCAAGTACAGAAGTGGGATCCATTTTTCATTTATAGAAACAATTCCATAAGAAATATAAGCAGCAGAAAATAATTTCAGTGTTGATTCTCTGTAATTTCATAATTACCTAAGAATTTGATACTGACTTAATTAGCTCTGATCTAGTAGAGAAAAATGAGTTCTGCATTCTGCTTCCTCTAGTGAGGTTTTCCTATTTATCAATCCCTCATTGAACTTTGAACACAGCCTCTCATACTGACAGGAATGCAAAGAGCACATACAGGCAACTTATCCTCCCAAAATTCTCTACCAAGCAAGCTAGGAGAGGGTTACCTGGAGTTATCCAGATAAAAAAGTCAGAGTTTTTTCTGTGTGGACTCAAAGCTTCTGTCCTTTGGGCTGCATGATTTGCCTCCAAACCAGCCTCTCTCTTGAATCAGTGAAGAGTTCCCAGAGTGAAATGTTTAGGGCTTCCTTGTTCATGAGCCAGGGATGGCTATGCCTGAAAAGCAAAACAAATTTCCAAAAGGATGTGTAAACAAGGATCAACTGACTAATGCCTGGTACAAAATGATGCCTGTATCTATGGAAATTTGTGCAAAGGAACAACATGATTTTGATCTTGTTATGACTTTTTTTTCCCATTAGATGGGCATTGAACTTTCTGGAGGGGCATTATTAATTAAGAATTCAAGTATGAGATGGAGTTAAGCTTCCTTTGCCAAGGAGTTTTTTCCCCTTGTGTAGTTGTAACTTTCTTTCTTTGTTCCTGCTTGAGAACATTAGGAAACTATACTTGCTTAAAAAAAAAAAAAAATGGTACCACCTAGACCTACTAATTATTTTCTTTAACATGGGCTTATCACCCCTATGAAGCTTTGGAATGCCTCTAGGTCCCCATTGGAAGTTGAGAATAAATGTCAGACACAGGAGGCACAAGGTACTCAGGAAGCCAACTTTTTTGCTAGGAAATATTGACTCATCTATGTTTACTAGTATTATCAGTTGTTTTTTAATGAGTGTATACTATGTGGTAGGTAATGTCATAATTGCTTTAAAAGAGCTCTTAGTGTGTGCCAAGTACTGTTCTGAGTGTTTTCCATTTATTAATGCTTTAAGCTTCATAACCTTAAGAAGTAGGTGATCTTATTATCCTCAGTAAGAATATAACCTCTGTGAGGGCAGGGACTTTGCTTCACTTACAGCACCCAACATGTACTAGCTGTACAAGAAATAAATGACTCCATTTTACAGCTGTGGAAACTAAAAGGTTAAGTGTATTTTTCTAGCTTAGAGTTTCTCAAACTCAGCACTAAGAGCATTTTGGACTTGATAGAGGGGGCTTTGTTGTGGGGGCTTTCCTGTGCCTTGTGGAATGTTGAGCACCCCTCTTCACTGTGACAAGGAAAAACATCTTTCTTCCTTCTCTCTAGTCTGCTTTCCCTCAAGGGTGTCAGTTGTGCACCACAGTCTCACATCTGTCCCAACCTCCTCCAACTCCTTCCTCCATTTTTCCTTACAGGTGGTATTAGTTTACTGTGACGTCTGTGCCAAAGTACCAAAACTGGGGTGGCTTAACACAAAGAAGCATATTTTTTCTACAGTCTTGGAGACTAGAAATCTCCAATCAAGGTGTCAGCGGGGCCACAGTCTTTCTGAAGTTTCTAGGGAGAATCAGTCTCAGTTTTACTCTTAATTTCTCATGTTTCCAGCAGGTCCTGGTGCTCCTCGGCTTGCAGCTATACAACTTCAGTGTCCGCCACAATTGTCTCATGACCGTCTGCTCTCGGGGTGCCTGTGCTTTTGCCAGTGTTCTCCATTCTGTGCATGTCTCTGCTCCTTTTCTTGAAAGGACAGCGGTTATATTGGATTGAGGGCTCACCCTTCTCCAGTACGACCTCCTCTCAACTAATAACATCAGCAACAACCTTATTTCCAAATAACGTCATGTTCTCAGGTTCTGTGAAGACTTTGAATTTGGGGGGAACGCTATGAAACTCAGTATACTAGTGTTATGTCTAATAACTATACTAGTGTTGTATGTCTAATCCTGTCTTAGTAACTGCTTCACAGAGAAGCCAGGCTAATATACAAAATTATAGACTTAAAAATGGGCAAAGTCTAGATTTGAACTCAGGCTGTGTAATGGATTCTGTGATATCCCCCTGGGTCCCCCTTCAGGTCTGCCTCTGGAAGTGCTGCTAGAAGACATTTCCCAGTTATCAGCTCTCCTTGGAATTGCCTTGATTGAAGAGAGTCATCTAGTCTATGGGGACTCTCCTTCCTAGGATAGCTTTTATCCCAAACTGGTCTACCTGGGGATATATAGATCTGTACTTGAAATAACTCTGAATTATTATCCCAGCTCCAGATTTCCCTATGAAGTCATTCAGTGCCTTTACCTCAGTTTACACCGAAGGAACATAGGAGTAATCTCTCATGACCTACTGGCAGAGAAAGTCCTTAGCTTGGTTTGCAGATGGATGGACTCAGAAATAGAATTCAAGGAGAAAAAATCACTGCACTATAATCCTCTCAGAGGTGGACTTGAATGGCAGTGGTGAAGGAAAATGCCCTAATGAACCTGAATAACAGCAGTCATGGTGGTTGAGATAAGGACTATGCCTGAGCTTAACAATAAGGGCTTCCACTTACCACAGCAGATCTAGCTACTGCTTTGGCACAGGCCCATTTGTCAGAAGCCTCATGGTGGCAAGTTGACCCTTTTCACCTAAAGGGGCAGTGATTTATTTTACTTATGCCAGGCTTACTAATGCCAGGCAGGAGTTTACCCTATCTGTCTTTAGGACTTCAGCTAGCACATTTTCCTGAGATATTTGAAGCAGTATATGGGCAAGCAGAGTAACGATCATGGAGACTGTTACCTTCCTGACTTGTTTACAGGACCCCAGGATTTGTTGTTCTCCCATAGATACACAATTCTCTGTTTGATATTTTTATCCTGGGTTGAGGTGTTTGGGGAAAAAAATGCCATGAGCTATAAGTTATATTTATAATAGCAAACAAACTCTGGGGCTAGGAGGGATAGTGTGATATAGGATATATGCATAGTATATTTAATTGTGGGAACAGCCATTTACTCATTACCCTCACCCTTGATGTTATATCCCATTATGAAAAAGATCATTGAGAACCTATAAAAGATCCAGGGCAGGATAATAGAAGTTATTAAAATAGAATAATAAGATCAAAGAATAAATGTTAGATTTCTAGGTATTTTTAACGTGCCCACCTTTACATCTAGAAGCTAATTGTAGATGGCACAGAAGAGGAGGGGCTCTAAATGACTTCAGAGTTGCAAGCTGGATGAGAGTGATCACAGCTATTGGTAGCATGGTTGTTACAACCTAAAGCTGAAAATAAAGGAGGAAGGAGAGAAAGAGATCTTCCAAAAGAAGGAGATCAGACTTTCAAAAATTGAAGTCTTCTCCATGGCATAGCTGCAGGAGAGAAGAAGAAGATATGGGAAAGGCAGATTTGGGGGGCAAGTTAGGACTGGAGAGAGAATGGAAAATGTCTAAGTTGTGAAGACAATCTCTTGGGACTTTCCTGTTCATATTCAGGTTTCTGTTTTAAGATCAGAATGGGGACCCTGATCTTTGGATTAAAAAGTCTAGACATGAAAGCAACATAAAAACAACCACCACCGCAACAAAGGATGGTGTGTGTGTCTGGGTAGCAGAGAGGCACTGTGTGGTCAGAGAACACAGCGTGCAAATGTGCGTTTTCTAGGAAGAAGGGTCATGGTTTTCATCAATTTATTGAGGCTTTCTGTAAGTTAAAAATAGGTTAAAAGTCATTGGCTTTTACAAAAATGATCAGAATTATCCTGAGCATATACAGTCCTTCATGATTTGTTTAATTTGGCTTTCCAGCATTTACCCATTCCCCATGCTATTGTTTCTTAATGATAATGGTCTATGCATCATTTGCCCACTATTTTTCCTTCACCATGCACAGCCATCTCTGCTGTCTGGAATGCCTTGTGCTCGTATTTCCTTCAGAGAATATCTCCTCATCTTTCAGAGAACCAGATGAACTATTGTTTTCTCCATATGGCCTTCTTCAGCACCCAGACAGGGTTGGCTGGCCCATCTTTGCAACTTCCTCTGTTGTATTCCAGATAAAGTAGCATTAACTCGATTTGTTGTAGATCTATTTTTTTTCCCTCTAGATTGTGAGTTTGTTTCTTAGGCAAGGGACTGCCTTAATTTCTCTGTAGGCCCAGTGGTTGTCATTTAGCAGGTCAAACAGTAAATGCTTCTTGGAAGTGTAAACTTAGAAAAGAGTAACTCCGAAAGTGGCTAATCAGGGGTTTTCCAGTGGAAGTCACCAAATAAGGGAAATATTTGTAGAAGCAAATAGAAGTGTGAGTTTACACGGAGAAGATGTTTATTAAGTATGCGTAAAGTGAATGTTAAATAGCATCACAAAAAATACCTTCCAGAGAATCTAAGACCAAGACAGAAACCCATTTGTCTTCGCCGATGAAGACATGGTCTGGCTCTCACTTTCTTTTCTGTGATTTTGTGACTTAGGATCTAAATTCCATAAAGTGAATAGTTTATCTAGTGATAAACTAGACAGATATCAGAGTATAGATGATAAGAGAAAAACATTTCCTTTATTTTGCTTTCTTCCCATTGTTTTACTCAGTTGCTCATAGACAAGGAGAAAGGACAAGAATGACTGTTTTCTGGTTTGGTGGGGAAGCATTCTACTTTTTTTTTTTTTTTTTAAATCCTGTATACTTGGTTAAACAGTATTATTTGTGTTCATAAGCTCAATTCCTCAATATTTCCAAAGAACAAAACCTCACTAATTTAGACTAAATTAAGCTACTATAAAGTGAAATACTGTTGATTATTTGGTTTTCACTTTTTAGTGCATCATTAAGAGTAACAGAATACAACAAAGCATTGATGGAGAAATCCAGTTAGCCATTCTTCAATAAATATATGACTGTTTTTTAAAAAGAGTAAACCCTTTGATGTGCCAGTGACTATTATAAAGGTATTTGAAATGTTAAGTCTCACAGTAGGATTAATGAGGTCTCCTGTAATCTTATTAATATATTTACTTGTATATACATTATGTATTTGCTGAAACAACTTCTCTTGTTAAAGATAGAAACTCGGCTCTGATGGCATGATCCCAGGGTCTTGGGTTGGAGCCCCTTGAGCCCCTTGCTCAGCAGGGAGTCTGCTTCTCCCTCTCCCTCTGCCTGTAGCTCCCCCTGCTTGTTCTCATCTCTGTGTCAAATAAATAAATAGAATCTTAAAGAAAAAAAGAAAAAGAAAAAGAAAAACTACAACAAAAAGAAGAATTTTTTGCAAAATTTTTTTAACTGTGCTTTTACTTATTCTAACTCAACCATTTGTATTACCTTAACTATTGACTCTCATCAAGAAAAAGAGTGAATATGTTTAGAAACATTTTGAATGCTCAGAGAATTTGGCCAGCGGGATGTCTTATAGTTTAAACAGCATGAGCTCCTGTTTGCTTTATGGTGGGGTATTTGCTTTCTCAACAAATTCTGAAGGTGAAGTGTAGACATTGAAGGACTCTTGTCTGACCGTGTAAGCAGATAATAGCACCTGAACTGCTTTTCTACACAGGCAGGAGGCTGGACTTCACAATTTTGTTAGAGGCTTCTTATTTCTTAATATCTGTATCATTAGTTGACAGATGGATTTCTGTCTGAAATCTTATTTTGAGAAAGCCGTCTCCTGCTAGATAATCTCCTTAAACTGTAATTGACAAGTGGAATGAATTTCAATACCCGGAATTTTGGATGAGTATCTTAAAAGTCATCCACTCCTTTAAATTGGGGGGCACAGTTTTTCCATAAATATTTATTGAACATTTACTGGGTGGCAAACATTTTGCTAGCAACTGCGATGCAGTGGAAAATAAGAAAGATACTGTCCCTATCTTTCAATGACAGTCAGCAAACCAGGATTTGGGGACAAATTCTCTTAAGTAACAGAATTTTGCATGTTTGTCAAGAAGGTTGGGATTATAGTCTGTCCTTGTTGTTCTTCACCTTTTTGGGTGAAAAACGGGAGATTTTCTTGAGTATAAGAACTCTTTTTTTCCCCCCTCTATAAAAAGCATAGTCAACCTCTCCAGTTAGTTTTCTTAAACCCTATCTTCTCAACTTAGGAATAGTCACAACTGAAATCAAAGAGAAATTCCCTTTCAGTTTTGAAGGCCAGTTATTATATAGATGTGTTTAATAAAGCACAGCCCAGCTTCTCAGTCCAGCTTTTGGGGTTTTTCTGCTAATGGCGGGAGGATCTATCTTTGTATGGTTCTCCTGCCACTTGCCAATGATATTGGGATAGGAAGTTTTGTCTTAAATTTTGATCTGATTCAAAGGAAATGCCCACAGCATGGGCAGAGCCTCCCAACAGGTGCGCTGGGATTCCCTGGGCTGCTACATGTAGAGTAGCTTTGTGCCAAGGTACTGTTTCTGTTCCCACTCTGGAGGCCAGATGGGGCTCAGGGAAGCCTCTTGCCATAAACTGACCAGTCCATTTGTCCCATTACACCACGAGTTTATCATACCATGAGTTTATTATGTGCCATGATCAAGGTTGGGCAGGACTGTCTTAGGGTATGACTCAGGGGAGAGGAATTCTGAGTTAGGAAAGGCCCTGTGATGTGTTCCAATGCTCAGGCCTTGTTGGGCTCCCAGGAGTCATCAAGAATAGGGAGGTGATGAAAAGGGGAACTAAAATCACTGTGCACAAAAACATAAAACATTCTTTCTGTTGTGGGCAGAGAAAAGCTTGACAGATTTTTGGAGGGTTTTTTTGAAGAAAATATTTTTGTTATAAATTTGGACAGCACTGCTTCGGAGAATTATTTTTGTTCTTGAGATGTATATGCCTGCATCATGCATGTGCGTGTTTTTCCCAGAAGTTATCCGTAGTACCCTGGAAGACTAAAAGAAGAATCTGGGGCATATTAGATCATATATGACATCACACCATGGATAGATCTGCATGGTGGCTGTTTTTGAAATACCAACGCCCAACCTGGATTATTGACCAAAGCACATTTTTAGTGAGTAATCCCAGGATTGGAAAGGTTATTTCTGGAGACTGTGGAGGCCCACAGATTGACTCAGTAGGGTAGCAAATTGGTCCTGGAAAGGGCATGGATAATCAGTCTGGGAAGGATTGAAGACGTAGCTCTGCCTCCAAGAGGTAAGGGAAAGATGGATGATAAGACAGGCAATTGAGATTTGGAATTGGGCTGTATCCTAAGGGGAATCCCTTAGAGGGGTTTGTCCGGTAAATTTCTATGGATATTGGACAATCATGCTTAGCGTTCAGTATTAATTTATTCCTATGCTGCAGTATCCTCAAGCTATCTCCAAACCTCAACAAAGTCTTTTGTACCCATTCCACCTGCTGTGTCAGATGAGGAACTAAAGGAAAGAGCACTGAGGCTTCTCCTTCTGACCCCATCTGTCTAGGCCAGCCTTTTGCTAAGGGAGAATCATGTTCCTAGCCTTCTTCAGAGGACTCTGAGGAACATCACAAGTGGAAGTCCACAGTTGCTTTGAGACCAGTAAGAGAGTCAAGTGATGGGTAGGCAGGGCAGTGTCAAAGATCCCTTCCCCTCAGATGTGCTAGAAAAAGGTCAACCTAGAAAGGGTAGAAGATGAAGGGAGGCAGGCACCAGCCCAGGCTTCAGCTCACTGAAGTCCTGTGCACATATGTCCTTCCTGGGTCCATTCTGAAGGATGCCTGCGTCTTCATGTTCTGGAGGATGTGTGTGAGTGTTAAGCAGGTGGTATCAGCCATACTCAGCCATATATGTGGAATGCTGAGAACCCTCATAATATATGTATTTTGTCTTCAGCCATTATGTTTTGGGAAGAAGTAATGTGGTGATTAATTTTAAGTATCAACTTGGCTAGGCTATGGTGTCTAGTACTTTGGTCCAATACCAGTCAATATGTAGCTGTGAAGATACATTTTAGATGTAATAAATATTTATAATCAGTAGACTTGATTAAAGCAGATTATTCTCTACTCTCTATAATACGGATGGGACGGATCTAATCAGTTGAATTTTGGTTTAAGACTGCAACATAGAAACCCTGCCTAAATATCTTCCCTACCAGCCTGCCAAGCAGATTTCAGGCTCAAGACTGACACTTACCTGAATTTACAGCCTGCTGGCTTGCCCTACAGACTTCAGATTGTCAGCACCCAGAATTACATGAACCAATACCTAAAACTCAATCTCTCTGTATCTAGATAGATACAGATATAGTGTATCTATCTTTTTATCTCTATATATAGTATGTATATAATATGTAATATAATTATGTATAATAAATATAGTATAACCTATATTGTATCTATATATTATATAACATGTAATAGAAATGTATCTTATTTATATTGTTTCTGAATCTATATTTATCTATTTATCCATCTACAGATATCTAGATCTATCTATCCTATTGGTTCTGTTTATCTGGAGAACTCTTACTAAAACAGGAATCCCAGAAGGGAATAAATATTTAGTGCGTGATGCTGGAAATACCCAACATCCTAACAGATTCAGCATAGTTTGCTGACTTCCACTGTCTACTCGCCTCCATCTCCTTCATTCTTATCCAGGGACTAGAAAATGGCACTGCTCACACCGTTATGTCATCCTGTATTGTCTTTGTCCCATTAGCCACCGCATGTGGCTGTCTGTGGTAAGTAATCGAACAGTCACTCAGGGACGGGCACGCGCTAATGGTGCGTGGCAGCTTTACAAACACTGTCAATCTGAGTTAGACCTGAATCGTCCTCGGATTTAAAGATTCTTCTGTAACGATCAGAGCCGTAGGGATGATGCTGGCCAAAAAGAATGTGCGTGGCCATCATCGTGCCAATTTTATAATTCATCTTTTAATAATCTGTAACTGAAGAGCTGAGTGGAATTCATCAAGCCCTGCCTTGTTTCTCACTGGGGAGCTTGCTGTGTTTTGTTACCGAGCCAAAGGCGAACGCAGCTGCTGGAGCTGTCACCGGCATTCTGGTCCACCCAAATATTGATAATAATTACTCTTGCTTCACATGGAAAGCATTTATGTAAATATGTGTAATGGAAAGACCATTATTATTGATATTAAAACTTTACAGTGAGTACATCAAAATGGGGACATGACATTCATAAACTATGTTCAGGGAAAAGCTCTATCTTTCTCCTGCATAACAGCCTGGTATTGTTGATCATCTGTTCTTTATAGAAATCGGGAGAAGTTATTACCAGAGAATAATTAAACCCACAGAATTGTCCAAATGCTGGCAGGCTACAGCCATCCCTGACACCACATAACAGCCCGTGAGGATCAGCAAAATCAAACAGCTGGGGCATTGGGTCTGAGCGGGGGTAAATAGCATAATGAATTTTCTTTACCCTGTCATTATTCTCCTGGCTCTCCTGGATTGCAGACACAAGTAGGTCACATTACATTTACCCACCCTTCATGAAAAGTGTTTTGAGTGGAGCGTGGGGCCTGGTCCAACCGGGAATGACCATCTTACCATTGCAGGAATGAAAAGCTGTTTTAACCCTTGTCAACCACGTTACCAGGAAGCCCTGTGCTAGCACAAACCTGCTGCTTTCTATTTCCTTCTTATATATTTTCCCTTTTTTTATTCCCCTTGCTTTTCTTTATTTGTCTGTCCTAAGTGGTCTTTTGTTTCCTGAATCAAATCCTTTTTGTTCTTTATGATGTGGGACATGTTAGTTCCTCCAGTCAAGGTGGTTTTATTTCATAGACAGTGTCTGATCACCTCCAAGGGAATGTGTGGAGCCTTGATGAGGGAGGCTTTGGGCAGCGAGGACTTCCTGGGGCTTCGCTGTATCCACAGCAGGTGAGTTGACCTGATGACTGTTTGCAGGGGGCTAAGGAGATCTTGTGAGAAACAGCCCTCGGGCTGGGGGAGGATTTTCTAATAAAGCCTTATTCATCCGAGAGAAGGAGGAAGAGAGAGTCTAGCATGGAGTTGTTATGAGACTTGAATCAGAGCCCAGCTCCTGGAACCCATTTGGGCTTGGAAGAGAGGGGTCAGTGTAAATAAAAGCCATGCCGTGATCATCTGAGACATCGGGGCTCAGTGATATACCTATCGCGTAAGGACCCATCTAGTAGGGTGCACCACATAGGGAGGGACCCTCCCCTCCTCCACAGAGGACTGCAGTGCTCTGAGTAACTGAGGGCTGCAACAGATCTCACTTCACCCTGTCTGCCAGGTGGCCACTGGCACAGGCCTGCCGTCCTTCCTGGAGCAGCGGCACGCAGCCCTGCCGGGTGGGTACCATGGGAACCACACTTGTGAGACACACTCTGGAGACTCCTAGACATACATGAACGAGAAGCACTCCTCAGGCAGCTGGAAATTTCTTATTAGCACATTGGACTAGTGTCAGCAAAACTGAGAGATGAATACTAATGAATTAGTTCATATTTGTCCAAATGGGAGGATGATCTTCCAAGGAGCCTGAGTTCCGTTAGAATTTTCCGGAACAACTGGACAATACACCTGGCCCTTCTCTTTCACATGTATTAGGTGGTCCATCTTGGGTGGTCAGATCCATATTCCATGGATTCCAAGTCCTTTGCCAGAAACACTGAGCTATTTCTCAAGAAGGGCTTTTGGATTTCCCAGTGATCTTGGATAAAAAGCAAGAATAAGAATAGTTTTTGCCTTAAAATAGAACTGAAATAGAAAATTTGACCAGCTTTCTAATTGTTTGTTGGCTAATGAAGACGTTTATTTTCAATAAGTAGTTTTTGTGACTTACGTGGATTTGCTGGAGGGAAAAACTGGGGAAAAGTTTAAGAGATGTAGTATCTTTAAGACGGAAAAACACTGGGTAAAAAAGAAAGTGATGAAAAGAATGTTATGTTTGGCCAAGTCTACCATTTAGTGACAAATCTTCTCTTGTTTAAATTGGGAACTGTCTATTTTGGCTGATTAACGCAGTCTTAAGAAATATTCTGCATTTCTGAAGGCTTTGTTATAAGAAAGCAAATGATCAGAGTTTACCGATAAGTTTTAGAGCACTTCTGTTTTTTGGGTGGACTCGAAGTTCAGAAAGATACATCGTGTAATTTCTGAGGAATCCCTTCTAAAGCAGTATGAAATTATGCTCATATGCTCTGAAGTGTTTCTAAACAGCTCTGGCCACATCTTGTCTATTCATTGTCTGAGAATGTATAATTTAAGAAATTGTGTAGATATGGCAGAATTCTGTCCTACAGAATTCTCAGGGGGGTTGATCTCCACTCAACCAGAAAGTTATGCAAAACTCTTTTCTAAAACAATTCTCAACCTCTGGTACCTTCATTCCCCAGTGCACAATTTGCAGAGCTGTCGAGGATGGGTTCTTCCATCTTGGGCTGGTGGTCTGTAATATTGTAAAGAATTTGTTGATTCATGGGACCATTTCCTCTCATTGCTGCCATGAATTTAGGGCCTATCTTCTGCTCTGTTTTTGTTCTCAGCTGGCTATTAGTTTCTTGCTAAGTTGCTAAGTGATAATTAAGGCCTTAGCCTAAGGCAGGGGGACTGACCTACCTTCAAGAAAAAAAAAAAAAAAAAAAAAAAAAATTGGACCAAATCTGGTGTAACTCTGGTAGAGGAGCATATTTTAAGGAAATTTTAAATCAGAATCTTAAAGAGTTTTATAACAACAACAACAACAACAAAAGCTTAAAGGATTTAAGGAATTGTGCTTAGCATTGAGGTTTCTTAAGAACTTAAGGCTAGAGCTAACTAGTGATGAAATGAAGGATAATGTGGTAGATATGTGGGAGCCCTGGGAAAATGAAAAACACCCTTTAAATTCTGGTGTTTTTAAGGCTGGCTTTGCTTGTGGGCTCTTCCAAGAGGCCAACAATCTTCTCTTTGTCTTTCCTACGAATCAGTGGTTGGGTTTCTTGACTCAAGCTTTGCTTACAGAGCTACTTCTTTCAGAGGAGCTGTTCCAGTCCAGAGAAGTCATACGCACACGAGTGCATGACAAATTGAATGCTGCTTCAGCTCTTTAAGATTAGCACATTTCAAAGAATTTTTTTTGTGTGTGTGAAACTTTTGTATGGTGAAGAATGGCAAAATAATTTATTTACTTGGGGAGCCCAGGTTTTATGCGTAGCTGATTCACTTTAAGTGGGATGATCTCTTACAGTGTGGTCTGTTCTGAACCAGAACTTTTATCTGCAAAGTCAGTTAAGACAACAGATTTTCCATGCTGCTGCTTCTAGATACGTTAATTCTTTTCTACTCAGACATTGATTAAAGAAAGTAGAACAGGGGGACTATAAATTTGATCTATAAGGAATGTAGTAGATTCAGAGAGGAAACTCTCGGAGAATTAGAATTACTAGAATTCTTTCTTTTCTTTCTTTCTTTCTTTCTTTCTTTCTTTCTTTCTTTCTTTCTTTCTTTCTTTCTTCCTTCCTTCCTTCCTTTCTCTCTCTCCCTTTCTTTCTTTCTTTCTTTCTTTCTTTCTGGAAAGCATACAAATCCCAGAGAAAAGATAGGTCCCTAGTGGCAATCTAATTTTAATATCTTGTATTTCTTTGTTTTGTTTTGTTTTGTTTTTTTTAAATTTCTTTATTTGACAGACAGAGATCACAAGTGGGCAGAGAGGCAGGCAGAGGGGGGAGGGGAAGCAGGTTCCCCACTGAGCAGAGAGCCGGATGTGGGGCTCCATCCCAGGACACTGGGATCATGACCTGAGCTGAAGGCAGAGGCTTTAACCCACTGAGCCACCCAGGTGCCCCAGTATCATCTATTTCTTTATTGAGGGCACGAACATTTGGAAACACAAGTGTCATGATATTCAACACTTAACTTTTAAAGTTGATTTTTAAACATACACTTTTGTGTTTCTGGAATATATTTGGATAGATAAATATTTATGTCTTCCTCTTCCATTTCGCTTTTGTTGCTATTGTTTGTCCCCCACAGAGCTTTTGCAGGCATCACCTTTCATGTGGGCCAGCCTGAGCAAGGGTGGGGTCAGTGGCGGGGGGGGGGGGGGGGGGGGGGGGGGGGGGGGGCGGGGGGGGAATGTAAACAGTGAGGATCCAGGATACATAATCCACCCAATCCTGGAAGCCTTTGGGGGGTTGGAGTTGGCTAGGACACGAGAGATGGAGGGTGGGAGGAGCCCCAAAGTAAGTACAGGAGGGAGGCCATTGTGGCAAGAAAATGAGGAAAGGCTGAGAAGGGCTAAATTAAAGAAAATACAAAGGAACCGGAGCAGAGGGTTGGTCTCAGAGAGCGAGGAAGTAGTTTTCTAGAATGTTCTGCTCTGCTTTCTTTTCTCTCTCTCTCTCAAACTGAGAACAGGGATCAGGGGCCCATGAAGAGACCCTTTTTCACCTCTTCCCAACTCAGGACAGGAGTTGTGGGGAGAATCCTGCCAGTGGTAGAGACACCAGAGAGAACGTGTAGGGTCTGACAGAAGCGTGTTCTGTTATTCCTGCCTCTGTGACCTGGGGCAAGTATTTATCCTGTGAGCCCCCAAGCTTTTCATCTGTAGGAGGGAGATGAGAATATCTACCTCCCCAAGTTGCTGCTGGAGATGAGATATGTAATGTGCCTGGTTTGAATTCTTAATCACCTTTTAGCCTCTTTCAGAAAATTGCCTCATAGGTACTGGGAGTTACTGCTGTTAGAATACCTCAGGGCAATCACTGAGGGCCTCCTGATTCCCTGGGGACTGGAGTGGACTTAGGCCATTACAGGCCTGGTCATAGTTCCTTGGCATCTAGAGGAAATGGAACTTCAAGACTTCTGTGGTTTTGTTTTTATTTTTTTTAAACATATAATGTGATATTTGCCCCAGGGATACAGGTCTGTGAGTCATCAGGCTTACACATTTCACAGCACTCACCATAGCATATACCCTCCCCAATGTCCATAGCCCAACTACCCTATCCCTACCCACCCCCTAGCAACCCTCAGTTTGTTTCATGAGATTAAGAATCTCTTGTGGGTTTTTTTCCCCTCCTAATCCCATCTTGTTTGATTTTTACTCTCCCTACCCTCCTCCACACCCCCCCCCCCCCCCCCCCGCCCTGGGCCCTCTCACCCTGCTTCTCAAATTCCTCATATCAGAGAGATGCTATAATAATTGTCTTTCTCTGATTGACTTATTTCACTCAGCATAATACCCTCTAGTTCCACCCAGGTCATTGCAAATGGCAAGATTTCATTTCTTTTGATGGCTGCATAGTATTCCATCATATATATATATATACCACTTCTTCATTATCCATTCATCGGTTGATGGACATCTAGGTTCTTTCCATAGTTTGGCTATTGTGGACATTGATGCTATAAACACTGGGGTGCACATGTCCCTTTGGATCACTACATTTGTATCTTTAGGGTAAATACCCAGTAGTGTGATTGCTAGGTCATAGGGTAGCTCTATTTTCAACTTTTTGAGGAACCTCCATACTGTTTTCCAGAGTAGCTGCACCAGCTTGCATTCTGCTGTCATTCTGTTGTTTCCTGACTTTTTAATTTTAGCCATTCTGACTGGTGTGAGGTGGTATCTCATTTTGGATTTGATTTTTATTTCCCTGATCCCGAGTGATGTGGAGTACTTTTTCATGTGTCTGTTGGCCATCTGGATGTCTTCTTTGCAGAAATGTCTGTTCATGTCTTCTGCCCATTTCTTGATTGGATTCTTTGTTCTTTGGGTGTGAGTTTGATAAGTTCTTTATAGATTTTGGATACTAGCCTTTTATCTGATATGTCATTTGTGAATATCTTCTCCCATTCTGTCAGTTGTCTTTTGGTTTTGTTGACTGTTTCCTTTGCTGTGCAGAAGGTTTTGCTCTTGATGAAGTCCAGTAGTTCATCTTTGCCCTTGCTTCCCTTGGTTTGGTGATGTTTCTAGGAAGAAGTTGCTGCGGCTGAAGTCGAAGAGGTTGCTGCCTGTGTTCTCCTCAAGGATATTGATGGATTCCTGACTCACATTGAGGTCTTTCATCCATTTTGGAATATGTGTGTGGGGTAAGGATATGGTCCAGTTTCATTTTTCTGCATGTGGCTGTCTGGTTTTCCCAACACCATTTGTTGAAGAGACTGTCTTTTTTTCATTGGACATTCTTTCCTGCTTTGTCGAAGATTAGTTGACCATAGAATTGAGGGTATATTTCTGGGCTCTCTATTCTGTTCCATTGATCAATGTGTCTGTTTTTGTGCCAGTACT
Organism: Mustela erminea; assembly: GCF_009829155.1. Taxonomy (NCBI): domain Eukaryota; kingdom Metazoa; phylum Chordata; class Mammalia; order Carnivora; family Mustelidae; genus Mustela; species Mustela erminea. Next base: position 106,601,794 of record NC_045618.1, read on the forward strand.
ATACTGTCTTGATGATGACAGCTTTGTAATAGAGCTTGAAGTCTGGAATTGTGATGCTACCAACTTTGGTTTTCTTTTTCAACATCCCTCTGGCTATTCAGGGTCTTTTCTGGTTCCATATAAACTTTAGGATTATTTGTTCCATTTCTTTGAAAAAAATTAATGGTATTTTGATAAGGATTACATTAAGTGTGTAGATAGCTTTAGGTAGCATAGACATTTTCACAATATTTGTTTTTCCAATCCATGAGCATGGAACATTTTTCCATTTCTTTGTGTCTTCCTCAATTTCTTTCATGAGTACTTTTTAGTTTTCTGAGTACAGATTCTTTGCCTCTTTGGTTAGGTTTATTCCTAGGTATCTTATGGTTTTGGGTGCAATTGTAAATGGGATCGACTCCTTAATTTCTCTTTCTTCTGTCTTGCTGTTGGTGTATAGAAATGTAACTGATTTCTGTGCATTGATTTTATATCCTGACACTTTACTGAATTCCTGTATGAATTCTAGCAGTTTTAGACTGGAGTCTTTTGGGTTTTCTACATAAAGTAGCATATCATCTGTGAAGAGTGAGAGTTTGACTTCTTTTTTGCCGAGTAAGATGCCTTTAATTTCTTTTTGTTGTCTTATTGCTGAGGCTAGGACTTCTAGTACTATGTTGAATAGCAGTGGTAATAGTGGACAGCCTGCTGTGGAACTTCAGGATTTCATCTGTCTCCAGCACAGGTGGCCCCAGGACATTGGTTTTCCAGGTCACGTTTCACAGGATGCTCCTCGGAGTGAGCAGTGTGTTGCAGCTTTTTGGGCTAACCTGCTTAATTAGTCTACAACCCAAATGTGTACAAAGATGAACATAGCCCATCAACCTCTAATTTTTATTGTAATAAATACAAACTTCTAATTTCTTCTTCTAAAATAATCTCCTTGAATGTTTTAGATATCCTTGCCATGAAATCAGTTATAAATAATGGTGGAATAACTGGTAATGGCATTGATATTTTGGGGCTTGGAAACCTTAACTAATATATTTTAAATTCGAGGAGGCTGGCTTGCCTGTGGGTTCTTAAAAGAAACTCACAATTTTTCTCTTGTGAATCAGAGATTCACTGATTCTTGAATCAGTGATTTTGGCATTTTGAACTTACAGTTTGCCTTCCAGTACATTTCTCTTCCCTTTAAGCTTAGAGTTGAAATTTCATGTTTCCCTTTAGCGTGTAGTCTTCTGTATGCTCATTCTTGTCTTCCTCTTTTTCAGCTTTTTAAAAAATTGAATGTATTTGACATGTGACAGTGTATAAATTTAAAGTAGAGGGTATGTTACTTTAATACATTTATATAATGTAATACAATTGCCACTTTGATGTATTTATATAATGTAATACAATTGCCACTGATATTTACCACATTACACAATTACAGTACAGTATTATTTATATCCATTATATTGTGCATTAGGTTCTATGACTATTTGTTACTCATTGCAAGTTTGTTCTCTCAGTGGACATCCATCTTATCCCCACCTCCACCCCCAACCCCTGGCAAGCAGATATTTTACTCTCTCTTCCCTTCCTTTCTCCCTCCCTCCCTCCCTTGCCTCTTTCCTTCTTTCCCTCCCTCCGTTTTTTTTTTTTTCTTCCCCAGTAAGGATTGACTTCTTTTAGACTCCACATAAAAATGGTACAATATGGGGTACCTGGGTGCTTAGTGTGTTAAGCCTCTGCCTTCAGCTTGGGTTATGATCTCAGGGTCCTGGGATCGAGCCCCACGTCGGGCTCTCTGCTCGGCAGGGAGCCTGTTTCCCCCTCTTTCTCTGCCTGCCTCTCTGCCTGCTTGTGATCTCTCTCTGTCAAATAAATAAATAAAATCTTTTTAAAAATGATATCATATGGCACTTGTCTTTCTCTGACTTCCCCCACTTAATGTAATGTGCTCATAGTCCATGTTGTTACAAATGGAAGGCTATTCTTCTTTTCATGGCTGAATAATATTCCATTTTGGTATCTACACCATATCTTTTTTTCCTTTTTTTTTTTTTTTTTAAATCCATTCCTCTGTTGATGAACATTAATTACTGGGTTTTGGCTGCCAGTTATTTATTCTTTCTGTCTGAGAATCAGTTTGGATTTAGAAGATGGAGTTAATATTACTTCTCTTGCCAAACGATCATGAAAATTAAATGCAACTATGTAGTTGTTAAGCACCCAGAATATATATGGGAGTTCCTGAGTAAGTAATAGTTGTGAATGAGTACAGTATAGATAGAGTCTGCTTATATTTAAATTATTAATTTACATGTAATAGAATAAGAGATGAAGCAGAAAAGGCAACTCAACCAAGAGTGAGGATTTCTAAATTCTAGATCCACATGGAACATTTTGTCCCATACCCATTTTCTAGGACTTTTCCTCCCAACCACATTGTTACAGTGGAAGTGGTCCTGTTACTATGTGACCATGTTGTGGGTTATTGGTTGAGGAGTTGGCAATTGAATTAGGCTAGGTCAATGAGTTTATTCTCTGAAATCTTTGGACTTCAATTGTGGAAGTCAAGGAAGCTGGTTGAAAGGGAAAGAGAAAAAGCATATTGGAGCAGCAGGAGTAGAGGAAAGAGAAACTGAGGCTGGAGACAGGGCTTGATTCCCTGATTCTATCAGGGTCCTGTGTCACCTATATTTCTGCCCTTGAGTTCCTGGAGGCCCTTCCATATCTGTATGGTAATTATACTCCTTTTTTGCTTAATCTAGCCTGTGGTAGCATTCCATTACTTGTAACTAAAGGGCCTAATACAATGACAAACTATATCTATATCTATGTCTATATCTGTATCTCTATCTATCTATCTATCTATCTTAGGACCTCAGTTTTTTTACCTGTAAAATGAGGAGTGTAAACTGAATTAACTATAAGACCCCTTTCATTTGTATAATTTTAAGTGTGTGTGTGTGTGTGTGTGTGTGAGATTTTGGGAGGTGATGAGGGTTTGGGCAATCACGACATTCTCCATCTGCCAACAGATAAATGTTGAAGGGTCCACAAATGGTAAATGCAAGTTTTGGAAAGTATACACTTTCAGGAGGTTGTCAGCTGGCATATAGGACAGGATTACACAGAAACACAGCTTTTAATTACTTTCCTTAAGTCACTTCTTAACTGTGGGTGTTGACGAGCGTAAGTGTAAATGTGGCAAAGAAGGATTTTTAAATTGTCATTCAGGAAAATAAGGAAATACAGCTGGAAATCAGTAAATATGATGCTCAAGATGAGGTAATCGAAGCACCAACTGATTGTCCCTGAACCCTGAATCCGGGACAAGTTTTCAGATAATTTCTGAGAGATGAGTGGTGTCCCGACTTTGAAGCGGGAAGAACGGGTGTGCTGCAGCTGTCCCTTCAGGAGGGAAAGTGCCAGGTGCAATATGGCATTCTGGCCTCTTGACGATGATTTATGAGCTTTGGGCTTCAGTTACCATGTGCCTGATGGAGATGTAATTTGTCACTGTTTTAGGGAATGTAGTTCCAAACATTTGAAAAGCTGAAATGGAACCCTACCTTATTAGTGGTTTATTTTTAGGGGACTCTTTCTGCTAATCACTTTGGGGGGATGACTTTGGTTGCCTTATATCTGGGCTGAAAGAGCAGTTGTTACCTTTGTTTTTTAACTAGAGTTGTATCTATTCTAAACTTAACTCTGCTTCCCGCCACACGCAGTAGAAGCCATTCCTTCATCGATATGCACGACTCAAGTACAACCTAGACGGTGGGGCCTGTTTCTTATCCCGCGGGCTGTCTTGGGCAGTGGCTGAGAGCCCAGACCATCCTGGGACTGCCTGGGTTCAAATCTAGCTCTGCCACTTCTTATTTGTGTGACCTCGGTGTTACAAACTATCTCTGTACCTGAAGTTGCTCATTTATAACATCAGAGAAACTTGACTGAATTGGTAAACATATGCCAAGCACCTGCCTGAGTGCCTGGCCCCTGGCAAACACTATGAAAGTGTTTGCTATGATTATTGTGAATAGGAGACTGTGACTTAGTTCTTCACGGGAAGAATGGGTTTAAAAATCAACTCTCTCCCACCTTCTCGGCAACAGAAATTACCTTAAACCACACCAAGGTAAAATTTGTTTGATGTCTGATGCTTTTCTAAGACTGGATCCTCATGGGAAGGACTGGGGAATCTAATGTTGAAAGAAGGTCCCTAGGAAAGAGTCCCAGACCATCCCGGCGTCACAAACTTTCACTTCCGTGGAAGGAGCTACAGGGTGGTTGAGAGATTTTGCTTCTTCTGGTTCTTGCTGCCTTCTTCCTGGATCCTTACAAACTGGGGTTCCTCATGGAGACTCCCAGTCCGAACTGTCACACAGGGCTCCCCACAAACATTGCAACAGTTATAGGGCAGATTGGAAAAAACTGTCTTCTGATTTTTCACAGTGTGTCGATAGAGAACAGGGTTCAGGTGAAAAAAATTACCTATCATTCTTCATTATCTGGGGAATCACTCACTCGCTGCAAAGAACACGATCCAGGCAGCTGTGGGGTTGCAAATCGTCAGGCCCCAAACCAGCTGGTACTTCAGAAGGGGTGTTTTCCGGCTTGGCAAGCGGCAAGTCTGCCGGTTAGTGCATTATTTAGTGCAGGCTCCTCCAGGGCTCATCCTAGCTCTAGGCAATGGGAACACAAGAGTCGGGAAAACGAAGCCTTGATCTAAAGGTTTCGCGATCCTAAAGAGGTTTGTTGGAGTGGCATTTTCCTTCCCAACACAGATGACTTGAGGAGCTTTTATATCCGTCTTGCTGCGTGGTCAGGCAATAATTTCTCCCTGGGTCCCTCACATTACTGCTTATCTTGTGAGCAATGACACTGGCTGCCCTTTGTTCTGGACAAGAATGTGTGCACAGTGATCAGGCTGAAAGATAGTATCTCCCTCTTGGGCAAAGGGCAGGCATGCTTATCGTCCAATATAATGAAGATCGCGTCCACTTCTGCAGGAAAGGGCAGGCAAACATTCACTACCCATGATTAAAGCTTTGGGTTTCCTCAGCTCGGGACTCCCCTCTCACCCTGCAACCTGCTATGTGTGTAGATGCTATCGTCCCCTTTCTGCATGGCCTCAGAATTAGGCTTTGGGGCTTGAGAAACCGGCACAACCAAATGCCGATACTCTGGCTACTGCTGTTGCAGTGAGTAATTCACTGAGCTTTGTCTCTGACCCGGGAGTTTTGCGTCTTCTACCAGCATCCCTGAAGTTGTGGTATGCTAACTTGCAATCCCTGAAATTGCAAGTTGGATAAAAGCTCAGATTCTTTATAATATTTGACATGCATTCTTTCTGGGCTTGTTGAGATGATGGAGCAAGTCATACCCCATGAGTGGTTTATACGACTGGATGTGATTCTCAGTGGCACACATTAGCTGTATGAATCAAACATCTCTTTTTTCTTTCTGCCAGCATCCTGGTCTATGTCACTTTGGGGAGAACTTTTTCTTTCTGTTTAGAAATTCAATAACCCTGCTAGGGTTTAAGATTTAGTATGACAATTTACACATTATCATGACTTCCCTGAAAAAAAAAAATCTACCTTTCTTCCCCCAAGATCTAGCCTAGCTTTACCCTTCTAACCCCTCCAATAAAGAATCCAACCTCTCCAAAATTCCCTTCCTGGAAGACAGTTTGCATTTGCTTAGTACCATAAATAGGAAGTAATTGAATGAGGCCTTGTATATCCTATCCAAATCTCATATGCTTTCTGCTAAATCATTCTACTTTTCCATAGTAAAAAGAGCAACCACTAATATTTATTGAAGACTTATTCTGCCAAGGCACTGAAATAAGAGCTTCTCATGTCTTCTTCCGTAATCCTTACAACAGCTCCATGAGGCAGATTCTTTTATTATCATGTCCACACAGATGAAAACAGTGAGACTTGGGAAGTTACCTCATGTGCGTAATCTAACACTGCTAATAAATGGTAAAGATGCCGTGGGAGCCCAAGTGTGTATTCATAACCACCACACCACACTGCCTTCCAGGGAGGCCCTGGCCTCTCAGTCTCCAGGTAAAATAGCGAACGAAGGAGGCTTCATTGGAATAAGTTATACCACCCACAAAATATTCGTTTTAGGTTTTAATGGGGACCTAGAATTAATGTATTAATTACAAGTTTAACTCAAGTTTGGTACTAAAATGATTAGACTCTCCTGTAAAAAACAAATTTGAAGTTAATTGCAATGAAGTGAAGATTACATAGTTTCAATTTTCTCTCGTGAAGAATCAAGAAGGGGGCACCTGGGTGGCTCAGCCAGTTAAGCGTCCGATTCTTGGTTTCTGCTAGGGTCACGAACTCTTGGTTGTGGGATTGAGCCCCGCGTCTGAAATTTTCTCTCTCCCTCTCTGCCTGTCCTCCTCCCACTCTGAGCTCGCTCTTTCTCTCTCCAAAAAAATAAAAAAGAATCAAGAAGAAATAGTTACGTTCATTGTTATATTTTTCTCAGACTTGGTATTTGGCATTGATAATGTTTTTAAATCAGTCTAGAGGTCTTTTCTGTCATCAGTGGTAAATCTTGAGTAACTTATTCATCTTGGTTTGGTCAAATGGGAGCCATGTAGCTTATAAATGGATGATAATAGTAACATACAATTTAACCATAATATAACCAGGGATTCATTTTCTCTTTCATTTATGCCACTATTAGGTATAAATGCCTATCAGATGGTCCATCAGTTAGGGTTTATTTTTGTCTCTGTTTGCTTACTTGTACAAGTTTTATCTTGCACACTGTTCTTTTTATTTAATTCCTTTGTTAGATCTCTTAAGTTCCATTCTGTAAATGGTGTCTTATTTGAGCTTTTTTATGTCATAATATTTATGAGGCATTATTCCAGACAAAAGGAGAAAAAGCCAGGCACATGAGGTACTTCAAGGTATTATAGAGACAGCAAAATAAACAAAGAACAAGGAAGGTTACATACAGATCCAAGCTCAGCTCCTCATTTACTATTAAACAATTTTGGTAAGTTTATGAATTCCTAGAAGTCTTTTTTTTTTCCCATTTGTAAAATGGGAGAATATAATCTAACACACAGAGTTTTTGTGAAGATTAGAATTAATGTATTTAAGGTAATGACAGTATTAGGCGCTTAAGGAATGAACATCATTGGGTTTTAAGGGAAATTATTATCATGATTATTATTAATGTATAGAATTACTAAGTGACTAATATGTGTGAGATGTCGTTCAAAACATGGTACATAAATCTCATTTCATTTCATCCTGACAACAACGGGTGAGGTAGGTGATCATTTCCTCAGATCACACAGTATGTGGGAGAGCTGGGATTTCAGTTTATTTCCTTCTGACTCTGTAGTCCACCCTCTTCATAGCCATGGTAACAGGAAAATGTCATTTAGAATAAACTAACTCATTCACTGATATTTAACACAGCACCAAGGAATATATGCAAATGTGATGTCACCTCTGAAAACCCATGAGACCTACCTACTCTGTGAAAACCACATCTCTGAGGTAAAAAGCTCTCACCACCCATCTGTTCAATCACCTTGCAAATGTTCCACTAATGTAAATTAATTACAAGTTTAAATCAAGTTTGGTACTAAAATGATTAGACTCTCCTGTAAAAAGTGAATTTGAATGTATCCCAAGATATAAGGAAGGTGCTGTCAGGACCGAACTGTCCATTCACGTGCCAGTGAACGTGGTGGTAGAGTGTGGTGTGTTTATGTGACATGTTTCTGGGCTATAGCTCTGTATCTCTATAGATCTATTTACATACACAGCTCTAGAGTCTGACTGACCAAATCATAATCATTGAAATAATTCTTATCTTCTCCCACGTGAATTTATATAGTTCTCTGACTTTTTAACTTCTTGGAACTTAAATTGAGATTCCCTGGGTACAAAATAGTATTTTACTATAGATATACCATACCAAGCATTTGACTTACAGCATTTTCAACTTTAGAATGAATAAATTTGGCCACAGACCTGTCTTAATTTGAACTTTCAGGCTCTGGGATACCATTTTCTTGCCCCAACTACCAGCTGGGGCGCCTAACTTCCTCTATGGCATATGACTAATGTATTTCTTCGGCAGCTGGCTTAGCATTTTACAAGACTCAGAAGAATCCATCTTCATATGTTAAAAGCATCGAACAGCAATTTCATTTAACATGAATTCCAGTCTTTTTTCCAATGCTTTCCCTGCTTCAGACACTCCCTTCAATTAACTTCCTCCGAGGAACTGAAAGCACATCACATTTTCTTGTTTACTTTTGTTCCTTTTTTAAAGAAGTTTATTTATTTATTTATTTATCCATTCATTTGAGAGAGAGACAGAGACAGAGAGAGCACAAGCAGGGGGAGAGGCAGAGGGAGAAGCAGACTTCCCCCTGAGCTGGGAGCCCGGCATGGGGCTCGATCCCAGGACCCGGAGATCATGACTTGAGCCAAGGGAAGACGCTTAACCAACTGAGCCACTGAGGCGCTCCAGTTTTGTTCCTTTTTTTTGTTTTTTTTTTTAGAATGTCCTCTCTCTACATTTCTCTTCTTGAAATCCATCCACCTTTCCAAGGAGAGCTACAGAATTGTTTTTCCTGGAGGCCCATCCCACTATCACACAAACCAGAAGGTTTTTCTACTTTTATAACATTGAGGTTTTCCTACTACTCAACTCAGATATCTTCAAGCTGGTTAGCCATTTGTGCATCTTAATCATCCAGAGAGAGACCTTGCTATCCACACATCTTTACTGTTGCCTAGGGCCTAAGAGATCCTTCACTGTTCATCAATAGTTGGTGCCTGATTTAGGGTTCTTGAAAGAATAACTAAATAAATGATTGATTTGTTTGAAAACAAAATAGTCAGACCCTGACTGGTATAGTAGGAATGCTACAGAAAACTAGGCTGGAGATCTGGTCCTGTTGCCCATTACGTGCATGACTTGGGAAAGTAATTTAACCTCTCTGAGCTCAGTTTCTTCATCTGTAAAAACAATGATCCTGCCTCTGTTCTTGCCATGCCTACTTATGGGATAGTTGTGGGAACAGAATAGGGAAATGTATGCACATGCTGAAGTATGCCGTAAATGCTGACCTAAGCTATTAGATGTGTAGATAGTTGGCCAACCAGCCAACATGAGACTTATTTTATTTTATTTTATTTTATTTTATTTTATATATAGAGAGAATCGCGCACACATGTGCACACAAGCAGGGGAAGGGCAGAAGGAGCAGGAGAGACAGAATCTTAAGCAGGCTTCAGGCTCAACATGAAGCCCCTCAGAGGGCTTGATCTCCTGACCCTGAGAAAAATGACCTGAGCTGAAATCGAGAGTCAGATCCTTAACTGACTGAGCCACCCAGGGGCCCCAACATTGGACATTTTAACAGCAAGATTTACACACAATTATCAAACTCTTCCATTATTATGTAGCAAAGATGGTTCACTTACTCCCTCACCTGTTTTCTGTTCATTCATTCATTCAGCAAATATTTATGAAGGACTTACTACTTACCAGATGCTGTGCTAGGCATTAGGGCTATATACATGAAAAGACAGGTACAGTTCCTGTGCTCAAGAACTGTGCATTCTTGTAGGGGAGATCTGAAATAGATGGGCTTACAAACCAGTGGGTCCACTAATAAGATAATTTTAGATAAGGATAAATCCCAGTAAGAAAATGAAACAGGGTAATGTGCTACAAAGTAGGAGGGATGGGTATCATTAGCATGGTCAGGAATGGCCTCTCTGGAGTGGCCAGAAGGAAGAGAAGGAATTAATTCTACAAAGCTTTGGGGACAGCGAGTGCACAGACTCTAAATGGGACCAGGGCTGAAACAGTGAGAGTGGAAAGAAGGACCATGGGCTGAAGGAAAACAACCTGAAGGAGAAAAGAGGTATTAGGTGGCAGAAAGATGATCTATTTGCACAGAATGATCAAGAAAGACGAAAGTCATTATGTTTTCTTTGACAGTGCAGATCAATGAATTTAACTGGTTTAATTCTGGCAAAAACCTAGCTCATTGGATCATACTTTAGTATATTTACAACTACAAAGCCATACCATTAGGGATTCTTGAACTTTACTAATTAAAAAAAAAATTTCAACATTAAAGCAAAGAGATCTTAACCTTGTCCATAATTGTCAATTTTACTGGAATAATATTTTTCCTTTCAATGTGTTATTATTATTTCAGTGATTTGCTGTGCCTTTTACCATCATTTCATTATTCCTATTTAGTGGAAACTCTGAACTAAAATATCTTTAAAATATTTCATTTTATTGCCTTCATCAGTACTAGTTGAAGGGAAAAACCACAATCCCTCGTGGAATCCTCTTGGCGTACACAAGCACACACACAGAACATAAAATAAAATTGTTAGCTGTGGTAAGTGCTGAGAAAGAGAGGTTGTATGGTATTATGAAAATACTTAAGAGCAGGAACTGACCAAAAAGTCAGGGAAGGGTTAACCGACATAAATACTATATAGTGGCTGTCCTACTTTCATGACTGGGTTAGAATGATCTCCGTATGCTTTTATCCCCACAATAGCTTTACCTTTCCTTCGAGATAAATTGCATGTAAATAAATATATATGGAAGTGCCTCCAATCAATTTGGTCTCTTAAGTGTAGAATTTTTCCTTTGTAATCTGCTTCTGCTTTTCATCTGCTCAGCAAATCAATACCCTCTCTCCACCTTTTTCATACTCACGAAAGGGAAGTCAGCCCTCTCGTGCTGCCACTAATTAATGAGCCCTGATATTGGTTTATGGAGAGATTTATCCTGTGCCCTTTGAATCCTCCTCTCCCTGTCTGCATGCACTGCCCTGCACATTTGGGACCCAGCTGCCAGAAGCTTCTGAGCATTCGAATGTCACCTTCTCCCTCATTGCCTTGCACTCCGTGTCTCCCCACATGTCATCCCTCTGGTCACCGAGGTGCCCCAACCTGGCACTGTCCCTGGAGCTTCTTGAGGCCTAAACCCACTCAAGCAGATGGAATCGCTCCCTCCAGGCCACAGCTCTTGCCAGGCATTGGTCTCCCTGCCTCGTAATGTGGAATCTGTCAGGCTGAGAACAGAAGTGCTCCAGCCCGTTATTAGCTGATAGAAAGCATATAAAAAAGGACTTTATAAACCAAGGCATGAATAAATTATTTCACGAGCAAGGCTGCCGTGTGGCAGTCCTCGGTTTAGAGCTGAAAGCCTTTCTAATGTGTTGCCAGAGGATTAAATGCTATCACCATGTTTCAGGCAGTAATTTTTATTGCATGTTTCAGTCAGGATTTGGCATTGGAAAAGAAAGAATTCTGCACACATCAAATTGAAATTGGAAGGCAGTCGCCACTATTTGAAGCTTGAACGCTATTGTTGTGTGGGGGGTGTGCATTATCTTCTGTTGAGTTTCTCCCCCATTGCTTCTCTCTCTCTTTCTGTCCATCTCTGTGTCTGTCTCTCCTATTTCTCCTTCTGTGTCTCCCCATCATTCTCCCTCTCTCCACAGATAGTTACCACCTTTCTGGTTCTGATAAACCCTTTCCATATGCTTGGTACTGTTCAAAATTATTTTTCATGATGACATTTAGTAGTGGGTTTGCAGTATTAGTAGAGTGACAGCTTGTGTCAAACTGCATAGAAAATCAGTGATTAAAACAGGCAGAGAAAAAGATCTGGGACTCTTTTCTCATACCTTTTTTTTAAAAAAACATTCCCCACGCAAGCCACTGGGTACAAGGTTATGGCTTTGGGTTGGTCACTGAGTCAGGGAGAAGCTGGAGGGTCCCAGTCTCATAGAAAGTCGATTCGGGCCCTGGTTGCTTGAGCCCTTTGAGGGTGTCCACACTTGGGTTTACCTCAGGGATGGTGAGCAGAAACACCTGAACTCCTTGCCATTGTCAGCTCCCTTCCCTCTTCTAACACTTCTTACCTTTGCTGCTTCTGTCTCATAGGGAAAGCAGTTTTTATTTCCTACATAGCAGGCACCCAAATTCCTCTCCACAAAGTAAATTTCTTTGTTGGGAAAAGGTGCTGTGATACAGATAATAACAGTCATGGGCAGAAGCTGAAATGCAAGGCTGGGGAGTGGGCTAGTGCCCACACCTCATCAAGGAAGGCAAGAGAGAAGTGATACCTGAAGGGGTGGGGAAGGAGATGACAAAACAGAGAGGCCTGCAGATGCGGAGTATGCGGAGTAAGCGGTGACGGGCCTGCAGGCCCCTGGAGATGGAGGGCCTGAAGCATACTTCAAAACAATAACACTAATGTTTCCATTTGTATTTCTTTCTTTTGTTTGTTTGTTTTTTTTTTTTAAGATTTTTATTTTATTTATTTACAGACAGAGATCACAATTAGGCCGAGAGGCAGGCAGAGAGAGGGGGAAGCAGGCTCCCCGCTGAGCAGAGCGCCCGATGTAGGGCTCCATCCCAGGACCCTGAGATCGTGACCTGAGACGAAGGCAGAGGCTTTAACCCACTGAGCCACCCTGGCGCCCCTCTGTTTGTATTTCTGAGAGGGAAATGCCCCTCCAGTTACCTCCCAACACTCTGAGTAAAGAGGGTGATGTTGGTTCATTCCTGCTCTGAGTGAGCAGAGGCCTGGGCGACTCAGAAGTAGAACGATGCGGTCAGCCTGTAGCCGCAGGAGGCCCTCCCAAGGGTTAGACCTGGAAGGGTTTTGTGAAAATCTTGGAGTGGAAACTGGACTGATCTAGGCTACAGAATCTAGAAGGGGTTTTTGTTTGTTTGTTTTGTTTTTTAAAAAGATTTATTTATTTATTTGAGAGAAAGAGAGAGAGTAGGAGGAGGGGCAGAGGGAAAGAGAGAGAGAGAATCCTCAAGCAGACTCCACACTGAGCGCAGGTCCCAACACAGGGCTTAATCCCAAGACCCTGAGATCATGACTTGAGCTAAAACCAAAAGTCAGCCCCTTAATGGACAGAGTTACCCAGGTGCCCCCAGAATCTAGAGGTCTGAGCCAATTTTTCCCAGGTCTCCAAAGAACAGGAGAACCTTCTATTGACTTTGGTTTATACTAGATTTTCAAGGGGCCTACAATGTAGTACTTTGTAATAAGTGCTATGAAAATGAATAGTATTGAGGTAGTTTGCAAAAATCTTGGCTTGCAGCCAGACAAAATTTGGGCAAAAATGTGCTTAATGCACATAGGCAATTAAGAGAATTTTTTTTTTTTTTATTCCGAAAGGCTGGTTCACTGTAGCATAAAATGCTATTGCATTCTGTTTATATAAGCACTTTTCTATTGGCATATGTTAGAACCCGTGGAAAATCAGTCAGAGAAAATCCAGTTATAACTCTTCACGGGCTCATAGTCTAACAACATTCTTAGCAATAAGACTTTCAGAAAGAAACTTATAGTTCTTATTCCACTTACTTTGAAGGAACATTCTCCTAGACATTGCTTCTTTCCTGGATTTCTTCTTGGAACTCTTCTTGCCAGCCTTGCTTCTTCTGTCAGTCACAAATATGGACGCAGCACCCCTTAACCCGTGGACAGCCGCAGTGGACTGCTGCCCCATTTCGCTCCTGGGCTGGTCCTCCAAAGTTTGCATACGGTGTCCTTCCGACCTCTTCCCACCCTTCCTGACCTGCCTCAGCTTCTCCCAAAGGACTTTAAAATCACTCTTTTATTTTTTCTTAAAATCTTATTTATTTATTTGAGGAGAAAGAGAATATATGAGCAGGGAGAAGGAGAAGCAGACTCCCCACTGAGCAGGAAGCCTGACGTGGGGCTTGATCCCAGGACCCTGAGATCATGACCTGAGCCGAAGGCAGACACCTGACTGAGCCAGCCAGATGCCCCTTCAGTCTTGTCTTCAGAGCTTGTGATCCATTTTCTCCATGTAGGTGGAGACCTATGTGAAGAACAGTTCAGAATAGCCTGAGGAGGGTTTTCGTCTAACAACACAAAGATAAGAGAATCTCAGAATGTGAAAGTCTTTGTTCTTTTTTTTTTTTTTAAGATTTTATTTATTTATTTGACAGAGAGATAGCAGCAGAGGGAGAAGCAGGCTCCCCGCTGAGCAGGGAGCCTGATGCAGGGCTCTATCCTAGGATGCTGGGATCATGACCTAAGCAGTAAGGCAGAAGCTTAATGACTGAGCCACCCAGGCGCCACAGAATGTGAAACTCATTGAAGGGACTCTCTTCCCTTCTGTTTAGAAAAGTACTGTTAGCTTAGAGGGGTGGCTCTGCCTTTCTCTTTTGATATGAGGGAAAATAATGGGAGGTGTGTAGCTGTGTGTGAATGCATTTGTGGATGAACATGAAAGTGTCTGTATGGAAGGATAATAGAAAAGGAGGGGAAACTTAGTGACTTGACTCAGTAGTGAGCAGTCATTTTTCAGGCTGGAGAGTCATGGAGCTATATATAAGAAGCATTGCCTTTTCTGCCAATATATGCAATATCTGCGACAGAACTTCAAGCATTCTTTTTTTTTTTTTTTTTTTTTTTTTGTATTACCTGAAGGGTTTCATTTTAAGGGGGTCAAAATCAACATGACATAAACAGCATGAACTGTGGGACTTGGCTGTTAGACTGTGCCTTTGTACACGTTTTGATTAAAGCTGGAGGAGCTGAGAGCACAGATTGGAGGAATTTGGGGGTGAGAATGTGAAATGGTACCCATGCTCAGCCACAGATCAGGGAACAGTCCTTCGGTACCGGGGAAGCTGGAGGACAGGACCTGTCATTTGAGAGAGCGCTGTCACAAAAATGCATCTTAAATACACTGCAAATACCTGCCTTTACTTTTTTACCCATAGTCTGTACCATTTAGGCTTCTTGGTTGCAAGCAACAGAAATGAACTCTGTTTATTTTAAACCAAAAGGAGTTTGTTAGAAGGCTGTTTTGGGCTCACAAAATCACCGAGACCCTCAAGAACAGTCTTGAAGAATGGGAAGCATCCAGTCTCCTCAAGACAGACAAGAAAACTGTAGTACCTCAGGTCCTCTCCCAGGAGGAGCTGCCCTGCATACCACCTGCACAGCTGTGAGAATGTGACACCCCGTCCCCCATTATCTACCCCCCCCCCATTGTTTCCTCACATGCTCTGGATTTGGAGCTCTGGGAACAAACTTTCATTTGGCTCAATCTGACCCGAGGCCTCCCCTTCCTCCCTGAGAGGGCTGCAAGGGGCTGGGGAAGGGGGTGCCCTGGCCCTTTTGGCATCTGTGGTACAGCAGGTAGCAGTTTCCCCTCTCACCAGAACCGCACAAAGTGGGGACTCTCCAAAAAGGAAGTTCTGGTACAAAAGGAAGACAGTAGGAAGTAGAAGGCCATCAAACTAAAAAGTGGTTCACGTCTAACACATGCTTCGTAACTCAGCCAGAAGGGACTGGATTATGGCGGCACACCCTTCTGGGTTTTTTCCTCGTTGGGGTCTCTTCTTCCTTCTGCTCCAGACCTAGTTCCAAAGCCATCAGGTGGGGAGACAGCAACGAGAGGCTGGCTTCTGTTTGTAAAATGTGGATACACCATCTGTGTCAGTGTTATTGTGAGGGTTGAATGGGGTATTTTTAAAGGGCCTAGGACTGTGTCTGGCGTTGGGCAGAGTTCGACAGATATTCAGCCATTCCCCTCATTGTGCTGTCTCCCGAAGGACAGTCTGCAGGTAGCTGTCTACCAGCGGTCGTGTTACTTACTCAGCAAATATTTATTGAGTGCCACTGTCCCTATTTTTCTCAGGTTTCTAAGGACTGATGAAGACTTTGTCCAGGAATATTACCTTTTCCCAGTCGTGCAACTCCAGACAAGTTATTTAACCTCTCTGAGACTCAGTGAGACTGTCTTTAAGGGGGAGATGATAATCACACCTGCCCTGAAGAAGTCTTCTAAGCATTAAATGAGATAATCCACATTAGGTCCTCAGCACAGGGCCTAGCAATAGGCAACTCTCAATACATATGGATTATTAATAAGAACCCAAAGAGTTTAAGATTTTTTTTCTTCAATCCACCTATAGAGTCAGCCTCTTCTATCAGAATAATATATTCTACACATTTACCACAGGCTTTGTGTTCTAAACACAGTTTATTTTCAAAAGACCCAAGTAACCACTATGTAGACTTAGAGCTGGAAGAATATTAGGAATATATGTATGGTTCAGCCTTTTTGCCGTAGGAAGGAGGAAATGCAGGCTGATCAGGGGAAGACTTGCTGACTCCCAGTCTAGTGCACCATCAGCCCCATTTCGCTGAATAATACTATCAATGGCAAATAGGATTCATTTCTGTTTCTGTCCAACTTCAGTTAAAGCAAACAAATCAGATGTTGGTGTGAGGCAGGGCTCAGCAACCATGAGGTTCTGCTATGAATTTTATCATTTTTCTTCCCACTGTCTGTGATGGAAGTAGTCAGACTGTGTAGTTAAGAAAGATCTGTCAATCTGACCTTAACCTTAAGCAATCGAACGTCTGCTTGCACCAAACTGCCTTGAGTAGGAAATGAACACTTGGAAAAGCATCATGGGCCCACTTTTATTTCCTGTTGTCCTCCCTAACCGCTTTGAAAGAGAGATTTACTTATTTATTTGAGAGAGAGATGGGGGTGGAGGGACAGAGGGAAGGAGAAACCCAAGCACACACTCCTACTGAGTGTGGAGTCTGTAAGGGGTCTCGATCTCACAACCCTGAGCTCAGACCTGAGTGTCCATAAACCACGAGTCCACTGCTTAGTGGACCGCACTATTCAAGCAGTCTTCTTATTGTTCTTTAAGTGGCTACTTAATATTCTGTCTACTGTTCCTTATAGAGTGTCTTTAGCATTACCAATTGCCATGTTTTCTCAGGGAATTAAATTAGTTTCAAATTCTTTTTCTCATGCTATGGTAGCTTGCATTTTTCTATGCTGACTCTAGCCTATCATTTTTTGGCTTTAGATCCAATCCCTTCAGATCTTTGTGTACTTAAGCATGATCTTTGCCTATTTGAAACAGAACTTTTGATATCAATAATCTAATACTCATTCTTTATTTCATGTCATTAATATAATTTTTATTGAGACCAGAGAGAATAGACCTTCTGCCAAATATCTTGTCTCAATTGGATACCGGACCATTTATCAATTTCCTTTGTTTAAAATAACTTAGCCAACTTTTAGTTTATTTGACAATGTTTATTTCCAAGCTAATTTAAATTTTCCTTGGATAACATTTATTAAATGCCATATTGGATGCTTTCTTAATGCTCTCCCCCATATAATTCTGTATTATTTTCTAAACAAACTTTATAATTTTGCCAGGAGCAATTACATTATTTTACCTTGAATGACTTGTTTTAATAAATGCTTGATATTGCTTGTTATGGCTTGGGATTTTAAAATTACTTTTCCTTAAAGTAATTGTTTTATTCATGATTACATTTGGTAAAATTTTGAAGTTTATAGTTCCCATTACTGTTATCCTTTTTAAAAATATGTGAATCATGCAGTTCTCTTTAACCAAGAATTTGCAAATTATAAGAGTTCACATATTTCCATACCAAAAAAATTAGGCAATTCCTTAAAAATTGATGTTTTTATGGAAACAGTGATTTTTCTTTCCAATGATATCCTTTCTGGACTTTAGGAACTGTGGATTTTTTGTTACTGTTGCAATTTTTCTAACTCTGTAAGGTACCTCAAACTACCCTTCAATTTTATTTTTAAAGACAGATTTTTAAAATGACCGAACCTAAGCTTTTTAAAAAAATATTGTCACTCATTTCATACAGGTACTCATTTATATTGTGGATATTCTCTGCAATTCCTATTTTCTGATATATTTATTAAAAGGTAGGATTTCTTAGGTGGCTCTCAACAATGCAAGATTTAATGTAATCACCAACTACAGATTTTTCTTTGGGTTTATTTTTGTGCTCACTGGCTCAGAATTGCTCTTCGTGTAATTTGGGTCTTTTTGATGCCAAGTGATGGACTATGAATAGTTTAATATGTCCATTCATATAGCATTTGAGACCTATATCATCTACATAATCAGTCTCATTTCTCTCTATCTCTGGGGGTTTAGAATCAAAATCTACTGTAATTTCTCTTCCTTGTTTTCAACTACATACTATTTTATTGGACATGAGATTATTTTTTTCAGGATGTATCCAAATAACCTCTTAGACACTTTGCAAAATCACAGTCCTTGTATGTTTAAGCACACAGCATTGATATTAAAAGACTTTCAATGGTGCTCTGCTATCTTTTGCTTATATTTCATTGATTGCTTTAACACCATGTAAAATGTAGTGATTAGGTCACATTTATAACTTTATCTCCACATTTAGCGGAGTAAATTTCTCACATCTTTAACAGATAAGACTATAATGACCTGGCATTTTTCTTTCTCACAAAATTTAAGGTTCTTGATTAAGCTTATATTCTTACGCAGCATTAAGCAAATACATATTTCATTTTGGGAATTAAATGTGTAGATGATCTTATCTCTTGTCTTTCACTTACTTGTATGGGTAAGTTCCCTTCCCTCACCTGGCAGTTATGTCTAACATTTTATTAAAATCAAACTCTCTTGAAAAAATAAAATAAAATAGTGTGTGTGTGTGTGTGTATAATCAGACTCTTTTCTGAGTCAATTTCACTTCCACCAAAAATGCTCAATCCTTGATTTTAAAAACTTATTATTTCTTGTTCTCTCCCAAAGGGCTTTCTTTTACAGTTTTTTCTCTTTTTAACCATGTTGTAGTAAAACAAACAAACAAACAAAAACCAGTGACTACATGAAGTTTACTCAAATTCTATCGGAAATAACCATTTATGGAATGGCCTTCTGGAAAAGAAAGAGACCAGGATGAAACATATAATAAGCCCATTCCCTTTGTTACCTCTTCTAGCTTCAAGAGGCAGTGTTCTTGTCTGGGACGTCAAACGAGGTCTGTTGGCAGTTGACATTTTGGTGGGACACTGCGCTAACCAGTCAGCACAGTTTTCAGGGAATTTGGGTTTCCTTGATGTCCAGTTCCAAGTCAAACATCACTGATTTTTTTTTTAAGATTTTATTTATTTATTTGAGAGAGAGGAAAGAGTGAGCATGAATGGGGTAGGAGCAGAGGCAGAGGGAGAAGCAGAACCCTTGCTGAGCAGGGAGCCCAAAGCAAGGCTCCATCCCAGGATGCTGGGATCATGACCCGAGCCAAAGGCAGACACTTACTCACTGAGCCACCCAGGTGCCCCTAAATGTCACTGATTATTATTATAGTGGAAAATGACACAGTTTTTTTTAATATAGTAAAATACACATAACAAAATTTACCGTTTTAATGATTTTTAGGACTACAGTTCAGTGGCTTTAAATATATTCACACTGAGGGCAAGCATCACGACCATTTATCTCCAGGACGCGTGCTCTCTTGTAACACTAAATTTCCAGTCCCCGTAAGCAGTAACTGGTCAGCATCCCTCCCCCACCGCTCCCTGCCCCTGGCAAGCACCATTCTGCTTTCTATCTATAAGTCTGGCTACTCGGGGTAGCTCACAGAAATGGAATCATATACTCTTTGTCGCTTTCGTCTGATCTGTTTCACTCAGCACAGTATCTTTAAAGTTCATCCATGTATTACAGCATGTGTCAGAATTTCTTTTCTTTTAATGGCTGAATAATATTCCATGGTATGTATTTACCATGTTTTGTGACTCCATTCCTCTGTCAATGGACATTCGGGTTGTTTCCACCTCTTGATCATTTCGAATAATGCTACTGTGAACACTGGCTTACAAATACCTTTCTGAGTCTCTGCTTTCAGTTCTTTTTGAGTATATACAGAAGTGGAATTCCTGGATGACATGGTAATTCTATTTTTTTTTTTTGAGGAACACATAAATTTGTTTTAATCCACAAGATGAGCATTTCTTCTTATCATATTCCCTGCTTAGCAAAATTCTGGTCTCTTTTGTCTTCTGAATTAATTTTTAGGTTTTTTTTTTTTAAGGTAAAAAACCTGGTTAAATAAAAAGCCAGATTTTGGCATTTCTGGTTTAGTAATTTTTTTTTTTAGATTTTATTTATTTATTTGACAGAGAGAAATCACAAGTAGACGGAGAGGCAGGCAGAGAGAGAGGAAGGGAAGCAGGCTCCCTGCTGAGCAGAGAGCCCGATGTGGGACTCGATCCCAGGACCCTGAGATCATGACCTGAGCCGAAGGCAGCGGCTTAACCCACTGAGCCACCCAGGCGCCCCTAGTAATTTTTCTTAAAGGTATAAGAAATAGCAAGGGATAATTTCTCTTCTTGTAGATAACAGCTTAACAGACTAAAGCAAACAATTTTCTTTAGTTTTGTCAAAATTATAATTTTTTTAAAGATTTTATTTATTTATTTGACAGACAGAGATCACAAGTAGGCAGAGACAGAGAAGCAGGCTCCCTGCTGAGCAGAGAGCCTGATGCAGGACTCGATCCCAGGACCCTGGGCTCCTGACCTGAGCTGAAGGCAGAGGCTTTAACCCACTGAGCCACTCAGGCACCCTCAAAATTATAATTTTAAAAACTACATTTTACTCATGGTCAACTTTCTATAATGTTGTAATATTTGAAGTTTTCAAAGTATTTTTTGCTATTCATAACACTGACTTTGAAAGGAAACAAGGAGGTGTATGATATCTTGATGAACCAAAATTACAGGTGTGCCCTTTTTAAAATAATCCATTTCTAAAGGTCTGTACTGACAAAACAAGTCCATCAGAAGTTGATGATCAGTGTTGTCAAAAAATTCTTGGATTGATCAAAGGTTTCTTTTAATGAGCTCCTGATGCATTTTTTAAAAAAAGAATTTGATTTAGTAGTAATTTTCTAGGAAGCCATCAAAAAGACATTCTAGCAAGATTGCCTTCATTTGTAGTTGAGTAGCTAGAATTTGTGATATTTGTACAGGGGTCATGAAGTTGGCTTTTTTTTTTTTTCCCCCAAAAGTTGTTTGGAGGAAAATAAAAGCCTTTTAACAAGGCTATGAACAAAGTTCAAAGGAAAATTATTGCCTATTGAAGAGAGCCAAAGTGTTTTCAGACATTTAAGAAATAGTAATTTCAAGATAAACTGCCATTTTTGTGCCCTCTAGAAGCTAACAATGCTTATGCCGAAGCTGTAATCCACTAGCTTCAAGCCATTCTTATTGATTAATGCTTTAATAGGCTTTTTGCTAGGCGATATTTGGTTAGCACAGTTATTACATGTTTGACTGTACAAAATTACATTGATTGAATATCCAGTTTGGGGAGGTAAAGAGGAAAATTACACTTCTCTTGAATTGTCTCTGGAACTATGTTTAGGTTGTGCCTTTTGCATGCTTGCAATGAAAGCTTTCGTCCTGAATTATGTAAGTATTTCTACTTTATTTTCCGATGATGGTCTGTTAGTCATAGCTGCTGACAAAGAATGTGATATAGCCGAGGGAGGTTTGAGAGAAGGAAGAGGAAAACCAGTTGGATTCCCTGCAGATCAGGACTTTTGGTTTTAGGGATAGACATTTACCAACATCTGTTTCAAAAGAGAAACGAAGCCCACCCTAGAAGTCAAAGGGTCATCAGGAAATAGACAAACATCAGGATATTATATTAAAGCACATCTGTCTTCACTTTGGCATGGAAAGCCTATCTTCAGATATTATTTTAAGAGCTATGTTTAAAGTGCTGATAAAGTGGATTCCACACTCATTTTTTGGTTAACTGTGTTATTTTTCTTTTTCACACATGTGCACACTCAGTACTATACTCCAAAATATATGTTCTACCAAGACCAACGTTTAAAAAATGAAAGTGTGGAGTTTTTCTCTTTTGTAGCCTGGCTTATAAACCCCACAGCATACTTTGCATAGTTTGTGTATGCTTGGTGGATCGTCTCCTTGTCGTTATTTTACCGCATGTGTATGCACATATGTGTATCATGCTGTCTTTGCCTAGGATCTCCTCCGTGTAATGTAGTGCTAATCTTTAATCCCCTGGTCCTACAAAGGCCTGGCATAGCCCCAGAGTATTGGTGCCCAGCTGAATCAAGTCTAGTAACAACCTTCTGGAGATCTAATTCTTTTACCTGTGAGTTGTCATGGAAAAAAGAACTCTGAACCTGAGATCTAGGTCAGCTCCTACCAGCTGCCCACGGTTCTGGGTAAAGATTCAGGGGGGGGGGGTGCTATGGAAGCACCCACTGTACATGTTGAAGCCAGATTTTGACACAGTCATGGAGACATGCAAAACAGCATTTGCTACATAATTCTGGACTTGAACAGTCTCACGGGTTGGGTGTACACTTTTCATGTGATATTTAGTATAGTTTTTGATTCTTACAACATGAAATTTATTTGGATTTTCCCTCTTCTCTTCCTAGTCACTCATTTGCTCTGTCATTTTGAAAAGACTAAGAGGTATGTTTTTCCCCATCATAGTTTATTTCTGGAAGCCTGATGAACCTGTTAGGAACACCAAAAGTTCCTCTACAAGGAAGCAACAATTAAATGAGTGTGACTGGCTTTGTTAGCTGAAAGGAAAAAAAAGAAAGGTTTATTACCATTACTCAGTTATAAAAAAAGGAAGAAAGTCAGTTTGGTGCTAATATGTCTTTAACATCTTTCCATAATCTCCTTTTCTTATGGAAAGAGAGAGCAGGCCCTCGGCTCAGTATTTAGCAGGCAACTGTTTTCAGTGAGAATTTAATAATGTTGTGTTTTCATTTCTTTAGTTTGCTTGTATTTATTACAAATAGTACTTAGATTTTTAAATTTTTATTATTTTATTTTATTTTATTCTTCTTATTATTTTTTGCCATTGCTATTGTCCTGTGTGTAGCAGAGATTCATGGATGCCCAATTCCTCCTGGTCCCACACTAGCTGTGGGAATGTCATGTACTTAAATTCAAGGCATTAACATTCTCATGGAGTCTTCCTTTTTAGAAGTGGGAGCAGATGAAAATAAGGCTACTTTTTCCCACCAGTGCTGTGTTTTTATATATAGAGAAAGATAAAATTGAAGGGAAAAAAAGAGTAAAAATATTCGATTTGATTTATGGTGGGTCATGAGCAGCAGAATGTAGTGGAAGAAACATTAGACTGTGCACCAGGGAGAAGGTCTGGTTCCGGACCTAGCACAGCCCCAGTCCTTCGAGGGCAGGTCTAGAGACACTGGGCACTTCCATTGCTTCACAAACCTAGGCGATGGTTAGATTAAAGCAGTGATTTGCAAATAGTTTTTTAAAAATCAATTATATATTTCTTTTGGGAAAAAACTAAGCTTTATTTTAGAATAGCTTGAGATATGCAGAAAAATTATGAAGATAGGGAAGAGAGGATCCAAATACCCAACAGCTACTTTTCCCTATTGTTAACATCTTTACAATAGCGGGTTACATTTGTCACAATTAATGAACCAGTATCATTATCATTAAACCAGTGTCATTATCATTAACTGAAGTCCATAATATATTCAGATTTCTTTTGTTTCTCTCTACTGTCCTTTTTCTGTCCTAAGATCCCATCCAGGACACCTCATTACATTTAATCTCCTGTCTTCTTAGGCTCCTCTTAACTGTCACAGTTTCTCAGGTTTTCGTTGTTCTTATGTTATACACCTTGACAGTTTTGAGGAATATTGGTCAGGTATATTGTAGAATGTTTCTTGGTTGAGATTTGTCTGGGTTTTCTCCCAGCTTTATTGAGCTATAATTCAAAAATAAACATATTTCTCAATCTTATGTACAAAAATGAATAAAAGGGGAGTTGTTCTGAGTTCTAAATCAGGAAGTGGGGGGGGATAGTGCTGGGATCTGTTAACTTATGTTTAACTCCTGACTCCCCAGCTTCCTATCTGTGTGACCTCAGCAAGTCACTTAAGCTAAGGCTTGGTTTCCTCAACTATAACATGGGGGTAATAATAATAATAATCACTTCATACAGTGGTTGTGAAGATAAATGTCCTAATCAATATAGAATGCTTAGTACAGGGGCGCCTGGGTGGCTCAGTCGTTAAGCGTCTGTCCAGCTAAGGTCATGATCCCAGGGTCCTGGGATTGAGCCCCACACTGGGCTCACTGCTCGGTGGAAAGCATGGTTCTCCCTCTCCCACCTCCCCACCCCCCAGCTTGTGTTCCTGCTCTTAGTGTCAAATAAATAAATAAAATCTTTAAAAAAAAAATGCTTAGAATAGCACCTGGTACATAGGATCATTGTTTTTTGTTGTGGTTTTACTTTTATTGGAAGCCAAAGGAAGACACTAAAATTACATCGTGATTTTACTTTTATTAGAGGAATGATGTGGGGGCACCTTGGTGGTGCTGTTGGTTAAGTAACGGGCTTGACTGGAGCTTAGGTCATGAGATCGAGCCCCAGGTTGGGCTCACAGCCAGTGTCAAGTCTGCTTAAGACTCTCTGTCCTCTCTCTTTGCCCCTCCCCACCTCTAAAATAAATATATAAATCTTTAAAAAGAAAAAAAAAAAGCAGCTCTAAAGTCTCAGAATTCTTTTTTTTTGCTAGATTTTTCTAAAGTGTAACTCAGAAAGCCAAATTTAACAACCAGTCATTGGAGTACTTAGAAGTGTTTTATGCTTGCTTTCCTAACTTTATGTTTTAAGTTCTAGGAAATGTTGTTAATAATTGTGTACCTTTTTCCCTGTTGTACTTCTTTTCACAATGGGATCAGTCTCTGAGAGGCTGAAATCAAAATGTTTTGAAAGTGACACCAAGGAAGTAAGTGTAGGCTTTCTCGATTGTCCCTATTTGTTGTGAAGATGCCTAACAATCAGAGGATGACAGCTGCACAGAGAACCTGCTTTCCTTGATACATTGTGTTCTTTATTCTATCTTGGAAACAACAGTCTCTACACTACAGTGCATATTGCTGAGTGTTTAATTAACTGAAGTCCCTTGATTTCATCAGTACCTCTGGGTCCTCGACCCCTGACCTTCTTGGCTCCAGAAAGGCTGCAGGTACAGAACTATTTGCCTGTCAAGAAGCTGGGATTGAGTCTCCCTTTTGCCTCCTTCCTAACCCTTTTCAGTAAACAATACATGCTAATATAAAATAGATGGGATGATAGCTTATCAGGGAAACTACCAAGACCTCAGAGTCTCTGTCTGCTTGGAAAATTACTAAACCACATTTAATACTATAGAAATCAGCTTCCTGAGTCCCAGAATTAGCTTGCCCTTTGGTATTAAGCAGCGCTGCTGATACGATCTATGCTAAAGGCAAAAGAGAAATGAGGATCTCTATCCTACTGCCTCAGAATAAGCGCAGGCAAATCTGCTGGAGAAATTCATCACATTTTAAATGCAGAGAGATGTGAAAATAAGCATAAATAGATAACTGAATGCAGAGAGGATATATGCCTTTGGCACAAATTCTTCATTAGATTGGAATTAGACTAGATGCGAAGAAGAATCAAGATGTTATATATGCCCTATCTCCAAAAGTTAATTATAATTTTAAAATAATTCAGTGGAGTGGGTAAGATTATAGGCTTTTGAGGCAGGCTGCTTGAGTTGGAATCTCAGCTGTACTATTAATTAGGCATGCGATTCAGAACACCTTACTTCATTCACTGTGATTTTGCTTCTGCATCTGGAATAGAGAGTTCCAGTTATCTACGGCTCAGAAACAAATCACCCAGCGGCTGGTGGTCTACAGCAATGACCCTTTTATTCACTCTCAGGATTTTGTGAGGCAGTGAGTTAGGCAGGGCTCTACTGACAATTCTGCTCCATGTGGCATGGACTGGGTTGTTTGGTGGCATTCAACTGGCAGCTGCTCTGGTCTAGAGGGTCCAGGAAGAATTCCCTTAGGGTCTGGCACTTTGATGGGACCAGAAGGAAGGCTGGGCTCAGCTGTGCCCCTCTCCCTCTCCAAATGGGCTCCGAGATGCTCCAGGTGGTATCTCCTGCAGGGGGTTTGGGTTCTCACAATGGCAGCCCCGTGCTCTGAAACGAGGTTTACAAGAGGTGGGAAAGGGCAACTCGAGACCTCACCTCTCGATGGGAGGAGTGTTGAAGAGTTTGTGGGCCTTAGAAACCAACCACAGGTGGTGCTTACAGGGGTTCTAATCCAGTAAAGTAATTGAGAGGATTAAGTAAGACAGTATATATAAAGTGCTCAACAGCATCCCTCACAAACTAAATGTTCTGTGTTGGATGTTATATAACATGTGTCTCTCTATATACTATTTTATTGATATTTATAAAATTCATAAAATACATATTTGTGTGTTTTCTGATATATACACAGGCTATAGAAATGTACAAATTACATGTTATTATATTTTTATAATTACCGAAATGATGGCCGACGGGGATATTAACAATCCTTAGGTTCTTTCTGTATCTTAGTATTTGCATGGTGAATCATTTTCCTTATGGTGGGAAATAGAAGGATCCCTGCAGGAAGAGTTCTTTTATTTAGTTGTTACCTTTTTGTTTTGTTTTGTTTTAAGATTTTATTTATTTATTTGACAGAGACGCAGAGAGGAAACACAAGCAAGGGTAGTGGGAGAGGGAGAAGCAGGCTTCCCATTAAGCAGGGAGCCTGATGCAGGCCTCGATCTTAGGACCCTGGGATCGTGACCTGAGCCCAAGGCAGATGCTTAACAACTGAGCCACCCAGGCACCCCCAGTTGTTACCTTTTAAATGCAACTAAATGTAACTAAACAGGAGAGCAACTGCTCTGTCCTGTGTGTTGATTTCTGAGTAGCTGGTGGCAGAGACACTCAGCCCATCAGCCTTTAAGAGAAGGGCCAGGACATCAAGCAGTGTGTTTCACGGGGAACAGAGAATACTGGCAGTCTTATTTTGCTTTGGGAATTATTTTACAGTTTCGTGCTCTCAACTTTAAGAAGATGCAATGTGGTCAGTTATTAGAGAGCAAGCTTCCATGCCCAGAGAGCTGGAGAAAGAAGCTGGTGGTCCCTTAAGAGAAAGATTTTCAAATAATGAAACAGGATCACCATGAAAAGGTTATTGTAACAAATGTGCCACAGTATTTTATGAAGGTGCAGGATCTAGAAAAGAAGTGGAAAATCTTGTACACAGAAATAGCAGGGACAACCTATACTTAAAAAAGTATCAGACCAGAGAATTGGGACATCCAAAAACTTTGAGAGGTTTCAGAAAGCATACCCTCCCTTCAGCAGACACCCTCCGCGGAACGTGTCACATTACAAAGCTGTTAGCATAACGAGTTTCAGCAGAGGGGATGGAAGACCTTCCACGAGAAGGGAACAGGAAGGAAGAAACTGTCAGGTTTAGGCAACAACTACATCAGGATACGGTTCTTTTTAAAGTTGAAACTCAAGAGCGCCCAACTAAGAAGTAATTCTCCATTCTTCACAATGAACTCATCCACATGGGTTTGACCGACTAGACCATGCGAGCATGAAAGCCAGGATCATCCTAGGAAAAGAAGCAGAGAAAAGCTGTGGGTTACAGCTTATGGACTTGGCCGGGCCATGAACCATTCACACTCTTTGTCCTGCCAAGTAAGATGTCTGGTCCTCCAGCCCCTTTGTCTCCCCTGAGGTCCTGCCTGATTGTTGGGATTTGTTCGTGCTCTTGCTTTTGCTGCTGGTGTTCACTGCAGAGTGGGAAGTTCTTTTCTATACTCTGTGGTCACCAGCTGATTACCTTCGTTCATTTTATTTTTCAGTTGGGTTGTCAGGATTTCTCCTAACTGATTTGCACGAACTCTTTGTGAATTAAGGAAATCGGCCCTTTTTAATATCTGTTGAAAATATGTTTCTGGTTTGTTGTTATTTGATTTTAGGATATGTTTTTTTCTAAACAAGTGTTTGGATGAATTTGACTACATAAACATTTTAATTTCCTCTATGATGTCTAGGTTTTCCATGTATTGCCTAGAAATCATTTCTTATTCTAAGATTATAAATCCATCTATGCCTTCTATTCTTATATGAAGTTGATTTTTTAAAAAAAATATTGATTAATTTTATAGTTTTAGTTTAAAAATCTCAGATTAATTTGGATTTACCTGGTAAAAAGAATGAGGAAATCATTTCTCTTTTGGCATTTATATGGTAGGCTAGTTTTGCATTGTGATTTACAGGTTAATTCATTTTTCTCATTTTGATTTGAATATGTTAAATTCCCACATGAATTAGAGTCTATTTCTGGATTCTCTATTCTATCCTTTGATCTTCTCATTTCCTCTTCAGCACCAAACTGTTTTTAATTATCATAGTTTCATATTACATTTTATCTGGTAGGGCTCATCCCCCTCATAGCTTTCCTATATATAAACAAGATCAAGTAAGAGAAAATAATGGAAGAAAAGAGTCCATTTATAATATAAATATAAAAAAGAATTTTGGAACAAACCTAAAAATGTGTAGACCCAAATAAAGGAAAGAAATTTTAACTATACTGAAAACATAAGGAAAAGACCCAAAGATGTGCCTTGATTTTGCATATGAAGGCTTAGCAGTGTGAAAACTGTCTGTTTTCCCTCAACAGACCCATAAATTTAATACAGTGCCAATTGCAATACAAGATTTTGTGAAAAACTTAACAAAATGATGCTGACACTTTCGAAAACTCCTCTTTATTTTTATAACCTCATTAATTTTCTCCATTCTCCTCCTTTGGGCTTTTAACAATTTGCAGAACTGACTCCCACTTGTGATTCAATGACAGCAAACTTTACAGAGGTGCGATAGTACCACTAACAGCTAGTTGACTGTGTAATGGACAGTTGTAGGCGCTTGGTCCTGTTCTGAGTGGTATTTGTTCTGAGTGGTAAAATGTTCACGATCTCATTTCATCCTTATGACATCCTTATCAGGCTAGTGTCCTCATTTTACAGATGGCTAAACCAGGCACAGAGAGGTTAATTAACTTACACAAGGTTCCTTAAGTGATACAGATCCTGGGTTTTTAACTACAGTATCATTTTACCTTCCTCTGGTAAATAATAAAAAGGAAAAGTCCCTCCCATTCCCCAGGTCCATTTCCCAGACACTTTGTTGTATATCTGGTTCATGTACATACACATAATCATTTAACATATTCTCATAAAATAGGGCATTTTAATACACAGTGTTTTGCACTTTATTTCTAAACTCCATAGAAAGGGTTTCTCCATGTCAAGCACACAGAGAATCATTATATTCCTTTTAGCAGTCTCTCGGGATCTAGAGGTACCCTAATTTATTTAGCTAACTATCCTTTATCAATGGGCATTTAGGATGTGACCACAAATTGTTAATATGTTTCCTCCTTCCTCAAGTAGCTATTGTTCACCCTCATTATTTCCTTGTGGATCTTGTTTCAATCTTCTCTCATACTTCATTGAAGGCAGGATGCTGGACATTCTCAGTTGTCTTATTAAGAACCCAGCAGTAAGTCTGCTAGACCCAGGAGTCCTTTCCCGTCAACAAACAACTCAACAGCACCAGCTCACTTGTTGAGCTGCATTTGTTAAATAAATTATTTGAGAGTTGTCCTTTTTTAAAAAATTGATTCTCAAACATGTGTCCACATATCTGCGCATTTTTCTCCCTTGAAATAGTTCCTCAGACATCTTCTGTACTATCTGCAGTTTCTCTTTCAGTGTGCTGTTTGTTGGTTTTTATCTTCCAAGGTTATCGTAAATAATTAATCATCAATCATGAACATTTATTGACTCTTCCTGATAAGCCAGGCCCCATGTTAAAAGGCTCATCTGTGTCATCTCATTTTACTCCTCATTTTTCATCATCTGTAGTCCAGACTAGTGAATGTGATATAAGTATAAAAATTTCCCTTTTATCCAATTTGATACATAAAGAGAAACGGAGGCACAGAGAGTTAAGAAAGCTCCTTTAAAAAAGGGGGAAAAAAAAAAAAGAAGAAGAAAATTGCCTAAGATGTGGGGCTGGGAGGGAAGCCATGTGTCTCACTTTTAAACCCAGTTTCTTCACTTCTCTTCAATTGTATTGCCTCTCTTTTAAGCCATCACCCTTCTCTCTGCTCTTTGAACACGAAAATCTTCACAGAAGATTATTTTGCTCTTACTTGGTCTCCTTTTTCTTCTCTCATTACCTTGACTTTGTCTCTGACTTTTCTTATTTGTTCATTTATTTGTTTTTTTGGCTCCAGTTTCTTCCTTTCCCCCTTTTTCTGTGCATTAGCCATTACCCACAGCTGGGAGCATTTATTTGTTTTTAAAAAAGACTTTGGCTTTCTTCCTTCCAGTGAGTTTTCTTTATATCATTTTTTTTAACTGTGTCCTCCATTCTCTTATCCTTTCCAAAGCCAAAAGGGCTTGATCATTCTTCTTACATATTTATTTCTTCTTGTTTGGAGATAATTTGATCGTCTGTCATATACCTCTGTAAAATATCCCTCATTTTGATAAATTATTTTCAGTTATTTCCTTATCATTAATAAAGTAGCTTTATTCCATTTATGGTTCTTAAGCTTCCTTGGCCCAATGCCTTTTGGGGGGACATTTAGCATGTGTGCAAAATAAGTAACCTTTAAGTTAAGTGTTCTTACTGAGGGATTCTGAATGTTTGGATCCGGGGGCCACTTTGATTTACTTCCAACACCACCCCCTTTTCCAAAATCTCATTTGAAATTCCTGCTTGCTGCCGCCCCTCTTAGTATTATATGTAGGAAATGAGAGTCGAGGGCTCTCCCTCCTTCCCCCTTTCCATTTCATCCTTGTGACCACATATATTCCCACAAAAATCCTACCTTTTCAGCTTCCAGACTGTATGCTTAAAAAGAGGAAAAAAGAAATCGCCTTCCAGTTTCATTCGCCTTCTGCATTGACTGGAATGGTGGAGCCTTCAATCTAGGCCTTTCGTTTACAACACATTGTCACATTTATATTTATCTCTGCTTTCTCATCCTATCCTCTATGTTATTGGGAGGTGTGATACACTGGAAGAGACTTTGGAGCAAGACAGCGCTGGCTTTGAATCCAGGCCTGCCTTTTACTCTCCAATATGACCCTATATAAACTACTGACTGTTTTCCAACTTAATTTTTCATCCTACTCGTAAGAAAACTCACTCTGTGGTGGTTGTAAAGATGAGAGAGAATGAAGACTAAAAGCGTAACACAATGCCTGGATATAGCAGAGGCTCTACAAATGACAGTTGCTGCTATTAGTGTTGTCATGAGTATTTATTACTAATGGCCTTTGGCATTTACATTCTCTTGCTTGGATTTGATTAGTTGGACTTTTCAATTTTTAATCCTTTAGGTGATTCTTTGCATTTCCTCTGTCCTTTTTTTGATTTCTTCTTTGATTGGTTACATCTTATTTTCCACCTGGCAGTTTCTTTCTTTTTTTTTTTTTTTAAGCCGCTTTATTGATGTAGCATTGACTTACAAAAATCTGTACATGCTGTGTTCTGGATTTTTTAATTTTTTTGTGGGAGGCTTGGATGGCTATGTATTTCC
Source organism: Mustela erminea (assembly GCF_009829155.1). Lineage (NCBI taxonomy): Eukaryota > Metazoa > Chordata > Mammalia > Carnivora > Mustelidae > Mustela > Mustela erminea. The sequence goes on from NC_045618.1 coordinate 106,633,205, forward strand.
CCCTTAGGACCACCTTTGCTGTATCCCATAGGTTTTGGATCGAAGTGTCTTCATTGTCATTGGTTTCCATGAATTGTTTCAGTTCTTCTTTGATCTCCTGGTTGATCCAAGCATTCTTAAGCAAAGTGGTCTTTAGCTTCCAGGTGTTTGAGTTCCTTCTGAACTTTTCCTTGTGATTGAGCTCCAGTTTCAAAGCATTGTGATCTGAGAATGTGCAGGGAATAATCTCAGTCTTTTGGTATCGGTTGAGTCCTGATTTGTGACCCAGTATGTGGTCTGTTCTGGAGAAGGTTCCGTGTGCACTTGAGAAGAATGAGTATTCTGTTGTTTTAGGGTGGAATGTTCTGTATATATCTATGAGGTCCATCTGGTCCAATGTGTCATTCAATGCTCTTGTTTCTTTATTGATTTTCTGCTTTGATGATCTATTTCTGAGAGAGGTGTGTTAAGATTTCCAACGATTAGTGTCTTCATATCAATATGACTCTTTATCTTGATTAACAGTTTTCTTATGTAATTGGCTGCTCCCATATTGGGGGCATAGGTATTTACAATTGTTAGATCATCTTGGTGGATAGTCCCTTTAAGAATGATGTAGTGTCCTTCTGGATCTCTGACTACAGTCTTTAGTTTAAAATCTAATTTGTCTGATATGAGAATCGCTACCCCAGCCTTTTTTTGAGGCCCATTGGCATGAAAGATGCTTCTCCATCCCTTCACTTTCAGTCTGGGTGTATCTTTAGGTTCAAAATGTATCTCTTGTAGACAACATATGGATGGGTCCTGTCGTTTTATCCAGTCTGCAACCCTGTGCCGTTTTATGGGCGCATTTAGGCCATTCACATTGAGAGTGATTATTGATAGATACGTTTTTATTGACATCGTGTTACCTTTGAAGTCTTTCTTTCTGTAGATTGTCTCTATATTTCTGTTCAATGCTATTCTTGGGCTTTTTCCTCCTTTAAAGAAGCCCCCTTAATATTTCCTGCAGTATCGGCTTGGTGGTTGCATAGTCTTTTAAGCCTTGCCAGTCCTGGAAACTCTTTATCTCTCCATCCATTTTGAATGTCAGTCTTGCTGGATAAAGTATTCTTGGTTGCATGTTCTTCTCATTCAGTGCCCTGAATATATCTTGCCAGCCCTTTCTGGCTTGCCAGGTCTCTGTGGACAGGTCTGACGTTATTCTGATGGGCTTTCCTCTGTACGTAAGGATCTTCTTTGTCCTAGCAGCTTTCAAGAGATTCTGCCTACAATTATAATTCTTCATTCTTACTATTAGGTGTTTCGAGGACTTTCAAGAATCTGTAATCTTGGGGGAAAACGTTTTGGCCTCTAGTACATAAACGCTGGTTCCATTCACGAGATTTGGAAAATTTTCATGAAGAACTTGTTCCACTATATCTTCTAGACTTCTTTCTTTCTCCTCCCCTTCAGGGATTCCAATAATTCTGACGTTGGAACATTTCATGGCATCATTTATTTCCCTGATTCTGTTTTCGTGGCTTCTAAGCTGTTTGTTCCAGGCTTCCTCCTGATCCTTTCTCTCTATCTGTTTGTCCTCCAGATCACGAATTCTATCTTCTGTCTCAGTTACTCTAGCATTGAGAGAATTTAGATTAAATTGGAATTCATTGAGAGCATTGTGAAGCTCATCCCTGGTAGCTTTCAGCTCTTCCCTAATATTGAAAACATGATCTCTGGTTGTTTTCAGTTCAGCCCTAATGAATTCTGTTTGGTCACCCATGGCTTTCTCCAACCTAGCTATTGCTCGGATAATTGTTAGCCTGAATTCTCTTTCCGACATATTGTCTATGTTGATAGCCATTAGCTCTGTTGCAGAAGGTCCATCCTCTGTATTTTTCTTCTGTTGGGCATTCCTTCTCCTAGTCATTTTGGTGAGAGATGGCTGAACGGGTGTAGCTGGGTGTATCGAACTTTCGGGACTTCATCAAAATCAAAAGTTTCTGCACAGCAAAGGAAACAGTCAAGAAAACAAAGAGGCAACCCACGGAATGGGAGAAGATATTTGCAAATGACAGTACAGACAAAAGGTTGATATCCAGGATCTATAGTGAACTCCTCAAACTCAACACACACAAAACAGACAATCATATCAAAAAATGGGCAGAAGATATGGACAGACACTTCTCCAATAAAGACATACAAATGGCTATCAGACACATGAAAAAATGTTCATCATCACTAGCCATCAGGGAGATTCAAATTAAAACTACATTGAGATATCACCTTACACCTGTTAGAATGGCCAAAATTAGCAAGACAGGAAACAACATGTGTTGGAGAGGATGTGGAGAAAGGGGAACCCTCTTCCACTGTTGGTGGGAATGCAAGTTGGTGCAGCCTCTTTGGAGAACAGTGTGGGGATTCCTCAAGAAATTAAAAATATAACTTCCCTATGACCCTGCCATTGCACTCCTGGGTATTTACCCCAAAGATACAGATGTGGTGAAAAGAAGGGCCATCTGTACCCCAATGTTTATAGCAGCAATGGCCACGGTCGCCAAACTGTGGAAAGAACCAAGATGCCCTTCAACGGATGAATGGATAGGGAAGATGTGGTCCATATACATTATGGAGTATTATGCCTCCATCAGAAAGGACGAATACCCAACTTTTGTAGCAACATGGACAGGACTGGAAGAGATTATGCTGAGTGAAATAAGTCAAGCAGAGAGAGTCAATTATCATATGATTTCACTTATTTGTGGAGCATAACAAAAAGCATGGAGGACATGGGGAGTTAGAGAGAAGGGGGTTGGGGTAGATTGGAAGGGGAGGTGAATCATGAGAGACTATGGACTCTGAAAAACAATCTGAGGGGTTTGAAGTGGTGGGGGGTGGTGGGAGGTCAGGGTACCAGGTGGTGGGTATTATGGAGGGCACGGATTGCATGGAGCACTGGGTGTGGTGAAAAAATAATGATACTGTTATGCTGAAAATAAATAAATTAAAAAAAATATTTACATGTTTGAGATATACAACTTGGTGAATTTAGAGATAAGTTCACACCTATGAAACCATCACCATAATCTGTGCCATAAACATCCATCACGTCCAAAAGTTTCTTTCTGCCCTTTTTATTATTCTTATTGTTGTTGTTGTTATTTTGTGATAAGAATACTTAACATAAGATCTACACTTGGCAAATGTTTAGCTTCTTTTTGTGGATATTTTATTTTCACTATACAGGGTGGCAGGAATGTACTTCCAATAAGATAATAATCAGACTAAAAGAAACCAAAATACCAACAATTGAGCAAATAATGAGACCATGCACGCCTGCTTTGGAAGGGAATCAAAATGTGCAGGGAAATGATCTGGAAAGAAAAGAAGGGAAACAGGTCAGTAGTGTGATTCCATGAGAATTGTAAGAAAGTACTTAAACTATGTTGCTTCTTGTTTGGAAAAAGACCATGAATAAATGATGGCAAATGGTCAGCCTAAAAGATGTTTCTCCAAATGTGGTCCATGGACCTCTATGACAGAAAAAGTAAATGTTCTGGTCCTGACTTCATATCTATAAGTCAGAACTAAAGAGGTTCTGCTGTGGTAACAAACAGCACCCAAATTTTCATGGCTTAATAAAACAGAAGTTTATTTCTTGGTAATCCTAACACAGACACATGCTTTGCAACTCTCCAGAACAGCCTGCTTCCATTCAGTGATCCATTCACTGATCCAAGTTGCTTTAATCCTGGGGCCCCTCCATCTCAAATGAGGGCTCCGCTCTGTGGCAGCATGGGAAGAGGAATAAGTGGAGAAAAACTAGGAAAAAAAACTAGAGTTTCTTATTGCCTCTGTCTAAATGAGTGGCACGTGTCAGTTTCTGGTCATGGTTTATTGTCTAGAACCAGTCATGCAGCCCTGCCCAAATCCAGGGGAGTTAGTAAGGATAATGTTCCTTATGCCAGGAAAGAGGGGAGAATTAAATATGTGGGCAAACACCAGTAAAGTCTTCAACCCCTACTGAACTGAATCTTAATATGTGTGTGAATTTGGGGGAAGGAAATCTGTGTTTAAACAAGCTCCCCCACAAAAGGGAACTCTTTATGCACTATTGGTGGAAACATGAACTGGTGCAGCCACTATAGAAAATAGTATGGAGGTTCCTCAAAATACTAAAAATAGAAATACCATATGATCTAGCAATCCCACTCTGGGCACAAATCCAAATGAAATCAAGATTTTGAAGAGATATTTGCATTTCAGTGTTCATTGCAGCGTTATTTGTAATAGCCAAGATATGGAGACAGCCTAAGCATCTGTCAATGGATGAGTAGATAGAGATATGAGATACAAATATATCTCACCCCAGACCCAGCAGGTGCTATGCCAGGACCGATGGGAAGGTTTTCCAATTTCCTGATGCAAAATGCAAGTTGGCATTCCTTTCCAAGAGGAATCCTCAGCAGATAAACTGGACTGTCCTCTACTGAAGAAACCACAAAAAGGGATGGTTGGAAGAAGTTTAAAAGAACCTTCTGTGCGGTCACATTCCAGAGGGCCATCACTGGTGCACCTTTTGTTGATAGAATAGTCAAGAGGAATCAGAAACCTGAAGTTAGGAAGGCTCAACAAGAACCAGCCATCAGGGCTGCCACGAAAGCAAAAAGGACTAAGTAAGCATCTAAAAGGACAGCAATGGCTGCCACCAAGACTCCCATGAAGGCAACAACGAAGCAAGAGGTTGTGAGGACTGTGAAGGTTTCTGTACTCTGAGCTGGTGGAAAACATTGAGTTTGTGGGTCACATTTTTAAATAATGTTTAATTTTAATTTTAAATAAATATTTTAAATAATTTTTAAATAATAAATAATTTTTAAGTAATATCACCCCAAATCCATGGTGATACACACCACACACACACACATACAAATATACACATGGGATATTATTCAGCCATGAGAAGAAAATACTGCCATTTGTGACAAGATGAATGAAACTTAAAGATATTATGCTAATTGAAATAAAGTCCAGAAAAATAAATACTGTATCATCTCACTTACATGTAGAATCTAAAAAAAATCAAACTCATAGAAACAGAAAGTAGAATGGTGGTTACCAGGAGTTGGGGAGTAGGGGGTGTAGGAAGATGTTGGTCAAAGAGCACAAATTCCAGTTATGAAATGAGTAAGTTCTGGGGATCTAAGTACAGCATGGTGATTATAGTTAGCAATACTGTATTATATACTTGAAAATTGCCAAGAGACTAAATCTTAACTGTTCTCAGCCAAAAAAAAAAAAAAAAAAGAAAGAAAGAAAGAAAGAAAGAAATAGAAATTGTATGAAGTAATGGAGTTCTTAACCAGATTTATGGTGGTAATCATTTTGCAATATGTAAGTTTATCAAATCAACATACCTTAAAATACACAATGTTACTGGGTGCCTAGCTGGCTCAGGTGGTAGAGTGTGCAACTCCTAATCTCTGTCATGAGTTCAAGCCCTGTGTTGGGCGCGGAACCTACTTAAAAAAAATTGAAGTATACAATCTTATGTCTTAATCATATCATAAAAAATTCAAGCAAGATCCCTAGGTGATACTAAATGTTGAAAACCAGTTGCCTAGAGGATAGAACATGAAAACTCCAGGGGCCTGAAGTTGGCAGTGCCCTTTTGAAAACTATCCAAGGCAGACATGACTGTATGTGACTTATGTATGGGAAATGTCCTGATGCGTGGGAACTACCAAGCACACTACCACCTGGCAACATGGCTACATGAAGAGTCACAAGGCTGGAAGATCCACAGACCACATTAAGAGGCTCTAGTAACCCGATTTATTTTCACAGGTCAGTTTAAAACTCACAACAAGAAGCCAGATTTCTTAGTCTCCTGCAGCTGCCATACCAATATACTACATATTGCAGTTTTTAAACCAGACATTTATTCTCTCACAGTTCTGGAAGCTTAAAGTCTGGAATCAAAATGTCGGCAGGTTCATATTCCTCTGAAGGCTCAAGGGGAGGACCATCCTAATGGTCCTGGCATTTTTTGGTGTTCCTTGGCTTGTAAATGCATCACTCCAATCTCTGTCTGCAACTACATAGGACATTCTCCCTCTGTGTGTGTTTCTCTGTGTGTCTTCCTGTAAGAACTACTCATTAGAGTTAGGGCCCAGCTTAATCCAGTATGACCATCTTTGCCTGATTCCATCTGCAAAGACCCTACTTTCAAAACAATGTTCACATTCATGCATATGTGGGATGAGGAGTTCAACTTACCTTTGTGGTGGTAGTGGGTCCCGCAACACAAGGGGAAAGCAATGGGATAAATGAACTTACATAGATATGGTGGGAGAGTGGGAGAAAGATCACACCACCAAGTTCCTGAGTTATACAATGGTCACATGACTTTCCATCTCTATGTCACTTTAACCTTCTCTACTAATAATGTGGTTATAAGGACCAGACTTCAGGTTTGACTCAGATGGTCCAATAAGACAGAAGGTATAAGGGCTCAATGCAAGGGCTTATTTTATTGTAAAGACACAACTGTAGCTTATCAATTAGCCTACTGAGCAGCTATGGGCAGAAAACACAAGGGGCCAGGATGGGTGTCACCAGGGGATGGTCAGTTAGCCTTCATGAACAGAGTCTCATATATCTCATGTTTTAGTGTATCATGAATATATACTTAAAATAATAATATCATGACTAAATGTTATTTGGTCCTTACATCCTTTTTCTCGTTTATCTTCCATCCTGTTTCTTCTTTTTATCTAGAAAATGTAAGTAAAGCATATCAAACACTTATTATGCTCACTTATGTGTTCTATGTCTAAATATGTCATCCAAGTTGCTAAATTACACACACACACACACACACATGAAATATCTTATGAGACACATGCATCCGATTTGTTTTCTTGTCTTCTATAGCAATATGGAATATTCTCAAGTAAAACATCAAACATACATTACAAGCATTTAAATAAGAGGAAACCTTTACTGAGTCCTTATTATATGACATCAGCGTAGTCTAGCTATTGAGTTGATCATCGTAATAGCTCTTTTAAGGACATAGTTATTAATGGAGTAAATTATTAATTGATTCATATGAATTGGTTCATGTAGGTTTTGGTACCTACAGGTGGGGCTCTGTATATCAAAAACTTAAGACATGTGGAATTGATTTGAGACCAGGTGGAGGGGAGAAGGTGGCTGGGCCTCGAGGATGGTGTTGGCAGCAGCCTGTAGAGCCTGGAGGAAGCTGCCAGTGAGGGCAAAAAGGAAATTGAGGAAAATGTTATTGGAAGCTAGAAGAAAGGGATCCTTGTTATGCAGTGGTGGAAGCTTTGGTAGCACAGTCGCCTGAAGTAGTGTGGAAAATAAGAAATGTACCTAATGAATGCTTGAGCTAAGGAGACTTTCAGGAAGCATACTAGAAGTGCCGCCTGGTTTCTTCTCAAAGCCTGTGGTTAAAAAAAGAGAGTGAGAGAGGGAGAGAGGAGATAGGGAGCTAAAGAATGAACTATTAGGATAAAGAAACCAGGACTTGCGAGATTCTCTCCTAACTTTTCCAAATGGACTGCAATTCTCATATGAACAAAGGGCCTCAGGCCAAAGATCAAATCCAGTGTGGGACTATCAAATCCTTTGTTGAGACTTCAGAAAGATCTAAAAGCAGTGCCTCGTAGAACATTTCAGGCAGACAAAAGGTCCTCTAAGGTTTTGAAAGGATGCCTCTTAGATGCTCCTCATTAAAAACAAAGGCTCCTAAGTATCGTTAAGGGTGGTTGTATCATGGCAGCCTCTCCAGGAGCCCAAGGAAAGGACTTATTGTTGCAGTTAGGGCTTTTGTTGAAGAGAACAACTCCAATCTGATTTATACAAAACCCACAATGTTTGTAAGAAAATTGCTTAGTGGAGTACCAGCTTGGCCTGAAGAGATAGAAACAGTGCAAAACCAAAAGAAGTTTGATGCTGTAATGGGGGTCTTGGGAGGGTGAGTGTATTTTGCATATGAGAAGAATGTCAATCATGTGTGGGCCGGAGGGCAGACTCTTGTAGTTTGAAAGCATCACCCTATAATTCTTTGACATGCTCCCCATTGAGAGGTGTGTATGGCCCTGTGTCCTCTCCTTTTTGAATCTGTGCCCTATGGCTGCTGGGCTAATAGAATATGGCTTGTGACCTTTTCTGGGCACAAGCCTTGGAAGATGGACAGCTTTTACTTTCTGTCCCCTGGGGATGGCTGGTCTTTGAATCCAGCCACCAAAGTTTAAGGAAGCCTCAGAGAGAAGCCTATGGAAAGGCCCACGTTGAGGAAGGGAACCCTGGGACCATAGTCCTAAATGAGCCCCAAACAACAGTCAGTAGCAACTTGCCATCTTGTAAATGGATCCTCCAGCCCCACATTGGGCCACCCCTATGAATACCGTGTGTTATATATCCGAGTTGTCCCTGCCAACTCCTGCCAAATGGCAGATTCTAAGAAAAAAAAAAAGGCGAGAGAATGATTATTGAGTGAAGTCATTGAATCTCGGAATAATACACAGGAACAGATAACTGGAATGTCCCATTTTACAGATGAGAAAACTGAGACAGATTAAATCAAGTGCTCATGGCCACACGGCTGGCAAGTGACAAACCCACGTGCTCTGTGGTCTGGGCTTTTAGGACTTCTCTTAGGTCAGTGCTGTCTTCGCCAAGTGATCTTCCAGTTGTTTGCTTTCCTCTGGAGACTGTGGGAAAGAGTGTACTTGTGCGTGTATACATCAGCTTTCTGGTTTATACATCTTTGTGAGCCTGGGCTTTGGACCTAGTCCCAGTGCTGACAAAATCCAGCTTTTCAAAAGGCTGAAGGCCAGACCCTGGAGCTGGGTGGATCAGCACATCAGCACATGCAAAGGCTTCAAGAGGCTGGCAGCCGGCACCCTCTCTGGCCCGCAGGCTGGCGTGGTCTTAAAAAGCAAAACAAAACTCCCTTCTGTAATATGTATTCATCCATCTCCGTTTTGTTTCCCGAGTTCTATAATTCCTGCTAGGTTTCTCTTTTCTTGCATTTATTAGAATGTTTTTCTCTCTGACCCTTCCACTCTCACTCCTAAATCCTAAATTCATGACCTTTATTTTTCTCATTTTCCGGAAGCCTCTTCTCTGCCTTCTCCTCTTACAACCTCCGGAGCCGTCTCTAAATTCATCTTGGCAAATGTTACTGGCTTAGTTGTTCATTCATGTTAACTGGCCCAGCTGTGTAGCCCTCTTCTCATTTTGATGTGAATTGGATCGTTTGCATAAATATGTTTTAGTTTTGCCATCACAAAGGTGGTATAAAATTCTATTGTTAAAAGGATGTGAAACTGGAGACTTATTCTCTTAAAATACCTAAACAGATTTTTTTTTTTTTTTGCACATTGCCCCATCTTTTGCATTTACCCATCAGTCATTTGACCTAATTATCCATATATCCATCCATCCATCCGTCCATCCGTCCATCCCTTTCCATTCAGCCTTTGATGACTCTGGCTGTCTTTTTGTACCTTTTCCATCTCTAGTGGAAAAGTCCACTGTGGGCATTTAAATCTACTTCTCTTTCTACAAATTTTTCTCGTGTGTGTTCTCCACATACACATTCCAAATGTGTTTTTATTTTCCTGCAACTGTTAAAACATCACAATATCCTTCCACCTGAGCACAAATGGCTTCTTTTTATTGTCACTGTTGAAGAACTGAAACATTGGCCTTGGCCTGCTAAACGGAATTGCCGCAAATTAATTTTTGTGGACCTAGTCTTTTTCTTTGAAATAGGCTTTAAATAATCTAGTTACATTGATGATCTGAAGCTCTTCTATTTCCTGGAATTTAAATGATTATAAATGACACTCGCTGCGTTCACCCGGATTCCATTAATAACTAGAGTTTCTGCCTCACTGTCTCTGGGGAGCCACTCTCATCAACACTGAGTGAATCCACACCACGAATCTCCCCCGAAAGGCCTTCCTGCTGTCCTCCCTTCACTGACGTGGCTTAGGTTTTCTTATCTTCAGCCGAAGCCTTAGTGGAAGGCGCGATGGGAGCCTCCCTTGGTCCTTCTGGCTCCTCTTCCAGGGCTGCCTGCCCTTCTTTGTATCGTCCCTTCTTCCTCCTGCCTCAGGTGTCTGCTTTATTCCATCTCTCCCCTTCAGAGTCCCCATGTGCTACAGACCAGGGATGCTTTCCAGATCCCCTGCAGGAATGGGGAAAAATGAACAGTTAGCCCAACTACAGGTTCATAGTCCTTCCTCCTGCTGTGTCTGAAATTCCTACTTCTCCACTCGAGTGTTCACATCTTCGGTTCAGAGCTTACTTCAGCTGTCATTCTCTGCCTCTGCTACCTGGGGGTGACTGCTGCTTTGAGTCTTACATTAGCATTGTCTGCTGTAAATTGTTTTCAACTTTCTACCCTTACCAAAACAGGAGCCATTTCATGTGTCCTGACTTTCTCATCTATGTCACAATCCATACGATGAGGTTACCCAGTGTGCACATGTCCATTTCCGCTTCTTTCCAAATGCAGAGGCTTGTTTAGGGCTGTTAAAAACTAGTTGGGCTCTGTCAGGGCACCTGGCTCGCCCAGTCAGTAGAGTGTGCAACTCTTGATCTCGGGGTTGTGAGTTCGAGCCCCACATGGGGTGTACAGATTACTTAAAAATGAAATCTTAAAAAAAAGACAAAAAAAAAAAAACAACTATGAGGACTCTATTCGCCTTGGCTTGAGATGAATGCAGTCAGCTTATTTATTATCAAGTACAACTAGTTTTTCTCACTTTCTGTCTTTCAGAGTCATTAAGGTATTTTTTTTAAAGATAGAAGATTTTGAAATTACAAAACTAATTCCATGTCAAAAATATTTGAGTAGAAATTCCATCTGAATAAACATATTTTGATGCTGTACGACGGTTGGATTAAGGAGAGTGAATTACTTTCACGGATGTTCACTTGTAGAAGATATTTCACTTTTCCACTCATGGGAAACTTTTTAAAAAAGGAGATATTGAGAATATTTTTCTTTCCTATTTATTTCTAGTGAAAGCTATATGTATAGCTTTTTATTTATATAAATTTAATTTTATATTGACAGACACACTGGCAACTCACATGGGAAGGGTGTGCGAAATTCTTTCCCAAAAGGAAAGGATCTTTGCTATAAATGCTACACATCACCAGTTTGCCAGACAGCTGAGAAAGGCCTACAGAGAGGGATCTTCTGTGATCCTTGGAGACTGGGCATATGCTTACATGCAAAATTGGGAGGAGAGAGAGCTCATTTCCTGGAAACTGAGATGCAGCCTCTTTCTACTGTGTTGACAACAAAGCCGGAAACAATAGGCTGTTTTATTAACTTATTGTAGGCTGAGTTGCTTTTGCCTCTGGGCATTCCTGTGTCCAACTGGGGCTTTTGCCAAAAAAGCCAGAACTCCCTTAATCTCTTCTTTCCTCATTAAACTCACAGCTTTGGTTCGCCACACATCTCGCAGATCTTAGCTCTGCTCTCTTCTCCTCAGTTTTGTCTCAGCACCAGATGGCTTTTGACAAAGTCAGTCCACAGCTCCAACCTAAACAGTTGAACATTACCGAAAGCCCAGCCTACTGAGGAAATAAGCCTTGTGTGTTCCTGTAGGCCATGTCGCTGTGAGTGGGAATAGGGTAGGGCGGTCTGCACAGGGTGGGTGGGGGAAACCTGTGAAAGAGGGGCAGAAAAGAGGAGGATGTAGGGCAGAGGGGGTGCAAACAGACAAGATGTAGCTGAGGCTGAGCAATATTTTCCAAGTCTCAGGAAAAAAAACACTCTGATCACATGCATTCCTTTCTAAGGATAAGGAACTTTCACCTGGATTTAGAAGAAATGAGGATCCAAAGTCTGTTTTCAATTACCATGTTTTAGAGTACACAATGAGTGGTTTCCATATTGTTTCCATAGCTTACATTTGATGTTTAGGATACAAGCATATCATGTGTGCGCCGACGTGGGAATGGGAATGTCGAAATCTTCTGGGCTGGGGTGGGGGTGGTTGCTGTTTGCCGGCCCTGGGGTTCTGTGTTCCAGACCTCACCCAACTATGTGCGAGTTTTGGCTTGTAACCTCCTTTCAGGCAAGCTTGGTGAATATCTAACATTAAGGAAACGGGAGAGAGGAACAAATGGAAGGAGCTGGTTATCTCCTATCCCCACATCATTTCCTTTAACTCCGTAAGACCTAGAGAACCAGAAGCAAGTTTCAAACCTTCCCACTAAGACCCACAACAAATTGTGAATCCAGAGCCAATAGGATTCTAATGATGGCGAGAAACCAAGAAAGCCAGATGCATCTTTTTCTGGTCTTGTAATGAAGAGACAAATGATACATCCGTCCAGAGTATGATTTCACGAACCAGCAGAATACTTGGCCTTAAGTAAATAAGAGGTCACAAAAGCCAGAAGCAGAGAAACCAGCAGAGGAAAGCAATTTTATTTTTTATACCCACTGATGAACTTGAAGTTGAAAGGAGAACCTATAATTATTTCATTCAGTGGGGTGCCTGGGTGGCTCAGTGGGTTAAGCCTCTGCCTTCGGCTCAGGTCATGGTCTCAGGGTCCTGGGATCGAGCCCCGCATCGGGCTCTCTGCTCAGCGGGGAGCCTACTTCCCTTCCTCTCTCTCCCTGCCTGCCTCTCTGCCTACTTGTGATCTCTGTCTGTCAAATAAATAAATAAATAAACTTAAAAAAAAAATAACAATTACATTCAGTAAAGTTTTGATAATTAACTAGGCTACTTTCCTAACAGCTGAAGAAGGGTACTGAGTTAATATGCTGTCCTTTTAAAGGTAGGAAACTGATAAGCAAAGGAGATGGTTTTCCCAAAGCTACCTTTACAAGCTCCAGCCGGGAACAAGGCGCATTGAGCTCCAGCCATTTCCTTTCGCTGCTCAGAAAGCTGCAGGGACTCATTTCTCTCCTGGACTCATGGGCCTGACCACATCTGGCTCTAACCCATTTCTCTACTTGGATGTCTCACTTTTAACTCTTTCTTTTCTCTCCAAGTTCTAGATCCTTAAGCCACATTGGTTTACTCACTCTTCTTCCGGGGTACTAGGCATTCTCCAGACACTGGATTCTGCTCATATTTTCCTTCTAAAATTGGAATGTCCCATCCTTATCTAAAATTTTACGTGGAAGTTCACCTTCCCTTGAGAAAGCCGATTAAACGCCGTAACTTGCACATAGCAAGTCTATAGTTGGCCCATTTAGTTTAAAATCTAGCAGAGTAAGTCAGAAAACAGGCTCTAGCTAGCCAGGCCCAGGGTCAAGTTCTTTTTCCTTTACTGACTGGGTGACCCTGGCAAGTTACTTAACCTCTCTCTGAGCTTCTCAATCCCTCATCTGTAAAAAGGATAATAAACTTAGAACCAGCAAATAATATTAATAAAATTGAGATGAACTCAACAACTATCATTTCACGAGTGCAAATTCCGGCAATAAAAAGATACATTCAAATCATCCATGAAGTTAGATATTTATCTTTTTAGTCTCTTCCAAAGAAAAATTTGAGGCCTCTGAGAATAATTTCTTCGCAGTTCCATTTAGTTCTATTTGTTTGTACATTGATTTAACAACCATTTATTTAGCAGCTAATATATACCAGAAATAGGACTAGGCACCAGGGTTGTAGCAATAAATAACATTCAATTTGTTCTTTCATGAGGTTTCTAGTAGCACATACACTGAAGAAAGTGCCAGATACTTTTCCAGAGAAGTGCAGGGTATTTGAGAATAACAGAAGGGGCAGCTGGCCATCTTGGGTTTGGGTTATAGAAATAACCTTAGCACTGGCCTTTCTGCTTCTAGCTGTTGTTATTATTATTATTATTATTATTTATTATTATTATTTTAGAACTACACTGAAGCCAGGGTGATCCTTCTCCAGGTAAATCTACTTTATAGCACCTCTCTCTCCAAATCCCCCTATGCTTCTCTAATACTTTTGCAAAGCTGTCTTTGAACAAGACATGTCACAGTAGTTTCTTCTGCTTTCCCCAGACACGCCATTTTCCCTGTGTTTCTGCTGGGAGACCTGACTGGCAGAGGAGAAAAACTGCCAGCTCTTGAGGGCTGGAGGCATAGCCAGCCCTAAGCATCCCAGTCTAAATTCTACATTTCATTGAAATCCTTGAAAAGTTAGGCGAATATTATAGCCCACTCCACAATATCTGAGTTATTATAGTAGGAAAATAATACTGCATGTTGTCACACCTGTTGTTGAGTAAACTACGCTTCTTCTTCTTTTTTTTTTTTTTACAAAGATCTTATTTGTTTTTGAGAGTGTGTGTGCACACGAGTCGGGGCAGGGGTTCAGGAAGTGGGGCCGCAGACTCCCCGCTGAGCAGGGAGCCCTCACAGGTTTGATCTCAAGACCCGTAAGATCATGACCTGAGCCAAAACCAAGAGTCAGACACTTAACCAGCTGAGCCACCTGGGCGCCCCAAGGAAACTATGCTTCCAAGGCTGGAAGTTCTCCTTGGCATGTCCTCCTAAGACTCCGGGAGGAGAGAAAGGGGGACTTCACAGGATCAAATTAGAACTGGGGAGCATGAAATATGAGGAACTTCACAAATGGGTCTCCGCTGATGTTTCCTGGGTCTTCTCCCCTTCTCCCCGTATCAGCCCAAGTCGCAGCCCGCCTGACCCAGCTGTATTCTCCCCTGCATCGCGCCTCTCCGCGCGCGTTCACAAGTATTACCGAGCGGCATGGAATGCCATTCCTCTCCTTTTCTGCGTGACAAATTCTGATGTATCCTAAAAACAAAACTCCTGGAAGAGAGAGTACGCTTTCTCCGGCATCCTCAGGCCGAGTTAAAAACTCCTTCCTGATCCTGTTGCCTCTTCTTCTTCATGTCTGTGGTGCTGCACTTAGCACGCAGCCCTCATGATTTGTTTACACAGTCACCTTCGCTATTGAAAAGGAAGCCTTTGGAATCTAGGGAGTTTTTTCTTCATGTCTCTGGTTTCCAGGCAGCCCTTGAGTATGCAGGAGCCGTGGTAGCTGGCATCTGCTGAGCCCTTAGGTTATCAGACATTGTTTTATGTAAATTCTAAGTAAGGGAATTAAATAAAAATATAATTTCATCTTCACGGAGGTGTTCTAATGCATTATCTCTATTTTATACTTGAAGAAATGGAGGCGCGCGCACACACACTCACACACACACACACACACACACACACACACACAAAGTGGCTTGGGATTAGAACCCAGGTAGGCTGACTTCAGGGGTGATGCTCTTAATACCCCTATTGCATGTGATGATTATTTGAGGAATGAATGAAGGAATGAGAATAAAGCGTATAATTAGTCATCTACTTTAGAATTATTAGATAACTCTTTTTCATCTAAAAATGGAGTTTGAAGTTCAGTTCTTAAATAAGGTACCCTGCATATGGACTCTTCTCGTCTGTTACCAGCACTTTGCACACTAGCAGGGGAATCTGCTTCATCCTGCTGACAAAGAAAGGCTTTAACAGGAAAATGAGGGTGAGCTGCTTTGGCCCTGCCAGGCTCTGGGGGCACCAGTCTGAGTTAGTGGCCACTAGTTCAGGGGACCTCTCAGGAGCTAAGAAAGGCATACCCTCCCAATAGCCTCTGAAGGAATCTGCTTACCTCTATCATTTTCCCATGAACCTGGGAGGCCCCTGATTTGAACTTGGCTCACAGGACCTCTGAAATCAGAACTGTACCTTTCTTTGACTATAAGTCACCTTGACCCACAAAAGTCCACACTCCAGAGATGAATGATCACAGACAAGTCAGTCCTGCTTGAGGTTCTTTTCCATGACTGTAAGGGGGGTTGGGCAGCCCTTCTGGGAAAAGTATACTGGGCCAGTGTCTGCAGGGACCCACCCCACTCCCTTTGAAAAAAACAGCTGAATGTTATGGCAATTTAGTAATTACAAGAGTTCATTTTTGCTATCTGTAGTTGTGGTTACTAATGTAACAGAGCAAAGCAATGATGCAGCCTTCAGAAAAGCATTTATATCTGACTCTGGGATATATAAGATTTTGATTTAAGAAAAGAATAGTCTGAAGGGCTCTATCAACAGTGGTTGATAGATGGTAAACTGAATTTTTTGGAAAGCATTTTGAAAATATATATCAAAGTCCTCCTTAAAAACATACATATCCTTGGATCTGGCAAGTCTACTTCTATGACTATGAATTTATGTTAATCAAATAATAGGTAGGTGGAGATTTATATTCAAGGATGATCAGTAGAATATTCATATAAGCAACTCAAGGTTCAACAACAGAGAATTTGGTTAAATAAATTATGGTTTAATCATATGAGACAAACCATACAACTATTGAAATAACAACAAAGATTAATATTATTGCCATTTAAAGGTGTTCACCTTTTATTAGATTTATAAAAACAATAGGTGTAGCATAATCCATTTTTCTTAAAAAAAAAAAAATAGAAAACTTCTGGAAGGATATCCAATAAATGTTATCTCTGTGGAATGGGATTAGAAATGTTTTAAATTTTCTTTTAGTTTATTTGTATTTTCTAATTTTCTATAATATAATTTTTTTGTTATCTGAAATTTCAAAACTAAAAAAACAAAAAACAAAGTAGACATCACTAGGCTCTGTCCTGTGCACTCCATGATTAATTGCTTTGGCACTGCTCATTCTGCTCTCGTGTGGATTTGTTAGAGTGTCTGTCATTAGGAGGGAGAGGAGCTTGGCGGCCCTGGGCTGGAAGGCCTTCATGGGACCATGAACAGACACTTGTTCTGCTCTCTAGGATATGAAATGAGGCGTTGCAAGGCTGTAGAAATTATTCAAAGCCTTGCTTGTAGTGGGTTGGAACCTTGCCATATACTACTGCATGAGGAAGTTTTATTTTTTTTGAATGTTATAATTCTATTTAATCTTGAAAAAAAATCATTATTCTTCTAAAACAGCCCAGGGCTGGCCCGTATGGGTTTGAAAACTCAGACAATATATATTTTGGTCCTTCAGTATCATCAGTTACAAAAGGAATTCTAAAATGTGCATTGTGGGTCCAGTAGAGGAAAATAAGCCCAGGATGTGGCAATCAGGAAGAGAGACAAGATCTCAGGATCTCAAGCAAAAGAAGTCTGTAAGATAGTGGTGTTCCAGAGACTCCTGAAATGGCCAAGGGCCAACAGTGCAGCAGGTCTTTAAAAAGCGAAAGCTTTCTCAATCTGGAATCAGAAAGTTTTTTCCACTCTGTACATATCAAATCACAAGCAATAAATCACATGTAAGAAGCTCCCTCCCTAGCTGAGAGTTATTAATGCCAAAGTATTTATTTTTGTTGCTGCTTACTCTCTCTTCTGCCTATCAAGTTTTCAAAGTAGCCAAGAGTTTCCTTTGCAACTGGGCAAAAGCAAATCATGTTTTTGTTTTTGTTTTTGTTTTGGTGGGGGGGCACAGTACTAACAAGGGATATTAGTTGAAAAATCCCGGAGAAGGTACTTAGATCTATTATGTCATGTTTGAGTAGGGAGAGAATAGACATGGCCCTCTGGAATTGGAAGACAGAGAGCTATCAATGAGCATTCGAGGACCGTATAATTTTGAAAATGGACTTCCTTTTCATTCTTCTTAGGCCTACCACAGCACGAGTCATGAATGGAAACTGCTTGTTGATGAATGAGAGTGTTCCCTGAAGAACATTTGGTTTCCAGCTCCCATGAAACTTTTAAAAGCGATGCATTTATTATTTAAGCAGGATGATGAATGCAGGTTCTCTGCTCTTGCAACAGGTCTAAAAACATCACGATAGTGAGGTGCTCTAGAAATCACCAGAGGCAGTCACCCAAGATAAACCAACCCTTTGGGTTTCCTTCAGGAAATAGAACTAAATGATTTGGCTTCATGACTCTGTTTCTACCTGAGAAGTATTTGTGTGTTCAGACAAATAAAGAAATGTAGTTTATGGGTGTCTCCATAGAAAGCTAGCCACCAGAGTGCACAGGAACCCTTGTTTGTGCTTTTAGTGATGGTTTAGGGACTGGAGAGACTCCAGCTGGGTTTCTGACAGGAGGGCAGCATGTAGGAAAAACAGCCCCCTGGTCTGCATTTCAGCCTCAGCCCGAAGCCTGATTGCCATGGTGTGAGGGGACGGCTGTGGCCCTCTTCCTTCCCTAAGCCCAGTTGTAGAATATCTCTGCCCCGTGCATTTTGTACCCCATAGGGACGTATCATACCCCCCACACATACTTTGCGTAGCAGCGCCTGGAAGAAAGAACATTTAAAATGTCCCTGAGGCATATCATAGTTCACGAGTTAAATGTTCACCAGTTCAATTAAATTAAAGAACTTAAGTTTTAGCCAAGGACCCAAGTTAGGGACGTGTAGTCAAGCAGCATTTCACTATAGTGGAAAGTGCTTGGTTTGTATAAGGAATCTCCCTCACAGATCTTACTGGCTGTCACTTAAAAGGGATAGTGTGAATGATCTTCTCTTAGCCTGACCAACTTCCTTGTCATCTCAGCAATTGGATAAGGGATGAACGCAGGGACCAGTTGCCACAGCAACAGAATCTTCGAGTAAAGGTGATGAGAGAAATAATTTCTCTCTGAATGCTAATGGGTTGTCACTTTCATTTTGAACTGGCTGTTTCCCACTGTTTTCCTGATTGCCCATAAAGCCAAAGAGATTATTTACAGATTAAGGGCTGCTACTTGATCTGATCCTCTATGTCCTTAAATTTATGCTGTATCATCAGGCAAAGAAGAAAAGAAATTTTTTCAGCAAATGCTGTAGGTTATGTTTTCAGAAATTTAAGGTCTGTGACTTTTACTCCAGAGAAGTAAGCTTTTTCCATAGTAACTAGAAAGTCATGCTTCGAGCAGAAACCATCTAGTGTTGAAAGCCAGCCAGCCATTGTCTGTAAATTACTTGCCCTGCATAGCCTGGCTTTGGTCGCAGGTGCTGAGCCTGGGGTGGGCTGTGAGAGGTGGCTCTCTTCACTGAAAGGCAGTGGTGAGATTGTGAAAGAGATCATTCAAAGAAAATATCTACATGTGACACTATATGCTTAAATCCTAGAAGTCACTTGGAACAAAGGATTTCAGTTTTTCTCATCATTTTCTCCAAGCCACAAAGTTAAAGACCCCATTCACTAACACAAGTAAAAGATTATACAAGTTTTTCCCACTTTATTACTTGTTGAGTAAATTGTGATTGGGTGATGGGATAAGGAGTTAATTTCAATGTGGGTCATTCTTTCATTTCTTATAGAATAAAAATTCTTATTGGAAAAGCGTGGGGTGAATTATTCATGAGTCGAATTCTCTAGATTAACTGGGGTTGAGCCACAGGTCTGTCATATAACTCATTAAGTCTCAGTTTCCATAAAAATACGGACAACAACTCATATTAAAGAGTGTTGATGAAATTAAATGAGATAATGCATGGGAATTGCTTAGCACAGTGCCTGGCATATTTGGCTGCAAGAAAAGTTACATGTTCTTTTCTACTGTTTAATTGAAATGTAATTAACAGAGAGTGTTATATTGGTTTTAGGTGTACAAGATAATAATCCAATAATTCTGTGCATTTTTCAGCACTTATCAAGGTAAGTGTACTTTTAATCCTTTCTATTTCACCCACCCACCTCTGGCAAGTATGAATTTGTTTCCTATATTTAAAATTCTGGCTTGTTTGTTTGTCTCTTTTTTTCTTTGTTCATTTGTTTTGGTTCTTAAATTCCACATACCAGTGTGATCAGATAGTGGTTGTTTTCTTTCTCTGACTTATTTCACTTTTATACCCTTTAGGTCCATCCATGTTGTTGCAAATGGAAAGCTTTCACAATTTTTTATTGTGTATATATACCACATCTTCTTTATCCACTCATCTATGGTGGACGGGTTGCTTCCTTGTCTTGGCTATTGTAAATAATGCTGCAGCAAACATAGAGGGCTTATATCTTTTCAAATCAATGTCTTCGGGCACCTGGGTGGCTCAGTGGGTCAAAGCCTCTGCCTTCAGCTCAGGTCATGATCTCAGGGTCCTGGGATCAGGCCCCAAGTCGGGCTCTCTGCTTGGCAGGGAGCCTGCTTCCCTTCTTCTCTCTCTGCCTGCCTCTCTGCCTACTTGTGATCTCTGTCTGTCAAATAAATAAATAAAATCTCAAATCAATGTCTTCGTTTTCTCTGGGTAAATACCCATAGTGGAATTCCTGGGCCATATGGTATTTCTAGTTGTAATTTTGAAGGAACCTCCATACTGTTTCCCACAGTGGCCACACCAATTTGCATTCCCATTAACAGTGGAGAAGAGTTCCTTTCTCTCCACATCCTCACCAACACTTGTTATTTCTTGTGTTTTTGACATTAGCCATTCTGAGAGATGTGCGGTGATATCTTATTGTGGTTTTGATTTGCATTTCTCTGATGATGAATGATGTTGAGCACCTTTTCATGTGTCTGTTGGCCATCTGGATGTCTTCTTTTGAAAAATGTCTACTTAAGTTCTCTAACCATTTTTAATCGGATTATTTTGGTGTTGAGTCGTATAAGTTCTTTATATATTTCTATTTTCTTTTTTTTTTTTTTTGAGATTTTATTTATTTATTTGAGAGAGAGAAAGAGCATGAGCAGGGGGAGAGGCAGAGGGAGAAGTGAACTTCCTGCTGAGCTGGGAGCCTCATTCAGGCTGTGATCCCAGGACCCCTGGATTATGACCTGAGCCGAAGGCAAATGCCTAATTGACTGAGCCACCCAGGCACCCCTATATTTCTCTTTTCTTGGCATAAAATATCTCTGATGCCCTTGAGTTTTGGATAAAAATACTGTCTAAAATACAGAATTATGAAGAAGTTTAGCAGTATCTATCCCAAATAACAGGGTCCATAAGACTGAAGCAATGCCTAACTAGCTTCTTTCTTCTGCTCTGAGAATGGCTTGCAAGCAACAGTGCAGTTTGGATTGATGCAAATATGTTTTTAAAATAAAATTTGTTCTTGAATACTAAGTAAGCATCTGCTGAAAAGGGGAGAATTTTTAGTGACATGGAGAAGTCTTTGATATACTGTTAATTGGTTATAAGACAGTAAGTACAGCATGGAGGAGAAAAGAATATATGAGAATAAAATACACACCACACACACACACACACGCATGCCCTTACAAACACACACACTGGAGGAATCTTCTTAGAAATATTATCTATTAATATTAGTAGATATCTCTGGATCTTGGGATCAAAGTGATTTTATTTTTTATTTTCATCTTTTCCTTATTATTCTCTAATGAGTATATACTATTTTTTACAGTTAAAAAAATGGCCACTTTAAAAATGAAACTGGGGGGTGGGGGTGCCTGGGTGGCTCAGTTGTTAAGCATCTGCCTTCTCACGCTGGGGTGGTTATCCTGGGGTCCTGGGATTGAGCCCCGCAGCATCGGGCTCCCTGCTTGGCAGGAAGCCTGCTTCTCCCTCTCCCCCTCCCCCTCCTTGTGTTCCCTCTCTCACTGTCTGTCTCTCTGTCAAATAAATAAATAATAACTTTAAAAGAAAAAAATGAAACTGGAATTGACCCTAAAATGTGAGTTACCCAGAATCTTCCCGTCTTTTCCTTTCTGAAACCACACCTGTGGCTGGAGAGCAGTAGCAGAAGCTCCTTTATGGGCTCGCCTACTCGTCTGGGGCCTCATTAAAGTTTCCTCTGGTCCATCTGAGGGTTTTGAAGGGACGGGGGGTGGGAGGTTGGGGTACCAGGTGGTGGGTATTATAGAGGGCACGGATTGCATGGAGCACGGGGTGTGGTGCAAAAATAATGAATACTGTTATGCTGGAAATTAAAAAAAAAAAAAAAAAAAAGTTTCCTCTGGTTTTCAGAAAACCGTGAAGTCGGCTTCTCCTGCTCATGGTCTCAGAGCCCAGGAAGACTGAGTCACAGGTTTCACCTTGTCATCTTGAAGTCTTTCTCGAATGTATCCTCTTTGGATAGGGCATCCTGTCCCTTTGTGCTGATCTCTGTACCATGTCACTTGAGCCCCAGCCCCTCCCGACTGCTCACTGCAGCTCTGCGGGCAGGGAACACTCACCCCGGAGTCTGCAGGCAGGTGGAATGGAGCTGCGCGGGCAGCTGTAAAGGAGTCTCTTTTCTTCCGCTCCGGGGGCTGGGCAGTAGAGACTGGAAAAGCCCCCTTAGAGGGAAGTGATGCCTTTGGACTCAGAGGAACACTTGGACATGACAAGAGTTTACCTTTCCAAAGCGACACTTTGAGCTCCCCGTGTTGAAATCCAATTACTTTCTAGTAGTGACCTCGATCTCGTTCCCGTGGAACACTGTGAAAGGGCCGCCTGCGGCACCTAGGGAACATCTGTGCTGCCTTTGTGAACGTGAGTCAGCCCAGAGTTAGTCGTGAACTCAGAAGTCCGCTAATGAGACAAGGCGGTTAGTGTGACTGTTAAGAAAATAACCCGATCCATTGGTTCCAGGTCGCAAATGTTTTCCCATGACTGCCAATTACGGCAGCTTTTCTATCTCACATTGAGAAAACACAATCTCAGGAAAGGAAGGAATTTAATGTGTTGACATGGGTGGATGACTGCTGTGGAAACATTTTAAAAATTAAGGAAAAAAACCCTATTCAAATAGAAATTTTTGTTTCCATAGTAGACATTTCAGAGGGCCAGGTAGGAAGCAGTTTTCTTCTTAGATTAGAAAATGCATTACCCTAGGATCTGGGGCATGCCCTATGTGTTATCGACAGTAACAAATTAACTGAAAAGTAGCTCTTGCCCAAGAGACCTGCAGCTGACTCTTTGGCGAAATGTGACTTTCTGGCTGCTTTGGGAGCACCTTCAAATGATGGAATGTGGAAATGTCTACCACTGAGCACACTGTTAGGACCCCACTGAAAACTGTCGCACTGGGCGGGGGCAGAATGTTGCTGGGAGGCCTGGAGGTGAGAGAAGGAGGGATTGATTTAGGAAGGAGCTGGCGGGAGGGATGGAGAGGAGGCGTGGAGGTGAGCCGTGACAGCAGAGTGAATGAGGCACACACAATGTTTCAGCAGCGATCTGGCTGTGGGATTGGATCATTGAGAAGTTTAGGGCTGGGTGGAAGGTATTAATCCCAGAAAAGGGAAGCCTGGAGAAAGAGCTGGTTTGGGTGGGCAGTAAGGAGAGGAGAGTTTCACATCTGACAACTAATTTGGGATCCTAGTGAGATAACCAGTCAGAGATCTCTAGCAGGCAAACTGAGAAAGTATGTTTGGAACCCATCAGAGATGCTGGCTAGAAGGAGATATGGTCATCACCCATATGACAGTTGAACAATTGGGGGATATGAAAATGTCGTGCGAAGAGTTTAGAAAATTTAAAGAAGATGAAAGAAAACTTTTGGAGCAGGACATGGAAGGAAAATTGGCAAAGAACCCCTACCTCTTGGCTACTGATATTTTTGTCACTAGTCTCCTAGGTTTAAAACTTTAAATCCGTTTTTAACTCTTCCTGATCTCTATATTTCCATATTTAACTGGTCACCAAGTCCCATTGATTGAGGTGACAGAGTCACCATGAGGTGACTCACATTATTTTTCCCTCTCTATATAAACAGAGCAACTACTGCAGTTCTCGCTAAGACAGACCACGACAGAAATCAAGAAGGAACCCAGGCGTAGGAACCCTAGAACATTGCACCAGCCGAGATCTATTTCCTGTATTCCTTTAATCTTTTCTACCTTTCAATACCATTTCTAGAATTGTCTGTCTAAAGCAGAGCTGTTATGGTGTCACTGTCTCAATATCTTTCAGTGATTTTTCTTGGCTTACAAGGTAAAATTCATATTGTAGGCATCCTCTTCAAGATCTTGTGTAATTTGGTCCCAATTCACCTTCCCAATGGTATATTTTTACCACTCTCACATTAGTATCTGCCACCCCACACCAAGCTATTTACCATCCCCAAACAGACCATGCTCTAATCCTTTGCTTGTGCTGTACGATCTGCTCCTGAGGAGATGCCATCTCCCTTGCAACTGACTACATCTGACATACTCCTTGTCTTTGAGACTCAGTGGTCCCTCCTTCAGGCAGCTTCGTTTGGCCCTCATTCCTGTCCTTTGCTAGAGGTATTATTTTCCTCTGCTGTGTTCCCATTTTATTCATTAAAGGTGGGCATAATGTACCAAATCTATAATAGTCACCTTTCCAAACCTGAGAAACTCAAGGGAAGGAATTGTCTTTGATGTCCTCAGTGTCTCACAAATTGCCTGATTCATAATTGAGGTTCAAGAAGTGTTTTGTGGGGCGCCTGGGTGGCTCAGTGGGTTAAGCCGCTGCCTTCGGCTCAGGTCATGATCTCAGAGTCCTGGGATCGAGTCCCGCATCGGGCTCTCTGCTCAGCGGAGAGCCTGCTTCCCTCTCTCTCTCTCTCTGCCTGCCTCTCCATCTACTTGTGATTTCTCTCTGTCAAATAAATAAATAAAATATTTAAAAAAAGAAAAAAAAAAGAAGTGTTTTGTGTATTAAATGAAAACATAGAATGACCTTTTAGAGGTATAAGAGGACAACCATGTTCACATCAGCATAACCAAGGGAATAGTGCTGAAAAAGAGAATGGGCTTGGCTGTGGGATCAAATGATTTCCAAGGTGGGAAGTTTCTTGAGTGATGGTGACCTCCACTATCTTGCCACCCACTCACCCCTTAACGTCCTGCAGCCAGGGTTCTGTTTCCACATCTTGCTGTAGCTGCTCTCTGGAAGCGTATCACTACTGATAGAATAACTGCCAAATCCAACAGATTCACCTTCTCCTTTCCCCATGTCTTCAGCAATGGCAATTTGGTAAGGTTAAGCAAAGTGGAGTGATAATAAATACTCCTGGAACTGGGGAGGTTGTTCAATGGTTCGATGTTATAAAGGTCACCTTTCTGGATGCTGATGATAGGTACCAGGTAGCAAGGGTTTGAGTTGGGGATGGACCTAACTGTCAGTGGTAAAGTCATGGAGGGAAGTGGGAAAGGGCACGAGAAGTAAGCATGTGAGGGCGTGAGGATTGGTGGTGAAGGTGAGGAGAGAGGCTGTCCAGTAGGGACAGAAGAAGTATCGTTTGAACAGGAGCTATGGCGGAGCACGGGGCATGCAGAGTATGCTCACCCAAGGAAGTGGCTTGATTGAGGGGAGTCAGGTTTCAACTGTGGGGAGAGCTGGAGGGAAACATGGGTTACCATCATGCTAGAACAGGCATCTCACAGGGCAACATTAAAGGCTGGTGGGGAAAAGGACAGGGAAGGAACGGACTTGGAGTAGAGCTGGATGAGACAAAGCTGTTGGAGGACAAACCAGGAGGCAGGGTTTGCTCCTAAAGCAGCAAGGAGAGTTCAGTGGATTTAGTTTTTTATGTTTTTGTTTAAAGGAATGATGATTGTGTGACTTTCTTTGACTGTCGTTTCATAAAAGCTTAGACATTTGAGCCTAATCTCAGAATATAGGACAGTTCTTTAAATTGTATATAATTTTCACATACAATTGTATTTTTAAAGATTATATATATTTATCAGGAAGTCACTATATTATCATGATTTTTTTTCAGTTTGATATATAATAGTAAAGATCTTGTCTATTCAATGACACACTAGCAGTCTAACCTTGGGACAGTTATTTAGTCGTTCTGTGACTTGGTTTCCTCTTCTATAAAATGGGGATAATAATAGTAGCCATCGCACAGTCTTACTGTAAGGATTACATGTGTTAATCTTATGTAGAGTAGTTAGAACAGTACTTGGCACATGGTGGGCAATCGGTAAATCTTAGCTATTATAACTACTTTCATCAACCAGTACTTGGGGATAAAAAGGTCAAAATAATTGGGATAAAGGAAGCAGTGGTGGAATAGTAGATTGAAAACAGGGATTAGTGATAAAGAAAGGAAATTTTGAGAGGCAGAATTTTGGTGCTGGAGGACTTTTTAGGATGAACCATTTGAAGGCTCCCGGTGGAATATTGCAAATTTGCCTTCCTAAAGGATTGGCTCATCTTGATGGGCTCTTGAAACTATTAATTAATTAAATGCAAGATCCAGCCTCCCTCTTTTCCCTGCCACAGGGACTCTCTGTCCTCTGTAGGTCTTGTGCTGTTTCCTCCTTCAAGATACCTACTGTATCCTATCTCAGATTGGTTTCTGAGTGAACATCTCATCTTTCCAGATAAGAACTTCCATGAGAACATGGACTTCCTCATTGTACACACTTTGCACCTAACACAGGGCTTTACATGTTGGTCATTATTTATCGACTGAATGAATAAAATACCACCTGAGACCAGTACATCTCTCAGTCCTTCCAGTGTTTGTACTTCTTCACTAGGTATTCGAACACCTTGTAAGAGACTTAAAATAAGTGGCTTATTTAACTTTGTCTCCCAGAAAAAGTTTAATGGTACCCACTTTATCTGACATTAATAGGCAATGCTAGATTTCTCAATAAATGTTACCGTCTTTTAAATGCTAAGACTTAGTTTAGCTGTATGTATAAACAATGTAAGATAATATTTTATGTAATCTTTTCTAAGTGCACATGTGTCCTTGGCAAAGAGACTTTGTCATGCTGTGTTGCTAACTCAAGACCATTATTGTCAACATCAGTGATTTCCTTTCAAGTCTATTGAGCTATGTGAAATTGGTCCTTTGCTACATTTGAGTTCTTCTGTCTGATTTTCATGGGGAAGCATTGAAAACTAAGGTTGCTGAGTTTGGAAGATGCCATTGTTAGTGTTTGCTCTAATACACATGCCTTCGCTAGCAACATTTAATCCTTCCAGTGTGCTACCTCTAATTGCAAGAGAGGCTAAGAAATGTAGCCTTTATTCTGATGTCTATATGTTCCAATAAATATTAAGGGTCTTATTCATTTATTCACTCAGCAAATTTTTATTTAGGATCTACTATATGCTGGACACTATTTTAGGTGCTTGCGATATACTGGTAACAAAGAGTTCGGCATCAGAGATAGAAATCTGGAGCTGTTGGCATAGTGTTTCAAGCCATGAGACTAGATGTGGGATCTCCAAGGGATGAGGGTAGATGAAGTGGAGGGAACCAAGATGAGAGCTCTGGGGTGCCCCTTTATTAAGAAGCAAGGAAGAAATGGAAGAACCTGCCAAGGATATTGAGAAGGGGTGACTAGTGAGGAGAACCAAGAGGGGAGGACGGGCACTAGTGGACAACTGGTAGATTTTGCCACAGGTGAGAAACTAGCTATCTGTGCACTTGTTAGAAGTGAGTGAAGGGGCACCTGGGTGGCTCAGTGGATTAAGCCTCTGCCTTCGGCTCAGGTCATGATCTCAGGGTCCTCGGATCGAGTCCTGTATGGGCTCTCTGCTGGATGGGGAGCCTGCTTCCTCCTCTCTCTCTGCCTGCCTCTCTGCCTACTTGTAATCTCTCTCTCTGTCAAATAAATAAATAAAATCTTAAAAAAAAAAAAAAAAACAGGGTGAGTGAAAAAGTTCAGTAGAACCCAAGAGGTTTCCCTATGGCTAAATTTGTAGGAAAAGTATGTGAGGCAACACAACAGTACTAAAAATAATAACACTAAAATTAACAATAAGACCACTGAGCATTTTTACTATGTGCTTTATATTTGTACTTCCGCCATCAGACAAGGGACCTGAAGCACAGAGAAGTGATGTAGCCTGCCCAAGGCGCAGGTGCTATGGGTCACACATCTTATGTGGCTGCTCAGAGGGGCTGCCTGTCTAGGCTGGAGCCCCTCAATTATATTCTAACAAGGGAGACTACTGGGTGGGATTCTGAATTAAATGATGTGCTTCGATGCAATGGGTTTTTTTTTTCCATTTTTTTTCTTTTGCCTATTAACTCAGTTGATAGACCCACATGCTGAGTGATTAGTTTTTATGTTCAAGTGACTCTGTAGGAGATTTTTTTTAATACTTGCCAGACAATTACTTTGAAAATTCCCCCTAAGTTAGTCCCCAATTAGGACATATTCAACTTATCTCTATCATGATATCTTTTTAGATTGATCTTGGTGCCTTTGAAATAGCTGATAAATGTTCTTTCATCTGGGGGAAGTTACTAATATTCACCCTAAACTTTCCTTTTTCTCTGCGCTCCCTCCCAGCTCTCCCACAGGCATTGTCTAAGAAATATCACTTAAGTGTGCTTATCATTTCTATGATTACCTCTGACTTCAAAGATAATAAGTTCCTGGGAAGTGGAATCTGGGAGTTTTGAAGTGCCTAAGACATTTCTCATACTTCTTTTTCTTGGCTATTTCAGTTTACATCCCAGTATTTGGAGCTTTAGGGGTTTGGTGGGGAGCAAAATGTGGGGCACTGTGGAAAAGATTTGGGGAGTGAAAGAGACAGAGATTCATTTGAAATGCCATGATGATAGAGTAGAGGTTGCCTTTTAAAGTTCTGTAGAAATAGGCTTCTCGTGTGCCTTGATATATGTGCCATACCGATTAAAGGTCTTAAGGAAAAATTTGGCCTGTGCTGTATTAACAAAGGCAAACTCTACTCACGTCTACCAACAGCTGAATGGCAGATTCTTGTGGTAACATTTCTGAATTATAAACGATGCCATAAGAACACTTGTAATTTGCGATGTCATCCACTAAAATAAGAGACAATTATTGAAAATCGTATTTGCTAATATTTTGAGAAACTGGAATCTAATGTTGCTAAATCAAATTCCTATGGATTCCTCAGGGCACTGAGCACATTATAAGATTTCACTGTGCTCTGAGCATGTCCTCATTAAGACTGCCGGCTTCTGCATGTTCATGGCACCCCTGGGAAGTTTATTGACTTAATGCTGCCAGTAAAAAGTCATGTTTTCCTAGCCTTCCTGGTACACTGGCCTCCCCGATAGGTCTGCAGCCAGTGTATGTGTTAAGTTAGGTTACAGCTGTATGTCTTTGGCACATTCATGCCAAAGGAAGGCAATTAGAAGTCAATGTTTAATATAGCTACCGAAAAGTGTAAATATCTAAATAACCTTGCCACAATGAGGAATGCTACCACAGATCAAGGATGAAGGTACCGAAGGATAGGACAGTCAACAGCATTAATGTTTTAGACTGATGCTCCTACGGTTTGTGTTTTCGTCAGTACCATCACTATTATTTACCATCATACTTTCAGTAGCAAGTGGTAAAGAGCTCCCACTGGGAGCCAAGCACTGGGCACAAATGCTGTACTTAAATTATTTGATTTTATCCTTACCAGATCTTATAAGCGAGGTCCTATCATTGATCCCCTTTTACAGATAAAAGAACGAAAGTTCCTGGTTGTTTATGGACTATGTTTGTAGTCACGTGGTAAGAAGAGACTGAGCTGGACCCAGAATCAGATGAACTCATGAGACTTTACTGTTAATCATTGTGCTGTACTGCCTATTTTCTGGCAAAGTCATAAATCCGAGGGGGAACTATATCAATTTAGTATCATTATAAAACCTTCATTCATCTATTCCCATCTAGCAGTTTGAAAGAGTTACAAATTAAGGAAAAAATTTATAAAGATCTTAGAAGTTGGCAAATTTTTGGTAATAATTGTACTTACCCAGCATGGGGCATATTTTTTAAAGCTTCATAATAAAATTATAAGGTAGATCTCATTCCTTACCAATAAAGAAACAGAGAATCAGAGATTATTTAGATTGCTCAAGGTCATCTAGCTAGCAAACAATGGAGTCACACAGTGCTTAGCTGTGAGCTTCTATCTACTTGATTCCAAATCCTGGGCTCTTTCAGCTACCTCCTACATCCTCTATTCAGTGTGTGTGTGTGCATGTGCATGTACACACGTGCGTGTGATTTTTATCTCTAAGAATAATGTGTTATATAGAGAGTTTTCTAGGAATATTCTACTAGTTTTGTAAAAATTTGGCTATTAAAAATTCTCTGATTTGGAATAAGCCTCAAAGGTTAATTTCTTGGACCAGCAACTCATTTGATGCTTCAGTGTTTCCTGCAGTCACCCCATCAAATGAGTCTCCAGGTTATTTTCGAATACTTCAAATATTGGACAGTTCATTGCCTCCAAAGTAGTCCCCATATATTCTGACATTTCTTACTAAAGAACTTTCATCTGTGCCTTCCCATTTCTCCCCTCTGTTGGTCCTGGTTCCAAACCTTTGAAATGTACAGAACAAGTCGAATGACTCTTCCACCAGAAAACCATGTTAAGTATTTAAAGATGGCTATCATGGTCCACCTTACATCTCGTCTTGGCTTCAGGGTACAAACTTCTCCTGTGGTCTTCAAGAATTTTTTCTGAGATATAGATTCAGGTCTTTCTTGATTTAATTTAATCTATTGATTAGGTTAATTAATCTCATCTTCCTTGAAGGATCTCTATTTTGGCTATATCCCTCTTAAAACACAATGTCTGGGATTAATCGCTGTTCTCAAAGTGAGTCGTACCAGAGCAGACTAATAGCACAGGTCTATATCTTTGGCTTTTTCTGGAGATCACATCAGCATCTGTGGTGGCCCCACTCTCAACTTTTTGCCATATAAAGCTGCTAAGTTATGCTTCCAGCAGCCTGTAGATGTGCAGTGGCATTTTGGACAAAAGTATTGAACTTTTTCACTTATCCTTATTCAACTGTATCCACCAATATTTGCCTTTCACCCAAATTCTGTCATTCAACATATTTATCCATCCTCCTATGTCAGTGAGCATCCAGTGTGGGAGACAGAAACTTCTCTAGGCGCTTGCAGCAGGAAGAGGTTTAACACAGTTTGGTGCTTGGAACATCACTGGCAGGAGGGGAAGAATGGATTCTAAGCTGAATCTTCAGAATTCCAAGAATGTTACACAGCTGACAGGCAGACTTGCTACTCCCTTTAAGGCCACCTCTGAAATTACGAATTCAAGAACACAGAGTCCTAGCTGTGATCCAGGAATGAAGATGCTGCCCTATCACAGGTGGGCAGCTCCTGACCCCTGGAAAGATGTAAAGGAGACCCTGTACCACTGCTGCAGCTACATTGCTGCCCCACAGCCTCACATGGCACGGAAACAGCAAATAGGGGCAGAAAGTTGGGATCCGCGTCACTACCGTCTTCCAGACTCTACATGAAACCCTCTAATGGGTGGAATGCAATTTGCACCCAGAATCCTAGCTAAAAGAGGTGTTTTGTTTGTTTGTTTTGGTTCTTCGTCATCTTGAACCAAAGGGAGGTGAAATGGAGTTTGGGAAGCTTAACTTGCAGTATTTATCATGATTCCCAAAAGAATGTGATCCACAAATTTGGTATCACTTGACTTCAGGTGAGTGAGCGTGCTGTGCATGAAGGGTGGAGTGTGTGTGTGTGTGTGTGTGTGTGTGTGTGTGTGTGTATGTGAGAGAGAGAGACAGACAGACAGACAGGAGGTAGAGAGAGAGAGATTAAACAGAGATATCAAGTCATTAATACAAATCTTGGTAGGAGCCATTTGGCATGCCATTAAGATTTTTCTATAGATTAATACCCATGGGTATCCGTCGGCATAAAGATGTTAAATTTGTTAAGATACATCTTGCTATGTTGAAGAGCATCCTACTTGCCTTGCATACTTCAAAGGCCTTCGAGAGGAGCTGCATAAACTTGAACCTGTTGGTCAGATGATTTGGCTCCTGCTCTAAATTTGCAAGCCTCTCGCAGGGGTGGAGGCCTTTCTCTGCATGTTGAATATCCTTTTGTGTTCTCTCACTATGCTGTGTGTCACAGGGTCAGTGGTATTGTATAGCTCCAGGAGGCATTTAGTCACATTATAGTCTATGTTCTGTTCCAGGGGGCAGCATTCACCCAGAATGCTAGGTAGATTGCATTCTTTGAAGTTGTGCAACCTGATGCTGAGTAAACCATTTGCTCATGCTGGTTTGTGATGCAGCTTGGTCAATTTCATGCTACCCAAAGAGCCTAGACCTGCACACATCAGCTGGATGGGTCCGTCCCATTTCCCTCACTTCTCAGTTTGGAGACCTTACTGAAAACAAGATATGACATTAACCTGATAGGGCTCTCGTTAGGTTCTCATCACTTCTGCCTCCTCTTTTAGGTACTCCAAACTGCTCCTGTAATAGTATGTTTCTTGCCCCCACATTAATGTTGAGATATCCAGTATCAGTTCCTGAACTCCACTTTCCCTTTTGGAAAACCAGGTCTATGTTGGTTTATCACAAGTATCTTGCCCATTTGCTCTTCTCCATTTGGAGTAGGCATTGTTGGGGTCCCACTCATATCCCCTCACATCTCACCATTCTTGGTGTGCTTATAGAGTCTTACCATGAACACTTGTGACTTTACTCTTATTGTTTTCTTGTAAGCAGTGGGAAAGGTTGGAATGGTGAAGAGTTAATGACCCAGAAAGAATTTCTAGAGTTGGAGAAATGCCCCACTTTCCTGTGCCTTGGATAGGAGTACTCTGAGACATTTTCATACCGTCTCACAGAGTTCCCTTTGTGCTGGAGCATAACAAAAGTTTCTATGCATCCTCTTTGGTGTTTTCTGTAAGTTTCAATGCCATTAATTCTGAAAGCACCCTGTTTTTTGACACTGTTCCTACAAGCCTGTGACATCCTCTTATGATTGCTTTTGGCCAATTACCCCTTACTCTCTCTCTCTCTTTTTTACTATGCTATTGAAAAATGAACCAATCAGAGAGTACTCTGAGAGAGTTTTAAAGAGGAGAAAAAGTCTAGAAGTACTCTTGGAAATTGTGAACTTCCAAGAAGTACTCTTGGAAATTGTGAATTCTCATTATACTGTGATACCAATTGATTGCTTTAGGAATAAAGAACAAAAAGTTGCTCCAAAAATGTATCTTCCTTCCTTCCTCTCCTTTCAATCAGCCTTACCTAATGGTTTGAGTTGCATGGTTTACCACCCTTGGCTGGAGAAAGGTAGGTGGCTCTAGGATCCTCTCAATCCTGTGAGAAGAATATGGAAGAATATTAATATAAGATCTTTATATACAGGCAAGTTTCAGCATCTTTTAGACAGTATTCACATTCATTTCTACCTAGCTACTAAAGTTTACCAGCTGACTCAGTTTATCCTCTGCTGTTTCATAGTTACTGATTTTCACATATTTTAGTGCTTTTCACTCATACCAGATACCTAACTGCTCTGCTTTACAACTATATTGCGTTCACTTGTCTCATTCTTTGGGTTGTAAGATTTTTGAGGCTTGGTCACAATTGTGTGCCCATTGCCCAGTAAAGAGTCAAGGACACTGTGGGTGTAAAATGCACATATGTTGAACAAAGCCAAGTATGACTTACGGATGCTGCTTGGGAATGACAGGCTTTTCTGTGGGTTGTGTGACTGGCCTTGGAAAGCATAATTGTCCTTGTAAAATCATGGGCCTGTTACTGGTTACTGGGAAACCGACTCAGTGACTGGCATCCTGCCATACTTGTAATCCTCTGGAAATTACATTTTGAGAACACAATCTCCTCTTTATGACAGGCAATTAAATAACATGTGACTAACTGAATATAAATTATACAGGTATTTTGATTTTAAAAATGTTAGGAAGACTTTCAATTTAAAAATATTTTTGATGCTCACTATACATTTATGTTAGTCCACAAAGGACTAAAATTCTTCTTGTCTACAACTGTTCATGAATCAGGATTGGGTAATGGTACTGGGCATGTAGGATTTGGTCTCTGTCTTTCTGGTGAGGCAGGGGTGAGAGTGACAGGATGGACAGGATGGACATCATGGTATTATTATCAAAAATAGGCAAGGGTCTTCATTTGAACTCAATGAGAAAAACAGTGGCCCAAAAGTTTGGGTCAAAACTCTTGTACTTGAGAAAATAGGCATTTCTTCTTTAGGGTCTTTAATGGCATGTGAGCTGATGGTCAAAGTGGAATTGGGGTTTTGTTGGGATAATGAGGATCTTTTGTTGTCCTGACCATACCCCCATTCCCTACCCTGCTTCACCACCATTGCATACTGAATCTGCCACATTTTATAAGAACTTACTCCTAATTAATTTTTCAGGAAATTAGAGTTAGTGCTTTCATCGTGTAAAGCTCTTCAACCTTCATCCCTCGTGAATGACACTTGCTTTCCTTACTGCTTTTAGGAAAGCTAACAGTTTTGGGATTAGGAAAAGATAGAGTCATCAAGGATTTTCCAGACATACTTGAGCATTATAATACTTTGGTAAATAAATAAATAAATTTATTTTGCCACTCGGTTATCTATAAAACCCTAGGTGAAGGCTAAGGAATCATTAGTTTTACTCTTACTTTCCCTATAACTTCTTTTCCAGATTCTATGCTTTTTTTGAATTTTGTCTCCATGGCCTCTGTAGACCTGACCATGAAGGAAGTCTCTCATTCAGATTCTTTGTTCAGTGGTTTGACATAATAGTTGTATGTACATGGCCAGCTATCCTAAATGTCACATATAGCAGAACTGTACTGTTCCAGAATAATCAATCTGTGAACTTTTCTTCATTAGTGAAATTGAACGTACAATTACATCCAAATACATTTTTAAAACTTTGATTTATGTTTCGATAGAGAATACTTAGAAAATGTGAACAGGAAAATTTGCTTATTTTACAAGAGATAATGGAGTTCTATGCCAGCAGAACTATTGATTAAGTTAGAAGTCCAAAGGCAAGCATTTGATGACTTATAATTCAACAAATTACATTGATTTATATGCTTGGGATATAGAGATAAAATATAGTTGCATGGGAAGACAGATAAGTAAACAGAGCAAAACACATTAGTGTGACAAGCTCTATGATAGAGATTAAGTCTATGAATATGTAAAACAAGGACACTGAACCCAGTTGTTAGTTTTAGCAATAAGTCTTTTATTGAGTATCTATTATGTGGCAAACATGGAAGTACTTAATTATTGTATAAAAGATTCATTACAGCTCTAGATACTCATTCATTTTATGACCAAACACCTAGTTGGGGCATTTCATTGTTATTACCATCAAATTATTTATTTAATTACTTTATTTTTTATTTTATTTTATTTTTTTTAAAGTTATTCATTTATTTGTTAGAGAGAGTGAGCACAGGCAGACAGAGTGGCAGGCAGAGGCAGAAGGAGAAGCAGGCTCCCCGCCGAGCAAGGAGCCAGATGCGGGACTCGATCCCAGGACGCTGGGATCATGACCCGAGCCAAAGGCAGCCGCTCAACCAACTGAGCCACCCAGGCATCCCTATTTAATTAATTTATTTTTTAGAGAGTGAGAGTAAGGGGAGGGGCAGAGGGAGAAGGAGAGAGAATCTCAAGCAGACTCCCTGCAGAGTATGGAACCTGACCTGGGGTTTGACCTCAAGACTCTGAGATCATGACCAGAGCCAAAATCAAGAGTCAGATGCTTAGCTAACTGGGCCACCCAGGTGCCCCAGTGAGTGCCACTGGTATCCTTTTCACTGGCATCCTTTTATTTGCAATTTGTCATGAAAGTCAGCAGTGACTTTCTGACATAAAAGTTGGCTAGAATTAGAAGGATACTCAGGTAAATTCATTTCCCCTGATCTAGACAGAGAAGGGAGACATAGTACAATAGGACTTCTGAGCTAATTACTTATGATTATTGGGTGGAAAGCTATGATTCTAAAATCATGAAAGAAGAAGGTAAAAAAAAATTATAATAAAAGCATGCTTTGGCATGGTCCCAGGTTATATGGTATGAACATTTGCAGGAACTTTTGTTTTGCAGTCTAAGTTCCATACGATAATCAGAAATATGTGGCACAGGTTGAACAAAGGAAATATGTACCTAACAAAGCACAGAGACTGAGTTGCAAACCAGAAAAACCCTAGAAACATGTAGTCACTTACTCAGCAGAGCAAAACTACATGTGACCCCAGTGTGGAAGGTATCCTTGGTGTAAGGCAACCACATTTACACATGAGCTTGGTTTCACTGTCAATACAGTATCAACAATGTCAGACAATAATGTGCAAATTATAGCCTTTCAATAAAGGAATGCATTGTCTTAATTTTTTGTTGTAGTCATTGAAAGTGAACAAAAACTAAGCCCATGATAGAATCTTTGCATTTCAAAGTGTAATTTTGACAAGTATCCAAAAGCCAGATCCCAGGGATTCTGAAGATGTTTTATTTCTTTCCAAATCTCCAGTGGCCACCCACCTTTCCTGAGATTCCATTCCTTTCAACAGGCTGGAGTTGTTGTGGGGCCAATATATTCCGTTCATTTCTGACATCCATCAAAATGTACTTTTCTTCACAACACAAGTAGAAACATATTTACAACCTAATAATCATGTTGACAATTTGTTAGGCAGAAATGTAATTCCCAAGAAAAAGAAAGTAACACATTCCTCCTTTTCTCAGATGAAAGCCACACCAAATCTAGTAGTGGTTAGGAGCCCAAGACAGAAAGAAATCAAGGTTCCTATCTTTATGAAACCTGTCCCCCTCATGTTTTCCCATTTCTGATGTCCTGCCTCCTTTTTCTTACCTCTTAACTATAGTTGCTGGAGCCCATTTCATGGAATCACGGAAGTGTGGGGATGAAAACAAACTTAAAGCAAATGGTCCTTCTCCCCTACCCAAGCCACACACTCACTGGGCCCTCTAGGTCACTCCTGATAAGCGAGCATGAAGCCTGTGGCTGAGCGCTCCAGATGAGGAGGAAACATAAACCATAATTCCCTTTTTGAACAACTTTTGTTTGCAGGATCTTCCTTCTCCTCAACCAAATCTACCTCCTCTTTCAAATCTCTTTAAAACACATTTCTTGATCCTAAGTCACCTCCTTGGAGTTATTTCCACATATACAGAATCGCTGGCCTACCAAGCATTTAAAACCAGCTCTTGTAACCTTTCTATTTTTGTTTGATTTCCCCCTCTCCATTTCTTTAGACTTCTGTCATATGACATATACTCTAGCCTCTTCGTGCCCAGATTTTTGGAGAGTGCTCTGCTGGCTTACTGGACTATCAGAACTTTGGTTTTGGGGTATCTGGGTGGCTCAGTGGGTTAAGCCTCTGCCTTCGGCTCAGGTCATGATCTCAGGGTCCTGGGATCGAGTCCCGCATCGGGCTCTCTGCTCAGCGGTGAGCCTGCTTCCCCGCCCTGCACCCCTCCCCGCCTGCCTCTCTGCCTACTTGTGATCTCTGTCAAATAAATTTATAAAACCCTTTAAAAAAGAGAGAGAGAGAGAGAGAGAGAGAACTCTGGTTTTGCTCTCTGGCTTTAGGACTGTGCCCCTCCCCACCCCTTCCCTCGCCCTCCTCGTTTCTAACTTCTAGGTTTCATAGCATGGTGAACTACTTGAGGCCCCGTGGGCATGGCTTGAAATCTCCATTCTCTTCTTTTTGTACATCACTCCAGGCTGTCAAGTTTAATTTTGGTTTTTATTTTGAATCTTGAGGTGGCGGATCTCTATGCCTTTTGTGTCTTTATCCATGTCCATACAATTATAGAACAGGACTGAGACAAGCACAGAATCAAGTAAAACACATTGGCCAACAGGGCAGGCTCACGAGTTTGGAGATTTGGGGTGGAATTCTGGTTCTACCTCTTGTGTGGCCATGGCCAAGTTACTGAACTTCTCCAAGTTTCCATTTCTTCAACTGTAAAAATGGTGTCAGGAATTGTTCCTCCCTGTGAAATGGTTGTTTGAATTAAATGAGATAAAGTGCCTGGCAGCACATGGCCCCCAGTAAGGACTCATAAAACGTTAAGCTGCTCTTGGTATTTCAATACCATTAAAGACCTTTCTATAATTCAATATAGATGCAGTTTTTCAAATATCTATCTTTTCTGGCTTCTGTTGCATTGATGGGAGGCAAAGAGCAAGGCATCCTGGGGCTCCAAGGATGCTGGAAAAATAAATCAAAGTGGATAGCTAGGGTCTGAAGCCCTGGGACTGCTGTTTAGTAACTGAGTGACCTGAGTAGGCATGTAAGCTCTTAGTGTCTCCCTGTGCTCATATGTAAAAAGGGAGTGGCTGTAGCACTGACCCCATACATGGTTGTGAAGATTTAATGAATTAATAAATGTAGACTAGCACCTGGAACATTAGAAATACTCAATAAATCTTTATTATTGCTGTTGTAAGGACCTCAGTGTAGTCACATTTCAAGATTCTTACCAGCTGCTTATTTTGGGGGCAAGTCAATTCTGGGGGTAGTGAGGTATTATGCCAAGCTAGGAGTTGAAGAAGTGGCCCACAGTTTGGGATAGATCTTGGAGAGGAGAGAATCAACTGAAGGTAATCTTAAGTCTTTTAAAAATTTGTTTCATTTGAGTATAAGGAATCTTTAGTTTTAATATCTGGGGATGTTATTATGGCGGTGGTATTACAACAATTGCTATTAATTCTTATCTATTGAATGTAAACCTAAATAAGAATGTAGGAGAAGGTGATTACAGCTTTCTTTTTTGGGAGGTTAATCTTTATACATTTCCCAAATTTTTCAAAATGAGCATGTATTCATTTTATACTTAGTAAAAAAGTTGCATTAAGAATGAAATAAATAATATAAAAGTCTAGCTCTTCTCCTCCCCCACTCCCACAACTTCTTTATTTTAATTTTTTTGTGTAAAATGTATTTTGGGGGGGGTGCCTGGGTGGCACAGCAGGTTAAACCCCGCTGAGTCCTGGGATCGAGCCCTGCATCGGGCTCTCTGCTCAGCAGGGAGCCTGCTTCCCCGTCCCTCTGCCTGCCTCTCTGCCTACTTGTGATCTCTGTCTGTCAAATAAATAAATAAAATCTTAAAAAATGTATTTTTTGTACAAATTTTTAAATTGTCCATGAATTGTCCATAAACACACACTCACCTGGTGTATCACAGATGAATACATATTGATGCAGTTATATGTTTTCAATATATGTTCAATGATAAGTAACTTATAGAATTAAATTCCAATTGTGATATTTGTATACCTGCATCGTGTTTGCTTGCTTTTTTAAATTTAAATTCAATTAACTAACATATGGTATATTATTAGTTTCAGAAGTAGAGGTCAGTGATTCATCAGTCTTATATAACACCCAGTGCTCATTATAGCACATGCCCTCCTTAATGGCCATCACCCAGTTACCCCATTCCCCACCCCCACCCTCCCAGAACCCCTCAGTTTGTTTCCTATTAGTAAGTCTCTTATGGGTCATCTCCCTCTCTGATTTTGTCTTGTTTTATTTTCCCCCTCCTTCCCCACTCTCCTCTGTTTTGTTTCTTAAATTCCACATATAAATGAGATCATAGGATAATTGTCTTTCTCTGATGCACTTATTTCGCTTAGCACAATACCCTCTAGTTCTACCCACGTCGTTGCAAATGGCATGATTTCATCTTTTTGAAGGCTGAGTAGTATTCCATTGAATGGATATATACACATACACCACATCTTCTTTATCCATTCATCTCTGGATGGACATCTGGGCTCTTTCCATAGTCTGGCTATTGTGGACATCGCTGCTATAAACACTGGGGTGCAGATATCCCTTCAGATCCCGACGTTTGTATCATCTTTATATATCCCTAGTAGTGCAATTGCTAAGTCATAGGGTAGCTCTATTTTCAACTTTTTGAGGAACCTCCATACTGTTCTCCAGAGTGACTGTACCAGCTTGCGTTCCCAACAGTGTAAGAGGATTCCCCTTTCTCCACATCCTTGCCAACACCTGTCATTTTCTGACTTGTTAATTTTAGCCATTCTGACCAGTGTGAGGTGATACCTCATTGTCCCACAAACTCTTTAATGTATTTGAGTCCTTATCATGAGCCTTGCTTGTTTCTTTGCTATAACAGAGAACCGTGTACTCCAAGTCACACCCTACTAGGTTATATTTGTGTAGGTTAACAGGTATATGAATTTCTTTTATGCCATTTAGAATTGTAGATTACTTCGTTGAGAGCCCTGGTTATCAATATGTATTTCTGATGAGTGTTTGAAGGACTTAAAATGTTGGTCTCTAAATCCAGATCATGCTTTCATTCTCATTCACAGGAATGATCTGTCCAGAAAATCAAAAGATAACAATAGATAAGTGTGGCAGGAAGAATAGTGGTCCCCCAAGGATATACACACCCAAATCTCCAGAACCTATGCATATGTTACTTACCTGGCAAAAGGGACTTTGCTCATGTGATTAAGGTTAAGGATCTTGAAAAGAGAGGTTACCCTGGATTAACCAGGTGAGCCCAATCAATGACATGCATTCTTAAAAGTGGAGAACATTTCTGAGCTATGAAGAGTCAGTGATGGCAGTGTGAGAAGGACTCACTCATCCATTACTGACTTTGAAGATGAAGTAAGCAACTCTTAGACTAACAAATGTGGGCAAGCTCTAGATGAAAAGGCAAAGAAAAGAATTCTCCCTTAGGACTTTCAGAAAGGAATGCCACCTTGCTGACATCTTGCTTTTAGTCTAGTGAGACTTGTATCCAACTTCTGATCTGCAGAACAGTAAGATAATAAACGTGCCCTGCTTAAGCCTCTAAATGTATGGTAACTTGTTATAACAACAATAGAAAACTAATACAGTACGTCAACACGGCGCAAGTCTTATATAATGAGTATGCATTTTCTCAATGAGATGAAGTTCAAGGAAGTGACGTAACAGTTACGTCTAAAGCTCACTTGTTCGCTGTTCAGGGTATTAGAAACCAAGAGACCTCCATTTATTTACTGTGAGTTTGAAGTTTACTAGACGGTGTTACTGTAGGCAAGTGGAAAAATGATCAGTAAGATTCTTGAGCGAGATGGGCAAGAGGAACCAGCACTAACATGGGCAAAGGGAACTCTGAAAGCTCAACTTTGCCCTCCACTTTACACATGGGCAATGAATCGACACAATGAAGTGGCTTTCAATTTGAAGTCCTAAATAAAAGTCTTATTCCAGTCTGTCCTTTGAAACACACTCACCCTTACAATGGAAATTACAGCCATCGTATAGTTTGGGTTTACGCATACGCATGTGTGAAATACAGCATTTAAAAAATCCTATCACATGTGTTGATTTTATCATAGAAAGATACAGATTTGATGTATTTTGCAGGCTAGAGATGCTAATGATTCACAAGAAGAAATTCGGTAATTAGATTAGGCAGAATGTGTGAGTTTGTAGCGATGTGACCAGAAAAAAGGAAAGATGTGAATGAAAAAGGAGTGGGAATAGGGTAGAGAATAGAACCACAATCAAAATTCTATGAAATATTGCTTAGCAGGAAAAGTCTGGGTTAGATAAACTGCTGAACATGCAAGTGTCCAGTTTTTTACTGCTGTAGACATTTCTTCCAAGTGGAAAGCATAGAGCTATTTGAAGAATTGTCTCTAAACCCAAGGGAAGTGGATTAAACTGCGGATCAAGAGGATTATGTCTGAGATTTAGGAATCTTTGGGGAGAATTTCCCTTTTAATTATTATGAAAATAATGCATTTACATAGAAATAAAGTTTCAAATAGTGCAGAGGACAAAATAAGTCTTCCCATGTGACCTACCCAGGCCCCCGCTCCCATTTTCAATTTATCCCTGCAAGTTCAAAGTTAACCTCTTCTGACTGTTTTTGTGTCTTTCCCTTTTGGTAGTTAACTGCATGATGCCACATATAAACCTTTATCTTTATTCTCTTTCTGTTTTGGATTGAAGAATTTAGCTAAGAGTAATCATGCTCGCCCCCAATTTAATTTTTACTTGTGTTTCTATTTTCCGGTATTCTATTGGCAACTTTCGTAATTTCAAATCATATAGTTAAGTGTCTCTCTCTTGATTTATTACATTTACTTAATGATTTAAAAATAGCTAACATAGGGACGCCTGGGTGGCTCAGTTGGTTAAGCAGCTGCCTTCGGCTCAGGTCATGATCCCAGCATCCTGGGATCGAGTCCCACATGGGGCTCCTTGCTCGGCAGGGAGCCTGCTTCTCCCTCTGCCTCTGCCTGCCATTCTGTCTGCCTGTGCTCGCTCTCTCTCCCTCTCTCTCTCTGACAAATAAATTAAAAAAAAATCTTAAAAAAAAAATAGCTAACATAGTTCATGTTCCTACAGCTCTCTCTGCCTCCAGCCCTCTCTGCCTATGGTTTTTCTTCTTTGTTTTGTGCAAATACATCTTCACCTTTTAAAAAAAACCTCCAAGTTTTTATTTAAATTCCAGTTAGTTGACATACAGTGTAATATTAATTTCAGGTATACAACATAGTGATTCAACACTTCCGTATAACACTGGGGGCTCCTCACAAGTGAGGAGCTCCTTAATTCCCACCCCCTATTTCACCCATCCCTGGCCCCCACATCCCCTCTGGTTACCATCAGTTTGTTCTCTATAGTTAAGAGTCTTTGTTTTTTTAAGAAAAGATCCATGGAGGGAGACTTCACGTATGTATGTATATGTCCGAAAGTCTGTATCTCACTTTTCTGCTCAATTAGAATTTGTCTAGATTTAAGACCATTCTTCTGAACTTTAGAGGTCTTCATCCATCTTTTACATCTTTTTCAAGGTTGCTGATAGGCAGTATCATGTAACCGGATTCTCCTTCCTTTGTAAGTAATTTGGCTTTTATGTCTCAAAATTTGGGCAATATTTTCATTATTACTGACATTCTAGGGTTTTGTGAGCCTTTTTCTTCGATTCTTTTCAGTACTGTCTGACTCTTTCAGTCTGAAGACTGGTCTTTTGGAAGATTTTTCTTCCATTGTTTCTCTAGTAATCCTCTCCCTCTGCTTTTATTGTCTTCTTCTTTAGAAGCTCCTGTTAGAACACTGCTGATTGTCCTGGTTTGTTTCCTTCTTCTTTTTCTTTGCTTTCTTTCCTTCTTTCTTCTTTCTTTCTTTTTTTTTTTTTTTTTTTTTTTTTTTTTTTTGAGAGAGAGAGGACAGAGAGAAAGCACAAGCAGGGGGAGGGGCAGAGAGAGAAGCAGACTCAGTACTGAGCAGGGAGCCTGACTTAGGACTCAATCCCAGGACCCTGGGATCATCACCTGAGCCTAAGGCGGACACTTAACCAACTGAGCCACACTTTGCCTTCTTTTTTTTTTTTCTCTTAAAAATTTTTCCTTGGGGGGCGCTTAGGTGGCTTAGTGGGTTAAAGCCTCTGCCTTCGGCTCAGGTCATGATCCCAGGGTTCTGGGATCGGCAGGGAGCCTGCTTCCCTTCCTCTCTCTCTCTCTCTGCATGCCTCTCTGCCTACTTGTGATCTCTTATCAAATAAATTAAAAAAAAAATTTTTTCCCTTCGCTTCTGCATTTCTTTCTTTCTTTCTTTCTTTCTTTTTTTTAAAAGATTTTATTTATTTGACAGAGAGAGATCACAAGTAGGCAGAGAGGCAGGCAGAGAGAGGAGAGGGAAGTAGGCTCCCTGCTGAGCAGAGAGACCGATGCAGAGCTTGATCCCAGGACCCTGAGATCATGACCTGAGGCAAAGGCAGAGGCTTAACCCATTGAGCCACCCACGCACCCTGTATTTCTTTTTTTCATTTCTACTTTGTCTTGTTTCCTCTCCATGAATTGTATCTGAATCCCCTGGAGTCACTCTCTCTGATCCATGTCTGTCTCCACTCTGGATTATCCATCATTTGTTTCCAATTGTATTTTGTTTTCCAAAAATGTATCTGTATCTTTTTTTTACTTCTTGCCTGTATTCCTTTTAATGGACCAAATTGTATCCCCCGACCAAATTTATATGTTGTAGCCCTAATCTGCAGTACCTCAGAATGTGACTTTGGGAATAGGGTATTTAAAGAAGTGATTAAGGTTAAATGAGGTCATTAGAGTGGTCCTAATATAATATGGCTGGGGTCTCTTTAAGAATAAGAAACTCATACACTGACACACATAGAAGTAAGACCATATGAAGACAAAGGGAGAAGATGGTTATCTATGAGCCAAGAAGAGAGGCTCTCA
Organism: Mustela erminea; assembly: GCF_009829155.1. NCBI lineage: Eukaryota > Metazoa > Chordata > Mammalia > Carnivora > Mustelidae > Mustela > Mustela erminea. Next base: position 106,677,050 of record NC_045618.1, read on the forward strand.
GATGAAATTAACCTTTGTCACTTCAGTCTTGGACTTCTAGCCTCTAGAACTGTGAGGAAATAAATTTCTGTTGTTTATACTACCCAGTCTGTGATATGTTGTTATGGCAGCCCTAGAAAACTAATATTCTTTACATTTTTAGGGCTTCATAGTGAATTTCTTCTTATGCTTCTTTACTGTGATTCAGTGGGTTTGGGGGAGGGAAAGTCAATGCATATTTTCTGTCTTGCAGCTTGAACTGGAAGACCAGAGTTTCCTTTTTTCAAAAAATTATTTATTTATTTGAGAGAGAGAGAGAGAGAAAGCTCATGAAAGAGCATGAGTAAGGGAAGGAGCAGAGGAAGAGAGAGGGGAAACTGACTCGAGTCTCCCTCTCAGTACTAAGATCATGACCTGAGCCAAAATCAAGAGTCAGACACTTAACCAACTGAGCCATAGGAGCCCCCTACCCCCCTCAACACTTTAAAGAAAAATTTACTTATTTATAGAAGACTAGAGTTAATTTTGAGCTGTTATCTGTATAGATGACTGCGTATCTGGAGGTAGGTTAGAAGGCCTGGAGTTTGCTTCATTCTCTGGAATAACTATAGCTACAGCTCTCATTTCTTAAATTTTCACTAGGTGCCAGGCCCTGTGCTAAGGTCTTTACAAATGTCATCTCATTCAATCATCTAAACATCCTGGAGGGAGAATACTGTTAATCCCCTACTTTGTATCCGAGAAAACTGAGGATGCGAGAGGAGGCGACATGCTGACCAGTTGGCTGGGCACGTTGATAATTGAGATCATTCAATACCAGGTGTATCTTCATGATTAGATTTTTATAAAACTTTAAACTTTTTTAAAAATATCATGTTTAACAGTCACTTAAAGGGAGAAATATATAACTGTTATTTGAGGCAATCTGTCATTGACATCCCCTCTACTGCTAAATTAATTGCTAATCTCTCTCTCTTTTTTTTTTTTTAACATTTGGCTAGCCTTCCTTGGAGCGTGAATTGGACAGATTTTCATAGAATTGCTTTTGACTGACAGTTCTGGCTTAATGGTGTGTCTGAGTGAAGAAAAATAGGCAATTCTCCCTTATCTTTTACTCACTTCAACAAAGTTGCATCTATGTGTGAACCATTGAGGTAAAATGAGTATGGTGCTATTCCTCACCCCCTCCAGGAAGGTAGGAAGTGTATAAATAACCCTGAGAGGAGAGACATCCAGTATGGTTTCTTTTCAATCTGTTTCATGGTACCAAAGCTAGAAAAATAATTAAAACTTTACTCTGATCTCATAGTTCCTTGACCTTTAGCTCCTTTGACTTTTCTCTCCATTTTTTTTTTTTTTTTAGTTTTTCAATCCCCAGGACATATCCTAGGTTTTTTATCTCTGGTAACAGTTCTACCTTTGAAGTTTAAAAAACTGTCAGATCTCTTGTGTTCTCTTATTCCACGGATCTCCTCCTCCTCCTCTTCTCCTTTCTCCTTCTCCTCTTCTTCCTCCTCCTCCTTTTTTTGGGGAGGAGGGGCAAAGGTAGAGGGAGAGAGAGAATATTAAGCAGGCTCCATGCCTGACATGGGACTTGACATGGGACTTGATCTCATGACCCTGAGATCATAACCTGAGTTGAAATCAAGAGTTGGACATTTAACTGACTGAGCCACTCAGGTGCTCCCTGAGTCTTCTTTTTGGCTTATGAAATCCCCTGTCATAGTAGGGTATTGCTGTTTTATCTCAGTTTAGCAGTTTTCTTGTGGCTTCTCTTCATTCCAGATTGCTAGTCTGATTCACTTACGTGATTCTCGTAATTTTCTCATATGCTCCCTCAATTCTTTCCCATTCTAATTCTTCCATTCTACACATCCCAAACTTGTACAACGCCATGATTTTCCTTTTGCATTTCTATATCAATTAATTCATTTTTTAAAATAGCTATTTATTGAGCACCTACTTTGCACCAGTTACTGGGTGTAGTGGTGACCAAGATCAATGCATATCCTACCATCAGGGAGCTTATGTTTCGTGGTGGGAGATGGAAAATACATGGACCCACCCAGGCCAGTGAGAACAAAGCTCACAACTGGGAGGTTGGGCCCACTGCACATCTCTGGTTCCAGTTTCAGTGACCCCCTCAGCAATGTTCACATACTTAAGTTGTCTTTGGTTAGCATTGTGTCCCATTCCCTTTGGCCACTACGCTATCTTATGCCCCTTATCTTGCCCCCATTTACTGTCAGCAGATCATCTCCCCTCATAACTTCCTAATAGATCAAGGTTTTCAGTCACAGACTTCATCAGTTTCACAGCTCTTCTCTCTCCAGAGGCCACCTTCTGTATCAACATTTGTCCCTCTCTCCATCTCTTTAGTCTGAGACCATGATATCTCCTTCTTCCTGGTCAAGACAGCTTCTCCAACTCACTGCTTGATCTTGTTTTAGTCTGGTCACAGGACCTTTCTTTATCTTTTTCTCTTATATCCATTATCTTCAACTCCTCCCCATTAGTTTCTTCCTGCCAACAAGAAATAGACTTAATTTTTCACGTTCATCCTTTAATAACAATGGTTATCATTTATATGGCTTATGCTACATGCCATACATCTATTCCTCCTCTAGTCCTCACAGCAAGTCTGCAAGGTCAGTTACTGCTATCTCTTTTTCACAGAATTGAAAACAGGTACAGAGAGAATTCTAGTGATTGCCTCATCTCTCCCTTTTCTTTTATAGGTAAGCTTCTTAAAAGAGTGTGTTCATCCCTATTTGCTTTCATCAGGCTTTTGATTCACTATTCTGTGGTGCTTGGGTCACTGTCCTCTTCCTAATTCCTAAATCCAGGGGACACTTTCAGTCTTAGTGATACATGAACACTACATGTATGTACATGATCAACAATACATGTATTATTATTTAACTTGAAACTTCTTCCTCCCTTGGCTTTCATAATATTGTTCTCTACTTATGTCATAACCATGCCTTCTCAGTCTTCTTCAGAATTCCTTCTTTTATCCCTTCCATGTGTTAGCATTCTCTGAAGTTCTTTTCTCAGTGTTCTCTTTCTTCCCAGCCCCACCCCCTGTCTCTCTTGATATTCAGGATTCTCCTTGAATGATCCTGATCCTTTCTTTCACCCCTAAAACTATACCCTTGGTTCTGACATCATTTATAACAAAGACTGAAAAATATCCAGAAAAATGAGCCCAGTGGAGGTCTATGTTTTCCTTAGTTAGAGTTATTTTGGTGTATTGGTAGGACTCAAGCCAGATGGGGCAGGCTTAAGTGTGGGGAGGAAGTGAGGAAATGGAAAAGGCAAGAATAAACAACTCTTGACAAATGTAGCTATAAAGGGAGGCTATTTTTGAGGCAGGACAACCAAATGCTTTTTTTTTTTTTTTTTTAGTTTGCAAAAGCATGAAAATGCTCAAATAATACTGGCATTTGGAAAGCTCTATTAGAGGGGGCAAGCCTAAAATCCAGGAATGAGAAGAGAATGGCCATAAGAATGGACTCCTGAGTAGAAGGAGAGGGAAGGAAGGTGAGGCAGATGCAAGTACATTTGCTGAGGATTCCCATCCATGGTTCCCATCCATGAAGCAAGGTCACCCAGCTGGAGTGGGGAATGTGCTATAGCCTTCTTTGGAAAATGTAGCTTGCTATAGGGGTTGATGATGTTTTAAGAGTTTAAAGGTTTAAGGCGTTGAGGAGGAAAAAGCATACCACTGACCCTAGGTGCTTGAAGTAGGAGAGGATAAAGAGCCTCATTTGAGGGAACAACATAGAAGTGGATGTCCTTAAGGTGAGTCAGCTTTCAGTTAATGCAAGGAAATGGAGGAAGGTCTTGTAAGGGAGTTTGAGGTTGTTGGAAGCGGTCTGATAACAGAGAGGGGACTCAAGGAACTCAGGGGAGGGAGAGATTAGGTCATCAATTTGAGGACAAGGAAGGATGAATATAATAGTGACAGTAGTGCCTGCCAATAGATTAAAGGAGTGTTGACTGATAAGAACAAGGATGAGAAGAATGGGTGGGTTTAGTCCCGAGAGTCTCCTGTTGGAAGGTGAGCACTGGGCCCAAGGGTGGATATTTTGGCTCCATGAACTTGAGGTAGTTTCAACCTGGTCTCAGAGATTTTAGGGTCGAAGACTTGGAGGATATAGGAGCCCATGGGTTTGGATGTCTGGAACATGAGCCTAGTCTTGTTGTATCTTGTGATTGAAGCGGCCCCAGGTAGAGGGTAGCCTTTGAGACCAGATTATGCCTTATTCTCCTGGGTATCCCAGCACCTAACATAGCACGACATGTGTCTAGACACTTAAAAGTGTCTGAGTAGTGTAAAGAATGAATGATAGAGAGCTGATTCAAACCCCAGTCTGCTGAAACCAGCCTTCCACTTAGAGCACTCTGGCTTTCAATTCTTTGTTCCCAAGGCCTGTGACTAGAGTGCTAAAGGGACATTTCCTCTTGGGTTATGTGTGAACAGCACAAAGTGTTGATAATGTCTGACAGTTTCCCAGGGAGTCTGATCAACATAAACAATCAAGTCAGATATTTCAGGCCGAATTACATTGACTCAATATAATTACTTGAAATCTACTCCATTCCACGTTCCCTAAGGCCTATGGCTTCCCTTCAAAACGTAAAAAACTACAAACCTTTAGGATGAATGCTATACTACAGGATTTGTGACAATGTGCTTGATTAACAGCTGCTACCAATTAGACAGATATCTGTGAAAAAGATAACTCTCCAAGAGCCAACCCATGCATATAAGACATGCCTAACAATTTAAGGCCATGGGAGCAGATGGGTATGGTCTAAAAATATGTTTATGAGATTTTATTTAGGAGAAAAAAGAATATTGCCTTGGTATCAATTGCTACTCTCAGACCATTGACTACAATACAACTAAAAGCCATTTATGAATATATTCTACCCTCATACATCTGCCAAATATGCACTGTAACAAAATAGTATTTTCCTGTTAATTTAAACTTTGGGCAAGCCCTGCTATCAGGAAACACAAATGTGCTGAATCTAAGCCTATAAAGCCTCCAAATGAGGGAGCGATGACTCAAATTCTAAAAAGGATACACGTACACGAAAGATTTACACAGGCTTCCTTCTTTCAATAGTGAGTTTCCCTTGGAGATCTGAAATGCAACCTGATTTTTAAACTTAAAAAAAAATGATATCTATAAAAATGTTCGGGGGGACACATTAGTATGAAGTTAAATATACACACGTATTACAGCGAGAACCCCATTATTCAGTCAATAGTCTCCCACTACTTAAATTTATTAGATTCACTTAGATTTTTTTCATATTCAGGATCCACAATATTTTTTATTTTTTATTTATTTTATTTTTTAAGATTTGAAAAATCTTCTAACTTTAAAATTGATACCTCTTAGAATTACCTCCCATCACTGCGGTAGTGGCATCTGATCTTTTAAAATGCAGTTCCGTGCTGGAGGTCCAATTTATCCCAGTAGATGAAGTGAACCATAACAACTAGATCTGCTCACACCTCATTCGGTAACTGCTCAATTATTTCTGGCAACACACTCAACTTCTCTTAATCCAATCTTCTCTTTTAGAAATGAGCTAATACTATTGGTGGGTTCCTCGCCTCCCGGGGTGTCCAGCATTCCTGAAGTCACAGGTGCACGTGGGGCCACTGCAGACAGTAATCAGAAGCTTTGTTCTCATATGTTCCTGGAGTGATACACTGGGACCTACACTATCTGGGGAAGTGTCTCGAGGCTTCAGAAGGTGTTGATGAAGAAGATAGTCCTTTAAGTTGCTTATCTATGAAAAGGAAGAATGGTCTTAACGTTCCAAGAGAACAGTGTTGTTATAATCATTGTGAAACTCCTGCGAAGTTCTATAACCCTATTCGTGTTTCATTTCAGATACTGAACAACATTCTCTCTTGCTCAGGGGTAATATTATATGACCTTTTGTACTGGAAGGCTAAGGTGACATAAGGGTTTTGATAAATATTTTGATTTCTAAGTTGGTCTCAGTATTCTCCAATGTTTTACTTCCCTAGCTACCATTGCAGATTTCAAATCCACCTTTAAAAAGTTGCTGAATCTGATTTACTTCAAGTCCACAATGTGTCCTTGTATGTAGCTGAATTGCCCTCTGTGAGAAGGAAGACCAGTAGCTTAACCACAGTTCCTTTTAATACTTCCTTTAACAAGGCTTAGTAGCCAATAACCCACATTTACTTTCAGTTTAATAGTCTCAGAAAACTACAGAAAAGTCAGGAGTCAAAATATAGAAGATAAAACTCATCAAACAGTGATAAATCTTGCTAGTCTAAAACCTGCTTTCCCACAAGAAGCTCTTTGTTCTGTGCTTATGTCAATGTTTAGCAGTTTCTGAACCTTCCTGGAGGATAGTCTACCATACTGTGGTGGGGCGGGGGTGTGTGGATTTTAAATAACCATGTAATAGGAACACTGTGTTCCTTGTCTAGGTGGGAGGGAATGAGAAAGTCAGAAGAACGTCTCACTGGTCAGCTAGTGTTGGATCCCACATGACTTACTTGCATCCTGTCCTTTTCCTCTGTCAGAATCCAGGCATCTGCTGGTGAATGGGGTGGGGAGGGGCTAAGTCTCACCTCAGCTGAGTCACGCACACACAGACCCCCAAAGGATGTGCAAGATGTTCTTTTGCTCCAGTAACTGTCTGACCAGTGTAGAGCCTCTTCTCTCCCTGACTTATCTATGTGTCATCCACAGGTCTGGGGCTCCGTTCATGGGCTCTCCAGATACCATAGGGGGCTGCTCCCTTTGGAAGCAGAGAACACCCCTTAGACACACTTCCTCTTTCCTTTTCTGCTTCCTCAGCTCAGTCCCTTGGCCTGGGGGCCTGTTCTATTCCTTTGAATTTTCTTCATCCTGCTGTGTCACAGCCCCTGGCATGGTGGCCATTCTCTGGTATGAGGCTTGATGGGGCCATGTGGAAGCTGGCACGGAGGGTGTGATGGAACAGGAAAGAACAGATTCAAAAGGAAATCAGATTGCTTATATGTAAGAGTTTTTTTTTTTCTAGCTTGTGTTCTGTACCTTATTATGCTGAAAGAGGGTTTGGCTCCCATTCAGATGAGTTCCATACAAAACTTTCCATTCTATTACTTTATTATTGATTTCTCCAGGCTCCGGGAACAGAAGGAACAGGGAAGAAAATTCACATGATAACTGATATTTGTACAGCACTTGGCACATTTCCAAGTTCCTCTCTCAGTGTAGTAGATACCCAGGAGGTGTATGTTGAACTGAATTTAAAACTGCTTTCATGTGTTTCCTTGTAGATTACTGTCTAAACCACTTATGAAATCCACAGGGCTGCTCATGAATCTTCTCCTTAAAAACTCAGATTGTTGTTTCCCCAAAGTGATATGACTACGGAGTGGCAAAGCTCACACTGCAACTCATTTTTTTTTTTCTTTTAAACTCTGTTCGGTGTTCTCTCCAATTTTTGTGATTAATCATATATCTACATATTTGTTAGTGAAGAGTTTCTCTTGGTTTCGGGAGACCGGCACGGAAGTTTCATGTACCAGAAGTCAGGTGAATTTTTTCTCCCCCTTCAGCTCTCCCTGCTTTTTCAAAGTTTTCTTCTCCAGACTTCATAGCTGGCACGTTAAACATTGAGTTTCCATCATTTAATTTTATTCATAACCACCTTTAAAGTCAGGCCTTGGCTTTTCCTACACATTGTATTGTCATGCCTTCTAACTGGTGCCCATTGGTTGCTTAAGCATGATCTTTCTCAGAAATAAATTTTATTTTTAAGAGTCCTTGGCATCAAATTCTTCAGTGGCTCCTTTCCCCGATATAACAGTGTCCCCATACCCCTGGGTGACATTCTTATGGGAAGAGGGAGCTCATGTTTAGGTTGTCCAGGAGTTTTTTTGAGTTTTGTGTTTTAATAACAACCACAAAAATCATTAAAAAATAGTAGAAGTCTATTCGGGATCATCCAAAGGACTGTCTCATCACCATCATAAAATTTCACTGTCTGGGTTGCAGATATCTTTATGATCTTGTTGGTGCCAAGTTGTATGACTTTAAATGTCATATGTTAATGAACAATGAACAGAAGTGGACATAATTTGTAATGAGTTTGATCCATGTGAAGGCCAAATGCTATGGCAGCCAATTGTTTGTAGGCAGGTTTTCAGTTCAATGGCTCAGTAGAGAAAAACGGGGAGCATGTACCCCACTACATGTCCCATCCCAGACCAGGCAGGCCTAACTCTCAAACACGAGGCAAAAATAACAAAACCAAACCGAAACAAGACCTTAGCTCTTTGTAACAATTTTCTCATAGCGCATGGTGTTTTCCTTTCAGTAAAACATTTAACACAATAAATAAATATTAATTTGAACTCTATTGGCTTTCTATATTTCCTAGAGAATTGTTATGATTTAGATGCCTGTGAAATCTCTAAGCAAAAAGAGATCAGGCCAAGTTTTCCATTTCACATAGAATTTCACACATTTTTCAAGAGTGTGTCCTGTCTCTCCCTACAGGGTCCCTTCTTGTGGGAAAATTACACTTCCCATCCTCCTGACTTTAGATTGGGCTGTACCACTTGATTAGAAAAAAAAAAAAAAAAGAAAAAAATTTGTGGGTAGAAGTGAAGAAATGTGCTGCTTTCCAGTGGAGGTTGTCAGATCTGCTGCCTCTCTGACCCTCTCCCTTCTTTCTCTCTGGCATGAGCCCAGCAATATTGTAGAAAGGGATTTCTTCTTCAGCCTGGACCTCAGAATGAAGATTATGCAAAGTTAGCCAAGAGCTTCAGCCAACCACGAAGGACACATAATGGGGAATTTTTATATATACATATACACACATGTTTATTTTATGTATGTGTGTACAATATGTAGATATGGGTGTGCATATGTATATCTGTGCATGCATATATATATCTCATGAAATAAGTTAACACCGTGGGTCATTGTTTCCTTTAAAAAGGTGTTTTTAAGCTACTTAAGAGCTAGGGCCTGCAAAAACATCCACACTTTTGAGCTCCCTGTCTTTTTGACATCCTATCCAGCCTATCTTTCCAGTGTTCTTTCTCTTTACCCTATTACTCCGCCACCCTCCTTGTGCCTAATCATATTGTGTTGGTTTAAGCATTTCTAAATGTATTTATCCTTTTTCTTCTGGGAGAAACTTGGAAAAATAGCAACAGCCCAATCAATTTTGTAACGTAACCAAGAGGAGGAGAGCCTGGCTAAGTCCCCCAGGGAGGCAGAGCGCGTTTCAGCTGCCATGCCTGCATTTCCTGCAAGTTGCTAACAAGTGGTGACCATGGTGTGGGTCAGTTTCTCCACCTTCCCGAGGCCAATCTAGCTTCGCACAGAGGTGCCAGCAAGTAATGAGGTCCCCAGGCAAGAGTACCAGCCCCTGAACAATGGAGAGTTTGACTGGATTCAATTTTACAAGCTCTTTATGAAAAATTTCGTGGTGAACTCTGTCTTGGAGTTCCCACAAACAGCCTAAGTACGAGGTTGTGAGTTGTCACGTCTGAAGCCTGCTGTTCTGTTTCCAAATGATCTCTTTCTTGGATAGCTCAGGGACTGTGGTGAGGCATATTAATCCTAGGAGAAGTTAAGTAATTGTAATTTTAGAGAAGGGATTTTATGCCCTCAAGGCCCTGCAACCGCACACATCAAAATTTCACATTTAATTTATATCAAGCATGGAATTAATAAGAGTGGGTAGTAATAAAGTGTCAGGGCAAGAAATGGAAAATAGATATCATAAAATATTTATGTAATAAAAAATAATCCCCTTCACTAATATAACCCACATTTTTTTTTCTTTATAAGACCTAATAATAAAAGCACTTAAATCACTGTAAGGGGGAATTACTATAGTCTCTGTGATACACTAAAGTCCCAAACATGGTCCACTTATCAAAAACACAGTATTTTGAAATAAATGATCTCTGAGAGAGAACAAAATATGCTGCCGGGTACTTGTCAATTTCTAGTGGCAAATTTAACATCCATTCAATAAATGACCCTTCCTGGAACATTTCTGAAATTTTGTAATGAACACAGCTGGCAGAAAAATTGAAATGTAATTGAGTGACATCTTTTAATCCTATGTGCAGGTTGGAGATGAGAAAAATAAACAGAAAAAATATTACTCCAGGATTTCTTTCCAGGACTCACGTTAAATGGCTCTCTGCATTGTTTTAGCCCCAGCACAAACCCTGCAAGCTTTGATATAAAGGTGAGCTGGTTTTGTCTTGGAAGGATGAGTTATAAATGACACCCTTTTATATTCAACTGTGAGCTTTCAATCTTTCTTGTTGGCATATTATGTCATTTCGTTTCAAGAAAAAAATCTCAAGAGAAGCTGTAATAAAACCATTTCTGAGTGAAAGGAATATGATTAGGGAATGAAGGATCTTAAACCTCATATAATTGCGGGAGTTTGGAGACGCTTGTGTGCGCGTGTGTGCGTGTGTGTGTGTGTGTGTGTGTGTGTGTTTCACCATCTATAACAGTCTTTTGATACATGACCTGAACTAAAATGTTAAAGGCTAATAACAGTATATGGCATTCTGGAGTAAGCACCTTTGGTGATATTTTCACATGCTCAGTTCATGTAGATACGAAACATTCTTGCTTTGTTTGGATGCTTTTCCTGATGTAAGTTATCTTAATAGAATTTTCTGTGATAGAAATATAAAAATAGACATGGTACAGTTCTGAAGCTGTCATCTTCTGTGCTCTCATTTTTTGTTGTTGTTGTTGCTGACAGCCCTTTCTTTCAGGAAATTACACTTAAATTGTCCTTCTTAATTCCCTTGGAGTCCACACCGCATGGCAACATTCTAACAAGATGCTTTTGATCCTTTGATAATTAAATGCTCCACTGAATGGTGAGAGAGACAGAGCTGCCTTGTATTAAATTCTCCTCTAAGGAGAAAGGAGGTTAATGACACCTCCAGAAAGTAATAGGTAGTGTTACTATAAGATAGTGAGCTAATTGCCACAGGCTGGGTCTGGTGTTTTTATACTGTGAATAAACTAAAGCACATCATAGTTCTAATATTTTTTTAAAGATTTTATTTATTTTTTTGTCAGAGAGAGAGAGCACAAGTAGGCAGAGTGGCAGGCAGAGGCAGAGAAAGAAGCAGGCTCCCTGCTGAGCAAGGAGACCAACATGGGACTCGATCCCAGGACCCTGGGATCATGACCTGAGCTGAAGGCAGATGCTTAACCCACTGAGCCAGCCAGGTGTCCCGTTCTAATTTTATTTTTAGAAAGAATGCAAGCATCTATCATTCTGTGGACTCATTGTCTTTAATAGTTTTATTTGTGGCTGATAACTCCATTTATCATATAGATTTTGTTACAAAAATACTGCTCTAGGTGCGCCTGGGTGGTTCAGTCAGTTAAGCACCTGCCTTCTGCTTAGGTCATGGTCCCAAGGTCCTGGGATGGAGCAGGGAGCCTGCTTCTCCCTCTCCCTCTCCCTCTGCAGCTCCCCTTGCTGTGCACTTTCTCTCCCTCTGTGTAAAGTAAGTAAATAAAATCTTCAAAAGAAGATAGTGTTGGGGCGCCTGGGTGGCTCAGTGGGTTAAGCTGCTGCCTTCGGCTCAGGTCATGATCTCAGGGTCCTGGGATCGAGTCCTGCATCTGGCTCTCTGCTCAGCGGGGAGCCTGCTTCCTCCTCTCTCTCTCTCTCTGTCTGCCTCTCTGCCTACTTGTGATCTCTCTCTGTCAAATATATGAATAAAATCTTAAAAAAAAAAAAAAAGATAGTGTTAGGGGCACCTAGGTGGCTCAGTCGGTTAAGCATCTGTCTTCAGTTCCAGTCATGATCTCAGAGTTCTGGGATCGAGTCCCATATCAAGCTCCCAAGCTCAGTGGGGAGCCTGCTTCTCCCTCCCCTGCTCCCCCCGCTTGTGCTCATCTCTCTCTCTCTCTCTGTCAGATAAATAAATCAAATCCTGAAAAAAATCAAAAAAATACTCTTCTATAAATGCCTAAATCCAAGCCTCTAAGGTTAAAGTGGACATTTGCCTTATTGCTGTGGTCAGAACTGGTATGCCTTTTCAGAAGTTGTGGCCTCTCAGAAGTCCTTAGGAAGACGATGTGATGGTTAGTTTCACAGATCAGCTTTGCTAGGCTATAGCGTCGAGCTATTCAATCCAACAGAAATCTGGTTATCACTGTGAAGGTATTTGTAAATGTGGTTAACATCGATGATTGGTTGACTTTAAGTAAAGGCGAGTACCCTGGCTAATGTGGGTGGGGCCTCACTTACCCAAACAGTTGAAGGCTTTAAGAGGGAAAACTGAGATTTCTCAGAGGAGAAGAAGTTCTATTTCAAGACTGCAGCATCTGCTCCTTACCTGAGTTTCCAACCTGCTGACCTGCCCTGCAAATTTTGGACTTGTCAGATCCCACAGTCCAATGAGCTGATCCCTTAAAATCAATCTTTTTTATGTGCGTATGTATCCTGTTGATGCTCTCTGGAGAACCCTGACTGATACAGGTAGTGAAGGAAAGAGGCAGATGACTTGCAGATCACAAGAGAGTTTATTGGGCCCTTAATACAAACAGGTCATGGACTTAGCCAAACGTGCCACTAGGAGTCAGTTTTCATGACCATTTATAGAGGAAAGTATGAACCTCACTGTAGCCTACTTAACAAGCCCCTCCCAGTTCAAACCACCTCTTCGCACACCTTGTCCGTCTCTTTATAAGCAGGGAGCAGTGAGCTCTCAAATAAAATCTTCACCACCAGTGTGCAGGTGCTAGCCTTTTCATTCGTGGCAGGTGTATGAATCAGTGGCCATTCAGTATAGAGGAGCACGAGTAAATGTGATTCGCTTCCAAATTCTTGACACCAAAAGCCCTGCATACGATCAGCGTTCTCTCCAGGAGCCTTCTTGTCTCTTTTCTCCGCACAGCTAAATGTCTTAAGAGACTTACCTACACTCATGGTCTTCATGACCTTATTTGCTCCTTACTCTGTTACCCATTGTAATAGGGTCCTAGCCCTCACCACTCTATAGACACAAAACTCCCTGCTGTTAAATCCAATGGATACTTAGCTTTCAGTTTACTTAAAGTGTTAATCAATCCACTACTATTGGTCACACTCTTCTAACAATCTCATCCTTTGTCTTCCGCCACCAGTTCCCTCATAGTCTGCATCCGGTCCATTTAAATGAATTGCTTCAGTCTCCATCAACCAAAGCGGCCTCTTGGTGGGGTTGCGTAGTGTCTCCTAAAAGATAAACTGAGTCCTAACCACTGGAACCTGTGATGTGACTTTATTTGAAAATCGAGTCTTAGCAGATGTGATCAATTTAAAATGAGGTCATTAGGATAGGTCCTAATTCAGTGTGGCCGGTGTCTTTATAAGAAAAACAGACACTGGGGTGCCTGGGTGCCTCAATGGGTTAAAGCCTCTGCCCTCAGCTCAGGTCATGGTCCCAGAGTACTGGGATCGAGCCCCACGTCAGGCTCTCTGCTCGGTGGGGAGCCTGCTTCTCCCCTCTCTGCCTGCCTCTCTGCTTACTTGTGATCTCTCTCTCTTTCAAATAAATAAATGCATAGTCTTAAGAAGAAAAGAAAAGAAAACACCAGCCAAGACAAAGACCCACGGAGAGAAGAAAGTCATGTGATCACAGAAGCAAAGGTTGATGTTGATAGAGGCTAGAGTGATGTTTCTCTAAGCCCAGGAATGCCAAGAATTGCCAGCAAATGTCAAGCGAGCAGAGGCAAGGAAGGATTCTCTCTTAGAGATCTCAGAGGGAGCCTGGCCCGGCCAACACCTTCATTTCAGACTTCTAGCTTCTGGAACTGTGAGACAATTTTTTGTTATTTGAAGCTCCCTGGTTTGTGGTACTTCATTGTAGCAGCCTTAAGAAACTAATACATGGTCCCACAGGATGTCCTGAAAAGCAAAGTATTATGAATTTGTCTTCTGTCAGATGTTCCTTCATCAGGCTAATAGTGTCAAAACTCATATATAAGCAATCGTCTTCGTGGAAACTGGGAAGGTGTGCTTAGGACAAGGTGACACACGCCCAGACTGTGGTTCTAAATCGAACTGACTTGTGTTGACTTGCAGTATCTAGCTGCTTTGGCCTCCAGTAGAGGGGCTTCCACTGACTGCCTGTCTGGAGCGTTCTATGCATGGATTTGCCTTGAATGGGGCACATCAGTCTGCCTCTGGCTTATTTATTGTTCCTGGGGATTTGACAATGATGAAAGGCCAGTATGGTTCTCAAGGAAGATTCTCATGGATACAGTCTAGTGTTTAAGCTCTCTAGCTCAGTCACTCTCTGCAGCTGAATTTTAATTCATAATAAATTCCATAAGAAGCATGTCCTTGGGCAACTCTGTCCTCAGTGGAGTTGTCTGATGAAGTGGGTTCTGTTAACCACTCAGGAGGCTTCATATGCTTTGATTACTGCTCATGAGGTTTCCATTTCTTCAAGGAGCTTAATGAGGGTTTTCTGGGGGGCAAAAATCATAAATTTCCATTTTTTAGTAGCTCCACTGATAGGAGTACAAATTTTACATTCCCTTCACAGCCCATAAAACAATGCTCCTCATTTATTTCTCTTGTGAAGTAACAATTCAGCTGTCTTCTGGCCTATCAGATATTGAGAAGAATATAATAAAATATAAATATTAATTATCTTTTAAAGGTACATACTTTAAAACATAGAGTTTCTGAGGTTTGCAAAGTATGTGGTGCCCATTTCAATAGCCAGAAGATGATCTTGTACCTTGAAAAAATGTCTGCATTCATTGAACTTTTATTTGGACATAATTAGAGAAGAAAGCAGTCTCTTTGGTAAATTCTAATTTATTAAAATCTCCCCCCCCTTACCACAATACTTCCTTGATTTACTTATTTATATTTGGCTCTTGCATGTAAAAGTACTTTTAGAACTTAAGTGATTCTGACCAAATTCATGGTTGACAGCCAAGTGTTTTAATAACTTTCCCCTTTAGTTTGATGACAAAATGTATCGCTGTGTGCTCTGCTGCCTGTCAGATCACTAACAGTGGCATTCATTTCTCTGAGGAGGCCAGGAATGTAAAAAAATATGCAATCAGAAGCATTCTAAATGAAATGGCAAATTTAGCCGATGGAACGTGCAGAATACTAATGGCTCGTGCCCCATCAGCTGGGCCTGCTGTGCACCCATGCGTCGCGAGTTGAGAATAATGACCTTGCTCAAGACTTAAGCAGGGAGAATCGGTGTAGTTGGTAACAAATAGATGCCTCCTGTTACACTGTAGCCGCTCACCTCTCCTGGGACCTGCCCGTGCTAGCTCTCCACGTGAAAGCTGTCACCTCAATTCAGGTCACGTATTTGCTCCATGCTGGGCGACGGGGCACAGGATAGGGGGAAGGTAAGGGAACGACCTTCAAAGTCCATGATAGTCTAGTTTCTGAATGCCTGACTCTGACGGATTCTCAAAATTAATTTAAAAAAAAAAATGAAATAAAACACCTACTCACCACTTTCCCTTGCTGGTCACAGCCTTGAAAAATTAAAAATAAAGAATCTCTTAAGAAACAGCTACCTTCTATAGGAAGCAAAAAGGATTAAATAAATTCCTTAAGATGAAAGGAGAGGGAGGGGGTCAATGAAGTTGGAAAAAGCTTATTCAAGAGCCTTTTGCTGTGTGTGGATACTGGCCCAAAACATGAAATCTTCGTTATTGACAGTGATCGCACTTGGCTAAGCACTTGCCCAGATTTCAGGCAACAGAACTTGGAATGTGCCCATTTTATAGATAAGGAAACTGACACTCTGAGGCTCAGTTCGTTCACAGTCAGATAGCTAGGACGGGGCAGAACGGGGCTTTGAGCACAGACCGGCATGACTTAGGAACTGAGCCTTAATTACTCTATTTCATTGCCATTCTAGTTTCTCAAATGGCTTTTCCTATTAGGATAACATTACTCTTCCCTCTCAGAAATCCAACTCAAGTAAAATGTACCAAAAATTCTAATAATGTCAGTATGCTAGATCCACAGTCTTAAGGCCAGTGAGGCTAATTAAAATGATCAAAATTTATTTAGTTAAAAATGTTTTTGAGTTATTTTGGAAGATTGTACTTTAAATGCATTTTCTTGGCTATCATCCTGCTGCTGATTGGGTTGTGAAAGAATGGGAAAGGCTCTGCTACCACTGAGACAAGAAGAAACCATCGGAGAAACAAACAAACAAATCACATTTTCTTCAAGACAGAGCCTGGGAGGCTCTGTTGGTTAAGGGTCCGACCCTTCATTTTGGCTCATGTTGTGATCTCAGGATGGTGAGATCTAGCCCTGCATCCAGGATCCATGCTGGACATGGAGCCTCCTTAAGATTCTCTCTCTCCCTCTCCTTCTGCTTCTCTCTCTCTAATAAAGATTTAAATAAAATAAAATAAAATAAAAGCTGTGGTAGGCAGCATCCAAAATGACCCCCCAGCAATCCCTGATGCTTAAGTTCATGTCCTTGTTTGGTTCCCTGTCACATTTTACTGGAGTTCCTCTGTGTAAGCAAAAGTATCTGATAGAAACAATGTTATGTCCCTTTCAAGAACAGGCTATTAAAACCTGTGTGACTTCCATTTTGGTTGCTGTCTTGCAATCTCACTCTTTCTTTCGTCATTCAGTGTGGGGGAAGCCATTCAATACCATGTTGTGAGTGGCCCAAGGAGGAGGACCACAGGGCAGGCATTGAGACCTTTTGCTAATAGCCAGCAAGGAACTGAGGTCAACAACCACAGCCCTAATCAAGCTGTCAGATTACCGATGACCACAGCCTTCCTGACGGCTTGGGTGCATCTCATAGAGAGATCTTGAGCTGGAACCACCCAGCTAAATGACTCTCAAATTCCTGACCCTCAGAAACTATGTGACATAATAAATGTTTGTTGTCTTAAGCTTCTAAATTATGGGAGTAATTTGTTATGCAGCAACAGATGACTAACACCAAAGCCAGCAAGAGCCATGGACAGAAATAATCAGAAGAAACTAAAATAGAGGCTAGGCCCTCCTTGGAAAGCCAGAGAAGGAAGATACTAATTGCAACTCAGACAGTATAATTGTATTACTTAATTAAAAGAATACACAATAATTTTTATTTGAGAGGAGCAAAATCACAACCAACTTATTTATCTTACATGTAAATAATGCATCCCTTTTACTTCTAGTGGGACAATTCTGTATTATTTGAGTCTTCTAGCTATTAATCAAGAAGCCAGAAAATAAGTTTAATTTTGGCTTTGCCAGTGACTGCTGTGGCATCAGCTTTCATAATATTCTTGTATATTTCAGAGGATAATGATGCTAATAATGCTGTTCAGAGTGATGAGAAAAATTACTAATTATTGTTGGCAAGATGCCCCGAATAATAGAATACTCTATGGGTGCTAAATAACAACAATGAACAATACTGCAATTTCACAAAGTTGATGAAACATGCCTTCAGAAACCATGAGGCCCAGCACAGTATTGTATCTCTTTTTGTCTTTCATCTCTTGGGTCTGTGCTAGATAGTAAGTCAAAGGATGACTTCAAGGAGCTGTGATTGTTCTTCCGTGCTTTCTCTTCTGAGATCAGGCCTTTCCTGAGGAAGGTATCTTGAAAATATTCTCAACCTCTGGACTCTTCCACCTTCCTAGCATTGGGAATCAATGGCATGGCTACAGCTTCCTGGACTTTGATGACAATGGTTTCTTCTGCTTGGCTTGTCTTTGCTGCTTTGTCACTTTCCCATCAGCCTTTGAGCCGAAGGCTCCCCTCCCACTTACTGTGATGTGGGCGGGAGGGGTCAAGAAGGAATGACTGACCACCTCAGGTATTTCTTCTACTGGCCAGAGCAGCCTGCGAACTAGGAGTTTTAGAGTAGGGTTATTCTTTGGGGCTGAGGATTTGTTTCTCTAGAAGGTTACATTTAAGTGTAAATAAATCCACGGAGAGTAAGAAGTCTCTGAGAAACTGGAGCATACATACAAACATAAAAGCTGACCATAAAAGGAGGGCGTGTTTACTACAGAAAGTTTGAAATACAAAAACCATACAAAAGAAAATAAACATGATTCTGCTTCCTTCATTATAGATATTTACAGTTAACATTTACCATATTTTCTTTTATTAATTTTCTCTACATATTTGGAAGTTTTATAATCAATTTTTAAGAATTGCATTACATTAAAACAATTTTTTAAAATAACATTATATTGTAAGTGCTTTCCCATGGCTTTGAATACTCTTTGAAAACATGATTTTTAATGGATACATGGTATTTTATTGTATTGAATTATCATAATTTATTTAGGAAATTCCTTATTTGGGGATATTTATGCTATTTATCTAATTAATTAATTAATGTTAAAATAATACTTTTAAAAAAGACTTATTTACTTATTTGAGGGAGAAAGAGAATGCTAGTGAGCAGGGAGGGGCAGAGGGAGAGGGAGAGAATCTCAAGCAGATTTCCCACTGAGTGGGAGCCCTACATGGGACTAGGTCCCAGGACCCCAAAATCACTCTCTGAGCTAAAATCGAGTCAGATGTTTAACCAGCTGAGCCAACCAAACACCCCAAAATAATACTGCTTTGACCATTCTTGCATATATACATTTTTGTTTGTATTTCTGAGTATTATCTCTGGATAAATTTCCAGACATTAGATTATTGGGTCAAAAGATATCAACTTTTGGTCCTTGTATATTAATAAAATTCTCCAAAAATTTACATTCTTATCAGCATATCTGATACTACTTCTGATAATACTGAATATTATCACTTTTATTATTTTTTAGGATTTAGTTTATTTTTGAGGGAGAGAGCGTGAGTTGGGGAGCAGGCAGCAGGAAAAGCAGACTCCCCACTGAGCAGGGATCCCGATGCGGGACTTGATCCCAAGACCCTGGGATCATGACCTGAGCTGAGGGCAGGTGCTTAACTGACTGAGCCAGCCAGGGACCCATGAACATTATCATTTTCAAATGTTCACCTTTTGGATAGGTATAATAGTGTTATTGGATTATTTTTAATTCATTTAATCCTTAGTAAGGTTAAACCTTTTAATGTGTTTGTGGGTAATTTGTTCATCTTCTTATATACATTTCTGATCGACTTTCTTCCTGGGTTTTTATGTGACTGAGCCCAGCAGTCTGATGGAATAATTCTTAGGGGTCAGAAAAAGATAATCTGCTACTAGATTCAATACATAATCTCAAATTTGAATGTTTGTATGTAGTTTGACCCAGATCTCTCATATGTCTAGCTGGTGGAGCTCTGTGGATGGTTTGTAGTGTCTGAAATGGATCAATACTCATTTGATGAATGAAGGAATGTTTGGGAGGGGGAAGGTCAGACTGCATCTCCAAAGCAGGATTCTCTGACTGTAGCTAGTATGTACTGACTGCTTATTGTTCTTATTGAATTCTTTACATAAATGATCTCATTTAATTTTCTTGCACTCATAGAGTTAGCTGTATCATTCATTCTCTTCAATGGATAGATGAGGAATTGAGGCTTAGAAAAATCAAATAACTCGTCCAAGGTCTTAGAACCAGTGAGAGGTAGATTCAGAATTCAGAATCCAAACCCGATTCACTCTACCTTCTAAAAAAAAAAAGGCCAACTTTTTTTTTTTTTTAACCCAAACTCTTAATCATATGCAGCAGTACTGAGGCAGCAGTAGGCTGAGCTAGAGTTCAATGGCAGCCATTTCCTACATTGAGGCCCTGCTGGCATTTTGCTGTATTATCTCTGTGGTCAGAAGCTTGATGATCCAACTGGAAGGGCCCAGGATATTCAGAAGTTCCAAAGGATAGAGGCTGTCACAGTTGCTGGAAACCATACAGCAGCTCCCTGCTCCCCCTTATCTGTGGTTTCGCTTTCCATGCTTTCAGTTACCTGTGGTCGTCTGTGGTCCAGAAGCAGATGATCCTTCTGATAAGTTGTCAGAAGGTCAGTGGTAACCCAAAGCTATGTCAAAATACCCGCCTCATTCACCTCCCTTCATCTCATCACGTGTGCATTTTATCATCTCCCGTCATCACAAGAACAAGGAGGGTATAGCCCAGTAAGATATCTTGAGAGAAAGAGAGAGACCACATTCACGTAACTTTTATGACAGTATGTTGTTATAATTGTTCTCTTTTATGATTAGTTACTGTGTTGATCTCTTACTATGCTAGTTTAGAAATTAAACTTTATCAGAAGCATATATGTATAACAAAAAACATAGTCTGTATAGTGTATGGTACTATCTGTAGGTTCAGGCATCCATGTCTTGGACTGTATCTGCCAGGCATACGGGGGGACTACTGTACCTTGAAAGGGACTGGAATAATGCAGACCGTGGAGGGGAAAGGATTTGCCTATCCCCTGCAGGATAATGAATGGTCCCAGGGCTTTAAAGCATTCTTTCTCATCTTTCTGACACTGTTGGGACTCTTCCAACCTCCACGGCCATGGTGCACACAGAGTCATATGTTGGGGGGTTCAGTGTAGCCAGGTCAGGGCAAACCCATAAAGCATGTTGGAGTGAGAGAAAGGATAATTCCCCTGGCGTCATGAACAAGAACTTCCACAGAAGCAATAGACTCTTTGATTATTTTTTTCCGTAGCTGGTGAAAGGAATTCTATGTTGGAGTTAAGCATGTGGTTGAACTGCTATTGAAAATATGTTAAGCCACAGAAAATAACTTGGGTTAGATATGTGGGAACACTCTGTCTGGTTTCTAAGCTCTTTGCAACAGCTAGTTTATCATTATACTGCACGGGGAGTGTCTGTGTTTATGACAGATTCGGAATATCTTTGTGTGGCAAACGAAGGACAGCATGTAAAAAAAGAAAGCCAGCATGAACCAGAGACCTGAGGAAGAGATTATTCTTGCCCCAGGCAATATACTGAACACAGCAAAGAGTAAATCTTCCTTTGCAAATACATTTGGAATGTTTTAAGCATATCACTTGTGTCTCTTGAACTCTCCTATAGGGTCTACTTTTTCACCTCCTAAAAATGCATGAGTTCTGCTTGAGGTCTGGGCAAGGCACAGATTTACTGCTAGTGTCTTGAGTTTATTTCAGTCTCCCAATCTTCCCACCATATAAAAGCAACATTCGAAATTTCTTAAGGGATCATTGACTTGCCATTCTAATGAGCTTGGGAAAAGACTAGTTTTCTATGCAGATCTTTCATTTAATTAAGTATATTTTCCAAAGTCTGTCTATTTTTATGAATACACTTAATATGTCCCTTCTTAGATTTGCCCTAAGAGGCTTAAACTGTTCCCATTTAACTGCTTTCTACACACTATACTCCATTCTATCCAGAGAGACCCTTTATACATGCTTTGGGCAACTATTTAATTGGCTCCTCCTGATTGGCCACTTCTACAACCTCACCATTTTCCAGTCCTTAGTTTTCTGTGCTTTTCTTTGTGTTCACCCTCTTTGAGTATGATAGAAAGGCCTGTCTGATGAGCAAAGACACAACTCCTGGCTGAGACAGATTTCTGGAGAGTTGTTTTAATACATAGCTAACAGGTAGTAAGTGATGACTGTGGCCTAGCCCCTAGACAAACTTCATGTGGATTATCTCATTTAATCCTCACAATATCCATATGAGGTTGACACTTTTATTAATCATAGTTTATAGACAGAAACTCTATATGTCAGAGAGGAAGAGTAACATTGCCCATGTTCACTTACTGTAAATGTTATTGGTCAACAGAATGTTCACCATTAACCAGGATTTGA
Source organism: Mustela erminea (assembly GCF_009829155.1). NCBI lineage: Eukaryota > Metazoa > Chordata > Mammalia > Carnivora > Mustelidae > Mustela > Mustela erminea. The sequence continues at coordinate 106,698,821 of NC_045618.1, forward strand.
ACCTCTTAAGCTTTACTCCAGAGTCCTGCTCCTCTTTTGGGGGCGGGAATGAGGTGGGGTTTCCAGCTGGAGCTTGTTGCCCCGAGGCACATAGTTAATGGTTATCACAGAGATGGTGGTCAGAAGAGAGACAAAGAAGACGGTCCTAGGCTAGTATTCTACTCTTCTAAACAATTCTGGACATAAGGTAAAGTAATGTGAGTGAATTAACACTTCTTGAATCTGAGAAGTCAGGAGAGATCACCACTCCCACATATGGCCTTCAAGGGGCTGGTAGTGCCCCCTTACATCACAGAGGGCAATTTTCTTTACTCAGGCCACCAATTCAAATGCTAATCGCTTCTGGAAACACTCTCATAAACACACCCAGAAATTATGTTTAACCAGTCAAGTTGACACATAAAATTAACCATCACAAATCCACCCCTTGTCAACTTGGCATCCATATCCAAATCCTTAAACCATACTTAATCTCCAAATAAAGACATTAACAGGGTCCTAGTTCTACCTATCATGATGCAACTATCCTGTATACAACCGAAAACATGCTAATCCCTTCCACAGAAGGGGAGATAAAAAGCCCTTGAGTGATATGCACTTTTCCTCTGTAACTGAAATGCTATAATTTAAAATTAATAATACTTAAGTACTATGCTAGAAAGTCAATACATTTTATGTTGCACGATAAGGAAATAAGAGAGAAAAGGAACAAACGTAAATGTGTGTGTGTGTGTATGTGTGTGTGTGTGTGTGTGTGTGTGTGTGTGCGCGCCTATGCATGTATGAATCAAGGATAAATACACCAGGTACCAAAGCTCTGGGTTTGTAAAGCTCCTGATGCTGGCATGCCACCGGCAACTGACTTTTGGGGGGATAGGTTATTGCTTTGGAGAAACATCAGGGACATGAAATCACATTCTGGTGCTTCTGTATTCACTGGCTAAAGCACTGTCTTCTTAGGTTGTAGTTTTTCACGTGGAGTATTGAGGTGAAATGAATCTCAGAATCTTTCAAACACTGGAGTCAACCTTTTGGTAGGTTTTAATGTGTCCTCAGCTTCCATCTCACAAAGGCAATTCTTACCCCTTCCCATGAGGCACTCCTGCTCTCCTCTCTCGGAGGCAATGGAGGCCAAAAGCAGAATCCCAGAAAAAGTGAAAAGTGGGCTTATTTTAGTTGCTTTTGGGGGAAGGGAGGCACAACTTCCTGAGTTTTCCTCTCACTCTCCGAGGTGTCCTTTGTTAGTCTTGGCCATCATTCCTGTCATATTGTTTCCTTGAGTCCCAAATACGCCTCATGCCAGTGGATTAACCTTCCGTTATTCCAAAGCTGAGTGGTTTTTTCCTTTCCTTGAAGGAAAATTGAGGTGAAATATTTTAACTTTGGTGAAACATATATACTTACTTTCCTGTTTCCCAATCTTCATATCCACCTACCTTCTTTTTTTTCTTTTTTTAAGATTTTATTTACTTATTTGACAGAGAGAGATCACAAGTAGAGAGGTAGGGAGAGAGAGAGGGGGAAGCATTCTCCCCGCTGAGCAGAGATCCCAATTCGGGGCTCGACCCCAGGAGCCTGAAATCATGACCTGAGCCGAAAGCAGAGGCTTTACCAACTGAGCCACCCAGGCGCCCCTCACCAGCCTTTTTCTTTAATAGTTTACTCAGTTGTCCTCCCCAGTTACCCTCTTCTACCACTTTTGTTATTTTTACAGTTTATACAAACTATAATGAGGATGAGGTTGCATCAAAAATTGTATTGAGTTTGATTTTCTCTGGAGCTTAAAGCTGATAGAGACAGGGGAGCAGAAAAGAGTAGTGAAAATGCAGATTTTACAGGTAGGATTCTTGAATTCCTAGTATCACCTAGTAGCTCCTAGTTCCTAGCATCATCTCATCCTATGGATGCAGAATGGACACTTTACCATTCTGTGCCTTAGTTTGCCAACCTGCAGAATAAGACTTTCTTCTCTCTTAGGGATGCTGTGAGGATAATGTGAAAGCATATTTGAAAGCGCTCTAAACACTTAGCAGGAAAGACATCGTAATCTGTCTCCAATCATTGTGTGTTACAAAGGCGACTAACATGAGGAATAATTTAGGACTACAGTGCTATAAAAATAATTGCATACGCTTATTCAGCCTGTCTCTTAGTCTTTCTCATATATGCCTATTCTATTAATGTCTGTCCTGGAGGGGGTAGATAGGGTGGAAACACTCTTAGACTGGTTGTCATGGTAACTTACCCCAGAGCATGCTGGGAGCATGCAGGCAGTCCTTGGACCCAGCTGTGTGGCAGGTGTGACAACACCCCTCCCCCCGAAAAATCATTGTGGAACCAAGGAATGTCTAATTTGACTAGAAGTAGCATAATAGAAATGTAATTGAGTTGTAAATATGCTATTGTTCTCTTAAAAAAAAAAAACCACTAAATACCCTAAGATAAGATAGACTTTAAATCAGTCTTTCTTAGCATATCACAATCTGCTTTATGAAATTATTCATTTAGAGAAAGACTGGGGTGCCGGGATGGCTCAGCTGGTTAATCATCAGTCTCTTGGTTTCGGCTCAGGTTATGATTTCAGGGTCCTGGGATCGAGCCCCATGTCGGGCTCCACCTGAGTGTGAAGTCTGCCTAAGATTCTCTCTCCCTTTCCCTGGGCCTCTCCCTGCCTCTTAAAAAAAAAAAAAAAAAAGACTAAACAGGGCCTACAAACTAGTGTAATAGATACTTTTAGGGATGTCTGCTCATCTTACACCAGTATTCTTTCTCTGGAAGCTTCCTCTCCCCACAGAGGGTTGAATTTGCAGGCAGCCTGTTTATACCCCAAGCCTTGCTGACTGATTAGAACAGGAGCCAAAGGCAGAGGCTTAACCCACTGAGCCACCCAGGTGCCCTGGTTTTTTTTTTTTTTTTTCTTTTTAACCCTAAGTTTTATTGACCCCAGTTTTATTGAAATAGGGCTGATATACAACATTGTATAAATTGAAGATATACAACATGTTGATTTGACCTGTTTAAATATTGTAAAATCATTCCCAACCTAGCATTAGCTAACACCTCCAACCCGTCATATGATTACCATTTTTTTTGTGTGATGAGACCATTTAAGATCTACTTTTAGCAACATTTGAGTACACAATACACTATTATTAGCTGTAATCACCATGCCGAACGTTAGATCCCCAGAACTTGTTAATCTTGTAGCTAGAGGTTTGTACCCTTTGACCAATATATCCCCATGGAAATGATTCTCATTTAGTCTAGACTATTTGCTTAAACTGTACCATGCTGAGAAGTAGGCCAGAGATTAGTCTGGTGGGTTTTACTGTTAATTATATACAAGTTTATCTCCCCCCCACCCAACTTGTGAACTGGTTGGTAGCAAGAATTTAGTTTCATTCACCTGAATTCATCTGAACCCACCAGACTATGATCTTTGGCATAAGAAATTAACTAACTGTATTGGGAGAGCCGTGAAGCTTCTTGGGTGTTTGATCACCCCCGCCCCCCCCCCCCCGGAAAACTGGGTGCTCCAGATTTCACAGAAAAGTCAGGAGGGTTGTGAAGAAATGGTTTAATTGAGGGTGGTGTTTACTGATTATATTAGTAAGGATCCTGGCAGGAAAGAGTTGGCACACTCAGTGCATAATTTGAGAACCTAATAAAGGGGCTATTCTCAAAGAGCACAGTGTAGGGAAACCACAGGGGTAGTATAACACTCTGAATGTAGTGCGTCGTGTTACCCCTCCCATGCCCAAGTGGGGAAGGCCAGGGAATGGTTCTGGGGACAAAGAGAAAAAAAGAAAGCCAGAGCCTTGGGGCAGAGAAGAAAAGCACGAGAGCCCCTTGGAGATAGGAGCGCTGAACAGGATCATGAAGTCAGCCTTGGGTCACCTCGTAGGCGGGGAACCTGACCTCACTCTCTCAAGTTCTCCTCCCTGCTTACGTCCTTCTGTTGTCCTCGTTGGCCAAACCCAGCTGGAAGTCCAAGGACGAGAGCAGGTGGATGTCATCCACGCAATGCAGCCTCCTGGGCCATGGAGCAGAGCAGAGGAGGGCATGGTGTGGATCGGGGGAGCAAAGGGAAGATCTGCAGCCCCCTGACTGCTCTTTCCACTCAACTTTATATCAAGGTCTCATCTCCTCCTAACTAGACATTTGCTATAATCACTAATCAGGTTTGATCATGTGACTCTCCAGCTGTCTCCATCCTGATCTGGGGCTAATTTTCCACCCCTCCACCCACACTTGCATCCTGAACCCCTACCCTGAACCACTTCTAGTTTCTTCTCATGCCTCTTTGTATTTGTAGGTACCACATTCTCTGCCAAGAATGTCCTTTGCAGTCCTTGACTACCTGTCAAAATTCCAGTCAGTCTTTGCAAACTAAAATATACTTTTCTCTGTAATTTTCTGGTCCCATCCCAGCAAGGGTAGACAACGTTCTTCATCGCCTTCCCAGATCATCCTTCACCTCCCCGTGCTCACACGCGTCGCAGAGGACCGTTAACCCCTGTTCCGGTCCCTTCCTCTGCTGTGGGTCCTGGAGGGCTCCCGTGTCTGGTATACTCCTTTGGGTATCCCTAGCACTTCCGGTGTGCCTGGTGCAGACTTGGCACTCAGGAAATGTTTGATAAGTGAACGGTTTTCTGCTTTCAGTTGTGCCCATCTTCCATTAGATTTCCACTTACCCACACACCCTCTAGAGTTGTTATTCAAAACACAAACTCATTGTGATCCTCTGATTCCTAGACCTCTCTACTGCTTCCTGGGGAGCACAGAACAATGCATGCGCTCTCCAGCCTGTCTCCATTTGTGTCATCTACCACTCCTCCCTGGCTCCCTTCCTATGTCCTCGTCCCCATTCCAAGTCCTGTGGAACAGCCTAGAGCTCCCTAGCAAGCCACACTTTCCCATATTTTGTCACATTTGCATCTGTTCCTCCTTCTGCCTGGAATGCCTTCTCCACTTTCCGACACTCTCCAACTCTCCTCTCCCCACCCCCACCCCAGCTCTCCTCCACCAGTATCCTTGGCGAGGTCATATTTTTAAAAGACTTACCTTACACAGCATTTATTCTGGGAAAGTTTCCTTGAAAGAATTCCTTACAATACAACAGATAGCTGCTTTTTTTACCTCTATGAAATTCCTTACATGTTGTGTTGAAATGATTAATGTGTCATTATTGTCTTTCTTATTTCCAGAATCTAACACAAAGCCTCACATATAAGGTACGACTAACAATTGTGTCTTGAATGCATATGTGACATATGAATAAAGCAATCATACCCGAGTCTGGGATCCCCTGGAGTTACAGTTGCAGGGAGCAACTATTCTTCCTCTGGCTATTGTCATACAACATGTGAGGACCTGCTTGTCTGTGGCACACAAGAGTCGGCCTGCTCACCTCTGACATGACCAGTGGGGTATAAGTAAAAGTGTCTGACACTAGAGAACAGTGCCCTTAAAAGGAAAGGGGGCATCCTTCATCCTTTTCCCCTTTCCGTGGCCTTTCTTGTGAGCATGTGGTCTGCCATTCCAATAGCCATCTTGGAGCACAGGTTACAAACAGTGGGACAATAAAAGGGGTGGGGGAAACGGGGTCTCTGATGATTGTGGCGTGGCCAGGTCAGCCCTACATGACCAATGCAGACTTTTAAATAAGAGAGAAATCAACTTTTGTGCTGTTCAAGCCCTCGTTCCTTTAGGACTTCTTCCATTTGCAACCAAACAAAATTGTAATTAACATATTTTCTAAATCATTTCTGCTGGCTGAGCCAGAGTCGTATGTCATGAAAAAAAATTGGCAGATCACAATTTACTTTTCTGTACCTACAATTCATGCTTCAGTTTTCTCTTGTGCCTTTTCAAATCAGCTTTTGGGGAGGCATAGTAGGAGCCTAAATTTAGTAAACAAGAACATCACTCTTTCTTTGTAAATAGATGTAGGCTTTATTGAATTTCAGAATTTCTTCTTACTTTGACAGCCGACTTTGAGTTGACAATGTCTATACCTCAACATCAGAGAAATAGTCAACAGAGATAAGTCTGTACTTTTGAGGAATGTTTTGCTTTGATTTTAGTGGAAGCTGCTGCCTCCATTGTCAGCGACTAATTTCCATTTGCCTATTTGTCTCAGTGATGTTTACCAATGCTTTAAATCAGCGCCCATAGCTCTCTCTTCAGCACCTCTTGATCTCGCTCTTAGGACGTAAGCACCCAATGCTTTGTAGTCCCTTGTTCTTGCTTTTCAGTATTATTTTTTAATTTCCTTTTTTTTTGGCTTGATTCACTTCTCAATAGGCAGAGGATGGACGGCAGTTTAGGACAAGAGAATCATTACTCACCCCATCTGGCAAAGTTCAGCTTACTGTGTGAATTGGGATTTTTGTATTAGAAAAGCTGTGGAGATTTTTGATTAGATGGATTTTTCAAGGAGTTTTCCACGAGGAGTCAGCAGCCTGTGGTTATGTTCCGCACTTATTAAAAGATGGAGTTGTAAAATTGATGTGTATGTAATCTCTTTTCAGGTTCCCATGGCAACAGTAGCAGCAAGTCGGTGAGTAGCTTTTCCATTCTTCCTCGAAGACCTTCAGGCTGTAAGATTGTTTCAGAAAACAAAAACAAAAACAAAACCTGTTCTTCCTTTATAGTATCATACATACATTTAAACTCATTCTAATGAGACAGTTATGAGGCTAGGAATATCCACAGGATGTGAGTTCAGGAAAGAAATGATTCTGCTGTTAACAAGCTCCGTGACCTTGGGCAAGTCAATTACCCTCTGCCAGCCTTGATTTTTCTCATCTATAAAATATGAACAAAATTATGTCTACACTACAGGATTGTGAGAGGACTACATAAAAGGATGTACCTGAACTGTTTAGCACAGTGGCTTGATGAATATTTAGCCAGTTGGGATACATACAGTATTGGGTTGTAAGCCTTCAATATGCATGTAACTGGCTTCACCCTTTTAATACCAGTGGGATCAGTAGAGATGTCTCTTCTATCATTCCTGATATTGAAGATGGGTATTTCCTCAATTTTTTTTCTCACTAAGAGTTTATCTATGTCTTTATATCTAAAGCGCATCACTTGAAACATGCTGGTTTTGTTTTTTTAATCTGATAAGATAAGCTCTGTCTTTAACCAAAGTGTATAGTCTACTTACATTTAATATAAATTATTGATATGGTTGGGTATAAATCTATTTTCTGTTTGTCCCCTTTGTTCTGCCTTTATTCCTTCTTTTATGCCTTATCATGAATTAAAAAAATATTATTTATAATAGTATTCAAAATACTAAGCAAAATATATATAAAATATAATATAATAAATAAATTTTATTTATTTTATAATAATAAAATATATAAAATAGTAAACAAAATATTATTTATAATAGTATAATAGGTCCTCTACTGGATTTTGAACCACAACTTTTGTATTCTTATTTGTTTTAGTGGTTGCTCTAGGGATTACAGTATTCACCCTTATTCCATTACCTTCCATCTCATCTTTGTGATATTGTACATTTTATGTCTATATTCAGACATAAATCTTGTACATTTAATGTCTATATTTATTACATTGGTACAATGTCACATGCTTTACGTAGTCAAGGATCTTTTAAAGAAGTTAACTCAATGTAGTCTTTATATTTAACCACATATTTACTATCTTTGGTATGTTATATTCCTTCCTGTAAACCTGGTGTCATTTCCATTCACCTTGCATAGCTTCTTTGAGCAGGTCTTATGGGTGTGAGTCCCCTGGGAGCATATTCTCTCAGCTTTCATTTATCTAGATATGTCTTTATTTTGCCCTGATTTGCACATATAATTCTAGCTCGATCAGTTTTTCTTTAAGCACTTGAAAGTTATGCTCTTTGGGTTTATGTTGTTTCCAATAAGTCAACTGTCATTCTTAATACTAATGTCATATGTCCTCTTTTCCTCTGGCTGCTTCTATATGGAGCCTTCAGCCCCTTGATTACAATGTGCTTTGTTTTGGTTTTCTTTGTGTTTCTCTGCTTGAGGTTCATTTCATTAAGCTGATGACATCTCTGATGGATGTTTTCATTTAAATTTGGAATATTTTTAGCCAATACTTGTTCAAATATTTTTATCTGCTTTCTTCACCCTTTCCAGTCCTTCTGAGGTTTTAAGTACTTTAAGTACTTTTGTGTTGAAATGCTTGTCCCTGGCCCAAAAGTCATTGAGGCTCTATGCATTTCTTTTTTTTTTTTTCTTTTTCTTTTCTGTCTATGCAATTTCTTAAAACTTTATTTTCTCTTTGTGTTTCAGTTTGGATAAATTCTATTGATTTTCCTCCTAGTTTACTGATCCTTTCTTGTTGATGGTCCAGTATGTTTTAATCTCATCAAATGGATGTCTCTCATCAGCTTTAGAGAGATATAATTAACATACAATAAGATTTACCAATTTTAAAGTGTATAGTTCTTTGAGTTGTGACAAATTTATACAGACATGTGGTTATTACCACAATGAGGATACAGAACCTTTTTGTCCCCCCCAATATGTTCTCGCTTGTCTCTTTCCAGTCACTTTCCTCCTACCACCTCCAGGTCCTGGTAACCACTGACTTATTTATGTTTCTATAGTTTTGTCTTAAAAAAAAAAAAAACATATAGATAGAATTAAGCAGAAAAGAGCTTTTTGTGCTTAGCTTCTTCAACTGAGCATAATGCTTTTGGGATTCATCTATGTTGTGCCACGTGTCAGTAGTTATAGCTGAATAATACTGTGTGTGAATGAACATGCCACAGTTTTCTGTTCGCCAGTTTCCAGTTTGGTCCCTATTATTTCCTCATGGTTAGAGAGTAGATGTCACTGTCAGTTTTGTTCTGTTGGTTTTTTTAAAATTCGAGCCATGCTATTAGGTATGGAGTAGTATTTCATTGTGATTTTATCTTGAATTTCTCTGATGACAAATGATGCTGAACTTCTCATATGCTTATTTGTCATTCTCATATTATCTGAAGAGCATGTTCAGATCTTTGCCTATTGTTCAAATTAAAAAAAAATTCTTGAGTTATAAGATTTGTTTATTTATTTATTCCAAGTAGAAGACCTTTTACCAGATATTTGTTTAACAAACACTTTCCCCCAGTCTTTGGCACGATTTTCTAATTTCTGGCGAGTGATTGTCAAAAAGAAAACTATTTAAAATTTGATAAAGTTTAATACATGATTTTTTTCTTTTTATGATTCATACTTTTATGTCACAAGAACTCTGTCTAAATCAAAGTTAAAAATTTTTCCTTGATGTTTCCTTCTATACATTTTATAGATTTGGATATTATGTTTATATCTATGATTTATTTCCAGTTAATTTTTACGAATTGTGAAGTAAGCCTCAGGTTTATTTTTCCAATAGGGATATCAATTATACCAGTTAAGAAGACTATCCTTGTCCTATTGAATTGTTTTGGCCCCTTGTTAAAAGCCAGAATGTCTCATTTTCCCTTTCATTCTCTCATATCTTCCTTCTTCTCTTTCTCTCAACACTCACTTCTCCCCAGACATCCATCCATCCCTTCATCCGTCGCTCTAGCTGACTATCTCCTCTCTTGGTCCAGGAAATTTTAAATCTTCATACCCAATATTCAACTCTCATAGGCAGAAAACCCTTACCTTTGCTGTATTTCTATAATCAATAGAGGGACTATAACTTGCAATATCTAATTTTTATCATGTGCTTTAAAAAGTCCAGAGAAGAGACCTCCTGCGTCGCTCAGTCATTTAAGTGTGTGTCTTTAGCTTAGGCCATGATCTCAGGGTCCTGGGATTGAGCCCTGTATGGGGCTCCTTGCTCAGTGGGGAGCCTGCTTCTCCCTCAACCTGTCTGCTGCATCCTCTACTCTCTCTCTCTCTCTAACAAATAAAGGAATAAAATCTTAAAAAAAGAAAAAGTCCAGAGAATTTTTACTGGATTGTTGCTTAAGTCCCAAAGCAACAGTTTCCCCAATAAAATTCACCAAGCTACTTGTTTGTCTTTTCTAAAAGACTTATTTATTTTAGTGAGGCGGAGAGAGAGAAAAAGAGTATGGGTGAGTGCAGGTGGGGGAGTGGGGGGTGGGGAAAGCCAGAGGGAGGGGAGAGAGAGAATTTCAAGTAGACTCTTCGCTGAGTGTGGCACCTGTTGTGGGGGCAGGGGGCTCTCTCTCATGACCCTGAGATCATGACCTGAGCTGAAATCAAGAGTCAGATACTTAAAGGACTGAGCTATCCAGGTGCTCCATCAAGTTACTTTTTTTAATGAAAACATCAGGCTGTGACTTAAAAGGCAAATAGAAAGAAGTCAGGGCTATCTTTTATTTAATACAAAACAATGCCAGTTGAATTTAGAGTTATGGTATAATCTGGGTTAGGAAAGTCCATACAAAACCCGCGTAGTTTTTGAAAAAGTACTCCTTCCGAAACAGTTTGAAAAATTGCTGTGAAAATCTTTTTGACAATTTGAAGAGCCATGATTAGAGAAAAACCACTGCTGTATTTCACTAGCTTTCAGTTTTTGTATGGTGCTTCCCCGCCCTTAATTACAGTGTTAGACAGTATCAACTCTAAATATCAAAAAGAGGAGGACGAAAGAAGCCGTCTGGAGTTGGTTTCTGTTAGAAGCAAAATTTCCAGTGGTGCTTTTGCTCAATCTTTACTGCTCATTCAAAAGTTTTCTTTTTGTAAGATAATCATAGTATAATACTGTATATGACCTTTTATTTCCAGAGGCCCGTCCAGTTTGAAAAATATTTTCATACCCATCATCTCATTTTATCCTCACTCATTCATTAATTTGACAAATATTTATTGAGTGTCCACGCTGTGTTGGGCACCAAGGGTACAGTGATGAGATGGTTTCCGATTTTTATCTATTTGCTGATGCTGCCAAAATTTATATCTCCAGTCTTTATAGTTTCCCTCGAACTTCTGCGTTAGTATGTCTAACTGATCCAGCATTTCCACTTGGGTTTCTAATATGTATTTCAGAGTTAACTAACGTGTCAAATCAAACTCACCCCTGCCTCCAGGCTTCTCGTATTAATCCTCTCTTCCCCTAAGCTCTCTAGCTCTCTATCTCCATTTTGTCATTTAGGTTAAAACCTTGGGAGACATTTTTTTTTTCTTTTTCTTTAGTTAGGCTCAATGTCCCATGTGGGGCTTGAACTCACAACCCCTAGATCAAGGCTTGTATGCTTTACTGACTTAGCCAGCGAGGCACCCCCCAAAACCTGGGAGACGTTCTTGATTCTTCTCTCTCCCTACTCCCCTGCTTGCCCCATCTGTCAGGAAATCTGGTAGCCTCTCCCTCTAAAATATATCTGGAATTGAAGCCATTCCCACTGTCCTCATTGCTGCCACCCATTCAAAACGCCTTTATTTCTTATCCGGATCTCTGGTATACATAACTTCTACAGTCAACATTGCTTCAAGGGGTGCCTGGGTGACTTCGTCCTTTAAGCATCCAACTCTTGATTTCAGCTGGGGTCAGGATCTCAGGGTCATGGGATCAAGCCCTGCATGGAGCCCCACTCTGAGCCTGAGTGGAGCCCCACATCCGGCTCCACCCTCAGCAGGGGTTCTGCTTGAGATTCTCTCCCTTTGCCCCCTACCCCCATTCTCTCTCTCTCTCTCTCTCTCTCTCAAATAAATAAATAAATAAATCTTAAAAAAAAAAAAAAAAGAAAGGACCTTCAATCTCCTCTTCACACAGCTGACATAGTAAGCCAAAGAATACAGAAGTTTTTCTTTTACCCCAAACCAGCCCATCTTCCTATCTCATTCATAACAAAATCAAAATTCCTTAGCATAAACCGCATATGCTTCCAGGAGCTGGGCTCCCCTGCCGTGTCCTCCCATTGGGCTCTCACTCTCTCATCTCCAGCCACACTGCCCTTGCTGTTGTTGGGAAAACCATTCAAGGCCCTGTCCGTTAGTGCTCCTACTTCCCAGATACACGAGCTCTGGGTATCTGCATATCTTACTCCTTCCTTTTCTCCAGGTCTCTGTGAAAATGTCATCTCCTCAGGCCTTCCCTGACCATCCTGTATAAATGATACTTCCATGATGATACTTCCATCATTTCTTTAAATATGTTACCCTTCTGCAGAATGCCTATCACCCCTGGACATGTTGTCAATTATTTGCTCATTTGTTCAAGGCCTGACTTCTCTGTTAGAAAACAAGGTGGTAATCTCCTGATTTTACTGATGCATCCCCAGTGCACTGAGCAGCATCTGGAACCCAGAAGACGCTGTACAGTATTTGTTGGATGAATCAACAAATCAACACGGATAAAATGCCCTTACCTTCATAGTCTTTATACTTTAATTGGGGGAGACAGGCAACAAATAAGTGTAAAAGTAGAGTTTGAGGACAGACTTGGAACTGGGTGATGTGACATGTGTGTGGTGGGAGGGAGATATTGCAGATAGGATATCTCTCAGAGGAGGTGACATTTAAACCAGGACCCGAATAACCGTAAGCAATCAGTCTTGAAGCAGACTTATTATTTTTTCACTTCATGAATCCAGAAACCAAGGTTAAGAGAAACGGTGTGCCTTTTTGCCTCAGTGGAATAGAAGTGAGTTTATAATCCCAAACTCTGTCCACAATTTGTTGTCTTTTCTGTTAAATTTCAAAGCCTTTCACAACTGAAATGACTTAAGTGTAACACTAATGAGAAACAACTAGAACATGCGACCCATCTCTCTGCTGGCTTTAGAGCGAGAATCACCACCCAGGCTAGGCAGTTTGGCAGCTGGCCACATGCAGACGGTTGGAAAACATATTTCTTTTTTTCTATTTCATTTGATATTCAACCTTTGCACTGAAGATTAGTGAGCATGCAGCTCAGCCCTAAAAGAAAAAGAAAGTCCCTAATTGCTCTCACTCAGACAGCCACTTCTTGAAAGTCGTTTCTCTCCTTTCTGTAAACCAGTCCCCCAGGAGTGATCTCCTTTGGCTGCATAGTACTGAGCTTGTCTTCATGTCTCTGGAATGCTGCAGGATTTCTTTTTCAAATGGTCGTGTCGTGCTGGTTGTTTTCAGGTCCTCAGAGCGCTCTCAGGCTTTTTCTCAAACACAGAGACACAGTGCAAGGCCAAATCCTCCTGGTTTCAGGCCCGCTTCCTGTAGCAGATGGTAATCCTGTGTCTGAGACACTGAGGCTCCCTTTTGCTTTGCTAATAGCCCGTGAGCCTTTGGGAAAGCTTGATTGATAACATCTTTGGAAAAAAGTAAAAGAAAAACCTACTGAGATGACCTGTTCTGGTAATGGCTTGAGGCCTAGCTTGGAATGTACCCAACAGCAAAAACTTTGAAGAGCAGAAGCAAAAATTCAGACACTTGCTGACCCCTGTACTTCGTAGTTCACCACCTCACTATCTCATGTTTTCTTTCTCTAGCGTTCATTTTTATGTACATGACTTGACTGATTTCTAGGCTCGTTTCCAATGATGTAATGGAGAAAAGTTGTTGAGAGAGACTAAAGCAAAGAATGCACAATCTCTAGAGTGAGAAATGAATTTCAGAATGAACATAGGGAAAAGGCATTCTTCCCTTTCCCTTTTTGATTCTGCATTTTGGGTGGGGCAAGGTGCAAAGAGTAAGAAAGATTGTTGGTTGATGCTGGTAAGACGAGCTTATGGTATTATTCAAGAAGAAGACTGATTAATAGGGGATCTGCCTGCGGAAAAGACATGAACAGGTTAGAACCAGAGGAAGAAGAAATGGTTAAGGAGAAAGCCCAGCTGAGAGCATCCATATGCAGAAAAGCAAGAGGGGAGTGGTGAGCAGACCGCTCAGCATCTCGGGGTCTCTGATGCTGTGAGAAAGAAGAATGAACACTGGAGCTGCACCCACGGAGATGCGGCCTGTGGAAATGTAGGGGGTGGGGGTGAGGGGAAGGGCCACTGGTTGAAACATCAGAGCAAGTATGTGAACTCAAATGGGGTTTTCTGATGGGGGTAGAAGCTGCAGGTGGGCCTTTCCGCATGCTGGCGATGATGACACTCTCTATGCTTGATGGGGATAATTTAGTGAAAGCCCGTGATTGCTACATGCAATTAGAACTTGGAGTAAAACAGGACTGCTGTTATCATGTTTGCATATGTAGGATTATGTTATAATTAAATGGAATAGTAACAAGAGGTGTGAGTAAATTATCTTCCTGGCTTGTGTGTAAAGATAGAAATAAGCAGATGACCTGGAGTGGGGCATGGGGGATGCCCTGTCTATGGGCTATTTCTGCCAGGAAATCCTGGCACCTGGCTGGGAAGCTGAAACTATGAGGGAGTTGGCCTCAGGTAAGAAAATGACCAGGATCCTGGCTTTGAATCAGCAAAGGACCAAGCGTTTACAGGGTAGGGAGAAGCACGAGCTCCTATGACTGGGCTGAGAGAGTTTTTAGAAGGTTATCCTGTCTGTGTTCGACTGAGTCTTGTTTAAAGCAGCTTTCCCTGTGAGAGGTCTGCTCCAGTTGGTATACAGATTTGATCAGGGGAACACTTCTCACCCACATCCCTGCCAGCTATTGATGTTCTAAAACTGGTCTTTCTTTTCTTGCTGTCTCTTTTTCTTTTGCTTGAAACTAAAGCGTAATTGGCTGACTGTTCTTCATTAAATGTTAACTATTTATTATTAACCTAAGTGATTTGGGTCTCAGGGTGTGAGAATGAGAATTCAACACCTGGAATAGATTGGTTTATAATTAACAATTGGTGCATGATGCTAGATACCAGATAAAGGACAAGGAGGAAGAACATGGTTTGGGGAGCTGGCATGTTGAATTAGAGACACCAACAGAACATCCAGCTTGCAGCGTCCTGGAGACAGTTGTATGTGCAATTCTAGAGCTCAAGATGGGAATGGATTAAGGATAGGAGTCATCGGGTCTGTGGGTGTTGAAACCAAGCCATGAATGAATGAATGAAATAAAAACCTAGGATGAATGGAGAGAATGAGGAGCTGGTCAAGGACGGGTCATTGTGGAATACCAGTTTTAAAGGTGAGTAGAGGCAAACAATCTCACAAAGAGAAGAAACCAGAGATGTAGTAGGAAAAGCAGGAGAGGCTGGCATCAGGGCAGCTAAGAGAAGTTTCGAGATGAAGAGAGAGTATGACGGTATCAGTGCAACAAAGATGTCAGACCCAAAATTCAAGTGCATGAGATTTCAAAGTGATAAATGGGAGTAAAGGGCTAGGTCCAATACGTGTGTAAGTCATCTTTTAAAATGACTCAACCTGGTTTCTTTCCAACAAAATGAAATTGGGCCGGTCTATGTATTCACTTTTCACCCCCCATCTCCTTGGACTGGATATTTAACTAACTTCTGCTTTCTGGCTCCTAATTATAGTTCCTGGTGTTTTTCTGTTTGGATCCCTAGTTATGGAGCTCAGCTTCCCCTGGGAGTACCAGTGACACCCTTTCCAAGTCGTCTAGAAACGACCTCTCTGGGCCGTTCTGGTTTCCTCCTCCATGGACAGGGTAGATAATGGGGCCATCAACTAACAGAGTCAGGCAGCACGTTTATTGGGCCTGGGGAAGCCAGTCAGGACTGACTAACAGTGTGGAGAGAGCAGGTACCCAAGAGAGAACAGTCTCATAGTCTTCATCTCCTGAAAGGTAGAGGGACACGTGGAGCAGGAAGGCACGAATGTGCCCAGTGTGCGACTACTATAGGTGGCTGGTCAGGGAGGCTCACCAATCTTTGTCCTTCTCCTAGAGTGGGTTTGGAGTGGAGAGTCAATTCCGAGGAGCAGAGTCAAAACCAGGAGATGGAACATGGCTATGAAATAACATATTAAGAATTACCTCAGAATTTATATATCCGCACGACGTTCCCAGCTCTAGGCATCTCCCCCGCTTCTAAGGGGGATGCTTGTTCCATGGATGCACTTATTACTCAGAATGCCTTTGGGACTTTTCATCTCCCTTAAAGATCCCCTTCGTCTCCTTCCATATTAGTTTTCTATTGCTACAGAGCAACCTGCCACAAACTTACTGGCTTAAAAGCAACACCCATTTATTACCTCACCATTTTGTAGGTTGGAAGTCCCTGTGAGGTTTGGCCGGGTTCTTATCTGGAGGCTTGGAGGAAAGGATCAGCTCTCGAGCTCATTCAGGCTATTTAAGAATCCAGTTCAGTGAGGTGCCTGGGTGTCTCAGTGGGTTGGGCCTCTGCCTCAGGGTCCTGGGATCCAGCCCTGCATCCGGCTGTCTGCTCAGCAGGGAGCCCCCTCTGTCTGCCTCTCTGCCTGCTTGTGATCTCTCTCTCTGTCAAATGAATAAACAAAATCTTAAAAAAAAAAAGAATCCAGTTCAGTGTTGGCTGCCAGCTGGGGACCATAGGCATGTCTTAGAGTCTGCACTTGTTTTTCATCTTGTGGTTCCTCCAACTTTTTGAGCAGTGGTGTGTCCAGTCCTTCTTAAGTGGGGGTCTCTCTGACTGCTTCTGTCACCAGCCAGAGAAAATTCTCTGCTTTTCAATGGATCATGAAATTAGACCTAGCTCACCTAAGTGATATCTACTTTAAGGTCAAACCTTAATTATATCCTCAGAATTCCTTCTGCCCTGCAATGTGGCATGATCACAGGAGTGATGTCCCATCATAGCTATAGAAAAGGGAATTATATAAAAATGAGTATTTAGGGGTCATTCTTAGAATTCTGCCGATGACACTTTCACAACCTCTCTCTTTTAAATGCTACTAGGAGTGCCAGAGTTTTAAGAGTGAATCAGCTCTTTTGGATACAGCCAGAAGTCATTTCTCGAATAAGATGGGGAATCAATTTTTCATTAAAAACTGGATCTGAATACAAAGAAATATGAGTGTTTTGTTAGCATGACCCATAAACAAGATCTGAAAGTAATTTCAACATGGACGTTTTCTCATTTCATGTTTGATTAGGCTACTAAAAAGAGAATGCTTTTTATGGAAACTGATGTGTTGAAGAAAATTAAAAAAAAAAAAAAGAAAGAAAGAAAGAAAGAATCATTTGATCATTTGAACGGAAGCAGAGTGCAGAAGTATGTGAAGCCCAAAATTCCCTTTCCCAGTTTTAGATAAACTGGTCTCCTGGGTCCAACGTTTATTCACTAGCAATGGAATTTGGGTCTTAATCTCTCTTTCCCTCCCACCTGCAAGTGACACTGGGCCAGAGGAGTAAAATTCTTGTCCAGCTCAGCAGTTTTAAAGGAGAGCCAAGCCTCCTGGGCACAATTTGCAGAGATAGCAAGAGGCAGGCTTTTGCATTTCTGTGGTGTTTAGACAGACTGTGCATCTATTACTGGTGGGTGGTCTAAATGATCTGTAGACAGTTTAACTCCACAGGGTCCCAGGACCTAGAATATGCCTAATATTTTGAAATCAACACAGTTCTGGATGGTTTTCTGGAGACAAAGCATTTAGGATCAAAAGTGATTTTATTAAAACACGGAGAAGCGGCTGAAGCGAAGGTCCCAGACGGAACTATTTTACCTCAGACTTCCTTTATTTGCCTTTCTTTAACCAAAAAATTAAACAAACAAACAAAGCAAATGCCCAGTCAATTTAACTAGTACCTAAGAAACCATGCTCTTGAGTTTTGTGTTGTGAGAGAGAGGGAGAGCAGTCGGGGAGGAAGAAGCGGGGCTTCCATTGACCAGACCTATGGGATAAAGGATAAGGACAAATTAAGAAAACAACCCTGTACTTCAGGCTCAGTGTTACATAATTATGTCCAATTCTATGATAAAAAGGAAGAAGCGGGATATATCTGTCAGAGATGAAAACCATCTCAGAGAATGAGGCGATACAATGCCCATATGAATTTTTAAATTTGTAACTAGGACTTGTAAGACCTGTATTAGGTAGCAGAAAAGAAGAAATAATGCCTGATTAAGAAGATAAATGCTCCTTCCTGAGACTAGCTGGGTATAATAATGGGAATACTCTTTAAAATTGTATATACATATACACACATATATATTCATTTTTCAGATTGTTCCTTATTTGTGTCTGACTGAATTCGCTCACTACCATCAGGTACCTTCTGTAACCTGACATTTTCTATTGTGTTTTCATTGATATGCTGGCCCTAAAATATTTTATCCAAATATTTATGGGAACAAATTGATTAAATTAAATAATGAAATTAATTAACTATTTAATTTACTAAACTGTTCATTTTCCCACCGCTTTCCTTTCTTTTCTTTTTCTGGCCCAGGATAAAAATGTCTAGATTTAATGTATCATCCTCTCAGGAACAGAACTTGAAGCAACTCAGTAGTGCAGAATTTTATCTTGGGTGTCTTTGAAACATGAGCATTAGAACTTAGTTTACCATCTACCTGGGTGGCTCAGTGGGTTAAGCCTCTGCTTTCGGCTCAGGCCAGGATCCCAGGGTCCTGGGATCAAGCCCCACATCGGGTTCTTTGCTCAGTGAGGGGCCTGCTTCTTCCCCTCTCTCTGCCTGCCTCTCTGCCTACTCGTGATCTCTGTCTGTCAAATAAATAAATAAATAAATAAATAAATAAAATCTTAAAAAAAAAAGTTACTTTCAGAATCTTTTGTGACCTGAAGATTTAGCTATCAACAACCAGAAGTGAGGAGAGAAGATAGGATAATGTCAAGATTGAGAATATTGGCTTCTAAGTCCACCCATAAATTGGTTATACTGCTAAGCCCTCAAATATTATCTATTAATATTATTTTCCCTACTCTGAGGACTTTAGGTGCAATTATTTTAAGGTTAGGTTTTTAAAACTTGTGATTTGCCAAAAGAAAAAAAAAAGCCTTTAAGAACTGGGTCATTGGGATCTAGTAGATGAAGCCTCTTCTCTTTAACCTCAACCCTGAACTTGAACCTTTGCCTCAAGGGTCTAGAAAGAATTTTATCCTTTGTTGCTCTTCTAAAAATTCCTTTTACCCACTCCCTCTTTTTTACTTTAACCACCCACCAATTTGTCAACATAACACTGACAGTCTTCTCTATTTGTCTTGGCTGACTGTTTTTTCCAAGTACCATTAGAAGCATTAGACTTCACCTGTCCTCACTGGGTTATTTGGTTTGTAACGGCCTGGAATGCTCTTACACTTACCCTTTTGGAAGAGGTTAAGTTAGAACCTGGGCCTTGCCCATAAATGAACCCGTTAGTTATCATTGTCTTGCCTTGATATACAACCCTAGCAAATAGGAAATGACAAAATGGCACTAAATTAGTCTCAATTCAGGAAGCTGAAAGAAAAAAAGGACAACATTTTGTGTCTTCACAGGTAAAAGATGTATAGATTATTATGTAGAATACTGGGAAAACAGAGCAAAAGTGTTCTGGTGGCATGTGCCTTTTTTTTACATAAAAATGTATTGTTGCATATCCTAGAATACAGATTGTCAAACCATGATCTATGGGCCAAAGTGGCCCTCTGCTTGTTTTGTAAAAGCAAATGTTAATTGAACACAGTCTGACTGGTTCATTTACATACTACCTATGACAGCTTTTGTGCTACAACAGCTAAATTTAGTAGTTAAAACAGTGACCATGTGGCTCAGTCTGTTGAGATCCAATCCTTGATTTCAGCTCAGGTCATGATCTCAGGGTTGTGAGATCCGGCCGGGGCCACAGACTCTGTACTCAGCATGGAGTCTGCCTGTCCCTCTCCCTCTGCTCCTTCCCCAGCTCATGTACTTGCTCTCTCATAAAAAAATAAATAAATAAAATAAAATAAAATAAAATCCCAGAGACCATACAGTCCACAAAGGTTAAGATATTTGCTCTCTGGCTTATTACAGAAAAAGTGTGCCAACTCATATGTTTAAAGTAAGGTGAAACTTCTGCAAAGCCTCTGTTGGTTTGCCAGGTGTTTTTTGCCCATCTGGTAAGGATATAGCAGCCATAATACAGTTTCTTGGGACAGTCCTGTCCAGTGTTATTTCTCTATCACCCTCAAATGTATATGTGAGGAAATTTATAATGCTGTGATAGTGGATTTTGTTCATTAGTTTAAAAACTATAGCCCGAGGGTGCCTGGGTGGCTCAGTGAATTAAAGCCTCTGCCTTCAGCTCAGGTCCTGATCCCAGGGCCCTGGGATCAAGCCCTGCATCGGGCTCTCTGCTGAGCAGAGAGCCTGCTTCCCCCTCTCTCTCTGCCTGCCTCTCTGCCTACTTGTGATCTGTCAAATAAATAAATAAAATCTTTAAAAAAAAAATAAAAATAAATAAAAACTCTATAGCCCCCATGGGTACGGATGCCAGTGTTCTCTAGGAACATGGGAAAACAGACGTTGGCAGAAGCTACCATAAATACCATGTTGAATCAATGTGATCGTCATCAGTCCTGAGGCTTTCTAGGTATTTTGAAAATGTCTGCATATTGCAATCTAGCTCTTCCTGTTACAACATAGATGAGGTTTTTCATTTTCTTCAGCCACAGAGAAAGCGAGGAAGTTTAAATCAGTGACTCTCCAGCCTCTCTCTTTGCCCAGGCCTAAGGCTATATAAACAGGTTTACAAGAAGTATTCTTCAAGGAAACAAGATTCTTGACATGAATCGGGCCTGAAATATTATTATCTTATACAAGATAACCTGATAAGAGGACACTTTGAGAGAGTCTATTTGTTCCCTAGCATTATTGTTTTAGTGATTGTGGGATTTATAGTGATAGGAAAGGAAAGTCTGTTAAACTAAATCAGATAGCCTAAGAAGAGAAGCAGAGATCATGGAAGAGTGTTGTGGAAGGAAAGATAAACTCCTCCAGAACTTTTTATTGTACATGGTTTCCAATACCCGAACACACAAACCATCTAAATATGGCATTGAAAAGATGAGGCAAAAAAGAAGTCTCGAGTATGTGAAAGCAACCTGAAAATGTGTGAAAATGCTGTATCACATGGAAATGATTCTTTAACTGCACAGCTAAGTACACAGTTAGTTCAGGCTGCTCCCAACATAAAATGCCTGCCTTACTAATTAATTAGTTGTCTTATATCAAGGGTCCCACCTTCTCCAAGGAATTCCCTCTGCTGCCATCAGGGGAACAAATTGGAACTATTTTAAGAACTTACAGGCTACCAAAGTAGAAAGTTCTAAAACTTTGAAAAAAAAATAGCAGCTCGATAAAGGGAGTTGGTCTGGCTGTATAATTTTAGATGATGACCTTATCCCATCCAGGAAAATATGGACATAGGGAAACAGTGCAGGCCCAGTTCTTAGACAAGAATATAAGAATTTGTGTTTTATGGAGGAAGAGAATCCAAACTTGGCTGTGTTAGTCTGCTTGGGCTACCGTAGAAAAAATACCATGGATTGGGTGGCTTAAACAACAGAAATGTATTTGCTCAGGGCTGGAGACTAGACATCCAGGATCAAGGCCAGAGCACAGGCTGTTTCTAATGAGAGCTCTCTTCCTATCTGCCTGGTGGCTGTGCTCATTCCTGAGGGCATGCTAGGGGAAAGAAGAGAGATTAGGACTCAGACCCCATTTTCAGGACCTTATTTGACTTTTATAATCTCCTAAAAGTCTGGTCTCCAAATGCAGTCATGTTGGGGGTTAGGGCGTGAACGGAGGAGCTTCAAGTGGACACTGTTGAGTCCGCAGTAGGGGGGCCCGCTGGCCTGGCACTGGTGTAGCTGAAGCAAGGAGAGGGGAGTCTGGTCTGTGAGTGCTAACAAATGGCGAGCTGCTCCTGGAAGAAACTGCCAATGTCGGGCTGCTGAAGCAGAGCTAGGTGTCACAGAAAGGGACAGCATCCTTCTTCCTCAAGTCTTCTAGTCTCTCTCCAGAATCCCCTGCAAAGCAGAATGGCGTTCGCAGGGTCCCAGCTGCATTGTCACAGCGCAGAGTATTAAAGGGGGAAATTGTAACTGAGAGAAAAGAGCTAAGTAACAGGTTCAAGAGTGCTGTGACAGAAACTGCTTGTGGCTCATTTTTGACATCTGTTCTGCGTTTCATTCCTAGTGATAGAACCCTACATTTTTTTGGAAGGCAAAGCTCAGCTAAAGGATGTTTCTTGGCCTTCCTAGCAGATAGATAGGGTCATGGTCATGTGATGGTATTTTAGCTAATAAGTGCAGGTGAAATTATTATAGGGAGGCTTCCACATAATAATTTTGGGTTTGGGTGTTTTGTTTTGTTTTGTTTGGTTTGGTTTGGTTTGTCCCTTCTTCCATCATGCTGCTCAGAGTGTGGATATGGTGGGCTGTCAGCCCTATTGGACAAAGACGACAAGAGCCGCACTCAAGGGAGGCAAAGGAGCTGTGGACCTTGATGGCTTCGTAAAGTAACCATGTTAGCCCTGGATTGCTAGCTTCCAGACTCCTTTCATGTGTATGAGAGAGATTAACTTCTATCTTGCTTAAACCTATTGGGACTTTTCTAGTATATGCAGCCCAAACTAATCCTAAGAGAATATGCTAAGCTTGCTTGGACAGGTAGGTCCACCTTGCTTCAGGGATGTTCATCTCTTTCAAACTATTTTCCCTTGTGGTACTTTAAATTTTGGTATTAAATATGTTACTAAAAGAATGTGTTATTAAAAGAATTACTAAAAAATTTCTTTATTAAGAATTTATTTAAAAATCTTTCTCACTCAAAAGTGCAAATACTTCTGTGAGGATTAAAGGAGCATCAACAATCCATAGCTTAGAATAGATTTATTCAATCAGATTTTTTTTTTTTTTTTGAATGCTGAGCCAAGATTGACTGCTAAGGCTTGAAGTAGCTTATGGAAATTGTTGAGGGGCCACATAGAAATTTTTACTAATTCTTAAAACTGAAGATTTGGGGGCGCCTGGGTGGCTCAGTGGATTAAACCGCTGCCTTCCGTTCCGGTCATGATCTCAGTGTCCTGGAATCGAGTCCCACATCGGGCTCTCTGCTCAGCAGGGAGCCTGCTTCCCCCTCTGTCTCTGCCTGCTGCTCCACCTACTTGTGATCTCTCTCTCTCTGTCAAATAAAATAAATAAAATCTTTAAAAAAAAACTGAAGATTTGGGTATCTTAGGGAAATTATTACAAGTTCTTACAACCTCCAAGAAAAGATATTGTTATCCCCCTTTTACATATAAGGAAACTGAGGCTCAGATAAGCTAAGTGTATAGCTGAGGGTCCACTATGGGTAGTAGTACCAGGGATTTGATACAGGCTTTCACTATCCCACTCTGGCACCAACCAGACTAGTTACAATTCAGTTATATTAGGGATTACATAGACTTAGTGAACTAATATGGGAAACGAACCACTATTTATAACACCACTATAAAAAACATTTTAAGTAATCTCTACCCCCTATGTGGGCCTCACAACCCCGAGATCCACAGTTGCATACTCTATCAACTGAGCCAGCCACGTGCCCCTAGAAAAATAAATTTTAAATGACCCATTGAGGAGCACTCTATTATTAGTGAAAAAAATGTCACCAAAATATTGTCAGTAGAATTTACTGAATATCTGGTTCTTTGTTCAATGCAGAATGTACAACTTGCATTTGATGCCTAGGTTAAGGAGGGATTTTTGCATTCCCAGTTGTAATGGCTTTAAAAATGTATCAGCAGAGGGGCGCCTGGGTAGCTCAGTGGGTTAAGTCTCTGTCTTCAGCTCAGGTCATGATCTCAGGATCCTGGTAGGGAGCCCTGCATCAGGCTCTCTGCTCAGCAGGGAGCCTGCTTCCCCTGCCCCACTCCCCACCTGCCTCTCTGCCTACTTGTGATCTCTCTCTCTCCCTGTCAAATAAATAATAAACAAAATCTTTTAAAAAAAAATGTGTCAGCAGAGCTCAGATGTAACTGAATTTCCCTGTAACAGAATTCATCTGACTCAGGCAGATGGCCCTGGGCTTCTCACCTTCAGTACTGCTCCTTGGAACCTCCCTGAGGCTTCCTTGTGGCTTGGGCTTTTTAAGCTCTCCACCCTGACGCCTTCGTTTGGGACTTTGCCCCTGGCCTTGGTGACTCTTTTGTTGGTCCGGAGACACTCAGCTTGTAACCTTCTTCAGCATCCCACTCTTGGGGTGTGAGGAAATCTTCGAATCCTATCTATGCTGCATGCTGTCCTGCAGAACTGAGAGGGGTAGGGGGAGGTATCCACTGGCCCAGGCTCTTTCTGCTTAAATACATGGGGACACCATGTCCACTTTGCTGTCACTCTCAGGAATCAGTGTGAGATGCACCCTGAGTTAGTCCCATTTGCACCCTAGATGGGAAGTGGAAAACAAAGTCCTTTTTTTTTCTTTCTTCTTTTTTTTTTTTTTTTTTTGATGTTATTTATTTATTTGTCAGAAAGAGAGAGAGAAAGAGCAAGAGCCAGGAGAGTGGCAGGCAGGGGGAGAAGCAGACTCCTTGTGGAGCAAGGGGCCTAATGCAGGACTTGATGGCAAGTTCTTGGATCTGCAACCTGAGACAGACATTTAATTGACCGAGTAACCCAGGGGACGAGAGCAAAGTCCTTTAGCTGAGGAATTTTCAAACTCACCTGGAGCTCTTTGTCTGCCCCTCCTCAGCAGGGCTTTCAAACGTGAGGGGGGTGGAGGGTGGAGAAAAGTAGGCCGGGAAGCATCCCAGAGCTCCATTTCTCTCACAGCCTTTTCCCTTGTGAAGGAAACCATCTTCCCTGGGGTGGGGGGGGAGGGGGGCTAGAAACCGCCACTAATCCCTTTCTTGCATTATTTCCTACAGGACTCTACCATGTACCCTAGGCTCTGGCTCACTCTTCCATCAAGCTTTTTAGAAATCAAAACGAAACCATTCTCTCTCATACTCTTAGCTCTCACAAATAAAAAATGCTTTGGTTTTCAATTCTTATGCCTGCCATGACTTAAAAAGAAATCACTTAATCAGTGGAAGTCTTTGTGTTTGCCCTCCCTGTGCAGCCATGGATGTTCTGATCCAGCATGGGGAGAGCCACAGGGCAATGTGGATAATTTTCAGAAAGGAAAACCTTTTTAAAAATCTCTGTGTATTATCCCATTACACAAATAACAGAAACCAGCTTAAGCTAGGTTAAAGAGAAAGGAATTAATTGGCAGAAATCCCTGTTGGTTTTTGTACCTTGTCAACTGTTGTCTTCCTAGATATAATCAGTAGGGAGCCCCAGGGCTTCTTCTGTTCTCTGTCTTCCCTGGAGGATTTTTCTTGGACTCAGACCTATCAAGTTCAACTATACACAGGTGACTTCCAAATCCGTATCTCTAATACAGTGCTCTGACTTCAGCTCCAGAGTCATACAGCTGACTGTCTACTTGACGTTATCCTTGTGGCTGCTAGAACCAGTCTCAACCTTGACATGCCCAGAACTGACGTCCTGATTTTCCTTAATTCTCTTCTTTCCGCCTTTCCCATTAATGCCTATCTGTCCCTTCAGTTATCAGGCCAAAACCTTACAGTGATCCCTACCCCCTTATTCATTCACACCCCTGAAACCAAAAATTTGTAGATTCTGTGATCACCCCTGTAGGAACAGAAAATGTGTTGGTCCAAACCCCCGTCATCTCCACCAGAGTATCACAGCTGCATTGCAGTTGGTCTCCCTTCTTGTCCATCTAGAGTTTATTCCCATAGTCCTCAGGGTGAACATTCTAAAATGTGATTCCTTTCACTTACTTACTGTGAT
This sequence comes from Mustela erminea, assembly GCF_009829155.1. NCBI lineage: Eukaryota > Metazoa > Chordata > Mammalia > Carnivora > Mustelidae > Mustela > Mustela erminea. Next base: position 106,724,431 of record NC_045618.1, read on the forward strand.
TGACGCTCTTTAATTGCCTCCCATCTTGCTGAGAGTGAAATCCACAAAATTCTTATCATCACTCTCAAGCTTCCCATGACCAGAGCTCTGGCCATTGCTCTGACCTCTCCCTGGTCCCTCTCTCCCTTCTCTGCTCCAGAAAACTTACCTCCTGTTTTGCAAACATGCCAAGCTCACTCCTGCCTCAGGGATTTTGCACTTGCTATTTCTTCTGTCTGGAATGTTGTTTCTTTAGATATCTGTAGGGCTTACTCACTCACTCTGCTCAGGTTTCTACTCAAGTGTCATCTTATAGAGATAAACTTTCATTTGCGTTCTTTAGAAGATGCTAATTTCTTCCCTTGACACCATACTCCCGATTTTTCAAATACTATTTTATTAATTTTCCATTTGTTATACCATTTATTGACTGTCTTATTTGTTTATTGTCTGTCTCCTCACCTCTCCCACCATGCCTACTAGAATATCAGCTTTATGAGAGTGGGAACTGTGTGTTATTATAATGTCATAGTAGTCTCATATATTTAGCACAAGAACTTATCTGGTATTTACTAGATGCTTAATAAATATTTCTTAAATAAGAAAAGAAACAGGCAAACAAACAAATTAGGGTATACAACTAGACATTGCTTATTGATAGATCACTCAAAACCCTGACTTAAAATGATGAAAAAATCACTTGTACACCTATGAGTCGGATGGATGGATCTACTCATCTGGGCGAGCTTTGACCAATCTTGCCTGGGTGTGCTCATGTATTTGTAATCAGCTGGAAGGTCAAATGAAGACTGGCAGGTCTAGGATATCCTTTGTGCTTCATTCACATGTCCAGGGGTCGACTGGCTTTTGACTGGGACTAAGGCTGTGAGTGGGTAACATGTATCTAATTACCCTGAAAGCCACACTGAACTTGTTCTCCTAGGAAGTAGGGGAAAAGAGAGACAGACAGACAGACAGACTGAGGAAGTGTGGAGGCTTCCTATCATTTTCATCACATTCCACAGTTCAGTTCAAGTCATAAGGCCCATCCCAGATTCAAGGGATAGGTAAATTTATTCCACCATGAAGAGGAGCTGCAAATCCCAAGAGTGCGGCAACAGTATTGGAATGGGGAGGGGTGAGAATTGCCGCTGTTTACACAAATCATACTGCCACATAGAGTGTCTTACAGAATCCAAGGTAAACTTTAATAACCAGGCCTACAAAGGCTTAGTATTCACCTGTGGAACTTAAGGAAATTCTCTCTCCATTCTGATATTAAAGTAACTCCATTTTCAATTCCCAGACTCTGAATATTGCCGTTCAAATTCTAGATTCCCAGGAGAAATAATTGGCCCAGCTTGGGTTAGGATTTCCTCTTGGCCTTTCCTTGTTCAAATTCATATTAGCTAGAAGGAATGATTAAATTTAAGTCCTGTAGATCAAGGGGCAATACCCAAAGAAGTGGAAATTATCAGGGAAATTAAAGTAGAATCCTCAGAAGGATCCATCATAACATCTAAATATAAGTTTTGAAATCCTAAAATTTTAAATTTATTTAAAATATTAAGGTATCTAGGAAATACATGGAAGAGATTTCTCTTTTGGGACTGTGGTGAATTTAATATGAGTCTGTAAAAGACACTGAAAACATGGGGGATAACCAAGATGGCAGTGGAGTAGGGGGCCCTATTTCAACTGGTTGCCTGAATTGAGCTGGATATCTACCAGACCACTCTGAACACCCACAGAATCTGCCTGAGATGTAAGAAGATATATCAGGTTTATACCAACAGAATATTTCTGGTAGCTGGTTTCAAGGTATGAAGCAGGAAGCTTCAATTCTGTGGGCAGATACTGGAAGATAAACAGAAGAGGGAGGGAACCACCATAAGTGCTGGTGTCAGGAAGGTGAAATAACACAGGAGCACAAGAGCATCCCAGGCTGGGACTGGGCACAGACTCGTGGACCAGTAGCTGCAGGAAAGGACATTAGGGCAGACCCCCCAGCCTAAAACCTGGAGCAACAGGGGCATGCATGTGAACTGGGGGCAGCTGGCAGTTTTAGGCACAAAGATCACAGACATGCCTGAACCTGGAAGCAAGGGCTGGGAGTGCTACTGTGAGGAGCACAACCCAGGACACTGCGGTTTTTAGCAGCACAGACAGAAATGAAGACGGTGTGGCCTGGAGAGCACACTGAAATATGGACTGTGATCTTTCTGTTCTGAGATAGAGGATTGAATCAGTCACCTCTACTCTGACTGTCAGAAGAGACACACAGAAAGCTGCTAGGGAAAGCCACCAGAGAACAAAAACCCTCCAAAACTGGTTTTCACTGAGCCCATCCCCCTGACAGAGGACAGGACAACTTTGCCCAAACAGGGCTGCCTAACAGCGTGGAAGGCCCCTCCCCCAGAAGACAGGGTGAAAGAACAAGAGGCTGACAACCCTAAGGTCCCCATAAAACTGGTGCATCTTGCTTGGGTTGTGGCCAATAGTTTGTACTCTGTACATTCCCTCAACCACCTCTCACCAGAATGACTAGGAGGGAGAGCCCCCAACACAGGAAAAATTCAGAGACTGACCTCTGCCACAGAACTAATGGATATGGATATAAAAAAGATGTCAGAAATAGACTTCAGGGTAACAGTTATGCAAACAATAGCTAGGTTGGAGAAAAACATTAATGGCAACATAGATTCTCTAAGGGCAGGAGTAAGAGCTGATCTGACAGAATTTAAAAATCAATGAGATCCAATCTAATCTAGATAGCTCTAACAGCTAGGGTAAATGAGGCAGAAGAAAGAATTAGTTATCTAGAAGACAAACTGGTAGAAAAGAGGAGCAGGAGGAGGCCTGTAACAAACAGCTCTGAATCCATGAAAACAGAATTAGACAAATAAATGATGCCATGAAACATTCCAATGTCAGAATTATTGGGATCCCTGAGGGGGTGGAGAGAGAGAGGGGACTAGAAGATATATTTGAGTAAATCCTAGTTGAGGACTTCCTTAATCTGGGGAATGAAAAACGTACTCGCATCCTAGAGACAGCCCCCCTCTCCACTCCAAGATCAAGGAGAGCAGACTGATCCCCAGGCATGAATAGTGAAATTCGTGAGTCTTAAAATCAGGGAAAACATCTTAAGGGCAGCTAGGGAAAGAGATTCCTTACATACAGAGGTAGGAACATCAAAGTGACATCATACCTATCCACAGAAACCTGGCAAACCAGAAAGGGCTGACAAGATGTATTCAAGGTACTAAATGAGAAGGACATGCAGCCAAGAATACTTTATCTGGCAAGGTTGTCATTTAGAGTGGATGGAGAGATAAAGAGTTTCCAGGACCAGCAAAGACTGAAAGAATAAGTGACCACAAAGCTGGCCCTGCAAGAAATATTAAGGGGGGGAGGGGTCCTATAAAAGGAGAAAGCCCCCAAGAGTGCTGTAGAACAGAAATATACAGAGACAATCTATAGAAACAAGGACCTCATAGACAATACAATGACAATAAAATCATCTTAAATAATCATTCTCAATGTGAATGACTTTATCCAATCTGCAACAGGGTTGCAGATTGGATAAAAAGAGAGGACACATCTATGTACTGTCTATATGAGACTTATTTTGAACCTAAAGATACATTCAGACTGAAAGTGAAGGTATGGAGAGCCATCTTTCATACCAGTGGACTGCAAAAGAAAGCTTAGATAGCCGTTCTCATATCAGACAAATTAGATTTTAAGCTAAAGACTGTAGTCAGAGATACAGAAGGACACTATGTCATTCTTAAAGGGTTTATCCAACAAGAATATGTAACAGTTGTAAATATCTATGCCCCCACATGGGAGCAGCCAACTACATAAGCCAACTGTTAATCAAAATAAAGAGGCATAAGAATACATTAATTGTAGGGGACCTTAACACTCCACTCTCAGCAGATCATTTAAGCAGAAAATCAACAAAGAATCGAAAGCTTTGAATGACACACTGGACCAAATGGATCTTATTGATATATGCAGAACATTCCACCCTAAAACAACAGAATACTCATTCTTCTTGAGCACACACAGAAGTTTCTCCAGAATAGACCACATACTGGGTCACAAATCAGGTCTCAACCGATACCAAAAGAGTGAGATTATATTCCCTGCCTATTCTCATACCACAGTGCTCTGAAACTGGAATTCCATCACAAGCAAAAGTTTGGAATAAATTCAAACACTTGGGAGCTAAAGACCATCCTGCTCAAGAATTCTTGGATCAATCAGGAAATCAAAGAACTTAAACAATTCATGGAAACTAATGAGAACGAAAACACGTTGGTTCAAAATCTATAGGATATGGCAAAGGTGATCCTAAGGGAAAATACTTAGCCATCCAACCTCACTCAAAAAAAAAAAAAAAAATAATAATAATAATAATAAAATAAAATAGGAAAATCCCAAATACACAAACTCTCCTTATATCTTAAAGAACTGGAGAATCAACAACAAATTAAGCCTAACCCATGCATGAGAAGGGAAATAATTAAGATTAGAGCAGAGATCAATGAATTAGAAACCAGAAACACAGTAGAACACATCAATGAAATTAGAAGTGGTTCTTTAAAAGAATTAATAAGATCTATAAACACTGGCCAAACTTATCAAAAAAAAGATAAAAGACCCAAATTAATACAATTATGAATGAAAGGGGGCGATCACAACTAACACCAAAGAAATAGAAACAATCATCAGAAATTATTATCAACAGATATATGCCAATAAGTTAAGCAACCTGGACGAAGTAAATGCATTTCTGGAAACCTATAAACTTCCAAGACTGAAACAGGAAAAAATAGACAACCTGAATAGACCAATAACTAGTAATAAGATTGAAGCAGTGATCAACACCCCCCCCCCAAAAAAAAGTCTAGGCCCTGACGGATTCCCTGGGGAATCCTACCAAACATTGAAAGAAGAAATAATACCTATTCTTCTGAAGCCATTTCAAAAAAAAAAAAAATAGAAGCAGAAGGAAGACTTCCAGACTCTTTCTGTGAGGAGAGCATTACCTTGATGCCCAAACCAGGCAAAGACCCCATCAAAACGGAGAATTTCAGACCAGTATCCCTGATGAATATGGATGCCAAGATTCTCAACAAGATACTAGCTAATAGGATCTAATAGTACATTAAAAAGATTATCCACCATGTCCAAGTGGGATTTATCCCTGGGATACAAGAGTGGTTCAACATTCACAAATCAATCAGTGTGATAGAACATATTAATAAAAGAAGAGAGAAGAACCATGTGGTCCTCTTAGTTGATGCAGAAAGAACATTTGACAAAATATAGCATCCTTTCCTGATTGAAACTCTTCAGATTATAAGGATAGAGAGAACATTCCTCTATTTCATAACATCCATCTATGAAAAATCCACAGTGAATATCAATCTCAATGGGGAAAAGCTGAGAGCCTTTCCCTTAATATTGGGAACATGATAAGGATGCCCACTCTTGCCACTATTGTTCATCATAGTACTAGAAGTCTTAGCAACAACAGTCAACAAAAAGAAATAAAAGGTATTCAAATTGGCAAAGAATTTAAATTCTCTCTCTTCGCAGATGACATGATACTCTATGTGGAAAACCCAAAAGACTCCACCCCCAAATTACTAGAATTCATACAGCAATTCAGTAATGTGGCAGGATACAAAATCAATGCACAGAAATCAGTTGCTTTTTTATACACTAACAATGAAACCGTAGAAAGAGAAATTAGAGAATTGATTCCATTTACAATAGCACCGAAAACCATAAATACCTTGGAATAAACCTAACCAAAGAGGTAAAGGATCTATACTCTAGAAACCACAGAACACTCATGAAAGAAATTTCAGAAGAAACAAAAACATGGAAAAACATTCCACGCTCATGGATCAGAAGAATAAACATTGTTAAAATGTCTATACTGCCCAGAGCAATCTATACTACCAGTGCCATCCCAATCAAAGTACCATGAGCATTTTTCACAGTGCGGAACAAATAATCCTAAAATTTGTATAGAATCAGAAAAGACCCTGAATTGCCAAGGGAATGTTGGAAACAAACAAACAAACAAACAAAGCTGGGGGCATCATGTTGTCTGATTTCAAGTTATATTACAAAGCTGTGATCGCTAAGACAACATGGTATTGGCACAAAAACATACACATAGACCAATGGAACAGAGTAGAGAGCCCAGTTATGGAACCTCAACTCTATGGTCAACTAATCTTCAACAAAGCAGGAAAGATATCCAATGAAAAAAGACAGTCTCTTTAATGAATGGTGTTGGGAAAATTGGACAGCTATATACAGAAGAATGAAATTCGACCATTCTTTTACACCAGACACAAAGATAAACTTAAAATGAATGAAAGACCTCAATATGAGACAGAAATCCATCAAAATCCTAGAGGAGAATATAGGCAGTAACCTCTTCGACAACTTCTTTCAAGACACATCTCCAAAGGCAAAGGAAACAAAAGCAAAAATGAACTTTTGAGACTTCATCAAGACCAAAAATTTCTGCACAGCCAGGGAAACAGTTAACAAAACAAAGAGGCAATCCACGGATTGGGAGAAGATATTTGCAAATGACACTACAGACAAAGGGTTGATATCCAAGATCTATAAAGAACTCCTCAAACTCAACACCCAAAAAATAAATCATGTCAAAAAATGGGCAGAAGACATGAACAGACACTTCTCCAAAAAAGACATACAAATAGCTAACAGACACATGAAAAAATGTTCATCATCATTAGCCATCAGGGAAATTCAAATCAAAGCCACATTGAGATACCACCTTTCACCAGTTAGAATGGCAAAAATTTATAAGGCAAAAAACAAAAAAATGTTGGAGAGGATGTGGAGAAAGGGGAACTCTCTTACACTGTTGGTAGGAATGCAAGTTGGTACAGCCACTTTGGAAAACAGTGTGGAGGTTCCTCAGAAAACTAAAAATAGAGCTACCCTATGATCTGGCAATGGCACTATGGGTATTTACCCCAAAGATACAAATATAATGTAAAGAGGGACTGGATGTACCCCAACGTTCATAGAAGCCATGGTCACAATAGCCAAACTGTGGAGAGAGCAGAGATGCCCTTCAACAGTTGAATGGATAAAGAAGATGTGGTCCATAAATACAATGGAATATTACTCAGCCATCAGTAAAAATGAATACACAGCTTTTGCATCAACATGGATGGGACTGGAGGAGATTATGCTGAGTGAAATAAGTCAAGCAGAGAAAGTCAATTATCATATGATTTCACTTATGACATTATCATATGGTCCCACTTATGTAGAACATAAGGAATACCATGGAGGACATTAGGAGAAGGAAGGGGAAAATGAAGGGGGGGAAATCAGAGTGGGGAGATGAACCATGAGAGACTATGGACTCTGAGAAACAAACTGAGGATTTTGGAGGGGAGGGGGGTTGGGGGAATGGGGTGGCCCAGTGATGGGTATTAATGAGGACACATATTTCATGGAGCACTTAATGTTATATGCAAATAATAAATCTTGAAACACTACATCAAAAACCAATGACATACAGTATGGTGACTGACATATAATAAAAAATCTTAAAAAAGAAGAGACACTGAAAATATTTAAATAAATTGAATTACTAACTAGCCTAAGATGGTTCTAGGCTAATATGGCATAAAAATTATAGTGTTATTCTATATTTTTCTTTCTTTCATTTGAATCTATATGGTATTTTTCTCATGCTTTGTTAAATAGGCTTTCTTGAATTTCCTTTCAGTTTTGGACTTGGCTGTTGAGCTCTCTGAATTTATGAGGCAAAGAGAAGAAGAAAATAGTAATGAAAGATATTAAGTGTCTTAGTTTTATATTGCTGGTGTTACAAATTACCACAAATTTAGTGTCTTAAAACATTTATTCTCTTACAGTTCTGGAGGTCAGAAGTCCAAAATAGGTTTCAGTGGCCTACAATCAAGATATTGGCAGGATTGTGTTCTTTCTTGAGGCTCTAAGGGAGAATCCATTTCTTTGCCTTCTTCCAACTTCTAGAAACCATCTGCATTCCTTGGCTCATGGGCCCTTATTCAAATCACTCCAATGTCTGCTTCTATGGTCATCACATCTCAGTCTCTGACTCTGATTCTCTTATTACATCATTCTTTCATTTGTAAGGACCCTTGTGATTACATTGGACCCACCAAGATAATACAAGATAATCTCCCTATCTCAGGGTCTTAAACTTAATTACATTTGCAAAGTCCCTTTTGCCATATGAGGTAACATATTCACACATCCTGGGGATTTGAACCTGGATATCTTCCGGTGGGGGGGTGGTAGGATTATTCTTCCTACCACAATAGGTAAATATGAAAACTAGACTAATCCATCCTTGGTCATGTAAATTCTACATTTTTCCAAATATAGGAGGTTATGGCTCAGAAGGTCTTTATAGATCATTAGGATCTTCAACAAGTAGGTTTGTATCTATACATATTTAACTGATTGATTTGCATCCTCATACCCTCAGATAGAAAATAAACTAGAATTTGTTAATTTCATATCATTATGCTATTGCAGAAATAGTAGCAGTTCCAAGTATATATTCATCATCCAGTAATTGTTAAACCACTCTGAACTGCTGTGTGGTTCATAAATTATCCTACAGCATTGGCAGGCAGAACTGCCACTGTTGTCAAGTCTTTAAGGCACTCTTTCATTTTTGACGGGGTGGTTTTTCTCTAGCTTCCTTCATTCATCTCTGAGAATCATAATTCTTCATAAAATCTTAAACCCTCCATTTGACTCCTCCTGAGAGACCAGCTCTACATAGGCTTCTGGTCAGTGCCTCTGGGCCTCTGTTTCTGGGTCATTATGGCACTCTCCGGGCCCTCAGTAATCTTGCAGACAGTTTGTCTGGCTTGAAAATATTCACTGCAATGTAATTCACATTAAACTGGCCTCCAGGTACTAATGTGGCACTTAGAGGAATCTTGCTAAACTAGTTGACTTTTCACAGAATACCTGCCTTATGTAGAGTCATGCATTGCAGAGTATCTGGAGAAGTTGTTTAGTCCTCCCCTGAGGACTTTGTCCTACCTTTTAAAATCTACCCTGTCCTTTAAAGGACACCTAGAGTTTCACTCTTGGAAACATTTCTGTCAAATTCCCATTTGCCTAATAGGAGTACTTGATAAGGTTCAAGTACTAATGATTCTGGTCGCCTGAATTTGTGTGTGTGTTTGTGTGTGTGTGTGTATGCATAATTTCCCCTTACTACCAAGCAGTTTTCAGACACCAGCTGTCCGCAGTTCAACTCAATTCTGACCCTATCTACCTGGAGACTGGGCCAGATTCCACAGGTTAAGAGCTCTATCCTACAAGACTGATCCCTTTTCCTGCCTTCAGACACCAGTCCAGGTTATCACCTGTGCTTCTGACTTACCGGCTATATATTGAAGGTTCCCATCACTCCCTCCTTGGATTTAATTAATTGCTAAAGCAGCTCACAGAACTCAGAGAAACATTCTACTTATTAGATTACCACTTTATTATAAAAAGAAATAACTCAGAAACAACCAAAAGGAAGAAAAGCATAGGGCAAGTTATATGGAAAGAGAGTAGAGTTCCATGCCCTTTCTAGGTATACCAGTCTCCCCCCAATTTACTTGTGTTTACCAGTCCAGAGCTCTCTGAACCCCCATCCTTTTTAGTTTTTATGGGAGGTTCATTACATGGGAGTGATGGATTAAATCATTGGCCACTGGTGACTGAACTCAATCTCTAGCCCTTCTCCTCTCCCTGGGGTGGTGAGAAGGGGTGTGGAACTGAAAATTCCAAAATTCTAATGCATGGTTCCTCTGATGACCAGGCCTATCCTTAGGTGATCTAAGAAGATGCCTGAAGTCACCTTATTAACATAACAAAAGACACCTTCATTGCTCTTGTCACTTGGGAAATTCCAAGGGTTTTAGTAGCTCTGTGCTAGAACCAGGAGGAAAATCAAGTATGTATTTCTACTTCATAAATCGCAATATCACAAGGGTCCAAGTGGAGCGCTTCTCGAACCCATTTAATGGTTGTGGAGCCAGAGGGCAAATGTTGACAGGTGGGCAGGTCCTGGGAGGATGCTGAGGGCAAGGCCAGGACAGCAAGTCCAAAGGAAGTTCAATCATCAAAGGGGCTAAGCAAACCATAAAGTGACCTGCCAGAAATCAGGTGATTAACGACACAGGGAACTAGAAGTGAGGAGAAGCTGACAGGAATAGACAATGAGAGTTAATGAATAAATTCTGAAGACAAAGTGTAAAATACCTGTAGCATATCCTAATGTTCACTTTTAAAAAGTCTATGAGGTTAAGCTACATCCTGTTAAAGAGGGGTTTGGGTAGCTGGAGAGATTCAGAACTTAGAAGCTTCTAGGGCATCAACAGATAGCCTATGACTCAGTCATTAAGACTAAATAGATGGCAAGAGTTCACTGATCATTTGCATTCAGGTAATACAAAGAGAAAACCAACAAGTAGTGATTCTGTTTATTATCTTTTCCATGGGTGATGAGGTCAGTGATCGTTTGCAAGGCTGGTTAACACCGAATGTGTAACTCTCCATTGAGTTTCCCTTATAGTTGATATGCAGACCAGGAGAACTGATGAAGAGCTTTGGATCTACGGAAGAGATGGACATAGGTTTGAGTCTCAGATCTGCCCCTTATTAGCTGTGAGATGCTGGACAAATAACCCAGCCTCAAAGCCTCAGCCTCCTCATCTATGAAACAGATGATAGATAGATAGAAAATAGGAATGCTCACCAAGAGGGGCTGTTGTGAAGATTCAGTAAGATAACAGAGAGCCGGCACAATAGCTTTCCTTCTGTATTCAGACTGACCCTCATAGTGTCTTATCTCACAGGACTTTCCCAGACCCACTGTGCCCCTCTCCTGCCTGTGATGTGAAATACTTGGACATGGTAGCTTCCTTTGTGATCTGAGGCTCCTGGTCTGTGGAGAACAGCACAGCCCTGCCAGACAGCTGGGAAGTGTCCTGTGTGTGCATACTAAGCTGGGAACTGGCCTCAGGGAGAATTGTTTTGGAGATAAAGAAGTTGCTATTTTGGCTTTCTCACAGCAACGATTCACTGATGGCACAGAAAGAGCGTTTTCTGGTCCACTCCCATTGCAGAGATATTCCAGCTGCTTTTGGATGATCTGCCCTTTTTCCCCACCCTTAGACAGCCCAAATATTTCTCTTAGGTATATCCTTTCTTCTTAAAAAGGCAGAGTAAAAAAAATAAGAAAAGGAAAAGGTGTTTTTATGCTAGGAAAGAGAATGCGAGATGTAACTTACCACTCATTCCCATTAGTTTTTTTTCCTCCTTCTCTCTCCCTTTACCCCAAAGTTCTGGAAGACATACGTGGCAAAAGCACCCTGTCAGCCGTGGACTCATCCTCACACCCATTTTTCTTTGTGACAGCTCGTAAAATGCTGCACAATAGTTCCTGTGTAAGTATGAGAAAATACTGAAACAATCTCAGGAAATTCAAGGAAAAGGCAATGGTCCCCATTGGACAAGAGCTTTTGCTGGAAGGGCGGTAGAGACTGGTGATACCACAGGTGAGAGCCATCCTGAGTTAGCAGGTAGGCGGAAGGTGGGGTTCATTTGGTGACTGCAGCCTTTGGAACTTAATCTTCCCCGTAATCCAGGGAGCTCGAGATTTCATATCAGGAATAGCTTTTATTTAGCCTTGAGGAGCCAGAGAATGGTCAAGAAAACTGTGATCTCAGTGGGCCCTGAGGTTCATTCCCCATCACCTTCTCTGCTCTCCATGGCAGTGGGGTTCAGCCCTGCCCGCAGGCTAATTCCCACACTCTCCTCAGTTGGCTTCTGGCTTTCGGGCATTTCAAGAGGCTGGCGAGAGGTTGCAGGTGGGGCTGGGGGGTGGAGGGTGGAGGTGCAGGAGGAAGGTGCACACAGGGCAGCTCTTTGCTTTGAATGGCTTCTCCAGCAGGGGCAGCATTTCCCCTTTGATCTGGCTCTCACTGGACCTGTCTGCTGTGACAGCTCATGTCTGGGGACCCTGGCTCTGGGCTCTGGAAACTCCACTACTTCCATTTGTCTCTCCGTCGTTTTTAATCTCTGCCTGGCCTCACTATCTCTTGTTTGGCTCCCAGCTCTTCTATCACCCTTGTAACTATTTCTGAGCATTGATTTCCTTTAGGAAAAAAAAATAATAGAGGGTTTTCTTGTTGGACCCTGACTATTACCAGTAAGTGGTTGGGAAGAAATTCAGTATATTTAAACACTTTTCAAACAATAAATGCAGTGAACATTTGTTCCTAAGATGACCTTGGAAACAAAGGGACTTGCTACACAAACCCTGGGAAGCCACTCATAATTAGACCTTTGCTGTTTCAACAGTGTACAAATAGTTTTGAAATTTGAAAGTCAAGGAAAAGGTACTAGATATCCAGTGGAAAAAGAAGAAGAGGTTCCCAGTGTTCCCTTTCACCCCATCTTGCAGAGCTCACGGGCACCGCCTGCTTTGCTTCTTCCCCTCACTTGCTTTCTGTGCAGAAAAAAAAGAGCAGGGACATGGGCAGCTGTGGGCAGAATGTTCTGGAACTGCTTGGGTTCTTTTGTTCCTTTGCCTCAAAGCCTGAGTAAGCCAGACAGCTTTATTTGTGCCAGGAAAACTGTATGTTGTGGTAACCAACTCCCTCTTTTTAGTTGGCTCCATCAGGCCCTCAGTCTATTGGAGTCTGAGGTTTGAGTAAAAATGCAAAAACATACTTTCTATTATGATCTGCAGTTTTTCAGAGGAGAACCCTCATAAATGTTCAATACAGCTTTTATATGTGGAATGCATGAAGTACAGTAAATATACACACAGCCATTTGTGTTTTGCTGCTCTGAAAAACATGCTTTAAAAACTAGAATTTCCAAGTAGCCTACTTGAGGACATTTAATTCCACCTGGGACGTGGGTGGTATGCGACCTCGCAGCCGCTCAGGCACTGTATTGACTTTATGCACCTTTAGCCACAAGGCAGGAATTCACAGCAGCCCAGCTTCTTAGTATAGTTCCAATAAAATCAGAAGCATCCAGGCCAGTTGTAAAACAAGGCCTTCATTTATAGAAGAAAAGTGTTATATAGAGTGATATTCAGCTGCTGAAGAAGCCATCTTGTTTCATTTGATAGCAAAAGCCCGTTGGAATTTTCTGGACACTTTACATGTCCTCAAACCTGCGAAATGAACAAAACTGATATTAGTTGTTACTTACATGTACTTGTTAACAAAAATAAGTTTATCCCCCACTTTATTAAAAAAAGGTAAAAAGCTATATTTCAAAGAACCATTCACAGACTTAAAAAACTATTTCTCATACCATATCCTGAGAGTACAGAATACCATACAATTCAAACAAGGGGTTTTTGTAGGTATGCTGCTTAGAATTCTCTAGCTAGTCGGATGCTTTTGTGACAGGATGATTTGTTGAGACATTATTTTTTTTTCTTATTTTCCCCTTTTCTCTAGTTTCAAGCAGAAAGGCAGTTTTCTGTGTTCTCCGGACACAGGGGATGTTCCCGTCTCTTGCCAGCAGCCTTACCTCATTAAGGGGATTATGTTGGGGGCGGGGTACGTGGGGAAGAGCTGGACAAGTGTACATTCCTTCTAACTGGCAGATCTACTACTGTGCACCTCCTTTAAAGTAAAGCAGGGGAGAGACAATGGCAAATCCCATGACATCATTTTTGGAACTGAAATGCACAATAGCAGCTCACTGAATGAAGAAAGGAAGGTCAAGAGAAGCTAAGTAGCTTCTTCAAGCTTACATAGATAGTCAGTGATGCAGCAGGGACTTGAAGTCTTACAATAAATACAAAATAAATGTGAAATAACAGTGTGTTAGCTGTGATTACTACTATTGTGATTATTATTTATGTATGTTAACCCTGTGACCTTGAGTTTTATCCCTAAAACTCAATTTTCTTCATGTAATCCATGATCATATTAACACTCCTTAGGATGTGGGAGCTGATATTTGTAGATCAGAAAATCATGCACATTTAAATATAACTGTTGCTTAAAGTACTCCACCAAGCCTATTCCATTTTCTTTTCCTTATTTCCCATGATCAGATAATATAAGACACCATAACATTTTTCTAAGGTACCATTTAAGCCTATCATGTTCTTGCTGTCCCCTCTCCTTCTTTACCTACCCCTCAGTCCCCATTCCTTGCCCCACCCCCCCCCCAACATATTATTCCTGGTAGGTTGGTTGGAGGTAGAAAGAGTGTCCTATTACATTGCTTCTGTCATCAACAATCCTGAATTCTTATCGTCACTTGGAAGTTTCTTTGTTTGTTTTTCTAAAACAATTGAGAATAATTCACATGCCATAAAATCCATTCTTTTAAAGTACATAATTCAGAGATTCTTAGTCTACTTAGTGTTGTGTAATCATAACTGTCTATTTAGAATATTTTCATCACCCCAAAAGAAACCCTATACAATCCCACATTTTATAAAATATTATGGAAAATATCTGAGAACTGATTATTGAAACTACATGTAGATATCAGGTAATCTACCAAACAAATACTTTTTAAAACCAGTAGAGTTGATTGTTTACTTAGTAAAACAAGTCAGAATAGAAAGCTTAGGTGCATATCCTATGTCCCAGCAATTCTATCTTTAGCTATGTGTGAAATAGTATTGCAAGACTATGTGAACTAGAAGATATGTACGGAAAAGTTCATAACAGCATTGTTTATAATAGCCTTGAACTAAGAACAATCAAACACCCATCAACAATAGAATGGATAATTAAATTGTGGTATATTCATAAAATTGAATGTCACATAGCAATAAAAATTAAAATAAAAAACTGTAACCATATGCAATAGCACAAAAAATTAAAAATCTCACCAAAATAATATTGCACCAAAGAAGAGAAAATGACTGCTATATTATCCCTTTGATATGAAGTCCCCAAACAGTAAAAAAGAAATTATAGTATATTTACTTATATATAGTATTTACTAGAGTACAAGTATAAAGAAAAACAAGGGATTGATTACTATATATGTTAGTACAGTGGTTACCTTTTGGGTGGAATGAGGCGGTTGTGTTTAGCATGGAGCACCAATAGGGTTCTATTTCTTTATCTAGGTAGTGGCTATATAGCTATGTACATTATGGTGTTTTATTAAGCCATATGTTTACATTTTTGTACTTTTTAGTATGTGTATTTTAAATATTTTTAAAGCAAATAGTAATAATACAGGCAGCCTGGCAAACCTAGCTGGTTGTTAGCCTATACACCTGATGAGTGGACTAACCCTTAACCTGATGATAATGACCTGGATGTCAGACAGAGTGAGAGGAAGGTATTGAGGAGCCTCCGAGGCCAAAGCTACCAAGAAAGGGATAAATTATATCTCAGGCCAGTGGTCTTCAAGCTATGCTGCTGACACCTGAGGCTCTCTGTGGGGATGTCCAAGAACTACCTTGGCCCACAGAGGAATGGGTGGGGCTTCCAGAGTTTTATCCTTGTTTCAAAAGTATCTCTACCTATATCTGTTTTTTACTATAATTTCCATTGTATAATTCCATTCCATTGTATAATTTCCAGTGTATAATTTCTATTGAAGAGAAAGTTCTAGTCTTGAAACCCTTTGCTACAGTGTCTATTAACATTTTAAACCTGTATACTCTTTTGAGAAATTCTATTTTGAGGAATCTGTTATACAGAAATATTCTAAAATGTACAAAGATGCATGTATAAGGGTAAGCTCCATGATATTTTTGGTAATAGCAAAAAATAAAACAAAAAACCCTGAAGTGTTCATCAAATGTATTACTGTACGTGCACGTATGGAGGACTATTAAACCATTATAGTTGAATGCAGCACAACCACATGGTGCTTCTTGACCCTCTAATAGCCAGTGACTTCTTTTTGTTATTAGAGAGAGTGTGTGTGAGAGGGAAAGCACAAGTAGGAGGAGGAGCAGAGGAAGAGGGAGCAGTAGACTCCCCACCGAGCAAGTAGCCCAATATGGGGCTCAGTCCTAGGATCCTGGGATCATGACCTGAACTGAAGGCAGATGCTTAACTGATTGAGCCACCCAGGTTCGCCCCCTCCCCTTTACTATTCTAAAACAAAATTCATAGACAATATCACCTGAGATAATTAGGTTTTTTTTTTTAAGAAACTAATATATCATTTAACTAAAATATGAGGTAGAAATGAAAGAAAAACAATTGTGTATTAATATCTGTGATGAATGATTTTATGTGTTCACTTGACTGGGGCACAGAGTGCCTACATATATATTTGGTCAATCACTATTCTGTGTGTGTGTGTGAGGGTGTTTTGGATGAGATTAGCATTTACATCAGTAGATCTAGTAGAGCAGATTGCCCTTCCTAAAGTGGGTGAGCCTCATCCAATCAGTTGAAGGCCTGAATAGAACAAATCAGCTGATCCTTAACTAAGTAAGAAGCAATTCCTCCTGTCCAACTGCCTTCAAACTGTGGGATGTTTTATTTTCCCTGCCTTTGGATTTGAATTGAAACCTTAGCTCTTCCTGGGTACCAAGCCATCTGGCCTTCAGGTAAGAACTATGCCATTGGCTTTTTTGGGTCTCCAACTTACTCTACAGACCTTGGGACTTGTCAGCCTCTGTAATCACATGAGTCAATTCCTTATAATAAACCTCTTCATATTAATTAGGAGAACCCTGATGAATGCAATATTTATTTAATTATATAAATGTTCAGGCACAATGAACAGGTAAAATAGTACTGTCTGATGTTTTGAGACAACAGCTACCAATGCAAACAAGTTGCATAGACATAATTCCAAAAAAAAGAAAATGCAGAGTTCTCTTACTTTACAGTGATCATATTTTTTGGAAGTTCAGAGAATGTATGCATATTAAAACTATGGTTTGTGTTTACTTGTATAACAACATAAGGTCCTTGCCTCAAATAATTGTAAATGGGTTTTTCACCTCCATAAATGTCTGGTGAGATATTCAAAAGTCAGGCAGAAGGTTGAACAATTTCTCAGTGTGTGGGACTGATATGAACGTTGCCCATTCGATGCCCATAGCATCCTCCAATTATTTGAAATGCAAACCACCTTCATGTGTTTCTATATGGAGCACAACATCTTCCACTGAGAACCACGGATTCTTATGGAAACTTTCCAAGACAATAATTGTGTGTGGATGTGTAAATAATTATGGACTATATTAGTTTCCTAGGGCTGCCACAACAGACTACCACAAACTGGATGGCTTAAAACAGCAGAAATGTATTCTCTCATTCCAGAGGTTAGAAGTCCAATATCAAGGGGTCAGCAGGGTTGGTTCTCTCTGGAGGCTCTGAGGGAAAGTCTGCTCCCTGCCTCTCTTCCGGTTCTGGTGGTTGCAAATAATCCTTGGTGTTCTTTGGCTTATGGAGGCACCTTTCCAAGCACTGCCCTCATCTTCACATATCTTTTCCTCCATGTTCCTCCATGTGTCTGCATCTTCTTTTCTGTCTCTTATAAGGGCAATCATCGTTAAATTTACAGTTCTCTCTAATCCTGGATGATCTCATCTCAACATCCTTCCTTACCTTGGTCACATCTGCAAAGTCCCTATTTCAAAATAAGATCATATTCTGAGGTTCCATGTGGATGTGAATTTTCTGGGAGCACTATTCCACCTCCTAGATATACTTATACATGTAAGTGTGTATGTAAATGCATTAAAAAGTCACAAAGAATGCACAGCAAACTGTTACATGATACTAATGTGAAAATCTTCTGACCAGGCAAGGGGAAGTGAAAGCAACTTATACTTTTTATTCTCACTTCTGAAATTAACTTAAATTAAAAAAAAAATTAGCAAACTATTATTAGCTTCTTCCTAGTTGTTCTAGTCTAATAACTGTAACCATTTAGGAAATCTCTCTGCCATAGTCAAAGTGTAAGCAGGTTGTAAGCAGATATGCCTCGGTCTTTTTTCTCAGCTAATGCCTTCTCAGGAAACTATGTAATTAGAATTAAGTATGGGTGTAGAGCTATTGTTTTGTATTTTTATGCTTTGTGTGTGGTGGAGGGAAAGAATCTCCAGCTCACTGTGGGGGGAACATGTCGCCCATTGTGGGGAAGAAAATAAAATGCTGACTTTTTAAAGGGACAGCCATGATTGAAGCAAGAACCAGCTGGCATTACCAACAGAAGGGCAACCAGTTTTCCAGCAGGATGAACATAGCTGCCATTCCTGGGGCATCCCAGCAAAGAACACGAGTGAAAAGGATCATTTTTCTTTGGAATTTGTAGGTAAGAAAATAAACTCCCCATACCTATAATCTAGTACAAATGCAAGATAGGATGGTTCAAAATTGGGACAATCAGGTGGCATCATTGGGAACAGAGAGAATTTCAAATTGGCAAAGGGACAAACATGCAGTGCTGAGGCCACTGTTCTCTTTGAGTTTCGGAACTAATAGATTTTTCATCCACAGTTCATTTCCTGCTTATCTGTATATTGCAGCACATACCTCCCTCTATCAAAGTGACTTCAAAATAAACACATGCAAGGGTTGTTTTGAAATCAAAGCCACAGGTACAAGGTGATGCTGAAAGGCAAATATATATTTTGAGGATCTTGATTTGCTTTCAATTTTCCATGCTTTGGTGCATGAACATTGTTGAGTTATTTTAAAATCATTTCCAAGGAGTCTTTTAAAAATATTTAAGCTACAGAGTTCAAAGTGCATATACCATTTAATTCTGCTAAAATAAACCATAGCCCTGTGAACTTGAAAAGATCTAGGCTTTTATTTTGATGTTGATTATTTATTAAGAAGTCAAATAGTCATCTATTTAATCAAAGGGCATTTGCTTCAAATTGCTTCCATCCATTGTCCTTAGCATGAAAGACTGATTGTGCTTTGAACTAGGCTCCTTTTTTTATGGGAGAGATAAAGAAAAATTCTTATAAAAGAACATACACATCAAAGAATCAGTTCCCTAAAACATTTTCCTTTTATACATGTTGGCTACATGCCTACATCTGTTCATAAATTGATATGTAGTCTTTTTAATGCACATTTGCCATACTGGATGTTACCTCCTTCAAAGATGAAAATACCAATAGATTGGAAAATGAACTTGAGATGAGGAATAGCATAGGAAAGTCTGTGGCTTATGGCTATTTGTTTTCTTGTATCTTTGCATGAGAGCTATCATAACCTTCTGTGTAATCTGAGATTGAGTTTTTAATAATTTATTAGCAAATAAAAATATAGTGAGAGGGTGGCCAAACCCAAGATATGAGAATATACTAGAAATCTGGGATTGACTACAATATTTTAAAAACACTTTAATTAGACCTTTTTTGGTTCTGCCCAATGAGACTCCAGATCCTCAACTACTATCCAAGATAAACATTGTCCACAAACTATATGCAGGAATGCAAAACACAAGAATATTTATTTTTTCCCCTCCAGACAACCCAGGAGAAGGAGAATTTTGAAAATTGATACTGAGATAAGAAATGGATGGGGAAATTTTCTCAGGAAGAGACAAGTGGCAAGGGGGAGGGTTGGAAAACCTAGTAAGAGGTTCCTTGTAGCAGAGAAGGGTCAGTGGACTTTAGGCATGATATCACCTAAAATTAAAATTTAAGTGTTTCATGTATCTCTCTTGGAATTTCCCCATTATCACCAATCTTCTGTATGTCAGATAGCTATCATAGCACTGTGATAGTACTACTTTGGGGAATGAAGTGAGATCTTTGAGTTTGGGGCATAGATGCCAAGAGAGCATTGAGATTTTCGGAAGTGATATGATCGCTAGAGGAGACAGATCACTTACAGATCCTACAGGAATAGGAGTACAAAATAAAAGGAGACCTCTGTGCAAAAGCTCTAGTCTAGGCATCCTCAGAAACACTGGCAAAAAACATGTGTAGAGGATGGAATTACACTTGTCATATCATCACTTAGTAGAACTGCTGAGGGTCACAGTTGATTGACAGCTTCCAGCTGCCTCACCTAAAGCCACATGGCACTCACACCCAAACAACTTCCTGAGCTGTTCCCAGCCAATGATTAAGCCAACAGTCCGAGCATGGTGTGGATCCTTGAGCTGGGCCATGCCTCCCTGCTTTGGGCTCCTCTAGAGGCAGTCTTCTCTGGGGCCTCCATCAACCCTGCTGAGACTTTCTCTGAACTCCACTGAGGTCTGAGCTTCTTCCCACCCAATCAGTCCTTACCTCTCCCCTTCTGCAGGACTCAGACCTGGACCATAACCTAAAGGTTTTCTGTACCTCCTCCTGCTCCCTTCCACTCATCCTTCCCCCAGGAAATCTCTTGCCTGGCTAATACACCTTGGTGTCTGTTTTTTGAAGGACCTAAACTGACACAGCTAGTTTCAAGAGTTGGGTCTGAGAGAACCAGCAGTAAGATGGGACTTGGGACTGGCTCACACATTGGCTGGCTGGCTGGTACAAAGGACCCTCGCCTGAGTATAATGGGAAGGGCATGATGTAGTTTATGGCAAAAGGTAAGAGCCCAAATGCTGAAGATTTTTAGAAAATGTCCCGTTAGTGAAAAATGCAGTTGATTCTGGCATGCGAAAGATATCAGGGAGTAATGTCTACAGGAGTAGAGCTGCTTTATTTTTTAATAAACTATTTTGACGTCCTTTGATGGGATAATGAGATATTGAGGGCAGTTACCAAACCATTAATGGCTAAGGGTGCGAGCCAGTGGGCCTCCAACAGCTTAAGAAGAGATCTTTATCTTCTAAAATGGAAGAGTAAAAACAGCTGAGCAGCAGGAAGAAGCTATGACAGAGCCACAGAACTCTGACAATGCTGAAATGTTCAGACTAGGCAGGTCTCTCATGCAGTGTCAGGGCGTTGGCTGGCAAACCCGGGGACTCCGAACTTTCAGGGTTTGCAGAGGTGGTCACCCTTCCCTAGCTATCACTCTTCTTGCCTGCAGTTGCCATTACAGAGAACATTCTCCTGCGAGGCAACAGGTGCCCCCCTCAGGAGCTGCTCCCACCTCCTCTCCTGGCTGCCAGAGTGATGATCTGGGTTAATTCTTCACTGTGACCTGGTGGGGGTGTACTGGGCCTGATGAGGGAAGGAAGAAATTACATCTTAAAACAGTTACAAGAATTAACTAGCATGTGCCATTAAGAATGAGGGGATTACGGGGCCCCTGGTTGTCTCCGCTGGTGGACTGGAGCTTGTGACTCTTGATCTTGGAGTTATAGGCATGAGAGCCAAGATTACTTAAAGAATATCTTGGGGGAATAAAAAAGAATGAGGGCATTACCCCTGGAATTCGATTTAGTGGGTTGAAACAAAAGAATGGTTAAGTAAGAATTCATTGATTTGGGGACTCTGGTGAGGCCCCAGGGAATCAGGTAAACTCACTCTTAGAAGGCTAGAGATAGCTGACGCCAAGTGCAGAGGCCTGAGTTATTCTGGCAAACAGAAGAGAGCCAAACAGAAGCAAGAGGCTGCTAAGAGTGGACACGCAAGCATGGATGTATTATGGAAGGCCAAAAGGTTGGATGTTTGAGCAGCTGTACCTTCACGTCTGTTGGCCACACTGAGACCACACTTCTCTGAGGTTACTCCCAGCCAGTCACTTCGTGTGGGTACCACAGCTGAGCCTGTCCAGCACTGGGCTCCTCTAAAGGGATCACTGAGACTTTCTCAGAACTGCACTGTGACTTAGGGTCTCCCTAGCCGATCCTTCTTTTCCTGGTCTCATTTCCTAGGTTTCAGACCTGCACGGGGACCCAGGCCCTCCCACATATTCCTGCTCCCTTCTCCCTTCATGTTCACAAGCATTTCCGCCAGTGAATCTTTGGCATGTCTAATCTCATCTGGGTCTGCTTTTTAGAGGATGAGAACCTCCAAAACACACAACTCGGCTACAGGTGGCAAGTTTTATTGGCTCTTTTACTCCCTAGTCTGTGTCCCACTTCCCTGTTGCCTTGAGTGTCTAGCAGTCTTTGTTGAAATCTAGACATTTTAGATAATACATTTAAAGCAACTATGGATCCTGATTTTTCTACCCACTGATGACTGTGCGTTGTTGCAGTTTTGTTTGAATCTTTTTTTTTTTTAAAGATTTTATTGATTTATTTATTTGTCAGAGAGAAAGAGAGGGAGAACACAAGCAGGCAGAGTGGCAGGCAGAGGCAGGGAGAGAAGCAGGCTCCCTGCTGAGTAAGGAGCCCGATGCGGGACTCAATCCCAGGACTCTGGGATCATGACCTGAGCTGAAGGCAGTGGCCCAGCTGACTGAGCTACCCAGGCACCCCTGGTTTTGTTTGTTTCTTTGTCGAGTGATTTACCTGGCAAGAAGATCTGTGAAATCTGTCTCCTCTGTGGTTTGCACCTGCTGATGTCTCTGCTTCATGTTTTTGGGTTTTTAAAATAGTCTTGTTTTTATTTTTGAACTTGCTTCTTTAAAGTCACCCCTGTGTCTGCATTGCTTCATTTAGACAGAGGTTGGATAGAGGTAGGACTCAACCACATCAAGCCAGTAACTCTCCTGTTCTTTACTGGATAAATATGTACAAGGGTAAAGCAGGCGACATTCTCAGTTCGTGTCATTTCAAGTGTGCCCAGGCTTCTGCTCTCTGCTGGGCCCTTTTGTGTCTCCTATGTGCGTGTGCTCAGCTTTACGGTCAACAAGGCATTGTAACTGCTTTGGGATTTCTCCAGTATAAGCACATACACACAGACCTGCAAGACATATGCCTTCTCCAACAATGACTATAACCTCAGGCTAGCAGAGCTGTGAGCCTTTCCTACTAAGTACTGTTGTGATCGTCCCTTTTGCCAGTTAACACTGTTGGATGCAGTCTTTTCCCACCACACTGCACTAACCAAGCCCCTTCGCCAGTCAGGGAGAAGCTACTGGTCCTTGTGACCTGCCCTGCCTTGGAACATTTCCCTGACCGCTGAGCTGGGGGAGGAGGGGGTGTCTGAAGTCCAGAACACTACAGATTCCCATGTTCCCACTTGGGAAGTTAAGTAGATTTTCAATAACAAAGGCTTCTCAGATTGTTGCATGCTTTTATTAATTTTCAGACTCTTGAAGGATGATTTGTTTGCCAATTTTTTCCAGCTTTATAGTTGCTTTTCAGGTAGAGGATTTGCCAGTCTCCTCACTTGGCTATAACCGGGAATTCCATCTCTACAACAGCTTCTTTTTTTGTGTGTGTTTATTTAAATTCCAGTTAGTTAACAAATAGTGTAATTTTAGTTTCTGGTGTACAGTATAGTGATTTAACCCTCCCATACATCACCTGGTGCTCATCACAACACAGGCACTCCTTAATCCCCATCCCCTGTTCCACCCATGCCCCCCACCCACCTTCCCTCTGGTCAGCATCAGTTTATTCTTTATCGTTAAGAGTCTGTTTTTTTGGTTTGCTTTTCTCTTTTTTATCCTCTATGATCATTTGTTTTGTTTCTTAAATTCCACATATGAGTGAAATCATATGGTATTTGTCTTTCTCTGACTGACTTATTTCACTTAGCATAATACTCTCAAGGTCCATCCATGTTGTTGCAAAATCCAAGATTTCATTCCTTTTTATGGCTGAGTAATGTTCCATTATATACATATGTATACACATATATATGTATATACACATATATACATGTGTATATATACACACACACACACATATATATATGTATCACATCTTCTTTAGCCATTCATCAGTCGATGGACCCTTGAGCTTTTTCCATAATTGGGCTCTGGTTGATAATGCTGCTATAAATATTGGGGTTGCATGTATCCCTTTGGATTAGTAAAATTACTAATTTGTAAAACCACTCTTTCCAGGGGCTACACATACCCCAATGTTTATAGCAGCATTGTCAACCATACCCAAATTATGGAAAGAGTCCAGTGTCTACAAGAGCATCTTAGTTGTTATTTCTTTTTTTTTTTAAAAGGTTTATTTACTTATTTGACAGACAGAGATCACAAATAGGCAGAGTGGCAGGCAGAGAGAGAGGAAGGGAAGCAGGCTCCCTGCTGAGCAGAGAGCCCGATGTGGGGCTCGATTCTAGGACCCTGAGATCATGACCTTAGCCGAAGGCAGAGGCTTTAACCCACTGAGCCACCCAGGTGCCCCTTAGTTGTTATTTCTGACTCTAGCCTTTCTCCTCTCCAAGGTCCAGACTGAAGTCTAAGTGATCATTCTAAAATATAAATATGAGATTGTATCTCATAATTTAAATCCTTCAATGGCTTTCCATTTTGCTTGACATGAGATCTTTGTAAGACTCATAATCTGGGTTCTGCTTGCTTTTCTAGCTTTCTTTTTATACTTCTCCCTAGAAGCCTTTGCTTTGACTGGACTAGACATCACTTATGCTACACTTTCTTTTATCCATGGGACTCCCCATATGTCTTTCTCCTCGCAACAATCACAACCTACCTCCAATTCCCTCCTTCTCCCTCTAAACTCCCCAGCCCGAGGTTTTACTTTCCTGACTGGCTGTTGCCCTTCAGATTTCAGTGTAGGTATCATTTCCTTCCAGGATTACCCTTACTCCATACACCCCTCTCCATTCTAGGTTTGGTTTCTTTGATCTGTGTTCCCATCCCCTGCCACATTTCCCCTATTCTAGACTTGACTATGCTGCTGATGTCATTGCTATTTAATGGTCTCTTCCACTAGAGTGTTAAACTCTGTGGGGCAGAGTTCATTGCCGAAGTCTCAGCCCTCAGACCAATGCCAGTTTGACTCAGCAAAACACTTGTTAAATGGTAACAAATGAGGAGTCCTGCTTAAGTCAGGAGTCCACAAGCTCTTTCTGCAAAGGACCCATCCAAACTACTTTAGGCTTTGTGGACCATCAAGTCTCTGTTATAACTGCTCCACTCAGCTGTTTTAGCAGCCATAGAAAATATAATGAATTGGCATGGATTTGCTCCAGTAAAACTTAGTGAAACCTGGTGGCTAGCGCATGGGCTGTTATTCACAAATCTCTGAATTAAATGAGTGAATGGTAGGTGATTATGAATTGTTTCAATGAATCAATGGAACTCTAATGCGTAGTTCTTTTGTAAATAATCAAAACCCATTTTCTCTACCTTTGGTCTAACCAAGAAAAAGAAAGTAATTAGCATTTTCCACATTATAATCCACCATCAGAAATAAAATTGTGTCCTTTTCTATTTTAATACAAAACAGTCACAGGGAATGTTAGGTTCTTCTTTGTCTCTCTTCATTTAATCAATCTTTTCTTATTTTTCATTATTTCACATAATCCAAAGCACAAATTTAAAGAAAGAAATCAAGATAGTTCATTAACATGGTTAAATGACAGTTTACACAGTGTGCTGAGCATAATTGTAAAGAAGTATAAAGAAATTTGTGAATTAGGAATATCACTGGAAAATGATATTTTGCTATTTTGAAGCTCAATCTATATGACATTATATGCTTTTTCTTCCTTTTATCTACTTAATAATGCTAGGTTTTATACTAATATACTTCCTTTTTTAACAATGTAGTCCATTAATTAAATGAGAATTGGTACATTATTAAATCAATACTTGCTCTTTAAGAATCATTATATTCTGGGAGAGCCTGGGTGGTTCAGTTGGTGGAGCATCTGACTCTTGATTTCTGCTCAGGTCATGATCTCAGGGTCATAGGATCAAGCCCCTGATAGGCTCCACACTCACTGGGGAGTCTGCTTGAGATTCTCTCTCTCCCTCTGTCTGTCCCTCTGCTTTCTCTCTCTCAAATGCTAAATAAATAATCTTGAAAAAAAGAATCACTGTATCTTGTTCTATGACTTCACATGTATAATTATGAAGAAAACCTACTTCAGTTAGAAAATATCTTTATCACTACTAGCAATTACATTGTTATTACTAGCTATAATATTAATTAATATAACATTATTACTAGCAATATACATTATTATTGTGGAGGTAATTCATTCTATTCCTTATAAAACCAGATTCGTATTTCCACTTTGGATCATGTATTGGGTATTTGCCCCAAATATATACACAAAAAGGAGCAGAATATTGGAGTTCATCAGTAGCATCTGAATACATATTTAGTTTGTAAGCTTTAAAAATTAGCATTCTCTGGGTTGCCTGGGTGGCTCAGTCTGTTAAGCATCTGCCTTTGGCTTGGGACATGATCTTGGGTTCCTGGGGTGGAGTCCCACTTCAGGCTCCTTGCTTAGTGGAGAGTCTGCTTTCCCTCTGCCTGCTGCTCCCCCTGCTTGTGCTCACTCTCTCTCTCTCTCTCTCTGACAAATAAATAAATAAAAATCTTTAACATTAAAAAAAAGTAACGCTTTAAAAAAATAAAATAAAAAATGAAAACTAGCATTCTTTGAATTCACTTCCAGGATGTGTTTTTATCACTTAAGAAATGAGACATCTTATTCAAGTTTTTTATTGGAATTTTTTTTATGAAAGAAAAACTGTTGGGGCATCTGGATGGGTCAGTTGTTTGAGTGACTGACTCTTGGTTTTGGTTCAGGTCGTGATTTGGGGGTCATGAGATGAGATCAAGCCCCATGGCAGGCACGTGCTCAGCAGGGAGTGTGCTTGAGGTTCCCTCTCCCTCTCCCTCTTTCCCTCCTACTGGTGACTTCTAGCTCCCTTTTGCTCTCTCTCTCTCAAATAATAAATAAATAACCATTTTTTTAAAAAGCAAAATTGCTCTCAACTACTTTTAGAATCTCTCAAAGTGTTCATTTGCAACTATTTCTAGTAATGAAGCATACAGTGAGAATTCATGTAACAGGGATTTCTTTGTTAATATAGAGAAAAATCTGATGTGATATTTCTGCTGTCACCTTCTACTCTTGGGGAATTTTGAGAAAAGACTCAAGGGAACAAGGAGAGATTACCTGGATAATCTTGCCTCTAGCAATTTTAGGCAAAATGCCAAAAGTCTTACATGTTTATGTCAGGTACTTCAAGATCAACCAGTTCACAATAGGTGGCTGAACTGATAATTTGTTTTATCTTGGTGGTTCATTTAATTGTAGTCATTAAAGCTTAGTGAAAGAGTGTTCTAAAAACTCAGCAATTAGTCCTGGGAAAATTACATAAACAAAAACTATTTATCTCAGTGTGAAATCCAATAAATACCACAGTTAGGATAAGAGTTTCCAATTAAAGGAAGGCCATGCATCTATACCTTCACACAAAGGTATCTGAGAACCAGTTGGAACTGTATCTGTGTAAACTCAGGAACAAACAAGGATTACATGTAGACTCCTTCTAACTGAATTTGTACACAAATTGAGATAATGTTCCTTATCTTACAATGGCACTTCTGAAATCTCTATTTTAATAGGTGTTACCAAAAAAAAAAAAAAAAAAAAAAGGAGTTCTTTGGTCAAATACATTGGGACAAATTGTATTAAACAGAATAAAGTAGTTGGCTTTACTTCCTAGGGGACTTCTCTGATCTTTGAATATGCTAAAATGTACACTAGACTATCTGGGAAAGGAGCATAGTATTTTGCAAACTTATTCCCATGGAGCTCCATTTTCCTCTAAATCTCTATTACTGTGATGAGGAATCATTCCTTAAAAAAAAAAAATAAGGTTGGAAGACCCTTTATAACATGACTTTTTAAATGATCTCATTATTACTTTTATATTCTATCTTCTTACTTTTTGTAGCACCTTTAAAAAGTGTTTTTGAACTTGAAGTTGTAAGAATAGTAGAAAGAACTTTTATTTACCCTTTACCTGATTCTTAGTTTGCCACATTGCTTTTGATTCCCTCTGCCTCTCTCTCTTCCTGTCTCTCTTTTCTTCATTCTTGTCTCTATTTATCAATGTAGCTAGCTACTTACCTACCTGACTATCCACCTAGCACTATTTCATCATGGAATCATTTGAATGTAGTATCTTTTTACCCCACTGCGTAGCACCATGCCTGAAACATCAGAGAAGCTCTTGTAATGACTGATGATTATGAGTGAGGCCTTTTAGAATATTAGTTAATACAAAGCTCAATTATAAAAGGCCATTCTGGAATAACTATTGAAATGTGAAGTCTTTATCCTTTATGAAAAGCCAGTGAATCAGTTTTAAAAGTCAGAAATATCATCTTACTATTTCTTAACAATTGCAGCATTTGAAAGTTTCCCAACTGAGAATCAGAACAAATGCCTATGTTTTCTTTTTCTAAATGTTGAATGAGCTCATGTGATGAACTAAAGCCAGTTACCTTGCCTTCTATTCCATTCCAGGACCAGTATGTCCAGCCCTGTGGTCTCCAGCCAGCTGGTATACTTACTTACTAAATAAATTAAAACCTACACAACCCACTGAAAGAGACACTGAATTCTATCAGTTGGGTCTTTTCTGTGATTCTTTCCTCGGTGTATAACTCTGCTCTCTCAGCTTTCTCCTTCAGTTTTGTTTCTCCATCCAGAATAAATTTTCTCTAGTATTGGCACATTTAAAGCTTAGAGAAACCTGTTTATTGGTATCAAGAAAAACCCCCTGTTAACATGGTTACATTCAATCAGTAAGAACTTAAACCTCTTTCTAATCAGTTTGGAGAATAACAAGAATGTTGAATATGCAAAGTAGAGGTTAATGGACACATATAATGTGATTTATTCAATTTTAAGAATGCTAAATGCCTCTATTTACATTAGGGGCCTAAAGTAGTCAAATTCATTGAGACAAAAAGTAGAATGGTGATTACCAGGAGTTGAGGGGAAGAGGAAATTAGGAGTTACTGTTTAATGGGTAGAGATTCAGTTCGGAAAGAAGAAAAAGTTTTGGAGACAGAAAGTGATGATCATTTACAAAAATAGGAACGTGCTAATGTCACCGAACTATATGCTTGAAATAGTTAAAATGGTCAAATTTTATGTAAAGTTTACCATAGTTTTCTTTTCTTTCTTTTTTTTTTTTAAAGAAAACTACTAAAAAAATACCTAGTTGCCTACAGATTATATAAACATCTTTCTGGTTTTTAAATCCATGGCTATATTTTGCCTACACAGAATAAAATTTCACCAAATTTGTATTTTTTAAACAATTTACTTCGTAATTTTTCCACTTTCAAAATAGAATTTAATGGAGGACATGGGAGGGGAGCATCTTTTGTACTTTTCAAGTGTCTGGTGGCTGGCTCGTGCTCGGGGAAAACAGTACGGTGTGGGAAAGAGTAGAAAGCCTGACATTGGGAGGTAGTGAGACTCTCACCAAGAGCTAGGCAAGGAAGGTATTTCCCTGGAGTAGGTGTGGGTCAAGAGAGTGGACCTGGAACCACATAAAGCAAGGGACTCCCAACAGCCACAGTCTCTGTTGGAACAGTCTCTGTGAGGAATGGAATGTGATTTGTAACTGCTTTAAGATATTGAACTCTTTCTTCATTTATGTCTTCATTTTAAAAGCTTCTTCAAGATACAAGGTTTTTTTGTTTGTTTTTTGGGGTTTTTTTTTTTTTTTGATCTTTCTTTATGTTCTTTTCCTGCTCTTCACTTAGATCTAATGTCTGTGCATAAGTCCAGTGTTGGTACTATTCTGATGATTGCTTATCTTGGAAAAGTACTCATTTCCTATTAGAGAACATTGTGGGGAAGAAGGAAGAGGCCCGAGCTGGCAGTCCAATGCTCTGTTCTAGGTTTTCCCTAACTGCCATCTCATCTGTTTGTTTCCCTGGGAATCAGCGTAGGTGGTATAGTAGTGAGCATAGCTGCCTTCCTTTGCCCTGGGAGATGTCCCTCTCTCAGTTTTTGGTGTTCAAGGGCAAAAATCTCTGGCCATACTTTTTTGGTGTATGATCTGCCCATTCCCACCTTCCTTCCTTCTCTTACGCAATTTCAAACATCTAGCACCATTGACTAAAAGCTGGAGTTTAGACAGGTGTAAATAGACTATGAGTACATCTTCAGCTGCAACAACCTGCCCTCTTATTCTCCCTCTGTGCAAAGGATCAAGAGCTTGAGGTATGCAAAGCTCTGGCCAACTCTAGTCTCCTTCCTAGTGTTAGGCCAAATTTCATAGTATTTCATAGATAATACTTCATGGTAGGTGTGCAAGTTGTGCTACCTCTTTATTACATTGTCAACCAAGTTTCATCTCTACTCTTTTCATCTTTAGACAACAATACCAGATAACAAAAATTTAAGATGTTGCTTGAAGGAATTTCTGGATCGCTACTCTAAACCCAGACCTGAAGATGCCTCAGAAGGGAGAAAGAAAATGATGGATCTAAGAAAGTATTGGGAAAGCTGAAAAGTCCCTGGAGTGAGTTCTAGCTGAAGTAAGAGCCTAGGAAGGGGTGAGTAGCCACAGATGGAAGGTAGCCGGCATATAGAAAGAGAGCCCTGAAAGACTCTTGGCATCTCTGTCTAAACTTGAGGCAGAAAATGAGTAGCCCAGATCAGTGAGATTAACACAAGAGTGGTCTTTGAGCTCAATAGAGTTGGGGAGGAACAAAATAAGTGCAAATGACTGAGCAGGGCTTGGGCTTCCCCACCTTACCTCCTTCTCTCTGATGGCACACCCCAAGGACAAGTAATTATGACCAAGGGAGACAGCTCTAGGATAAAGGGGTGGCAAATGAGGAGACCAGATTGCAAAGCCCTTCATCTTTCTTTTATTATGATTCTCTTTAAGACTGGACACAGGACTTGACTTTCTTTATCATTGATCCTATTCAACTTAGCATTAGAGACCTAGTCAGTGAAATAAGGCAATGAAATAA
This sequence comes from Mustela erminea, assembly GCF_009829155.1. Taxonomy (NCBI): domain Eukaryota; kingdom Metazoa; phylum Chordata; class Mammalia; order Carnivora; family Mustelidae; genus Mustela; species Mustela erminea. The sequence continues at coordinate 106,755,205 of NC_045618.1, forward strand.
ATGAGTTTAAAGATCAGAAGGGAAGAAAGGAAAGTCATTACTTGCAAATGATAAGATCAATCTATGTTTAAAAAAGCTGAATCAACTGGGAAACTGGTAGAATGAATAAGAGAGTATAGCAAGTGTCCTTAACCCCTACTATGTCTTTACATTAGCAATAACCAACTAGAAAATGCATAAGAAATCCAGATATCATCCACAAGAGCATTAAAAAACCTGTAAAGTAGATACTTATACATAATAAAAATTTTAAATTTTTCCCTCTGCCACTCCCTTTCTATTTTATAGTCATCATATACCATGTTTATAATGGTTAACAAAATGTGGTTCATAATTTCCTGTATATAAAACATGATTGTTATTGGACTAGAGAAGAAATGGACATCACCCAGAAATAGAAACAATCTAACAGAGATCCACAAAATTTTATGGAGAAATTTTAAAAATATTATCATAGGACATAAAGGAAAATCCAGATAGAGAACCATACCATGTTCATTGATGGACAAAAATATTTTAATAATGTCAGTTATCTCCAAATTATTCTATAAATTCAATATGATTTTAATAAAAATCCAAGAGTATTTTTGAGACTGTCATCAAATCTATTCCAAAATGTGTATGGAAAAATAAAAGTCCACAGATAAAATCCTGTGGTGACCTGTATTATAATGGGAACCAGATCCTCACTGCTTTCAAACTTAACCTATCTGAATAACCTATCCTAGATTCCCATTCCTTGAGGGTTTGCAACCACTTATGGTACCAATTACTATACAAACCAGCCTTCTTAGCTGCCAACAAGAAAATCCCTTCTAACTATTTTAAGCAGAAAGGGGTTTATTAAATGGTATGTACAGTTCACAGAATCATTGGGAGGGCTGACGAAACAAACTAAGCTGAGCATCCACATCAATCTATAACTTGTCCTTCAGATCAGTAGCCAAACAGACTCTTTCCCAGTCTCAAACTCTGAAACAATGCCATGCTCCCACTTAATGTCATGTAACTATCTGCATACATGCAAAATACACTCGATCTCTCTGCAGAATCCCAACAGGGTTGAAACGATGAGATACTACCTTATTCCCACTATATTATCAAGAATTAGAAAGACATTATCAAATATTAATGAGAATGTGAGGAGACAAGCTTTACATTGTTGGTGGAGGAGCAAAACCGGCCTGGCTGTCCTAGAGAAAAGAGTAGATCCTAGAGTCCCCAGTAGAATCAGCTATGCATAGATGACCATGAAATCCTACTCCTGGATCCATACCCTGGGAAGACTCTCTTACAGATCCATGAGAGACTGTACAAGGATATTCATCAACTGTTGCTTATTCATCAACTGTGTGGAGATTGAGGCCACCTAAATGTCCATAGTGGGGATAAAGAGAAAGTAGTGAGCGCACAGCATGAACGACTGTGCAATATCAGGAGCAATGCATTTGATGCACATAGAGGAACAGAGATAGAGCTTATAACAAAATTTTCCAAAAAGTAAGAAATAAAGCAATATTTATACCATGAAATCATTATATAAGTCAACACACACAGTGTGTATTTAATAAGTATCTGTTCATAATAGACACATGTCAAGCACATTGGAAAAGATGACTTTAATGCACAGAATGAAGGTGGGGATAAGGAATTGAGTAGAAAAAAATAATTTTGAAAAGATGGGCCTTGCACAGATGCATAATGATGTGGGTTGGGGTTGATGGGATGAGGGTTTTTTTTTTTTTTTTAATGAAGGAGATGTTCTGTGATTATGGCTTCCCATTTTCCAGAGTTAATCATAATAATTAAAAATTCAAAAATTGCTCTAAAGGTGCAGACACACTTCACTTTCAAACATAGTGCTGATTCACATCTTTGGTCTTCTTCATCTGCAAGCTGCTTATTTTCTTGATTCCATCTAAGGTCTTGGCAAAGGAAGGGGCGAGGTTAGAACAATCTTTCAAAACTCTGAAAATGGTTCTAATTGCTCTACATTTAGGCAGAGTTACTGGTTGCTTAATAGCCATTTAGAACTCTTTTTGGAAAGCAGACAGCCATTCCAGGCTATAAAGGTAGTTTCAATGAAATGTTCTTTTTGACAGAAGGAAGACATTGGAGAGCTCATATGCTATTTTAGCTGGCTCTGTGATTGCAATCACAAATCACTACATTCCAGAGAGATCCCACGAACAGGAGGTTTTTCCATTTCAGTCTTTAAAGGTAAAACATTATCTTTTCATTTTTCTATATACTCCAGGGAATCAAGAAATTATGAAAATGTAAGCCATAATTATAATAACATTTCTAAGTCTTCCTTGATGGCCAGAGTTAAGTGAGAAAAGGGAAGAGGAGAACTCTTTTGTTCTCAGTGACATTAAAATGCCCAGTCAGATAAAAATAATACTGAATTGGCTTTCCTTTGTTCAACTCTTGTAACCTCCTGCAATCTCACTGCCTATTTGACCCCAAAATGAGTTAGCGTTGGAGAGCAACATAATGACTCTCCTATAAGCTTATGAATTGCTATAGAAGGAAACTGATTGGTGCAAAGAACTGGAATGAAATCAGAAGGTGAGTGGACTATAGATTTGTCATACATTTTCCAGCTGTTCAGTCTGGCCTCCTGTTCCTTTCTTTGGTACTTTTATTTATGCACGTGTAACACCGTGAGGAAGCAGATAATATAAACAGCAAATATCTCGTGGGCCATTCGATTTGGGCTTTATATTTTCAACTACACTGATGACTGCTGGTCACATATCTATTCCTTTTGGGTGGTCTGATTTAAATGCAGAATGTCATATGAGGGATGGCAAGAATTCAGGCTTCCCGGGAACTAATCTTTGCCATAGCTAAGGCCTGATGTACATGGCCTCCATTCACTGCTGAGGGAAGGCGGTCTCTTAAGTGGAGAGCCGCGTCTAGCAGTTGAAAATAGAATTCTTTTGAGAAGTCGAGATCCCAAGATATGAGCCATTGGCTGTTAGAAATATCCCTTCATGTGATGAAAAAGATAATCCAAAATGACTTCTTTTCCCGGATCATTTCTTCAGGCATGAATACTCTAAGAGAGAAAAGAAAAGGTGTAGTAAATTGAAATTCACAGTTGGAGCTGAACTCTAACCTATGAAACCTTTCTGAACATTCCCTCGTTGAAAGCTCTGTTCCTCTTCATTACATTTCCTGCTTTGTATTTCTACATGGTCATGAGCAGCTGAAATCGCTGGCAGATCTGGACAGTATTTGCTAAAAACATTTTGGCACCCAGATTCCACTGTTACTCACTAAACATGAAGCTAAAAACAAATGAGAGATGCTAGGGATATGAGTAAGTCCACAGTCTCACGGTCAGTGGCAACAGACGCTTTCAACCTTCGTCTGCTTGTTTCAGGAAGATAAAACCCAATATCAAAACTGTTTGGGTGATAATCTTCTGCTTTTTCTCTTTCAGACAGCAAATAGCATACACTCTTTAAATCCCTAAATATTTTTGTGTTCACATTTTCCAAATATTTAAGGCTGCTATTCTGAGATAGCGGGAACCAGCCCAATCTGTCATCTTATCTCTCTTAAATAATGAAACCCAGATTGCCACAATCAGCTAAAACCAGGCTTCAGAGGTTGCCTTTCGAGAATGTGGGATGCTGCTAATGGGTGAAGTACATCTTCCATAGCCAAAGCATCAAAGTCACAGCCAATGTGTTAATGACCCTGGAGATCTTAGATAACTATAAATATACAGGAACATGCGTAAACCAAGAGGTCAAGGAGTCCTAAATCCTAAAACGTTTAAAGATACTCTATTTTAGTTGAATTATCTTACTTTCCTAAAGTGAAAAAATATAAAAAATATTTGAAGGGCGTCCTCTCTAGACTCATACTTTTCAAAGCCAAGTTGATTTTACTTGCATTGATTTTTTTTGCATTGATTTTAAGCATCTATCATTCCATTTCTAGTACCAATGTGAATGAGGTTAAGAGGCAAGAAATTTTAAGTCTGGTGTGTCCTCGTCAATATTCTGTCATCTGACAGGCATATACATACATAGGAATAGCAAATTCCTGGAAGCCTATTTATTAAAATATTTCAGTTATATATCTATATTGTCACTTTGGTATAATTTTTGTTTTTCATTAATTATATTTTCTAGTTTCCCTTCAGTAAATGTATATTGTGTTTTATATTTTAGGCTTTATAAAAATATTTTTACATATATTTTTATTCTTATTGAATAATAAGAAAATTTAAAACATATTTAGAAGGATCAAGTGGAAAATAGAAAGCCAACCACCATAGTTTAAGACTCAGTCTGTAAAATTCTAATGTTAGAACACCACACACAAACACACGCACACACACACATACATGCACACTGCATCTGAAGCCAAGAGAAACACATGATTTAATTTATCCCTTCTGGAGAATATTACGATTAAGACAGTGTTTAGGGAAATGCATGATCTTTGTTCTCATATGTGTAGTGAAGGGTCAGCAGCGCCCCCAATGGCTTATGATTCTAAAGGAAATAACACAATCACTGTGCCCTGTAAGCTTGTGAAGGCAGGAAATAACGTTTGCCATGTTCACTAACATATTTCCAGGGCTCAACACAGTGTCTGCTTATGCACTGGCAATATGGAGTTAATCATACCCACCTTCCAATTCTTATGAGGATTAAATGAACACAGGATTGAGATAATAGAGCATTTGATTAGTCTGGTTGTCTACTGTTGCATAACAAACAACCCAAAACCTAGTGGCCTGAAGTAACCACAGTAATTATTTTGCTCAAAGAGAGGCTGTTTGTGCAGGGCACAGTGGAAAGAGCTCATTCCTGCTCCATTCAGCTTTACCCGGGGTAGTTTGAAACCAAGGAATCAGCTGAAGACCAGCTCCCTTACAGGTCTGGGAGTGGTGCTGCTGTCTGTTGGGGACAGTCAGACGAACACTTACATGTGACCTCCTCTTATAACCTAAGCTTCCTCACAAGGTCATCCTTGGGTTCCTAGAGTGAACCTCCCACCATGGAAAGCCAGATGGAGCTCTTATGATCTTGTCTTGGAAGTTTGCAGTGATGTCTCATTTCTATTCATTTAGGCAGATGTTTATCCACAAAGGTCAGCTCAACTTCAAGGGGGGAGAAAATAGACTGTTCTCCTTGAGGGAAAGCGGTGTGCAGGACCAGGAACATGGCTGTGGCCTTTTTTTGAAAATACTATTTACTATGCTGGTACATAATAGGATACTGAAAATTTGACATAATTTTTATTTTAAGATGAGGTATGGGCTAGGTGTTATTAATCACTCTGTTTCTGGTTAGGTTGCCTCCCTCAAATATGTCATTATTTAATGTCAGTGTGACCTTCTATAGCAAGAAATTAGTTTTTTTCTGGTGTGAGAAGGTCCTGGATTTCTGGCGAGTAATCTGAATTTTTTAGTAGAAATTTGAGAGTCAGATCATAATCATGCCCTTTCATTCTGGAAAATTTATTTGAAATGACAATTAAAATGAGCAAACATTATTGGTGCATTTTCAAGCAAAGGTAAGAATAAGATTACATGAATGGATGGATACATTTTGTTCACACATGACAAAGGCCAAGGGGTTGGGGAGTGGGGAGTGTTTCTTTTGAAGCAGAGAGTGAGAGCAAGCAGTTATGGTTCCTGTAACCACAGAAGTTTTCCTGGAAGCAGATTTTTAAATCCTATTTTGTGTTCACATTGGACTTCAGGACTTCTACGCAGAGTGAAGTAAAATTCCCTTCAGTCTTGAGGTAAAAGAGAGGTCTCTGCCTCACTGTTTGGACAGCTGGAACTCTCTCCTTCACCTCCTGGAAGAGAAGGGGTGCCGACTTCCAGGCCCTGGGAATATTGCATTTCCTTCTGCTCCATGACTGAGAAAGGTGTGAGGAAAGCCTTTGTTTCAGTCCTTTACAAACCAGAATGACCACAAGGAAAGAGATGCTGGATTTGGAGACCACACAAATGAAATAACCTGGGATTTAAAAAAGAAAAAAAAAAATCATTTGTGTTTTCTGAAGTGGGATAAAATGCTTCAGGTCTCTGTTTAATTGGTAGGGTTGGACATGTTTCAAAACTTGCATTCATTTACTCATTGTTCATTTAATAAATATTTTTGAAAGCCACCTATCTGTTAGGTACCAAGCTCCATGCTCAAAATAAGAAGACAAACAAAGGAAACAAGTTTCTTGTCTTCACAGGCCTTACAGCTAGGAGAGAGAAAATTGCCTGGGAATTCTGTTACTTCTAAGGTTTAGAGTGGCCCCAGTACAGGACAGCCTGTGGTAGGAGCTGGGCAGAATTGGAGTCAATGGGTCAGTTAGAATATGTAGCCATGGATGATGATTTACATGGGGACCCTTAGCCTCAAAAAGACCAGAAAACAGAGGTGAACTATCCTATCTATGTGGACTCTATGTCCAGAGACTGGCAGGGACTAGAGTCTGAAAGAATGCCCATCTCAGCACCCATGGGTAGGTGTGATCACTTTCCAGAATGAGGGAGAACACCCAGACACTTGCCGCTGATGATTGAAATACAGGCAGATCTTGGCCTCCATGAGAGGCACCATCACTTTTTCTATCAAAAAAGAGAAGGAGAGAAAGAGAGAATGGACACCATACCCCAGTGTTGGAATCGTCTCTCCCTTATCCCCCTTTCCTATCTGAAGCACAGTGAAGCACCCAGATCCCAAGGTTGCCACATGATACAAAGCTCCCTAAGTGTCATTCTGGCTTCTGTCTTCTCTACAGTGAAGAATGTGTTCCAGAGTGAATCAGAGAAAACAAATATGGCTTTCCCTGAGTCTCCAGGGAGACAAAGTGACTCCCTAAACTTTATTCCAAAATTTATTATTTTTTTTATAGCATCACTAAATGAAAAGATCACCAGAATGCCAAAAATGTACCGAAAATGCTTAAAAGGGCACCAAAAATGTATTGATTTCATCCAGGTATTTGACAAACTTTGTCATGGTATCCTCATGCATCAGCCTGAGAAATTGACTCACTAAGTGATAAAAATGTATCTCAAGGGAGGCCTGGGTGGCTCAGAGGGTTAAGCGTCTGCCTTCGGCTCAGGTCATGGTCTCAGGGTCCTGGGATTCAGCTCCTTATTGGGCTCTCTGCTTGGCGGGAGCCTGCTTCCCCCCTCTCTCTCTGCCTCCCTCTCTGCCTACTTGCTATCTCTCTGTCAAATAAAGAAATAAAATATTAAAAAAATATATATCTCAAGGATACTGATAAATTAACCACTGCTATTCTAGACCAGTGTTTCTTAGACTTGAGTAACATATGTAGATCCCCCTTAAAGGAAATATATATTCATATACCTTCCCAGTATTGACTTAAATTTTTTATTTAAAATTTTATTGTAAAAAAAAAAAATAAATAAAATAAAATAAAATAAAATTTTATTGTAGTATTGTGGTGTTATTCAAGCATAAGAACCTAAAGCCTAAAACTAGAAATAAGTTAACTTACACTTCCAGGCCCTATTGGAGAATAAATATTTTGAAATCATCACAAACACATGAATCAAATAAAAACAAAGTCCAAGTTATTTGACATGACAGATAATGTTGTTTATTGACACTGATGTTGAATATAATATTAATGTGATGAGGCTTCATGTCAGGTCCTATAACTTGCAACATTCTGGCTTCACTGTTTCCAATGCAGAAAAGGCTTACTTGCATAAATACGCCATACAAAGTGAAATTTAAAACTCCAAGGACTTGTTTGATAGTTCAGGTTAGTCAGTTGTTATAATATGTCAAAATTCCGCAAGCCAGAAATTCCTACATGCCAATTTTATTAATCACTAAAGATTAGCATTAAGGTTAATATTTTTAGGGAATTGAAATCTACATTAAGTGGGAGGTTAATCCATTTATTTCTGGAAGTGGAAACAGAATTTCTTTATGTTTATTATAACATTTACTGCTAAATTGGTATTGTGGAAGAAAAGTTAAATATTATTTTGAAAACCAAGTATTCAATCAACAAGGATTTTCTTCCTTTCTTTTCTTTTCTTTCTTTCTTTTTTTTTTTTTTAGAGCACATTTCTCAAACTACTTTGTGCTCCGTGAACACAGATCTGTCATTACATTTCTCCAGTGGAACTGCCAGAAACCTTTCTTTGTGTAGGATGCCATGAAATTATTTAGCTCTCACATGGCATGAGCACAATGGCAGGCTAAGCGCAAGCTCAAATACTAAAATGAAGTAGCGACACTCAGTGTTAAGACAATCACCAGATGATGAAGAATATGTTCACATTATTTTTTAAAGATCATCATTCAGTGTGAATCTACATTTAAAATTCTGATTTCAAATTTATTGTTCAGGGTGGATTTTTTTGAACATTTCTTAGCTTCGTGCTTGTAACTGCCCCTAGAATGATAATTATTCTATTATTGTTGCTGTTAGTTATTTATTTAAAACATTTGGTGGTGACATAGCCTTCAAAAAAAAGGGCTGGTACCAGAGCAAGGATTTAGTCTTTTTTATAAAACTTTGCATTGACTCACCAATTCATCTTGAATGGTTCTGTATCTGAGGTTTCCTATCCATGAATGAAATTGAAGCTTCTAGAATTGTAGGGAAAATCATGAGTTTAAAATTTAATTCAGTAGATGTTTATTATGGAGAAGCCCCAAGGTAAATCATGTGGTATTCATGCTGTGTCTGAAAATCAAACAATGCTGCATACTTCTTAGATATTCCTTTAATAGACATGAGCCAGTTTGTAGAAAATAAATTTCTCGGCAACAACAACAAAGACAGCCCCACTTAGGAACAGAGCATAAATCATTGCCCCCTGGACAACTTTATTATTATTCTACCACACTATAGAGACTATTCTCAAATGAGACTTTCTGAAGCAGAGAAAATATTCAGAGAAGGGATTCTTCTTTTTTTTTAAAAAAGAATATTTTATTTACTTACTTGTCAGAGATAGAGAGAGAGAGCGAGTGAGAGAGCACAGCAGGGAGAGAGGCAGGCAGAGGGAGAAGGAGAAGCCCTGGCTCTGGGCTCCATCCCAGGATGGGGCTCCATCCCACTGGATCAATCCTGGAGCCACAGGCAGATGCTTAACTGACTGAGCCATCCAGGCTCAGAGAAGGGTTTCTTTACTTGAATTCCTGAATAGGCTTCAGGGAATATAAGTTTCTGAAATATATCCAGTGTTAGGGTGTGTGTGTGTGTGTGTGTGTGCGCGCGCGCGCGCGTGCACACACAATATGCAGACACATATCTAAGGGGAAAGGTCTATATTTCATCAGATTCACAAACGTTTGTAAGAACCAAATGTATATGAACCATGGTTTTGGAAAGAAACTCCTAACTCCTAATGCCACTTGAGAATTAACACTTGGGTTTGACCTGAAACGAGGCTGTGTTTTCAGAATCATTTTTCTTGAAATGGTCTCTAGGGTGCTACAGGGTTAGCTCTCACTGCAATTGTGATGCAAAGTATTAATCAGTTTAATACGGGCTGTAATGTCCTTCTTATCTCCATCAAAGATAAATCACAAGTAGAGATTAAACAGTGGTAACTTTTGCAACCATTGAGCTGATTCTTTGAACTGTGTTACTTGATTTGGAATTACAGTATTAACAAGCCCATAGTGACTGCTCCATAAACATAAGCTTGACCTTCGTAGATGAAACCCAGTAAAGTTTCAGAGCACCTTTTTAGTTAAGTGAACATGAGTCAGTATTTATCTGGGAACTAACTAGATTCAGCCTGGCTCTAGCTTTGTTCTTTTATTGAGGTGTATTTTGAGGTCCTAAGAGTGCAGTTCAATTTTGAGAAATGCTTACACCTATACCCTGTCAAGATACAAAGTACTGCTATCACTCTAGAAAGTTCCCTCGTACTTCTTCTCGGGCATTCTCTTATCTAGAGACTGATTTGCTTTCTCTCATGATGCCTCCCATTATTTTAAAGTTTATCCAAATTTCTTATTTAGAAAACCACTTGTCACATTAGCATAGACCAATGTTTCCAACCTGGGTTTCCTAAAGTCTTAAAAATCCTTGAAGTTTGTCTGAGATTGAAGCGAAAGCTGAAGGAGAATCTCAGAGAAATCTAGACAATCCCCCAACTCCTATTTCAATTGGACCAGCTTCCCTTTGAACTCTTTCATAAATTGGAATTCCATGTGAGATTGGTTTTATTTAAAGTTTTTCTTTTTTTTCATTTATTTGACAGAGATCACAAGTAGGCAGAGAGGCAGGCAGAGAGAGAGAGGAAGCAGACTCCCTGCTGAGCAGAGAGTCAGATGCGGGGTTCAATCCCAAGACCCTGAGATCATGACCTGAGCCGAAGGCAGAGACTTTAACATACTGAGCCACCCAGACACCCCTATGTGAGATTGGTTTTAAAAGGTGTTCTTCTTTTAAAATATTATTTGGCATAGGCTATTATCCCCAAAAGACTGCAGTGTTAAATTAGCCATTAGAAGGTCTAACTCTTAAAATGACAGTGAAGATTTCCTAAGACCCAAGTGAGTGAGCAGAGGTTAGCCGTTGTGCAGAATGAGGGCTGACAAGACAAGGTGGTCCCACAGGAGATGGGAACGTGACCCCTAAGTAGGGGTGGCCTGTCCTGAGGGTGTTCTCTAGGTCTTGTAGAGGAGTTTGTTAATTCCAAGATGATCCTCTTGCATTATAGACCACATTTTCTTTAGTCAGATGACCATTTCGACCATTTCAGGTCAATCTTTTGCTTCAAATCAGCTGGACTCAGACTGGCCAATATCTAACAGGCAATACCTAACTAGGCATTATACTGTTTTCTCCCTAAAATCTGACTTCATGGCTTTATGAATTTCAACCTAATGTCTACGAGAGTTTAGAGTTTTGCTTTAATGTAAGAAACCATCAGCTGTGTACACTACAAATGTTCTCAGATTTATGACAGGAAAATATAGAAAACTGTCTTTAGAATAAAATGTGTTTATTTGCTTTATCTGCTCCGAGTTTGCCAAGTTTTTACAAAGGAACCATTAGAGGAGGCTCTTTGTTGTTTGGCTGTTTTGATGTTGTTTTCCTTTTAATTTTATCCCCCAAAAGATAGAGTGTAAACAATACTACTTCATATTTGTATCTTGATTTACAGTTTGTAAAAGTACCACGTTTTTTATAAACAACCCTGGAAAGTATGTAGCATTGTCTCCACTTTATTTATTTATTTATTTTTAAGATTTCACTTATTTACTTGACAGAGAGACAGGGCAAAAGAGCACAAGCAGGGAGGGGGAGCAGCAGAGGGAGAGGGAGGTTCATGACCTGAGCCGAAGGCAGACGCTTAACCTACTGAGCCATTTTAAAGATGAGTGAACCAGGACACTGATAGGTTAAGTGACCTGCATAGAAGTAGGGAATACTAGAATTCAGTACCCATTTTAATTGCTAAATCACTAGTGTAGTGTCATATATCCAGGACCTACTATTGTTTACCTGCATTTTCAGTATTGGTGTGTTTAGCTAAGAGACGATGAGAAGGTAATTGTTCTTATCCTGAAACCTTTGTGTCACTTCATTTGTTAGCCCATTTTTTAGTGCCGGCTTTATCTTGTAATGAAATTGGCGTCTTCCCTCGTAAATATTTTTAGATTTTAATTTTAAAAAGCTGTTTCCGTCGGGGGAGGAGAGTACATCATTTCCTAAAACTTGAGAAAGTGCCAGGAAAAGCTAAATGATTAATTTCCCATAAAGCGCACCAGGCGTTCCATTTTGGCAAATGATTCTGAATTAGAAACCTTCCTTAGATTGCAGATAAGAATCTTTGTGAGGTTGTCTGAACCAGGAAAAGGCATATTTAACTGGATGGTGAGGAGAGACAAAAACATAGGAAACAGGCTTCTGGGAAAAGCACCCCCCCCACCACCAGAACAAGTAGACCCAGAAATGCCTATAAAATGATCAGTGAAGAAGCCAAGTTTTGCCAACAAATGTGTCCAGCCTGATCATCTGGCCTGTGAAGGGCCTTGTTATAAACAAGGACTGAGAATATCATTTTTACATAAATGATCATTTAACCGAATGCACCATTACTAAGAACGTACACTCTCCATCAAAGAGGAAGCAAGCATTTAGTCACACTTGGGAGCACCAATGCCGGAAGGGAGATGGAGTCTAGCAGCGGATAATGTTACAGTCTTGGGTCAAATGGAGCCATGAATATGGATGAGTCATCGAAGGGCTGAATTCCTTAAGATAGAGTAGATAAGAGTGAGGAGGAGGCTCACTGGCAGAGAAAGCAGATGACAAAGGGTGAGACCAGGCAGCTGGACAAAAAGGCTCTCCAGGTTGTTAGGATCCAGGACAGCCACAGGAGGGCAGCAAAAGCATCACAGATGAAAGCTCCTGGGTGTCCTTTAAGGAAACCTAAGTTCTGAAAGATATAAATCTATCACAGAATCCAGATTTAAAACTGCTGGGAGTCAGTGAAATTTTCTTCATGAGTTTAATATAAGTTGATCCAAAATAACTTTTATATTTAGTTTAAAGATTCAGAGATTTAAGGAGGAGAAGTGGGTCTTGTGAAAGGATTTTCAGAGTAGGGAAAAAACCAGAAGATGCTTTCTTCCTTTCATTATTTTCTCTTTGTCTGCTATGGGGGTAGAGAATTCTAGAATTGGTAATCAAGAATTCAGGACAAATACTGTGGCATTTCTTTGACTTGGAGGCAAGCAGGCAGCTGAAGATATACTAACATTTTCCATCAAAACATAGGATGAATGAAAGCATACCTTTCAAGGAAGTTGACAATTGGTTGATGAAACTACTTAATTGCCTAATTAATTAGTTAATTAATCTACTTAATTAAAATTATACCTGGGGGCTACAATAAGGCTCCTTCCAGAAAGGACTCTCTTACCCACTCCTTGTGCTCCTATGAATTTTTGAAAATTACATAGATGAGGGGGTGCCTGTGTGGCTCAGTTGGTTAAGTGACCGACTCTTGGTTTCAGCTCAGGTCATGAGCTCAAGGCCATGAGGGTCATGAGATCAAGCCCCGCACTGAGACCTGGACTCCAAGCTCAGTGTGGAGTCTGCTTGGGACTCTTTTTCTCTCTGACCCTCCCCGTCTCCCCTTGCCCCTGCTCTCTCTTTCTCTTTCTCTAAAATAAATTACTAAAACCTTAAAAAAATTATATGGAGGAAAAAGCCTAGATTTCTCTTTAAAAAGGAAGATGAGAATCCAAAACTTAAAAAGAAGATACCATTCTAGTAGGTCATCTGAGTGGTTCCCAGAACAGACATGTTGTTTTGTTTTTAGCTAATTGTGACCTGTGAATAGACTGAATTACTTCAGTTTAAAGGTAGGGAGCTCAACTTTAGAGGAAATGGGTAAATCTACTCTATAATGTTGGGACTAAAAGACCAACTAAAATGGAAACTATTCTTCTCACTATTGTCTCTTGAGGCCTGAATTCCCTGCTTTTTTATTTTTATAAAACTCTGATAAGGTATCAGATATAGTGCACCTGGGTGGCTCAGTTGATAAGCGACTGCCTTCGGCTTAGATCATGAACCTGTGGTCCAGGGATGGAGTCCCACATTGGGTTTCCTGCTTGACAGTGAGCCTGCTTCTCCCTCTGACCTCTCTCCTCTCATGTTCTCTCTCTCTCATATTCTCTCTCTCTCAAATAATAGATAAATAAAATCTTTTAAAAGAAGGTATCAAAAATAAATAGACATTAACTAGGACTCCCAAAAATGATCAGAGATGCAAAAAGTGATTTATGTTTAATGATGTTTTAAGACATGGGTGTTTGATTTATATTTGAGAAAATAGGAAACAATGCAAAAATTTCGTTACAATAAGCCTTTGTTGGGTGTTAACTTTGGGCCAAATCCTATTTTGAGCCTCCACGTTATTTTTCATAACAAACCTAGGAGGTAGGTGTTATTATTATATCCATTTTACAAATGAAGGAATTAAGGCTCCATGAGGTTAAACAGCGTGTCTAAGACCACACGTCTAAAAAGTGGAGCAGGAATTTTTACTCTAGAACCCATCGTTTCAGCATTCTCTTATGTATTATATAGCTTCTTTTTATACAGTCCTCACCATAGGATAGTTTCCAACTTTTAAACATCATGCTTTTGAGGAATAGTAAGTTAAGATTTAAAACAATATGTTAAATGAATAAGCCAGGATACAAAATTATATGTGTAGTATAGCCTCGATGACGTAAGATTTAAAAGAAGTTTACTGCAATGTTAGCTGAACAGATTTCTGCATGGCAAATTGAGATTTTCTTCTTTTTATCATCTGGCATTTTCCAGTTCTTTATATGAACATACTTTGCCTCTATAATTATGAAGAAAGTCATTATGTAGCAGGTAGATAGTGAGGAGGAACTTTACATTTGTATTCTAGGAGAAATTTTGATATGATGAACTTGGCAGTTGCTTAGAATTTGTAGGCAAATGTGCATGCAGCCCAAATATTTGGTAGGAGGTGAAGAACAAACGTCTGACTCCTTCTATCAGGGATTCATAGTTGCTGAAACCTGCAGTTTCATGAGCAGTAAAATGCAACTGAGGTCTGTAAGAGAAAGTCACCATCAGGGTAGAAAAGGGCTGAGGTCACTGGTTACTCCTGATAGTGTGGATAGTGTGGATCTTCACGTGGGAACAGTATGTCCCACTTGGGAGGCTTTGGGCTACAAGCAGCACAATACCTAACTATAATGAGTTTAAGTAACAAAGACATTTTTTATCACTCAGGGAAGTCCAGAGGCAAAGTGGTTCCAGTTTTGGTTCAGCGACCCAATGCAGTGGTGAACTCTGGTACTTCTCCATCTTTCTCTTTGCCATCTTTTTTTTTTTTTTTTAAAGATTTTATTTATTTAGGTGACAGAGATAGAGAGATCACAAGTAGGGGGGGTGGGGAAGCAGGCTCCCTGCTGAGCAGAGAACCCAATGCAGGGCTCGATCCCAGGACCCTGAGATCATGACCTGAACCAAAGACAGAGGCTTAACCCACTGAGCCACCAAGGCGCCCCTCCCTTTGCCATCTTCATGTTGTTGACAGTCACTCCGTCCTTCTCTCATTATGGCATCCCATAATGATGTAGACATAATCACATTCAACATAGATGAAAAGTTATTTTTCCCCATGCGTTTCTTATTACTATGGTTATTCTTCCCATCAGTCTCCGTTGGTCAAGAAAGCACACCAGGGGGCTGCCTGGGTGGTTCAGTTGGTTAAGCCTCTGACTCTGGATCTCAGCTCAGGTTTTGATCTCAGGGTTGTGAGTTCAAGATCCAGGTTGGTCTCTCCCCTGGGCGTGGAGCCTACTTAAAGAAAAGGGGGGAGTGCCTGGGTGGCTCAGTTGGTTAAGTGCTAAAATCCTGATTTCAGCTCTAGCCGTGATCTCAGGTCATGGGATTCAACCCCACCCCCCACCCCCGCCATTGGGCTCCATGCCCAGCTTGAGATTCTCTTTCTTCCTCTGCCCCTCATCCTACTCAGATTTGTATATGCACACACACACTCTCTCTATCCCTCTCTCTAAAGTAAAAAAATAAAATCTTGAAAGAAAGAAACAGGGAAGGAAGGAAAGGAAGAAAGAAAGAGAAAAGAAAAGAAAAAAATACCAGCAAGAACATAGGGAAAGGGGAATGACCACTGAGTAGGCAACAAATATCGCACAAATTCTTTTGGGTGATACAGTAAATAGTAGAACCTGACCTGGTCCTTCAGATGACACAGCTGTGTCATTTCAAGAATGGTAACATTGAAAATTGGGGGCCCTGGCCAGACTTGGCATAAATCTCCCTGGACGAACATAGCAATGAATGAGGGTGAGAGTTGGGACCAACCTCCTGGATGAGACAAAGCATTCCTGACACTCTGGGTATCACAGGTCAGAAGGCCCAGGTGAGATTCAAGTGGTTTAATGGAAACATTTAAAAGAAACGCGACCACACGTCATGCTGGCAAAATGGAATGCAGTGATTACAATTTTATAAAGTAGAGGGACAGAATTATCTAAAAGGATATATTAAGACGATGTGGTAAGATCAAATATTTTTTAGAAATAAGATAATATAAGGAATAAATATGATAGGTAAATACGGTATTAAAAATTTGAAGAAGGAAGAAGAAAATAAACAGGGTAAAGCAATACCAGCAGGTACATGGGTAAAAACTAAAAGGAAATGACGGATGAACTAAAAGATCACATATAGTATATAACAATTTCAATTAAGTGCACATATTTCAAACGAGATTAGAAAAAAAAAATAGGAGAAACGGCTCCAGAAAGCCTGGGGTTCCTCTGATTTAGTTTCCAGCTCTTCAGGCTGTGGGAGTTATTGAAAACCAAAAAATGTCTTCTTAAATTTCTTACAGAATTCTGAAATGTAAGAAAAGGTGTTGCTATAGCCTCACGCTGAAGTAACCTTCTGTTAAAGAAACAGCTAACTAACTTTGGCCCAGCTCCAACTGCCCTTTCCCGGCCCCATTGGAAATGCATAGCTTCTGCCTTAACCCTGCTCAGGCAGACTGGCAAGTCCACACTTTGTTCTTGAATAAAAAGGCATCATCATTCAAGAGAAAATGCGTAATTGACAGAATTGTGTGCAAATCACACCTGTGCCTGGCGAAGCCCAGCCGGATAGTCCACCAGGGGCAGCTGCCTGATCTGCAAGTGCAGCACCTAAAAGTAGATCGAGAGTAACGGTTCTTGCCAAGTTCCCAAACGACTGGGACTCTCGGCACCCTGTGTATCTTCTAGGATCCCGCAGCACCAAGGATCTTCTTTTGGCTTCTGCTTTGTTTTCCCTTTTTATTTGTTCAGTCTCCCCTTCTCAGCCACTTGCAAATCTGCCATTTCAATCCAATAGAAGCCAACAGTCCTGCTGAGTGCAACCAACCCTCGTTTGAGTCCTGAGCTAGAAAACAGTGAATTACAGCTATTCTCAATATTGGATGTTTTCTAAACTCTTAGTCTTGAGATGTACTGAGACTTAAAATCCTCTAAATAAACATTAAGTAAAAGTGGCATTTTTGTTACATGATCTATGTTAATTTTTAAAAGTTAGGAAATATAGGTAAGTATGAAGAAAGATAAAAACCATTGAAATGATATTACCTTTAGATAAATCCTGTTAATGTATTGTGATAGGTCCTTTGTTTTTGTGTGTGGGCGCACATTTTTATTCATTCTTTCAACATTCAACAATATTTATTGTGTGTAGGCGATGCTCTAGGAACTGGGTATAGAGAATATAGTGCTGAAGATAAAAATCCTTCCTTCCATGGAACTTATATTCTAGTATCATTTATAAAAACTGAATTCTTTCACATCTACAGTTTTACAGCTTGCTTCTTATTAATTTAAA
Source organism: Mustela erminea (assembly GCF_009829155.1). NCBI lineage: Eukaryota > Metazoa > Chordata > Mammalia > Carnivora > Mustelidae > Mustela > Mustela erminea. Next base: position 106,772,599 of record NC_045618.1, read on the forward strand.
ATATACTTTGCAGGGCACCTGGATGGCTCAGTCAGTTAGGTGTCCAACTCTTGATTTTGCCTCAGGTCATGATCTCAGGGCCATGAGATGGAGCCCTGCATTTGCCTTCACGCTCTGCTAACCATCCCCACCTCCCCTTCATCTCTCTTAAAATAAATAAAATCTTAAAAAATAACTAAAATATACCTTGCATATCATTTCATGCTAAATAGAGATCTATGCAGTAATTTAATTTTTTATTATTCTTTTTTTAGTGAAGGGGGAGGGGAGAGGGAGAAGGAGAGAGAATCTTAAGCAGCTTCCATTGTCCAGTGTGGAGCTGGCCATGGGGCTTGACCTCACAACCCTGAGATCATGACTGGATCTGAAATCAGGAATTGGACACTTAACTGACTGAGCCACTCAGGTACCCTTATGCAGTAATTTTAAATGGCTGTTTAACAGTTTAGCATTTGAATGCTCTACAAATTTTTTATCCAATTCCATAATTACACGTGGATAGTTTCCATTGTGTTTTGCTATTACTGTAGAATCAACTCTTTGGAGGAATTTTGTATATTGGCACACAAATAAACAGGCACATTTATTCAATTACATCTATAAAATAAATTTCTCACTCCAGTGTTTTGATTTCTAGATTATAGGCCTCCTTCCAAATCAATGTATAGTTCTATTTTATCATTATCTTTATATTTCCCTCTATGGATGGTCTATTTTCTAAAAGTGGTTCCCTATTCATTATTATTACAAAACGTGAAGAAATAAATATTCTTGTGCATGCACTTAGGCACATTTATATGCATACTCATTCCCTTGTTCAATTAAACTTTAAAATTGAAATATATCCTTGGTATAAAAATTAGCAGAGAAGCAAGGACGGATGCCTGGGTGGCTCAGAAGCATATTAAATGAAAACTATAAGCTCCATCCTATCCTTTCTTCCTACTTCCATATCAACTCCTTCAACGTAAATCACAGATATTCTCTATTCATTTATTTCTCTTATGAATTTCCTCCATCTATCATATATGTGTGAATGTTATCCTTGATCATATGGCATCCATGCTTTCTCATTTGCAAATGCACCCTGATTTTGAGGAGTACCTACTCTTTCCCCACTAAATCTGCTTTAGCTACTCTGGTTTCCTTGTTCTTCACACACATAAAAATGAATTAAAAATATTCCACTTTCAGAACCTTTGCATTTGTTACAGCCACTGCCTAAAAAGCTTATCCCAAGATTCCCACAGCTCTCCTCCTCAATCCTTTAGGTCTTGGCCCAAATTCTATCTTGCCAGTGAGGTATTCTCTAATTGTGCTATTTAAAATGGCTGTTCCCACCATAGCAACATTTTCTGGGTATGTCTCCTGAGGCAAGGGAAACAAAAGCAAAAATAAACTATTGGGACTACGTCAAAATTCAAAAGCTTCTGTACAGCAAAGGAAGCAATCAACAAAACAAAAAGCAACCCACTGAATGGGAGAAGATATTCGCAAATGACATACCCCATAAAGGGTTAGTATCCAAAATATATAAAGAACTTCTACAGTTCAACACCAAAAAAATAAGTAATCCATTTAACAAATGGGCAGAAGACACAAACAGATACTTCTCCAAAGAAGACATAAAGATGGCCGACAGACACATGGAAAGATGCTAGCATCACTCATCATAAGGGAAAAGCAAGTCAAAATACAGTGAAATACCACCTCACATGTGCCAGAATGGCTACAGTAGAAAACACAAGAGACAACAAGTTTCTTGTGGAGCAAAGGAAACCCTCTTGCACTGTTGGTCGGAATGCAAACTGGTGCAGCCACTGTGGAAAATGGTATGGAGATTACCCAAAATATTAAAAATAGAATTACCATATGATCCAGAAAATCCACTACTGGGTATTACCCAATGAATATGAAAATATATATACACACTCAGCCATAAAAAGAGTAAAATCTTACCATTTCCAACAACATGGATGGATCTAGAGGATATAATGCTAAGTGAAATAAGTCAGAGAAAGACAAATGCCATCTGATTTCACTCACACATGGAATTTAAGAAACAAAACAAATGATCAAAGAAAAAAAGATGAACAAAAAACAGACTCTTAAATATAGAGAACAAACTGATGGTTACCAGAGGGGAGGTGGGTGGGGGATGGGCAATGTATAAAATTGTTTAATCACCATACTGTATGCCTGAAACTAATATAACCCTGTATGCTAATTATACTGGAATTAAAAAGCAAATAAAAATATTTTTTGAAAATATGACAGCCCCCAACCCCATACCTCCATTCTCATCTTGGCTCTACTCTCTTTCAGGGCATTCTTCATATCTGATTTTTTTTTAATCTTACCTATTTATTTGTTTATTATCTGAAAGCTCCCACTAGGATGTAAGCTCCATGAAGACAGGAATTATTGTCTTTTTTGTCCACTGTTATACCCTCAACACCAATAGAGATTAGCAAATAGGTGCTCAACCAATATTTATCTAATACATGAATGAATATTATTGAAAGGCACACGTAAGTTTAGGGCTAATTGGACATTTGTTTGAATCTAACCTATGAAGGTCACAACAGCTATGTGATCTTGGACAAATTTCTTAATTCGTCTAAGCTGCAGTTTCTTCATCTGTAAAAACAAGATTAAAATTAATTACTTTATATGGTGTTAAAATGAATCGGAAAGATTCCGTCATGATAAGTATCTAAAACAGCAAAGCTTCCTTTTCTTATCCTCTTTCTCCTCCTTCTGTTCTTCTCCCTACCTGTCTTCTTTCCACTCCTCGTCTTCTTTTTGGTACTATTTTGAAGTAAAAAGCATAACCTTGGTATTTTTCTTTCCTAGAGTCCCAACTTGTTGCTTAGCATCTGGGAGCTTCCATCTGCGACAGGCTGACTCACCTTACCCTTCAGTGAATCCTAGCATTACAATGCAAGTAACACTGCCAATTCAATCCCTGTGATCTGGCATTAGGACATCTGAATTCAGGGACACTGTGATCTCTTCTGCACTGTTAAGAGTTAGTCCAAGTTTAAAGTCACTTAGCTCCAACATTTCCCTGAGTGTTTGGGAGCCACACTCTGGGTTCATACACTCAAATGGCTGTCTCATTCCTAGTTCAAAGCAACCAGGGATAAATTAGTAGAAGAATCCCATTTGGTTCTTTGGGATTTAAGAGAAGAAAAGAAGACCCACTCCTGTTTCTCACACAATAATTCCCAGAAACTTCTGGTCAAGACTCCATCTCCAAGGTTTTTCATTACCACATTTTCCATTCACTCAGCAAACATTTAAAAACAAACAAACAAACAACAACAAAAAAACCACCATGAGATGGAAGTCACCATAAAATGTAAGATTCTTTCTTCCTGAAGACAATTATTACAACTAGTCATAAAGTCATAAAATCTATTTATGGAGAAGTTATCTTGTGTCAGGCAGTCTGCACAGGAACTCAAATCCAAAATGATAATGCAAGGGGATGATGCCATCTACATTACAGATGAGAAAACAGAAATTCGGAAGTGAGTTATCCAAGGTCATAAACTACATAGTGACTGAGCCAGGACTCAAACACAGGGCCACCAATCTCCAAAGCCTGTGATTTTTGCAATACTTTATGTTGTCTCTGGATATTATAATCTAGACGGGGCAGTATGAAGTTTGTCAATAATACATGCTCTATGGAAATTATTCAGTTGCATTAAGAAGCATTTCTGAGTATGTGAAACCCTGTTAGGTATTTGAAAGAGGTATAACTTGAATAAGATAAAGTCGATGTATATCTTCAGCAGGGAACTGTGTATGAATATACAAATAAATGCTACAATTGAGTTAAAAACAGAGAACCTTCTGTCAACTTAGGAATAAAAGGGTATCACAGATGATATCAGGTATCCAAGTCTGGAAGACTGGGGAGCATTTCAGCAAGTGGAGAAGGGCAGGAAGAACATAGGTAAGGCGCAGAGGCCTGGCAGTATTGAGCTTGAGTCTGAAGGGACAGGAGTTGAAGCAGCAAGCAGTCTGAAGGAGTGAATATTAAAAGGGTCCCTGAGCAAAGGATGGGAGGGAGCCTCATCATTGCCATGAAAGGGACCAGCAAGAAGAGGAGGGGTTAGTTGAATGAGGTCACAGCAAAGATGTAGCAGGTGAGGGGAGAATGGGTGTAGAATACGAATCACAGGGTGAAGTTGCTGGGCACGGCCAGCAGGAGGGACGTGGTAACAATGGGAGGCAACAGTGTGTACAACTAGCCATCCCCAAGGTTCTGGATGGAATGGTAGAGTGACAGGTCATTTAGACAGACTCAAAATGTCCCTTCTCAGACATCCAACTTACACTTTTGAATTACAAAACTTCCAGTCTAGCAGTAGGATTACTTTCATTGCTTCACTAGAGTGGGGGCCTCGTCCTGGGTGGCAGGGATGGCGGGGAGCAGCCTTGACTTGGTAATATGACCAGAGAACACACCCCCAAATGTTGGGGTGTTAATGAAAAGTTCAAAAGTTCAAAATCTCCCAGGGCAGAGTGTTATCCCAGCAGATCAATGAAAGCCCTCTTAGGAAACATGACCAAATGAGATGCATTTATTTGTAAATGATCTCCTAAGTAATGGTTCCTGAAAGTACTCTTTTTCTTTTTTTAAGTTGAGATGTAACTGACGTATAATGTGATTTAGTTTTAGGTGTCCACCTAAAACTAAATCATGGAAGAGAGGGAGACCTAAGAAAGACTAAGTGTAGGTTTAATTCAGATGTCTTTTGTTTTGGTCACAGTATCTATTGTTAGTTTAAACATGGAAATAGAAGGACATAAAAGCATATGATTATGCTGATAGAAATGGAAAGAAAAAGAGCTGCTTAGGCAAGATTGTACTGTTCCACTGTTATTCTAAATTATTTACATGCAGTATGATCAAATCCATTATTTGACATTGGAAATGTATATTAATAACTGATCATGATATATTTAATTGTGTAATATTGTATTAGGGTACATATTGGATGTTCTAACCACATGGATTTCAACAATACTTGTTATTATAATGATTTCTCATAGTTTTGAATATCACATACAAAAGCATAGATAATATGCTTTCTTTTAAAAAAATCCCACTAGGAAAGAAAGTTCACCCAGGTGATGGGGGTCAGTGCCGCTGAGGTTTGCCCTGTTCTCTAAAGGGGAAGAGGCTGTGAAGAGGCAGATTGTAGTGGAGAGCCCTGCTCCTTCCAAGTGGAGAAGGCCTGTCTCAAAGCCAGGTCCTAGAGTCGTATGAAACACACAGGGGTTTCCCCTTTCTGAATATTAGAATCTGGCCTCATTCAGTTAAGAGTCTCCTTCATCTTGCCAGCAATCATGTGCTTCCTCTCTGTCTCCTGCTTGCAGAGCCAAGGGATAGAGGAATCGGGATGCAAAGTAAATACTCCTCCTTTTACCACTACTGTACTGCAAGCACCACCACTTCTTCAACCCCTTGCTAAGATTCCTTCGGCATTTCCTATTGGCTAGGCCTCATTCTGAGGTTTTCAATATATTAACTCATTTAATCTCTATAATAATCCTCCGAAGTCACTACAGAAGAAGAATCTGAAACACAGCAAGGGTAAGGAAGTGACCTATGTTCATGCCACTCGTAACTGGTAAAGGGTGAATGATCTGACTTAATCTGTTTTATCAGACATTGAGGCATCAATACTGTACTCTTTCAAAAATGTTCACAGGATGTACTCCAAAGTATAACTTCATAATAACATTTCCTCAAAGGAAATTGATGGAATAATGGAGTCATTTGGCAAATGTTGACCCTGCAATATTTCCTGATCTCCCCAAATAGCACAATTGATTTTTTTTTTTTTTTCAATGAGGAAGTTGATAGTCAGGAGCAAAAGTGGAGTTATTTTTCTGTTACCATGACTATTTAGGATTGGTCTCTTTTATATAGTTGTTTAAAGGTAGGTTCATAAGTAAAAGTGAATTCACATTCCATATCTGATCATTTTGTTTTGCTTTGTTGTGTTGGGTTTCTTCTGAGAGGACATTGAAGTGATGTGAATTCTCCGACCCCCATTCCACTATATAAAGAGAAGACAAATACCAAAATCCAAAAGGGCACACTCTTGTTGGCTACATGTTGGACCTTGTGCTTGGGGCAATGATATTTCAAGCCTTGGAGAAGGCCTTGGAGAAAGACTTTGAGGTACAGGGGTGCCAATTAATGCAAAAATTGCTTTTCTGAAAAATTGTTCTAATCTGACTCAAGAAGATGTGGAACTCTTGTGCAGATAAGAGATGAAGATATGGTTATCTCGGCATAGGACCGCCACCTAGGCAGAGAAGGCGTTTAATGGGAAATTCTGTGAAATAACTTCCTTTGTTGAGACTACTTGTAGTTTACCCGAAGAGGAAACTTCATTTTAGCTATAAGCCAGACAGGGTAAGAAATCCCGCAGACGGGCAAGAAGGAAGAAGGCAGCAGATGATAAGAAGGTGGAGGAGGTGAAAGTCAGAGAGCGAACAAATTACAACCCAATCACTATGAGCATAGAAACTACAAATATTCTGATTGAAATTATCCTTTTCATTATTTCGGATGAAGTGCCAACAGATGTTCTGAAAAGGAGATAAGAATTTGGCAGAAAATCTGGCTTATTTCCCTTCCACTTTTTCCAGAGATTGTCATGCTCCAAATTCTAGACACGTTGTCCTTAAATTTTTCCTTATGTTACCTTTTGTTGTAGAGTAATTTAATTTTGATGTAGGCATTCTGATTACTCTTTTCCTTGAGCATTTGTATAGCTTATGTCTTTCCTAACTTTAATGTCATAAAGACATATTCTTTGACTTTCTTTCAAAGTTTTAAATATTTTGCTTTTTTATACGTCAATCATTAATTTTTTTAAAGATTTTATTTATTTATTTGACAGACAGAGATCACAAGTAGGCAGAGAGGCAGGCAGAGAGAGGGGGAAGCAGGCTTCCTGCTGAGCAGAGAGCCCAAAGCGGGGCTCGATCCCAGAACCATGGGATCATGACCGGAGCTGAAGGCAGAAGCTTTAACCCACTGAGCCACCCAGGCGCCCCTAAATCATTAATTTTTAATTAGATTATTAATCTGGATTGTGTATCTTTACATGTAAAGTAGGATTTAGCTCTACATATTTTTCTTTTTAAAGAGAACAGTGTGCAGGGACGCCTGGGTGGCTCAGTTGGTTAAGCAGCTGCCTTGGGCTCAGGTCATGATCCCAGCGATCGAGTCCCATATTGGGCTTCTTGCTCGGCAGGGAGCCTGCTTCTCCCTCTGCCTCTGCTGCCACTCGGCCTGCCTGTGCTTGCTCGCTCACTCTCTCTCTCTGGCATATAAATAAATAAAATGTTTTTTAAAAAAAGAAAGAGAACAATGTGTTGATTAATTCATTATTTCTCATTAATTTTTAATGTTATCTCTATCATATGCCACATATTCATTTGTACATAAATTTGTTTCTGGGCTTTTGATTCTATTTCTTCCTGTTTGAATTACAATAGCTTTGCAAGGAGTCCTGGAATACATTTTCCTACTATTTTGTATGAATTTCAAGATTAGATTTTTAAATTTCAGAATGTACTCTGCTGGGGGGGTTGATCAAGATTTCTTTGAATTTGGAAAGAATTACTATGTGATGATATTGTGTATTCTTAAACACAAAGTGAAATCACTTAGTATATAAGAAACATGTAATGCATCATCTTTTGAGGCTGGGTTCTTCTACTTAGTATGATTTTGGTTTGTTTTGGTCTGGTTTCAGGGAGGGTTGGGGTTCTCTTTAGTATAGTTGGCGCATAATGTTACATTAGTTTCAGGTGTATAGCATAGTGATTTGACAGGTTATACATTATGTTCACCACAAGTGGCTATCATCTGTGCCAATACATTGTGATTATAATATCACTGACTGCATTCCTTATGCTGTCCCTTTTATTCCTCTGGCTTATTTGTTCTGTAGCTAGAATCCTGTATCTTCCACTCCCCTTCACCCACTTTTCTCAAAACCCCATCCCTTTCCCTTCTGGCAACCATCAGCTTATTCTGTGCATTCATATGTCTGAGTCTTCTTTTTTGCTTATTCGTTTGCTTTTTGTTTTTGTTTGTATATTACATTTATGATTGAAATCGTATGGTATTTGTCTTTGATTTATTTCACTTGGCATGATACTCTCTAGGTCCATCCATGTTGTCTCAAATGACACGATCTCATCCTTTTTATGGCTGCATAATATTCAGTTATATAAATAGATAGATGGATGGAAACCACGTCTTCCTTCTCCATTTGTCTATTGATGGACACTTAGGTTGCTTCCATATCTTGGCTATTGTAAATAATGCTCCAATAAACATATGGATGCATATATCTTATCCAATTAGTGTTTTCATTTTCTTTCGGTAAATACCCAATAATGGAATTATTGAGTCATATGGCTTTTCGATTTTTAATTTTTTAAGGAACCACCATACTGTTGACAATAAGCTCTATTATTGCATTTGTCAGTATGTCATTTCTTTTTATTGCTGAGTAGTTGTCCATTGTATATCGATACCAAAATTTGTTTACCCATTCACATTGATGAGCCTTGAGTTGTTTTTATGTTTATCTATCATAAATGAAGCTGCTACAAATATTTTTTATTTAAGAGTTTGTGAGGAAACTGTTATTATTTTGTTTAGTAAATGCCTAGGAGAGAAATTACTATATGAAATGAACTATGAGGGGGTGGCTGGGTGGCTCAGTCATTAAGCATCTGCTTTGGCTTAGGTCATGATCCCAGGGTCTTGAGGTTGAGGCCCACATTGGGCTCCCTGCTAGGTGGGAAGCCTACTTCTCCCTCCCCCATTCCCTCTGTGTTCCCTTTCTCACTTTGTTTCTGACAAATAAATAAGATCTTTATAAAAAATGAACTATGTAAATAGATATGAATAATTCTATAGGAAACTGCCAAACAGTGGTTCTCCAGAGTAGTTACATCATTTTATATTCCCCTCAGCAAAAGTGAGAGTTCTAGTCGCTCTACATCCCCCCCCCAATTTCATGTTTTAAAGTTTTCTGTTTTAACCAATCTAATGATTTCTCATTACAATTTTAATTTGCATTTCCCTAATGCTTATTCATCTTGAGCATTTTTATGAGATCACTGGTCATTTTTATATCATCTCTTGCAAAAGTCTATTCAGATCTTTTGCCCTTGTTTTCATTTGTCCTATTAATGCAGAGTTTAAGTGTTCAGTATACAGTATGGGGTAAAGTACTTTGTCAGGAGTTTGAATTGCCAATATTTTCTCCTAGACTGTGGATTGATTTTCATTCTATTCATGATTTTTTTTGAAGAGAATTCTATTTTTTTATAAATACTATTTTTTTTTCTCTTATGGGCTGTGCTTTTTGTGTTCTATCTAGGAAATTTTCAGCTAAACCAAAGTCACAAAGATTTCCAGAAATTTTATAGTTTGGCTTTTATATTTATCTATCTGATACATTTCAAGTTATTTTTAGTGAATTGTGTGAGGTAAGCATCAAGATTTGCTGCTGTTGTTTGTAATGCACATATCCTGTTGTTCTAGAATCACTTATGGGTAAGGTAGAGAAAGCACACTTCACTCTTTCTCCCCCATTGAATGTAACTATATAATCTGGAAAGAATATATGGATCAGGTATTTGAGAAATCTGAAAAGTAAGTAGTAGCTTCAATATATTGAGGAAGAACACCAGAATTTGAAGTATTGGACTAGCAGTGAGTTAAGGATTTACCCTCTCTGGAATCTCCTGAGCCTCATCTTTAGCAGCTGGAAACAGAATGGGTAGAGTCCGAGAGCTCTGGGAGACACCCTCTCGTTCCATCTCAGGAGCAGGAAAGGGAACTCCTACTGCTCAGCAACTGTGTGGAAAACCTCCCATTTCTTTCTTTCCTTCATTGTCTTGCACCCAAGCTGCCAAGCAATCCTACTGTAGTAGCAACAGAAACAGGGGAAGCAAGAGGATCCCCAGGAGGCAAGCTTCTGAGGGAGGGAAAACACCCTCTGTTCCCTGAAGCTGTAGTTTCAAGGTGAAAGCCAAACCCTTTTACTTGTCTTCCTTCTTTCTCTGTCCCTGGATATGGTACAGTTGTGGAAGTCATTGGTTTCTGGCTGGAAGGCCAAAAACAGGAGGCCCCACTTATAGAAAAATAATGGGGAGATCACAGAGAGGAAGTTGTTTGGGAAAGTGAACCTATAAAATTGCTTAAGATCTTCTGGACTCACCCTGGCTTGCACATGCATGGATCTGACCCTAATTCACACTTCAAAGACTTTTGAGGATGGAACTCATGGGTAGGCCTGAATCTAGATCTCAGACTGACCTGGGCGATGGACTTGTGGGGCAGGCCCACATGATAGAGCCCAAGAGAGCTGAGCACATTCCACAGAATGTGAGTCAGAACTTGTCGTCCGAATCTAAACAGGTAGATTGCCTGCCAACATGAAAATATCAACATTCTCCATAGAGCATGAATTAGACTCACAGTCTTATGACAGGACTGAAAGCGTTGAGAACACAATTCAGAAGTACTCAGCCTATGAAGAACTACAAAAATCTGGTGATAAATCCTCTCGGGTTTTGTTTTGTTTTGAAAAATTTTTGTTTTGCCTTTTTTCAAAGGACATTTTCATTGGATATATAATTCTAGTCTGGCACTTTAAAAATGTCCCATAGTTTTCTGGGTTGCATAGCTTACAATAGTTTGGATAAAATCTACTGCTGTATCTTTAAGTTTATTAATCTTTTGTTTTGCTGATAATCTAATCTAGTGATATATTCTTCTTGAATATTGTATTTTTCATTTCTAGAATTTCTATTTGGTTACTTCTTAAATATTCCATTTCTCTCCTCGTTATGTTAATGATTTATCTTTGGGTATATTTATATTAGCCTTTTTAAGGTCCTTATTTGCTAATTCCATCATTTTAATGGAACTGTTATTTATGGGTTTGTTTTTCTTGAGTGATTTTTCTTTTGTAATGGGTAACCTTCTCCTGCTTCTTTGTATGTCTGCTAATTTTTAAAAATTAGAAATAGGGGTGCCTAGGTGGCTCAGTGGGTTAAGGCTCTGCCTTCGGCTCAGGTCATGATCTCAGGGTCCTGGGATCAAGCCCCACATCGGGCTCTCTGCTCAGCGGGAAGCCTGCTTCCTCCTCCCCCCACCCCCCGCTTGCCTCTCTGCCTACTTGTGATCTCCCTCTGTCAAATATATTTTTAAAAAATTAGATAATAGACATTGAGAATTGTTTTAAGGTGCTTGGTTTTATTATAATCCTGTAAATTCTTTAACTTTCTCTGACAGACAAGTAAGTAAGTTACTTAAACATTACTTTAGTCCTTTTAGGATTTATCTTAAGCTCCTTTCAGGCTTAAAGTGGCTCCTTTTCTGGAGTGAATTTTGCTGCCCTTCTCGGTCACAGCCTCTTTGAGTTCTCTCCTTTATGTCCTGAACATGCGGTGAGGCCTGTTCACCCTAGCTGAGTAAGCTCAAACAGTTCCTCACCTGGTATGAGCTCTAGGAATATTCCAGTTTACAGACCACAGTAATTGTTTTATTCCCAATACGTCAGTTTGCTCTTGCTGAATAACAACATTAACACAAACTTAGTAGCTTAAAACACATTTATTATCTGTTTCTGTACGTCAGAAACACCTTCTGTAGGAGTCTGAGCACAGCTTAGCTGGGTCCTCTGCAAGACTATAGTTGAGATGGGTTTGGACTCATCTGGTGCTCAAATGAGGAAAAACCTGCCTGCAAACTCATGGAGATTTTAACTGCATTTAGTTCCTTCAGGCAGTCCTACCCACGACCCCAGTCTCACATTGGCTTGTCTGCCAGCACTACTGCCAAGTCCATGTACATGGCCCTTTCCATAGCAGTTCACAGCACGGCAGCCTCCTTCCTCGGAGCCAGCAAGGTGGAGAGAGACTAACAAGATCAGCATATGTCTCATATGATCTAATCACATAAGTGGAATCATGGATGTCCTGCCACCTTTGATATATGCTGTGACATTAGAAATAAATTACAGGTCCCACCCACTGTTGAAGGGAAGGGAATCACACGGGGCATGAACACAAGACCATGGGGGCCACTTTGAAAATGTCTGCCATACTTGGCAAAACCTCCCAAAGTTTCATCCTTTCCATGTGCACAATGTTTTTCAGCCAAAGATTCAGTGCAGACTTCTAGAACCCTTTCTCTGTGTAGCTTCTTCCTCTGTGAAACTCTGTCCACAAATTGTAGCCGCCTCAGCTTTATTGAACTCCAATCTCTGTCTCTTCAATTCAGAAACAACATCGTGCTCTTGGGATCCCCCTCTCTGTGTCCCAATCTAGAAATTACTTCCAAACAATCTGGGCAGTGGTAGTGCTCATTTCATTTGCTTCCCTTCTTAGTGATTACAGCCTGTCTCTAGGGATATTGTACCTCTGATGACCATCACCCCATTTTCACCTAGCATGCCATTGCAGAGTGGTTTTGTTCAATCTCATTTTTTAGACTCCTATATGGGGTTGCCTGGGTGGCTAGTGGGTTAAGCCTCTGCCTTCGGCTCAGGTCATGATCTCAGGGTCCTGGAATCGAGCCCCGCATCAGGCTGTCTGCTCAGCAGGGAGCCTGCTTCCGACCCCCTCTTTCTGCTTCTCTGCCTATTTGTGATTTCTCTCTCTGTCAAATAAATAAAACCTTTAAAATCAATCAATCAATCTCATATATGTATTATTGTACACTTGGTTTCTGTTTTGATTCACCCACTTTTACTGATGTCTGTATTCGTTATTTCTTCTTCTCAGAGGTTCTTCCAGGGTTAATTTTCCTATTGAAAGATAGCTTTAATACATTTCTCTCATGAGAGTGTGCTAGTTGAAAGCACTCTTTTTTGTTTTGTTTTGGTCTGAATGTTTATCATCTCATATTTTTTCTTGAAATTTATTTTAGCAGAGTATGCAATGCTAGGTTGACAATTGTTTTCTTTCAGGACATGGGAGACATTATTTCACTATTTTGTGCTTTCTTCAGCTGCTTTTAAGAAGCTTTCTGTCAGTCTAATTGCCTATATTTTGTAGGTAATTTATCTTTTCTCTTTGGCATCAGAGACTTTCTCTGATTCTGTGAACTTCTTTTGATCTCTGCTATTTTACTGCTTTAATTCAATAGTCTAGATGGGGCTTCTATTTTTGTTTTGCTTGGGGTTTGCCTCCTGAAACTTCATAGCTATTTTTCTTATCAATTCTGAGAAACTTATTAATTTTTTAAAATGACTAATATGATTGGCTTATTATTTTTCTCCTCTGATATCTCTTAACCCCTCTTTTTTATTCTCCAGTATTTTGTCTTTTTTGCTATATTTTCAGTAATACAATATTCATCTTCCATTATTTTTTTGGCTCCATATTCTTATCTAATGTTTTGAATGATAAATTTTAATAATTATATTTTTCCTTTCTGGAGGTTCTATTTTACCCTCTTTAAACTGGTGTGGTGTTTCTTGATAATATTGTATTCCTACATGTCTCTAACTCCTTTTGTTGTGTTAAACATTTGAAACATATATCATATTCTGTGTCCAATTACTGCAATATTTGAAATTTTAGGATTTTAATTCTATTAGCTTTATCTGTGACTTCCATAGTGGCACTCTTATCTTGCTTTTGACTTTAAATGGAATATCTCTTATATTTCACTATTAAACATGAAGTTTCTGGAGTTTATTATAGTTACTCTTTATCAAATTAAAACACTTTGTTCCTATTTCTAACTTATATTTCCCTGAAACTATTTCATTTTATCTATTTTTGTAGTTATTAAGATAATTAACATATGCTTTCATCTTTATTATATTTTTAGTGATTGCCTATTACTAAACTTTAGTATGTTCTTTGAGTCATAATGTACTCTTTTATAACTCTGCTAGATTTTATTTGATAACATTTAAATCCTAATTTAAAATTTAGGATTCTATATTTATAGGCCATGTATAATTTTCTTCCTTCCTTCCTTCCTTCCTTCCTTCCTTTATATCTGTGCTATTCATATCTGCTTTCATATATTAATATCAGCTTCATCTAAGCATTCCATAAAGAATCAGGAAGCACAGAAAAAATCTTTTAATTATTCCGCTCATTGTACCACTCTCCACTTCGATATTCCTTTCGCCTTGACTTTGTATTTGCAGTTTTTGGAGAGTGTTTAGAGAATTAAGACATTGACCCCTTGAAGAGGCTGCTACTGTTACTGTTTAGATTGTGAAATTATTTGGCCAAGATTCTTTCACCAACAAAATTCTATGTATTTTAAACTTTCCAGGGGTGCCTGGCTGGCTTATAGAGCATGCGACTCTTGATCTCAGGGTCATGAGTTCACGCCCCATGTTGGGCATGGAGCCTAATAAAATTTTAAAAAATAATACACTTTCCAGAAATTTTTGGCCCTGTCATTAACTCTTTTCTTATTCTCCAATGATGTGATAAAATTACTGTGCTCTTTTATCATTTTTCTTATATCTCTCATGATTTCAGTTTATTTAAACTGGGAAGTCTCTCTATAGGTATCTGTGACCCAGATTTGCTAAATACTTGAAAATAATTGAACTTAATTAACATTTTTAATCATTATGCTAAATTTATGTACACCACTCTCACAAATTTCCTCAAAGTCTATTGTTACAGTCACATATCTAACCCATACGCAACTTCTAAAAGGGATGGCACCACTAAAACAAACAAGGTTTTCCATCACACGTTCTCATCATAAACATTTCTGTTTCACTTGGTCCTGAGGCAAATGTCTAATCCAACCCAGTTAAATATGGGTTTGGTCTTAATCCAACTAAATGGAACTAATTTTCTTTAGTGTTATACTTGAAGAAATAGAAATTACACAACCCCACACTTTGTTTTTGTTTTTTTTTTTCTCTTAATTTGTAGATGATGGCATCTCTCATATTATCAGGAATACCACCCCTAGGAAATAAGACTGCTACCTCCTTTTGGATGTTTAGAAACTCTTTCATGATATCCTTAGTCATCATATCCATGGTAGGTAATTATTGTGCTTATTTATTAAACTTAGGATGTTAACTATTTTGTAAGTGTTTTGCATATAGGACTGCCTAAATACTGCCTGTACCTTTGTATGGTTGGTATCTTAGGTTTAATGAAATAAAGTAGTAGTTTAAGGGTCAGATATCCTCCCAGAACTAGGTTAACTAAGATAAAGGAGGGAAGCTGTCAGTATTCTAGACTCTCTGTGAAAAGACATTTTTTTCTTTTTCTCTACACTTGGGTCTCTTAAAATCTTGGTTTAAGACTGTGGTCTCTGGACCAACAAGTGTGGGGAGTAAGAAAAGCTGTCCCTCCACTCCATCTCAACAAAAAATGTTTCAAAGCTAGAAAAAGTTTCCCAAATAAGTCAAATAGAACTTAATTCTCTTCTCCCATTCCCCCCAAAGCTGTATCAGCAACTCTTGGCAAAAAAGGACCGATGAGTGAGGTTAAAAATAAAAAGTCCTTAGAACAAGGAGCTCCCCAAATGGGATAACTTGGACCTGTGGAGCAGAGTGCAAATGTTATTACAGAGGATGCTCTAAAAAGGAAACCAGAATGTAGAATGGCTAAGAGGGGAAGGAAAAAAAAAGAGAAAAAATAATGTAGGAGATAAAGAACTTAGTGTACAGTATCAGGAATCAAGAATTTATAAAGAATATTTAAACTAAACTGGGGCTTAAAAATATTTTTTAAAGTACAAAGACAAATACAGAAGAATGAAAATTGGCGATATAAATATCAAACTTGAAGAACAGGAAGAGAATGGTGATTATAGGAGTTGAATCCCCATCTTTCAATTACAAAATATCTAAAACTGATAAATCAACAAATGGATGTTTAACCGTATACAGTAGTCTCAACCACAGACTACCTCTGAAGCAGGGATTGTACCACAAAGGGTTTTTTATAATCCTCTGTCAGTCAGCAGTTGGGATGAGTGCCTCCCAAGTTGAGGTATGGACACACCTCCCAGGTGCACAGCTCCCCTAGGCTAAGGGCAGTTCTCCAGAGAAGGAAGTACTGCCTTAGCATTTGCTATGTATGGCACCTGGGAAGGAGTATACCAGAAGGGTCAAGGGCATTTGAGGACAGGCCTAAGCTCATAAATAGTAGCATGCATTTTAAAAATTATGCTAAAGTAAACGCTCTTCACTTTCTTGTTTAATTGTAAGAGTAGAATATGCTAAGTGTAGAAAACTTGGATATTTAGAAAACCATATTTTTAAACAATTAAGCATAATCTCGAAGTTCCATACACACTAGCTATCAACCTTTTGTGATAGAAAGTTCTTCATCTATAAATGACACTGTTCAGTTTTAGACTGTTTTCTCAGAATAATATGTCCTAAGTGTCTCCCTAGTCATATGTACTCCATTATAATCCTGAAAGACATCACAGTATTTCATTGTATTGATAGAGCAGATTGTCTACCTTCAGTCTCCTTTATTCCTGAACACTTAACACTGATTCCAGTTTTTTAAAATTTGAAATACTAATACTGTGAAAAATCTTTTTTGTTTTCACTCACATTTCTTGATTATTTTCTTAGGATGAAATATAAGTTATTGGGTTTTTTTGTTTGTTTCATATATGTGATGTATGCTAGGGCTCTTAGAATACCAATGACATAATTTGCCCTCAAAGCCCAATGTCAAATGGGCAAATTATACGAAGTTATCATATCTTGAGGGGCATTGAATTTATCTTTTTTTCATTAGGTTTTTTTTACTAGAACTGCTGGTGGACAGATGTTCTGTGTTGTCTTTGCTGCAATTGGAATCCCTCTAACTTCATATGCTTTAGTAGTAGTGGTAAATTAATTTCTCTGCTATTTGAAAACCTTGGAAACTACCTTAAATAAGGGAATAAATGAGGTAAGTTTTCTCTCCATACACACACACACACACACACACATCCATTTGGTAGGGAAGTTTTGTTTTTAAAAAATATATATGATGTGGATTCATAATCTTAGATTGGCCAGGGACATGACACTTTATGTTTACTGGATTCATGTTGAAATTTGTAGGAGTAGAAAAAGCAAGTCATCCTGTGTTATAAAACGGAGAAGAGAAAATCCAACATTCAAGGAAACCATCTATTTCCCCTTAGGTGATTCTCCTCTAACCATTTAACTTATCAAATGAACAGTGGTGAGGGACCCCTCCATGGCTCAGTTAGCTAAGCCTCTGACTCTTGATTTCGGCTCACATCATGATCTCAGGGTCTTGAGATAAAGCCCTATGTGGGGCTCTGGCTGGGTATGGAGCCTGCTTAAGATTCTCTCTCTCCTTCTCCCTCTGCCCCTCTCCATTTTTAAAAAAAAGGAAAAAAAAAGGCCATGGTGAATCAGTATAACCTAAACATTCTCAAAACCATTTAGTCAACTCCTTAATTTTACAGAAGGCGGCATTTCATAAAGGCTGAATGACTTACCCAAGATTACCCAAAGAATTAGTGGAAGTGCAGACACTTGCCCCAGAGATGCAAAGCTTTGCCCACATACCAATTTGAATCATGTGTGGTCTACTGAGTAATTAGCACAAGTTTTACTCTTTCTAAAAAAAATTAGAGATACGGTTCTTTATTTAAAAATTGAATAATTTATTACCAAATTGCTAAGTTGTAGACATGCTTCAGGAAGCTGCAGTTAACCTTTGAACAACACCTGTTTGAAATGCATTGGTCCACATACACATTTTTAAAAACATTTGCTAGGGTCTTTTTTTCCTTGCTGTGAAAGCTTTATTTTTTCCATTTGGTCTGTGGCGTGGGAGAGGGCTCCACGTTGGTTAAAAACCTGCAGGGAGAGACTCAGGCAGAAGTTCTAATGCCAGGAGGATGCCAGACGGGCTCCTGAAGGGTTGCTGGGTACCAGAGGCTGCCAGGCACGCGGCAGGTGCGCCTTTCCAAGAGATCCTCACCCAGCCCGGCCTCGGTGGGAGGGGTGGGGGGAGAAGCTGGCCAGCCTGCAGCGGTGGGTCAGGCGGTCCCCATCTCCTTGATGTGCTTCACCTCTTCACCCAGGAAGTGGCTCTCCAGGAAGTCAGAGAGATGGGGGTCTGCGCGGCCAGAACCCAGGGCATGCAGCTCCCGAAGGGCCTGGTTGAGGATCTCGGCGGCTTCCACCGGAAGTGGGGTTTTGCCCCACTTATCCCGGGCGCGGTTCCGCAGTCCTGGGACGGGGCGTGGCTGCCGCGCGGGTTGACATCCAGAGAGACGCGGCGTTCTCGTGCGTCTCCTCAGCCAACTCGCAGAGGAAGTGGCCTACGTCCTCCCGAGTCACGTCCTCGCCGTGGAAATGGAGCTCGGAGAGAGGTAGGTGTGGGAGGGCGGCAGACGCACGCTGACTGGGCGGCAGGCGGTGGTGGCCTCCACCTGCGTGGAATCATCCTGACGCATCCGGGGCTTACGGTTGATCGGCAACGAGAAGCTAAGCCCGCAAAACGGTGCTGCTAGTCCTATAAGCACAGGGGGGCAGAGAAGATGGTTCTGAAGGTCAGGACTGGAAAAGCAGCTGGGGGTGGGTGGGGGCGGAGGCTGGAAGAGGGTCGGCCCTGGGTCTGTTCTGCCCCAACACCGCTGAAGCAGGAGACAGATCTGAGGAACGACTGGGCGCACTGACCTGTATGGGAATTGTTCTCAGTATAGTACCGTAAATGTATTTTCTCTTCCCTGTGATTTCCTTCATACCATTTTCTCTTCTCTGAATACTTTATTGTAAGAATACAGTATATCATGCGTATAACTTGCAAATTATGTGTTAACTGACTGTTACCTGTAAGGCCTCTGGTCAACTGTAGGCTATTAGTAAAGTTTGGAGGAAGTCAAAGTCATACGGGTTTCCCACTGCATGTGGTCAGAGCCTGTAACCCCCCGCCTTGTTTAACGGTCAACTGTATTCTTATTTTTTATAAAAGAACATAAAGAAGGGATCCTCTTCAGAGAGCCCATGCAGAGTAGATAGGCAAGGTGAGAATCCCGTTAATTGTTGATGTAATCTAAGTCCTGACTTTGGGATAATGCTTCAGAATGTGGGCTGGCACTTTCTTTGGTACTTCTTTGTGTTCTTTTTGGAGGTCAATGGTTACTATAGGATCTGCTCCGCGTATTCTAATTAGAGTTTGGCCTAGTGGTCACAAGCTTGCTTGCACAGTAGAATCACCTGTGAGCTTTAAAAGATTCTGATGCCAGGCCAATTTGATCTGAATCTTTGAAGGTGGGGTCCTCGATGGTTTTTAAGGATCCCCAAGTGATTTCAATGTACACCAAGGTTGAGAACCAGGGGTCTAGACCGGCGGTTCTCAACTGGAGTAATTTTTGCCTTCCAAGGGGACATTTGGCAATGTCTGGAAGCATAGTAGATTCTCACCACTCAGGAGGAGAGGGCTACTGGCATCTAGAGGGAAAAGGCTGAGGATGTTCTTGAACATCCCTCAATGCATAAGACACAAAGACGGAAAAGAATTATTGGGTCCAAAATGTCATTTGTATCAAAGTTGAGAAACTCTGATCTACATGACTGGTTCTCAAAGCGTAGTCTCAGGAATAACAGCGTCAATGTTATCTGAGAATTGTTAGGAATGCAGATACTTGGCTCCCATTCAGGAGTGCAAACTCAGCATCTCTGGAGATGGGGCCCCTCAGTCTGTTTTAAGAAGCCCTGCAGGTGATAAAGGTGTACACAAAAGTTTAAGAAACACTGACCTAAAGCCTAAATAATACTTCAGCAAGATTAAAAATTTTTAAATGGAGTCCGGAGAGAGGTAGTATTTTTAAATGGAGAAAAAGGTTTAAGCACAACTTTTACCAGTAAAAATATATACAAGACAAACAAGCACATTAAAAAAAAAAATGCTAAGTATTAGTCATTAGGAAAACACGAGTTAATACCACACTGAGATACCAACACACATCTAACAGTTTGAAATAAAAAGATGGACCACACCAAGTGTTGGCAAGGATATGGAGGAACCAGAACTCTCATGCACTACTGGTCAGAACATAAAATGGTACAGTCACCTTGAGAGACACTTTTGGGCAATTTCTTAAAAAATTAAATGTATATCTACGTTGTCATTTAGCCATTTTATTACTAGGTATTCACTGAAAAGAAATGAAAGCATATCCTTACAAAGACTAACACATAAATATTCACTGAAGCCTTATTCTTTGTAGCTTAAAACTGGAAACAACCCAAGTGTCTATTAACAAGGGAATGAATAAACAACTGTGATTGATATATTTATACATTGGAATACTGCTTATCTATAAAAGGAGTGAACTATTGATAACACTCCACAACACGGATAAATCTCAAAATTCATTCTACTGAAAGAAGCCAGATTTAAAAAAAAAAAAGACTACAATACCATATAAAAGATTTACAGAAAATTCTAGGGAATGCAAACTAATGTGGAGTGACAGAAGGCAGATCTATGAGTCTCTGAGGTCAGAGGGAAGGATAGGGTGTGGAGAACAGGGGAGGATGGGCCATCAAGGGGCATGAGGAGACTTTGAGCATTTGGGGATAAATTCATGATCTTAATTGCAAATGTGGTTTCACAGGTAGATACATTTGTCAGAACTTATGAAATTGTCCAAAGTTTATTTTGTCAGTTTTTAAAAGGAAGAGGGGGAGCTTAAAATATTTATCAAGTTAAAAAAAATAGGAAAGCTAAATTAAAGTGTATAGGGATTCACATCTGATGATAAAACCACAAAGCAGTGGTCCTCAGACTTTTTGGTCTTGGGACCCCTTTCCACTCTTAAAAATTATCGAGGACCCCAAAGGGCTTTTGTTGATGAACTGTTCTTTAGGAATAGCACAATACCTCAGTAAGCAACAGAAGTTCTTTATGCACAATTTCTCATTTTCTCTGGAATATTAATATTCAGGACTGCTAGTGCAGTCAGCTGCTGTTGCCTTGATGTCCATGGTGTCAACAACTTTTGCCACCATCTCTCTTATACTAAGAGTGCAAATGTCAGCACAGAAAAACGCGAATTATGTCTTAGGATTACTAAAGTGGTTTTGAGCTTGTAGATGTGCAAAAAGATTTGAGGGCTCCTGGAAGTTGCAGACCACACTTTAAGAACGACTGCCATGAAGAAATGCAAGGAAGTGATTCCTATTTAAGTAAGTACAGTGGTTACTTTTGGGAGAAAGGAAGGATGGGGCCCAGGAGTGGGATTCTGACTTATATTAACATCGTATCATAAATCACTAAGCTAGAAAAGTTCATTATATATCCTTCCAGAATTTTCCCTGTGTGTACACAAACATACGTATACAGGATTTTTTGCCAGCTCTACCGAGATATAATTGACATATAATATATAATTTTAAGGTGTGCACCAATCTATGGTACTGTACTATAAAAAAATCCACAGATAAGTGGACCCCGTGCAGTTCAAACCTGTGTCATGCAAGGATCAACTGTGTTTCTCGTCTGACTTATTTTGCTTACCATAATGCCATCAAGTTCCATCCGTGCTGTTGCAAATGTTAGTATTTACTTCTTTCTCACAGCTGAATAATAATTCGTTGTGTGTATGTGCTTGTGTTTGGGTATCTTTATCCATTCAACTATCACTGGACACTTTGGTTGTTTCCATGTATTGGCTATTGTGATTAATGCTGCAGTGAACATGGCAGTATAGATATCTCTTTGAGATGGTTTTAGTTTCCTTTGGACATAGATCCAGAGGTGGGATTGCTGGATTGTAGGGTAGCTCTATTTGTAATGTTCTGAGGAACTTCCATACTGTTCTCCACAACGGTTGCACCAGTTTGCATTTCCACCAACAGCACATGAGGGCTCTTTTTTTCTCTCATCCTCGATGCATTTTTCTCTTCTCTTTTTAACTTTTTAAATCCCTCCTCTGGTAAATTGCAGATCACTGGGCCTTCAGGGTTTGGTTACCAGGAAATCATTGTGATTCTTTAGTGGTGTTGTGTAACTTTGATTTTTCATGTTCTTTGAAGTTTTGTGTTGCTGTCTTCTCATTTGAAATAGCAGTCATCTCCTCCAGTTTTGCTAACTGCCTTCAGGATAGAAATACTTTCCGTCAGCTTGGCTGGAGATGCTGGGGCTATCTCAGACCTTGTTCGTGTGTACCTGTTCATGCTTCTGGCTCCCTCTGTGGCAGGGTTCTGAAGGTAGCATGCGTTTTCTGGAGCCTCAGCATCTCAGGCCGAGTGCTAACAGCTTCTCTTCTGTTTTTCTATAGCTGGCGCTAAGGCTCAAATTGTGGTCTCTCTCTAGCCCACATGTTTGGCTGACTGTCTGCACTTGTTCAGTAGCTGGCCTGGTCACGCTGTCAGAAGTGTACACAGGGAGATGGCCATAGGGTAGGAAGAATGTGTGTGGGAGACACAGAGCCCTGGGGATACCTGTGGGCCAGTGAGGTGTTCCCAGTGATCAGCGGTGGGCTTCTTGATGACATTTGTGATGGCATTGTGATGATGGCATTTGGATCTGTGTTCCTTTAATGCCCCCAAGACTCTCCCAAACTCCTCCCACTCCACCCACCCCACACACCCCATCTACTCCCAGTCACAGAGTTCAGAATCCAGTACTCTGAATGAGGTGAGAGAAGGGAGCCCCTCTGACAGCATCCCACACAACTAGAGAAACTGAGTGTTCACTCCTATGATTTCTCTTTGCCCCACAGGGTAAACATAGGCTGAGAAAGATCTTTTTTGGCCCTGAGCTGGTCCACCTTGGAGTAGGGGTGATACAGACAAAGCCAAATCGTTCCTCTTACCAAATGTGGCCAAATTTATTTTGTTTTGTTTTGTTTTGTTTCCTCCAATGGAGTGCTGGAGCTTTTCCTCTGGAAACCTAGATGTCCACAAAGTTTCAACAGTGAGCGATTGTGTAAGTCAGTGTTCTCTAGAGGGCAGAGCAGCCAAGAGGGATTGGAGATAGTTTATAGGCCATTATAGTTCCACAGATGGGGCCAATGCTTGTCTGCCTATAACCTGACACACACAGGTGGGTGAGATGCCTCCTGGGTCCCTTGGCATCTGGGGCTGGATCCCACAGCTCCCTCAAAGACACTTTTATCTATGGATGGATGCCAGGTTTTTGTTGTTGGAGTAACAGGAACAAAAGTAAGGGATTTCTTATGCTGCCATGATGCCAGTGTCTGGCATTCTCTACACAGGATTCTTTTAAATAAAAATTGTATTGCCAAAAAAAAAAAAATTTAACTTCAAAATTATTATAGATACCTTTCTGTGATGGTATTTTAAAGAGCTACCTAATTAAGTCTAATGACTTAATTCCATTATTTTTTCATAATTTACTTATATTTAAATTATTAAAATGTATCCAAAATTATGTCATGTTAAATTATATTTAATATTAATAATTTAAACTATTCATAAACTTTTAAATCTACTTTGCCCATTCACAAACTTTTGTTTATTTATTTATTTAAGATTTCATTTTATTTATTTATTTGACAGAGAGAGATCACAATTAGGCAGAGAGGCAGGCAGAGAGAGGGGAAGGGAAGCAGGCTCCCCACTGAGCAGAGAGCCCGATGCGGGGCTCGATCCCAGGACCCTGAGATCATGACCTGTGCCGAAGGCAGAGGCTTTAACCCACTGAGCCACCCAGGCACCCCAAATTTTGTTTATTTTTAAAATTTTTTCCCATTCACAAACTTTTTTTTTTAAGGTTATTTATTTATCTGAGCGAGAGAGAGAGAGAGAGACAACAAGCAAGAGAAAGAGCATGAGCAGTGGGGACGGGTAGAGGGAGAAGGAAAAGTAGACTCCCCTCTGAGCAGGAATCCCAACTTATGGCTTGAACCCAGGACCCTGGGATCAGACCTGAGCCGAAGGCAGACACTTAATGGACTGAGCCACCCAGACACCACCCATTCACAAATTTTTAAACAGAAATTTAATAGCAGTTAAAATGGGTTTGTCATGATAATTAAACATTTTAAAAAGAGAACTATAAATATTCTGTATAACTTCTAAACATTTTATGCTTTATGGACATCTAGCAAAACTTTAATACTATGGGTACATGTGAAATTTTCATCTTTAATATTTAACAGTTAATTGTTTTTATTGCTGGTTATATGTTACTATATAAAGAAGTTTTAATTTTGAGTAGGGGCCAGAAATTTTGTTGTATACATTTTGTTTACTACCTTATCCCCAGTTACAATAATTGTCTGGCATACAGAACACTACTTTATTCATTGGAAAAGTTAAATATGTAAAAACTGATTAATTAATCTTGTTTCATAAATGGGGAGAAAAGCAGTGAGATCAGGAAACGAAGTCTATAATATTTTAAATATTTGGGACCAAGTGATTAGTCTTCAGCAGACAATTACAGAAAGAATTTTCTTTTGAGAAAATATAATATCTAATAAGCTTTCTTTAACGTCATATATAAAAATAAATATTTGTAGATTTATAGTATGTAGTTTAAAAATATTAGCATATGGTCCTCTAGACAACCCCATTTGTGGTGAGGAAGCTATTCCTATCTAAAACAATAGAAACTGTGATAGGGTTGAGATTTCTAACATCAGAACCTAAATCTAACTCCCCTACTTCTCTTCATACCACTGCTCTGTACAGTTGACTTTTCAAGATGTTCAGATACAGCAGTAGTTCTCATGCCTATAGAATGAAAAAGTCTTACATGAATTGTGTTGAGTTTAGGGCAAGATATATAATAAAAAATTAAGATAAAATAAGTAGGCCTGCCAGATCTTGTCTATTTTTGCTAAAACCACCACTCCATGATGCTCTATATAACTTTGAAGTATTTGGATCAAATGGATTTGGTTGTGTGGTGACTCAAGATGGGTCATAAAAAGAACTTTGGTCAAACTTAATGGCTTCTTTGCTGTCGTTTCCCCTGGGCCCACATTCTTGTATAACTCTGATGAGAAGGAAAGAACATCAGGTTTAGACAGATGCCTGTTAGCAAAGTGCAAATACCAAAAGAAGAGTTTTGCCTCAATACTAAGTGGAGACTAAGGCTTCTCGAGGCAACGTAGGCTTCAGCTTGATACAGATCTTTCATCTGGTGGAAGAACAGGGTATTAGGTAGGACCGCCCTAACATAATACCATAGAGTTGGTGGCTTAAACAAGAGAAATTTATCTGTTCACATTCTGGAGGCTAGAAGTCCAAGAGCTAGGGGCAGACAGATTTGGTTTCTCATCAGGCCTCTCTCCTTGGCTTACTGATGGCTGCACTCATGTTTTTTCACAAGGTATCTACTATGCATACCAGCCTCTCGTGTCTCTCCTAACCTGCTATGAGGAAACCACTCAGATTAGATTAGGGCCCACACTACTGGCCTTCTTTTAACTTCATTCTGGCTTGAAAGGTCCTATCTTCAAATTCAGTCATATTCTGAGATACTAGGGGTTAGGGCTTTGACATGAATTTTAAGAAAATGTGATTGACTCCATAGCAGAGTCCAAAGAAAGGAAAACTTTCAGGAGTAAGAAATACTGACTACATACACTGTGCCCTTGGTCCTCTAGTGTTCCCTACCTTGACTCAGTGGTAGGGAAGAAGATGAGTGGGAAGCCCTTAACCCTCACTAAAGCCAGCTTTTCTGAGACCCTTTTGTTTCTTCTGTTAATTCACTGGATGTGAAGACACAGGCTGCGATCAGCCACAGTTGCTGCTGTACCTCTCAGGGAAATCGGCATATGGCTTCAAGAACCTCTTCACCAAACTTTCTCTTCTCCTACACATCCACCCAATGACAGAAATGGTCAGATCCTCACCTCAAACCCTCACTGGTGTGGTCTTCAGGAGCTATAAAAACAAATTAAGATGGTCCATAATCAATGACAAGACTATATCATAATAGGGCCAAATCCTACTTATTCTATTTCCCCTCTCAAATAAAGCTCCGTAATCTTACCCATCCATGTTCCACAGAAAGACTTATAATAACTATACCAGGTATTATCAGAATTCAAATAAGCCTTTCCCAGCCATTTTAGATGCTCAACATTCTGTCTGAATCTGATTTAATTTAGTAAAACAAGAACATTCTCATTATGTTCACAGATAAATTAAGGCTTCAACACTCCTTGATTCCACATTACTTCTTGATTCCACAGAAAAATAAAATTCTCAAAATGTATTCCAAATGTCTGCCTGCTGCTCTTTTTTCCTAATTTTTCTCTGTTCCATGCAGGAGGGCTTCGAGGGGGGCTTCCCAGTCAGGGCCCCCCCAAGAGTGGTTGATTCCAAAACCAACTTCCTCATGTAAACCCCCTTTCTAGTGTTCAGAATAATATACAAGTAGATTAGAATAGTGTACTGCCATGAAAGAAAATACAGTACACAGCAGGATCTAATGTGACCACTATGACTAAATACTATCAAAACATAAATCTCCTTATGCAGTAGTATCTTTAAAATATCAGTCCTGTCATTGTGGTACTTAGAATTCAGTCCCTGGTGTTATGACACAAATTATATGTAAATATAAGTAAATGATATTTAAATATGTAAATTAAAAACAAATTTTCTAAATGTTTATTTATCAAAGCTTGGTGAAGGCCTAAAATATGTCTTTTTTTTTTCTCCTTTTTTTGCCCTGCATTTCATATAATGAAATGCTGGCTGGCAGTAAGGGCAAAAGATGCTGGATAAATGATGACTTTATAATAAATGCGACTTGGATCATAAAAAGAAATTGAGAGACTGTGGACTGAGAAACAAGCTGAGGGTTTTGGAGGGGAAGGGGGTTGGGGATTGGTGAGCCTGGTGGTGGGTACTATGGAAGGCACGTATTGCTTGGAGCGCTGGGTGTGGTGCATAAACGATGAATGCTGGAACACTGAAAAGAAATAAAATGGGGAAAAAAAAGAAATTACAAGATGAATGTCTTTATTTTGTTGGATAATGTAAATATAACTTGTTTCATGAAACTCTCCAAACTGTAAATGATATATTCAGTGATGCCAATTAGTGCCCTGATCTTCTAGCTGATGGTTGTCTAACTTACCTTATAATGCCAGCGCACAGGAGGCTGGAGGGCTTAGTCCAAAAGGGCTGTCCTGGGGTTGGTTGGTGGTTTGTGGGCAAAACAAGCAATGGAGACCTGTAACCAGACTGGATACCAGGCAGGGGCAATCTTAAGGAGGACATTAAAGTGTCACATAGAAGTTAATCTTAGATCATGGTCTAGATGCAGAGAATAGGAGAAAAGACACAAGATGACAGAACAAAGGATGATGGGAGGTAGACTGGTAGGGTCTGAACAAACTCTCAGGGGCAGGATTACTCAAAGGAATGATCAGTTTATAATAAGGGCCCCAAACCTTTGAGCAATGAAGGAATAAACAAGAACTTTCAGTGGAGCAAACAACAGTTTCTTAATGCTACTGGCTTATGATGTACCTGCTAATGTTTTATCTATTTTTATAATATATTCTGGAATGGAAGAGTATTTATCTTTGGAAGAAGTTATTTATCATTATAATTGGATCACTTTTGTTTCTGGTAACTCCACCATTTGTTTTCATGGCATTAGAGAAATGAACTTCCGTTGAAGGAATTTTTCATTCACCACCATAACTGCAGTTGGTTTTAGAGACTATACAATAGTGAGTCTTAATAATCTTGAAGTAAGATTAGCTATCACAGCAACAGATTGAAAAATAAAGGATAGAATGGAAATTTTAACAGATTCCTTTGAGAGATAAGATACAGGTTAAGCCCTTTTAAAGAAATCCATTGTATAAATAAACTCACCCTTGTCCTCCTCCCTCATTCCTCATACCAGAGTGATCACTGACTATGGGAATAAGATGCAGAGTAATTCCTTTTAAACTAAATGTCTCTGCTTGATCACACATGATAAACAAAAGGCACATATAATCAGAACATGGGGCTTGAGTGATTAACCCTATATCATGTGACTTATGTAACTTTTCCAGAAAGTATTTCAAATTCCTTCCTAAAATAAAGGTGGGAAAAGGAGAAGGATAGAACGGTACAGACATTAAGTGTTTTCATAGATATCTGAGTCAGATTAAAATTGCCCCTAAGTCATTTTGGATGTAGATTTCTAAATGGGCAGTTATTCCCATTCAGCACGTTAAAGATGCTATGTTATTCTCTGGTTTCTTTTTTTTTACGTCTGTGAAAGTATTTAAGGATCCATCTCTACAAATCCCTGTGGCAGGAACAGAATCATAAATAGAGTTTGGACCATTATTCATTCAGAGCATATTTAAATCAAATAGGATAAGTAAGGAAGAAATCTATTTCTTTAGTATTCACTGTGTCTAGGTTCTCCTTTTTTTTTTGTTTGTTTTTAAATTAAATTTATTTATTTTCAGCATAACAGTATTCATTATTTTTTCACCACACCCAGTGCTCCATGCAATCCGTGCCCTCTCTAATACCCACCACCTGGTACCCCAGCCTCCCAACCCCCACCACTTCAAACCCCTCAGATTGTTCTCTGGTTTCTATCCTTTCTAGTAAGTCAGCTGTTGGTCTTACAGTTGGTCCTTTGAGGCAAAGAGCCTTTCCCTTGCACCTCACTTGTTCCCCCAGCACCACACCTTGTTTTAAGCTTTTATCTTGGTTTTTGGTCTTCAGCGATTTATTAATTACTTCAGTGTAGTTTGCTTTGTATTTATTTTGCTTGGGGATTACAGAGATTGTTGAATTGAGGAATTGATATTTTTCATCTGTTTTGAAAAATTCTCAGCTACTATATGTTCAAATATTGAGTATTTCTTGTTCTCTATTCTATTTCTGGGACTCCAGTTACATAAATGTAAAACCTCACTTGGTTTCACATGTTCTAACATATTTTCTGTATTTAGCTTTTTTTTTCCCCCCTTAGGATACTTTTTGGTAACTGGTCTTCTAGTTTACTAATCCTAACTTCTATATGTAACATGCTTTTAAATCCATTTAATGAGTTATTAATATAATTTTTTTCAGTTCTAAAATGTTTTTTATTGTCCCACCCTTTTTGGTAAAATTGAATTCTCTGGTGAAACTCTTCATCTTTTCATCTATTTTTCCATATTCTCTTATATTTAAGAAAACATAATCATAGTCTGTAGTTCTTATCTATTAATTACAATATCTAGAACACCTGTAGGTCTATTTTATGGTTTGTTTGGTTTTTTTTTCTGATTTTTGGCCATATGGCTCTGTCTCCTGACATGCCCAATAATTTTTGGTTGGATATTGGACATTGTGTATTTTAAAAATTATAGCTGCTTCGGTAATGCTATCTTCCTCCAGAGAGGTTTTGCTGTTTTCTCTTTTAGACATATAGAGATATAGAGTGTGGGGAGGATAACTGAATACCTTCATTCAGTCAAAGGATGATCTGAGACCGAAATTGCAGGTTTAGTAAGGTTTGGTCTCCTTTTGGCTTCTTATTCCCAAATTGTAGTTATTCATTACCTTCAAAGGAAAGCCTGGTACGTTCACAAGGTGACTCCCTTAGGTAGATCTTGAAGCCAATTTTTTGTTTCCTGGTACTTGAATATACTGGAAATTCTGTTCTGCTTTTAAAGGTTTTTGGTTTTTTAGCCTTCAACCTCTTGCAGCTTCAAAATGTGGCAATATATTGGAGGCGAAAACAAACTGTAAGTTCTAAACCCTTCAGACCTGCAACTTTGTCAGCATAGCCATGTATGACTACCAAAAGCACTGCTGATTTCTCTGTTTCTCAGTAGTAGTATTCTTCTCAGATAAAGCCCAGAACCATAGCCTCTTACTGGTGCCCAAAATCTGCATAAGAGCCAAGGAAAAAAGCAGTTACAGATTTTCTGACTTATTTCCCCTACCTGGTATCTTAATCCTTTTAGTATTCATTGCTTTAGCAACTCTCTAGTGCCTTTAAATATATGATTTTTTAAAAATGTATCTGATCTTTCTAATTCTCAGCTTGGGCATTGTTTCATCACTAGCTACTCTATCCTACTCAGAAATGGAAGTATTCCTATAATATTTATCTTTAATCTACATAGGACTAAAAATTAAGTCATGAATATTTAGCATCTAGATTGATGATTTTATAAAAATATTTTGAGGATACACACCTAAAACTGTAAGAGCTATTTTTAAATAGCACTCAGAAAAGTCTGTTACATTTTTCCCAGAGCAGAAATAGTTGGTACTTACTTGGCATTCCCGTAAAAATTTTCTCCTAATTTTATTCTAGAACTTCTCATCTTATGTTGTGTAGCTTAGTACTCATCTTTTTTCTAATTGCATTCTCTTTTCACTAAAAAGAATCATAATAAAAAAGAATGAAGACATTTTCAAAGACATAAACATTTCCCACGTTCATTGAAGAAAATTTAGAAAACATAGCTAGATATAGTTTATAGTTTATAGTTTACAGGTTGGCTATAGCTGTTTGGGTTCTGGGTTGTTCTCTGTCCTCTGCAGGGCCCAGCTTCTCTTTTTTGCCAGCCACTGCCTTCACTCACTGAAACCTGGTATGCTTCAGGTAGATTCCGCATGTTCTCTTGCCCTGCTTCCAGGCTTCAGTGGACAACCTCTCTTGCACTTGGTACACCCACAGTGGGAATCACTGTACAGGGAAGCGAGCAGCCATGCATTGCTTCTCTCTTAGGAAGGGCTTGTTACTTTCTAAAATTTAGCTCATTTTGGATTTTTCCCCCCATGTCCTCAGCTCTCTATTTTTTTTTAAGTAAAACTATGATCTTGTAGCTTACCTGTTTTTTTCTGCTAGATTATCTGGGGATGATAATCTCTTACAATATTCCATGTACTAATGCAGAAATTCCTTACACTTGCTTTTTAGTTAGTAAAATGTGCACTCAGGTTATGTCAGATTATGGACTCTCAGTCTTAGATATATTTTTCTTTTATTAATATATATGTTCTCCTGCACCCACACCCATGTGCTTTGGGAGGCAGTATTTAGAAGAAGCTTCATCAGGGACAGTAAACCAAATATCATTTTAAGTCAAAAGTGAGTGTAGGCTTCCAATTATACTTATTCAATTTACTCTCTGATAATTATACTGCATTAATCTTAGCTGGTTGATTTATGAAATTACAGATAAATATTGAATAACTTAGTGTCTGGTATTTAAAATATTTCCTGTTATATCATGCTCTAATAAGCACAGTTAAATTGTATTCTTGTGATAAATCACAAGATTTATCTTGTGATAAATCACTGGTTACTTCTCTTTACCTTCAAAGTTCATGCTCTTTTAGCTGTACCTCTTCATATCTGTATATTGTAATTGTGAAAAATAAATGACAGACCTGAAGAGAATGTAAAAGTTGTGGCATTGCAGTATTAGGATGATTGAATTATGAATCATTTTCTTTTCCCTCTTCAAAGAGTTCCCAAGATTTCTAATGATGAAGGCAATGAATTTATAAAATTTTAAACACAGAAATACAGATAAGTGGCACAATGAAATGAATTATTTTTTTGTTAACAAAATCTGAATCTCATTAAAATGATTTTGACTTATATTTATCTTTTCTTTCCCTCATTTTTAAGGTTTCCTAGCATTAGCAATGGTAAATAAGTTACTCATTGTAAAATATTATACATATTATGGTTTTCAAAAGGATAATTTTCAAAGGGAAAGAGAATTTTTACCCTCTAGATGTACTTTAAAAATGAACAGAATCTGAATATGTATAATTTGTGTTTTTTCCTTGAAAGCAGTGATAATTTTAGATATGATTTATATTAATTTGTTACCAGGATAAGATCCTAAAAGGAGGCATTTTTCTAATGAATAGAAAGAAAATACTATGGTGAAAAGTCACCATCTGATTATATGCATCTTATTTGTCTCTTATCTTTAGTTTCAAATCCTGTAAAAGAGAATAAGGACATCACTTACTCAATCTTTTTATTAATTTGGAATCTCCATGGTCTCTCCTGGATTGCTCTTCTATTTAACTTACTAACCAAGTTCTTTCAAGAAATGGAGAAGTTGGAGAAGAAAAAAGAAGCCAAGTACTGGATATTAATGTTCAATAGGTTTCCTTCACCCAAACTGCAAAGGGTTTCTATAGAGCACATTCAAAAGTGTCAGAACAGGAAGGAGGAAAAGAAAAAAGAAAAAAAGAAAAAAAACCAGCTGTCCCTCCATAAACCTCTTGTGTGCATTATATTTCCATGCTGAAATTTATTCATTTATTTTAATTTTGTGTTTTCATTAAGAAAAATACTTTATGCAAATCTCAGCTTCACTTGTCACCTTTCCCATATCAGCCTCACCCTAAATTTGGACTCACACTGACATTTGTGTACAATAGAAGCTCATTCTGAAAGCTGTGCTTGCATTTCTTTTCCCATTGTGTATTTTAGTAAAGGTAGAAATACGCACAAAACCGTATAGAGCTATTTTTTTTTAAGATTTTATTTATTTATTTGACAGACAGAGATCACAAGTAGGCAGAGAGGCAGGCAGAGAGAGAGGAAGGGAAGCAGGCTCCCTGCCAAGCAGAGAGCCCGATGCGGGGCTCGATCCCAGGACCCTGGGATCATGACCTGAGCCGAAGGCAGAGGCTTTAACCCACTGAGCCACCCAGGCGCCCCCGTATAGAGCTATTTTAACTGGGATCTGTTTCTTTACACATTATTTCTAATCATCAATCCATTGTTTCTCAAAATTTTGTGAGTATTTTAAACCCCTATCTAACAAAAATTATATTAACCCCAAAAAGTATGGATTGAGAGATTTATTTCAGAAGATATGATCCATAAATTATAGTATTATCCTTTTTGGGAAAGTGAGGAAACTTCATCTTCAACACTATGAAATAGTGTTCTCTGTGTTCATTTTAAAAAACCAAAGTGTGAACTTTCTGTCTATAGACACAGGTATGGGTATAGACATAGACAAAGGCATGTTTGAGTCTGCAGTTCCTGGGTAAATGTGAGAGTCAGAGAGCCTTTCTGCAGCACTTGGAAAGACCTTTATATCCTGCATTGGAAGGTCATAGCCAAACAACAAGCTGAAAACCTAGTCCTTAGAGTCACAGTGCTCTAGAGACCTTCGACTACTCGGCCAAAGCAGGTCTGTTATACATAAGTTAGGGCCCTTGTGTGCATTCTGAAGCTTGGGACAGGGAAATCTGGATGGATATTCCTGAGGATGTTGACTCTATATCCTTCATTCCTGGACCCCCTGCATTTGCAGAGGTGACTCACCTTTTCTTGATAAGGGAGGCTGTTCTAGAAAATGCTGCAGGAGGACCTGTCCCTGACAAGCTACCAGATGTTCCCCTCAGAAGCAACGCCCACCTCCTTTCCTGCCTGCCATGTCAACATCTAGAGTTAAATCCCTGCATAAACTTTCAAGGGACATTGTGGTCTAATAAGGAAGAAAAAATGCTATACAACAATGAATTATGAGAATTTGTTGGCCTGTACCTGGGATTGGATTTGGAGTGTTCCGTGATCAAGGGGGAGAGGATGTAAAACTGGTCATGCAGGAATCCTAGGCTTAGGGGCATTTGCTCATGACAACATTTAACCCTGTATTAGGCTGGGTTTTCCAGAGAAGCAAAATGAATCTTTATATAAAAACTGTTAAACAGGGAGCCCATTAGACTGAGATGATACTGAATGCCTTAGTGGCCTAAGTAAGCAAACCAAGACCTAAGCCTCAAGGTTAAGAAATCAAAGCCTGAGAAAAACCAATTATAAACAGCCAATTAGACCTTCCCAATTAAGGCAGCTGCCTAAGCTACAGCCAACCAAATAATTGCCTCCCTTTGCTTCTGGGTCT
This sequence comes from Mustela erminea, assembly GCF_009829155.1. Taxonomy (NCBI): domain Eukaryota; kingdom Metazoa; phylum Chordata; class Mammalia; order Carnivora; family Mustelidae; genus Mustela; species Mustela erminea. The sequence continues at coordinate 106,806,491 of NC_045618.1, forward strand.
TTTCTATAAGTCTTGCCCCTAGTTCCTGCTGGTAGAGTGTTCTTGACCACCTCTGTTTTGGCACTGCCCAACTCAAATTTATTTTTGCTCAAACTCCTAAAATGTTTAATATGTCTCAGTTTATCTTTTAACAATACAGATCTTCCTTGACTTAAAAATGAGGTTATGTCTGGATAAACCCATCATATACTGAAAATATCATAAGATGAAAATACATTTAGTACACCTACCAAACATCATAGCTTAACCTAGCCTACCTTAAATATGCCCCAAATACTTGCATTAGCCTACATTGGCCAAAATCATCTAACACAAAGCCTATTTAGAATGAAAAGTTGAATGTCTCATGTAATATATTGAATACTGTGCTGAAAGTGAAAAGCAGAATGGTTGTATGAATACAGAGTGGTTTTCCATGCATCTACTGTTTACCCTCATGCATCTACTATTTACACCCATGACTGGGTGTCCAACTGGGAGCTGGTTGGTTGGGGTTAGTGCTTGTGAAAGAGACTCCACAGAGGTCCCTCACCCCTCCCTCCAACGTGTGAAGACATAACAAGAAAGTGCTGTCTACAAACCAGGAAGAGGGCCCTCACCCCATCATGCTGGCACTTTAAGCTCACATATTCCAGCCTCCAGAACTGTGGGAAATAAGTTTCTGTTGTTTAAACCAAGCTGGAATCAAAAAAGCTATTAATGAGGTGCAATAGAAAATGGAGGATCTTACTGCTAGGATAAATGAGGCAGAAGAGACAATTAGTGATATAGAAGACCAAATGATGGAGCATAAAGAAGCTGAGCAAAAGAGGGACAAAAGAGGGACAAACTACTGGACCATGAGGGGAGAATTCAAGAAATAAGTGATACCATAAGATGAAACAATATTAGAATAATTGGGATTCCAGAAGAAAAAGACGGGGCGGCAGAAGGTATATTGGAGTGAACTATAGTGGAGAATTTCCCTAATATGGCAAAGGGAACAAGCATCAAAATTCAGGAGGCACAGAGAACCCCTTCAAAATCAATAAAAAAAGGTCCACACCCTGTCATCTAATAGTAAAAGTTACAAGTCTTAGTGACAAAGAGAAAATCCTGAGAGCAGCTCAGGACAAGAAGTCTATAACATACAATGGTAAAAATATTAGATTGGCAACAGACTTATCCACAGAGACCTGGCAGGCCCGAAAGAACTGGCATGATATATTCAGAGCACTAAATGAGAAAAACGTGCAGCCAAGAATACTATATCCAGCTAGGCTATCATTGAAAATAGAAGTAGAGATAAAAAGCTTCCCAGACAATCAAAAACTGAAAGAATTTGTAAACCAAACAGCCCTACAATAAATATTGAAAGGGGTCCTCTAAGCAAAGAGAGAGCCTAAAAGTAGTAGACCAGAAAGGAACGGAGACAGTATACAGTAACAGTCACCTTACAGGCAATACAATGGCACTAAATTCATATCTCTCAATAGTTACTCTGAATGTAAATGGGCTAAATGCCCCAATTAAAAGACACAGGGTATCAGAATGGATAAAAAAACAAAATCCATCAATATGCTGTCTACAAGAAACTCTTTTTAGACCCAAAGACACCTTCAGATTTAAAGCCAGGGGATGGAAAACAATTTACCATGCTAATGGACATCAAAAGAAAGCTGGAGCAGCAATCCTTATATCAAATAAATTATATTTTAAGCCAAAGACTATAATAAGAGATGAGGAAGGACATTATATCATACTCAAAGGGTCTGTCCAACAAGAAGAGCTAACAATTTTAAATGTCTATGCCCCTAATATGGGAGCAGCCAACTATATAAACCAATTAATAACAAAATCAAAGAAACACATTGACAATAATACACTAATAGTAGGGGACTTTAATACCCCCCTCAATGAAATGGGTGGATCATCCAAGCAAAGGATCAAAAGGAAATAAAGTCCTTAAATGACACACTGGACCAGATGGACATCATAGATGTATTCAGAACATTCTATCACAAAGCAACAGAATACACATTCTTCTCTGGTGCACATGGAACATTCTCCAGAACAGATCACATCCTGGATCACAAATCAGGTCTCAACCAGTACTGAAAGATTGGGATCATCCCCTGCATATTTTCAGACCACAATGCTCTGAAGCTAGAACTCAATCACAAGAGGAAAGTTGGAAAGAACCCAAATACAGGAGGCTAAAGAGCATCCTATTAAAGAATGAATGGGTCAACCAGGAAATTAAAGAAGAATTGAAAAAATTCATGGAAACAAATGAAAATGAAAACACAACGGTTCAAATCTCTGGGACATGGCAAAGGCAGTCCTGAGAGGAAAGTATACAATGATACAAGCCTTTCTCAAGAAACAAGAAAGGACTCAAGTACACAACCTAACCCTACACCTAAAGGAGCTGGATAAAGAACGGCAATGAAAGCCTAAACCTAGCAGGAGAAGAGAAACATACAGATCAGAGCAGAAATCAATGAAATAGAAACCAAAAAAAAAACAGTAGAACAGGTGCGCCTGGGTGGCTCAGTGGGTTAAGACTTTGTTTTCGGCTCAGATCATGATCCCAGGGTTCTGGGATCGAGCCCCTTATTGGGCTCTCTGCTTGGCAGGGAGCCTGCTTCCTCCTCTCTCTCTCTCTGCCTGCCTTGCTGCCTACTTGCGATCTCTGTCAAATAAATAAATAAATAAATAAATCTTTAAAAAAAAAAAAGACAGTAGAATAAATCAATGAAACTAAAAACTGGTTCTTTGAAAGAATTAATAAGATTGATAAACCCCTGGACAGACTTATCAAAAAGAAAAGAGAAAGGACCCAAATAAATAAAATCATGAATGAAAGAGGAGAGATCATAACCAACACCAAAGAAATACAAACATATTATGAGCAAGAACATATTATGAGCAACACTACGCCAGCAAATTTGACAATCTGGAAGAAATGGAGGCATTCCTAGAGACATATAAACTACCACAACAGAATCAGGAAGAAATAGAAAACCTGAACAGACCCATAACCAGTAAGGAGATTGAAGCAGTCATCAAAAATCTCCCAACAAAGAAGAGCCCAGGACTAGATGGCTTCCCAGGGGAATTCTACCAAACATTTAAAGAAGAAATAATTCCTATTCTCCTGAAATTGTTCCAAAAAATAGAAATGGAAGGAAAACTTCCAAACTCATTCTATGAGGTCAGCATTACCTTGATCCCAAAACCAGACAAGGATCCCATCAAAAAAGAGAATTACAGACCAATATCCTTGATTAACACAGATGCAAAAATTCTCACCAAAATACTAGCCAGTAGGTTCCAACAGTACATTGAAAGGATTATTCACCATGACCAAGTGGGATTTATTCCAGGGCTGCAAGGTTGGTTCAACATCCACAAATCAATGTGATACAATACATTAATAAAAGAAAGAACAAGAACCATGTGATACTCTCAATAGATGCTGAAAAAGCATTTGACAAAGTACCACATCCTTTCTTGATCAAAACTCTTCAAAGTGTAGGGATAGAGAGTACATACCACAATATCATCAAAGCTACCTATGGAAAACCCACAGTGAATATAATTCTCAATGTGGAAAAACTGAAAGCTTTTCCCTTAAGGTCAGGAACATGGCAAAACTGTCCACTATCACCACTGCTATTCAACATAGTACTAGAAGTCCTAGCCTCAGCAATAAGACAACAAAAAGAAATTAAAGGCATCCAAATCGGTAAAGAAGAAGTCAAACTATCACTCTTTGCAGATGATATGATACTTTATGTGGAAAACCCAAAAGACTCCACTCCAAATTTGCTAGAACTTATATAGGAATTCAGTATAAGTGTCAGGATATAAAATCAATGCACAGAAATCAGTTGCATTTCTATATACCAACAATAAGACAGAAGAAAGAGAAATTAAGGAATCAATCCCATTTACAATTGCACCCAAAACCATAAGATACCTAGGAATAACCCTAACCAAAGAGGCAAAGAATCTGTACTCATAAAGTATAAAGTACTCATGAAATAAATTGAGGAAGACACAAAGAAATGGAAAAAATGTTCCATGCTCATGTATTGGAAGAACAAATATTGTGAAAATGTCTATGCTACCTAAAGCAATCTACACGTTTAATGCAATCGTTATCAAAATCCCATCAATTTTTTTCAAAAAAAAATGGAACAAATAATCCTAAATTTTATATGGAACCATAAAAGAGCTCAAATAGCTAGAGAAATGTTGAAAAAGCAAGCCAAAGTTAGTGGCATCACAATTCCAGACTTCAAGCTCTATTGTAAAGCTGTCATCATCAAGACAGTATGGTACTGGCACAAAAACAGACACATAGATCAATGGAACAGAATAGAGAGCACAGAAATAGACCCTCAATTCTATGGCCAACTAATCTTCGACAAAGCAGGAAAGAATGTCCAGTGGAAAAAAGACAGTCTCTTCAACAAATGGTATTGGGAAAATTGGACAGCCACACGCAGAAAAATGAAACTGGACCATTTCTTTACACTACAGACAAAAATGGACTCCCAGTAGATGAAAGACCTCAATGTGAGAAAGGAATCCATCAAAATCCTTGAGGAGAACACAAGCAGCAACCTCTTTGACCTCCGCCACAGCAACTTCTTCCTAGAAACATTGCCAAAGGCAAGAGAAGCAAGGGCAAAAATGAACTACTGAGACTTCATCAAGATTAAAAGCTTTTATACAGCAAAGGAAACAGTCAACAAAACCAAAGACAACTGACAAAATGGGAGAAGATATTTGCAAATGACATATCAGATAAATGGCTAGTATCCAAAAATCTATAAAGAACTTATCAAACTCAACACCCAAAGAACAAAGAATCCAATCAAGAAATGGGCAGAGGACATGAACAGACATTTCTGCAAAGAAGACCTCCAGATGGCCAACAGACACATGAAAAAGTGCTCCACATCACTCGGCATCAGGGAAATACAAATCAAAACCACCATGAGATACCATCTCACACCAGTCAGAATGGCTAAAATTAACAAGTCAGGAAACAACAGATGTTGGCAGAGAAAGGGGAACCCTCCTACGCTGTTGGTGGGAATGCAAGCTGGTGCAGCCACTATGGAAAACAGCATGGAGGTTCCTCAAAAAGTTTAAAAGAGTTACCCTATGACCCAGCAATTGCACTACTCTAAAGATACAAATGTAGTGATCTGAAGGGGCACATACACCCGAATGTTTATAGCAGCAATGTCCACAGTAGCCAAACTGTGGAAAGAACCTAGATGTCCATCAACAGATGAATGGATAAAGAAGAAGTGGTATATATATATACACTTCATACACACACACACACACACACATCTTCTTTATATATATGTGTATGTGGTATATATATGTGTGTATGTGTGTGTGTGTGTGTGTGTGTGTGTGTGTGTGTGTGTATACACAATGGAATACTATGCAACCATCAAAAGGAATGAAATCTTGCCATTTGCAACTACATGGCTGGAACTAGAGGGTATTATGCTGAACGAAATAATTCAATCAGAAAAAGACAACTATCACATGATAGCCCTGATATGAGGAATTTGAGAAGCAAAGTTGGGGGTTTGTGGGGTAGGGAAGGAAAGAAATAAAACAAGATGGGATTGGGAGGGAGACAAACCATAAGAGACTCTTAATCTCACAAAACAAACTGAAGTTTGGGTGGGAAGGGTGATGGATGTTGGGGAGGGTATGTACTATGGTGAGTGCTGTGAAGTGTGTAAACCTGACGATTCACAGACCTGTACCCCTGGGGCAAATAATACATTATATGTTAATAAAAAAATTTTTTTCTGTTGTTTATAAGCCAGCCAGTCTATGGAATTTTGTCATTAACAGCCTGAACTGACTGAGACACTTGGGTCAAATCTGATCTGAATGACCCATTTGCCCAAGTAGGGGACAACAAAGAACACTGCAGCCTTTTTTTTTTTTTTTTTTGCTTTGGGATATATTTTCAAGCATAGGGGGAGCAGATGTAACAAGTAACTTCTCTCCATTTTCTGGTCTCAGAAATGTTTAATAAAGTCCAGTTATTCCCCCTGCCTGCCTCATGATGACAAGAATGTAACTAAGGGGCAAAAATAAATTTGTCCAGTAGTGACCCTGGGAATTCATTCCAGGTATTGTGGATGTTAAGATGACAGGGACTAGGGGAATCTCCCCTTGTCCCATCCCTGTCCCTGACCCCATCCCCAGCAGGGGCTACATCTTCCCACAGGCCCCAACATCTCCAGGTGCTGAGCAGCTGTGTTTCCCAGACAGCTCCCTAAATGGCTGCATCTAAAGCCAGAATGCCTGGCATCTCAACACTCTTCTTTGTTTCTAATGAAGTCAATCTCATGCCTAACCAATAAGGATTGTGGAAATAAATGAAGACTACTTGGCTGAGAACAGACAAGGGTTGTTTATTCACAGCTTGCTATAGCAAGAGAGTCACCCACCATGACTTGCCTTTGGCAGAGATTCAAAGCCAGGCAAGGGAAATGGAAAAGCTTCATAGGGAGAAAAAAGGAAAGCTTCAGGTATGCTCTCATCAGAGATGGTTGGTATGGGGAAGCTGGAAAGGGCTCACTAGAAGCAGGGCATCTCTCGTGATTACTGTGGGGACACATTATTGGCTTACTCTGATTGATCCTGAGTTGGAAGCAGGGATGAAAAAGGGAAGCTGACAGTCATTGAGCAAGGCCTGACCACTCTGGGAAGATTTCTGCTGATGTTGTGGTTTGGCTTCCCAGACGGGTTGCTGCAGAGGTGGTGAGTCTGGGTTCTAGTATCATATATGATCTGGCCATTGTCTGTATATTCAGACACTCCCAGAATGGGGAGCAATGGTGGGTGGGAGTCTCCAGACCTACGAATATTCAGAGATCTATTACTGTTCAGCTGTAGCCAGCCTCAGCACTCTTCTTATGAGAATAGGCAAAGACTGAAAGATGTATGCCTTTTCTGAGCTAAACTCTCCCAGTAAAGCCTGTTCTTTAACCCAGTGGTTCTTAACTCGGGAGGTGATTTTGTCCACACAGGGGATGTTTGGCAATGTCTGTAGATATTTTTGGTCATCACAACTGGGGTATGCCACTGGCATCTAAGGGGTGGATGCCAGGGATGGCTAAGTACCCTATAATACACATATGACAGCCCCACACAATAAGCTACTGTCTGACCCAAAATATCAGCAGTGCTGGATCCCAACATACACTGTGGGGTGCTATGGAATTTACCTTTATTATCCCTATATAAAGATTCATTAAAATGTTCGACAATAATGGGCAATTTCCCTAAGGATATATCTTAAGGATAGATAAAGCTACAAAAATTTTGTGATTAACTATAATACAGGTTTATTTATAAATCAGAAAAATTGGCAACCACCTAAACAACAATGAGGGATTGTTTTGGTCCATCCAGTCAGTGGAATATTAGGTACCCTTAAAAATATTTCCTTGCATAATATTCAGTGAATTGGAAAGTGACACATAATTTGATGTAAGTAAAAACAATTAGGATAGAAAATGGAATATACCCATACTAATCAGTGTTGTGGAATTCACCTTTATTCTCCCTGCATGACAGCACCATGATGGGACCCTCCCTCGATCTCAGCAGTCTTTCTGGGGATGCAATAGACTAGGACATTAAATGAAAATTGTCCTATTCCAGCTTTTCAGAGGTCCCCCAAATTTTAAAGTTTGAGCCATTAAAGAAAGGTCTATGTTATGAATAAGTTATTCAGCTCTAGTCTCTTTTTCTGCTTCATGGTTCTTCTCACAAAAGGTTTAAGGTGCCAAGCCAGCCTCCCTGAAGAATCCAAATATATCATGCAAGTGCATTGCTCTAGACTTCAGGGAGGATAAAAAGAATTTCTTTGAGGTCTCCTTCACTTGGTTACCAATGAATCCTCACTGAGCTATTTCCTCCTTAATGGAAAGAGTTTATTTATACTCATATTGATAAAGATTCTCTAGCAATCTTTTTGATAATGGGTACACATACTTCACCTAGAAGCTAGTTTAGGGATTATACATAACAAACATTACTTCTCCCATTGCTGTGTATGTATCATTTGATCCCTTACATTGCTGAATATAAGTCCATATGGTGCAGACTTCACCCATAAATACTTGAGTACATGATCTGGGTGTTATTAATAAATCTGTAGTTAGTGTCTGGATATGGCCCCTCTTGTCATGGAAGGCAAAGACTTGTCTTGGTGATCCCATATAGCTGGAAATTGCCTTATTTCCTGAAGAGGAAATGGTCTTGCAGGAAGTGAAGTTATACCTCCACCTATGAACAGTACTGGACATTGTTAGAATCAACAGGATTGAGGGAACCATTTTGGAAAAGGAGAAAAAAATCAACTAACAGCTTTTAAGTAATTGTTATGTGGTAATTTCTTTGTCCCTATTAAACTGTGTATTCAGTCTTCATTCCCAAAGCCTTTGAGCCTACAGCTAACCCCAAACAAGCTTCTATTTGGCCTCAAGGATTTCCTACTTTGCCTAAATCTTCAGTGACTGGTAATATCAAGACTCTCTGCCCAGGGTTATTCAGTGTGTTGACCTAAAAGGGATCCCTCTGATTTTTTAAATATTTTTTAAAATTTATTTTAGAGAAGAGAGAGCATGCATGAGTGGTGGGAGGGGCAGAGGGAGAGAGAGAGAAGCAGACTCTGCTGAGCATGGAACCTGATGTGAGGTAAAACAATTCACAAAGTGGTTAAGGGCTTCTGTTCAAGGACATCATTAAAGGTGTCCTGGTGGTACTGTGAATATCATCCTCAAGGGGGGAAAAACAGAGATTTCTCTCTAAGGTCAGGAATAGTACAGGGATGTCCACTGTCACCACTGTTGTTCAACATAGTCCTTGTAGTCCTAGCCTCAGCAATTAGACAACAGAAGGAAATAAATCACATTCAGATCAGCAATGAAGAAGTCAAACTTTCAATGACATGATACTCTGTATTGAAAACCCAAAAGACTGTATTCAAAAATTACTGGAACTCATACAAGAATTTAGCAGAGTGGCAGGGTATTGAATTAATGTACAGAAGTCAATTGCATTTCTATACCCTAACAAAGAGGGGAAAAAAATAAATCAGAGAATCAATCCTATTTACAATTGCACCAAAAACCATAAGATACCTGAGAATATACCTAACCAAACAGGTGAAGGATCTGTACTCTGAAAGCTATTGAACACTTACACAGAAATTGAAGAAGACAAAGAAATGGAAAAACATCCCATGCTCATGGCTTGGAAGAATAAATGTTAAAATGCCTATGCTACCCAAAGCAATCTATAGATTCATTGCAATCCCTATCAAAATAATATCAGCATTTTTCACAGAGCTGGAACAAACATTGCTAAAATTTTTATAGAACCAGAAAAGTCCTCAAATACCAAAAGGAATGTTGAAAAAGAAAACCAGAGCTGGGGCATCACAATTCCAGACTTCAGGATCTATTATTAGCTGTAATCGTCAAGGCAGTATGGTCCTGGCACAAAAACAGATGCATAGATTAATGAAACAGAATAGAGAACCTAGAAACGGACCTACCAGCTCTATGGTCAACTACTTTTCAACAAAGCAGGAAAGAATATCCAATGGAAAAAAGACAGTCTCTTCAACAAATGGTGTTGGGGAAAATTGGACAGCCACATGTAAAAGAATAAAATTAGATCATTTTCTTATACCATACACAAAAATGAACTCAAAATGGATGAAAGATCTATACATGAGCTAGGAATCAAAATCCTGGAGGAGAACACAAGCAGTAACCTCTTCCATCTTGGCCACAGCAACTTCTTGCTAGATATGTCTTTAAAGGCAAGGGAAACAAAAGCAAAAATGAACTATTAGGACTTCATCAAGACAAAATCTTTTGCACAGCAAGGAAACAGTCAACAAAACTAAAAGACAGCCTACAGATAGAAGATATTTGTAAATGACATACTTGATAAGGAGTTAGTGCCCAAAATCTATAAAGAACTTATCAAACTCAACACCCAAAGAACAAAAAATCCAATCAAGAAACCAGTAACAGACATGAATAGATATTTTTGCAAAGAAGACATACAAATGGCACACAGACACATGAAGAAATGCTCCACATCACTTGGCATTAGGGAAATACAAATCAAAATCACAATGTGATACCATCTCACACCAGTCAGCACGGGTGTGAGGAACAACAAATGGTGAGGATCTGGAGAAAGGGGAACCCTCTTACACTCTTGATGGGAATGCAAGCTGGTACAGCCACTCTGGAAAACAGTATGGAGGTTCCTAAAAAAGTTGAAAATAGAACTACCCTATGACCCAGCAATTGTCCTACTAGTTATTTATCCAAAGAAAACAAACATAGTGATTTGAAGAGGCACATGCCCCCCAATGTTTATAGCAGCAATGTTCACAATAACCAAAATATGGAATGAACCATCGATAGATGAATGGATAAAGATGATGTGGTGTGTGTATATATATACATATATATACACATATATTTATCATGGAATATTACTCAACCATCAAAAAGAATGAACTCTTACCATTTGCAATGATGTGGATGGAACTAGAGGGTATTATGCTAAGGAAAATGAGCCAGTCAGAGAAGGACAAATATCATATGATTTCACTCATGTGTGGAATTTAAGAAACAAAAGAGATGCACATAGGGGAAGGAAAGGGAAAATAAAATAAGATGAAATCAGAAAGGGAGACAAACCACAAGAGACTCTTAACTCTAGGAAACAAACTGAGGGCTGCTGGATGGGTGGTGGGTGGGGACTGGGGTAATGGGGTGATGGGCATTAAGGAGGGCTCTTGATGTAATGGGTACTAGCTATTATATGCAACTGATGAATCACTAACTTCTACCTCTGAAACTAATGATACACCAAATGTTAATTAAATTGATTTTAAATTTTAAAAAGGAGAAAAATAAAATAAAGGTGCCCTGGTAATAAACAATAATGATAACTTAATGGATGACTTCTCAATGTAGTACTGGCTAAAAAAGAAAGAAAAAAGTGTGTGTGTTGTTTTTCTTTAGAGACAGGGGAGGGGCAGAGGAAGAGGGAGAGAATTTTAAGTTCCCTAATGCAGGGCTTAATTTCACCACCCTGAGATCATGACCTGAGCTAAAATCAGGAGTCAGTAGCTCAACCAACTAAGCATGTAGGTGCCCCTGGATCCCATGTGTGTGGATATTTCTGTCCTAACCAATGTTTGTTTTTCTCTAGTCAGATTTTTTCTGAATGAATCACACACTCTTATCATGGAAGGTAAATGAGGCCATTCTAATTTTAATTCAAGTTCAGTGTTCTTCATTGTATATTTGCAAAATTCTTCATGGGGCATGTGGCCAGGTATCACCCAGACTGTTTCCTCTTTTATCTCTATTGTACCACGTGCAATAGACAGAAGATCTTGTCCTGATGCCATCTTCATGAGAGAAATAATCTGGAGAAGTGAACATGAAGAGCTGCAGTATTAGAGCTCGGGCCAGATTCACCCTGGACCACCTCACACTGCTGAGTGTGTAGAGGCAGAGGGCATGAGGTTCACCCACCATCCAGCTCTGAAGATCCACTGCCGCTCAGGCAGAAATTCACACAGGTTCCTGTGGCAGTGAACAGAGCAGGAGCTCAACTGAGGAGTCACTTTGGACACAATTGGGGATGAGTGCTTCCATTGTGTCCAGAAAGTTCCGCCCAGCCTCTCTGAGCATAACTCTGGTAAAATTTCCAGAAATCAGCTTCTAGTAGTGGGTGCGATGTTCTATAGCCTTAGGGGGATGTGTCTGAGTTATAGAATCAGGGGAAAAGCAGGAAGAACCAGCATTAGTCTTTTGGACAGGAAATGCTTCACAAAGACTTCTGGGAATTTTCTGCAGGAGGAGGAACCCTGGGAGGAAGGAAAGCGAGACAGGGCATCCCCCAGTTTGATTAGAACATTGGTAAGAGCAATGCTACTTTGTACTTTCAGGTGGTAAATAGGACTACAGGTTATAAAATTAACTAAAATTAACTAAATTAGCTAAGAGAACATACTTCAACTGAAAATGTCCAAGTAAATATAATAAAAAGCATATAAAAGTGATATAATAAAGTTAATAACATAATGAGAGAAAAGAGTAAAACCAGAAGAGAAATAGAAAGTATGAAAGACAGAAGAGGTTGAGGCTCTTTGTAAGCAATTAAAAAAAGCTGAAATTGGGCGCCTGGGTGGCTCAGTGGGTTAAGCCGCTGCCTTCGGCTCAGGTCATGATCTCAGGGTCCTGGGATTGAGTCCCGCATCGGGCTCTCTGCTCTGGCAGGGAGCCTGCTTTCTCCTCTCTCTCTCTGCCTGCCTCTCTGTCTACTTGTGATTTCTCTCTGTCAAATAAATAAATAAAATCTTTTAAAAAAAAAAAAGCTGAAATACAGATCTTAGGACTTATCTCCTGTGCCCCCACTGTCCTGGGAGCAGATGTGTTTCCTTTGAACATGTCAGTTACCAAAGTTTCATATACTTTCTGCTTGGACAGGTTGCCCAAGTTCATTGTAAGAACTGCCAGGGCCAGGAAGGTGGGCATATTGTAAACCTTCAGATAGAAACTGTCACCTCCAGACATGGTTCTAGCCACTGTTTCTTTTTGGCCCCAGAAGATATACAAAACCAATGCCCAATTCCTTCTCAGGTGGTGTGTTTGGGTAGATGTATATTCTGTGCTTGCTATTTTAATTTTTAAAATTCTGTTATTTTACCAAAAGAATTTCCAATTAACTGAAATGTCTAAATCTGGGCTTTTATTTTCCCATGCCCAGTGAAATCCTTGTTGGTTAGTCACAAAACTGATACTCAGAATAGCACCAAAGTTCTTTTACCAACAGCTACTTAAATGTAAACATAATATAGAAAAAGAAAGATGTGTGTCTGAAGGACTAGCCTTAAAAATAAATACTTACAAAGCAGTTGCTAATGTTACTCTTGAGTGTTTCCCCTCACTGCCCATCTTTTTAATGTGAATTAAACTCACTAACCTTGGATTTGTGGATTTGGTCACTTTTCTCTCTCTCTCTCTCTTTTTTTTTTTTTTTTATTAGAGAGAAAGAGAGAACAGGGGAAGGCAGAAGAGAATCCCATGCAGACTCCCTGCCCTGCTGAGCACAGAACCTGATGTGGGGCTCAATCTCATGACCCTGAGTTCATGACCTGAGCCAAACCAAGAGTTGGATGCTTAACTGAATGAGACACCCTCATGCCCCTGTTGTTATTTTCTACCTATGTTATCCAAGTTGGCTGCTTTTAAAATTATAAATACACATAGATCTACTCAAGGATCAGTGCTCTCACTGAGCAGGCTTTAAATAACCAGTACTTAAATCTTGGGGTTGAAGTTGAAAATGTTTTTTTCCTCATAGATTTGATGATGTTCTTTCATATTCTTTTTAGCATCTAGTTTGGGTGATAAGAAATGAAATGTCAGTGTGCATCTCACTGTCTGACTCTCAATGTTTAATCCACATCTCTTTTCTCTCTCTCTGTCTCCATTTTCCACATTTTTAAAAAAGATTTTATTATTTATTTGACAGAGAGCAGAAACAGGCGGAGCAGTAGGCAGAGGGAGAGGAAAAGGAGTCTCCCCACTGGTAACTAATTCAGGGCTCAATCCCTGGACCCTGGGACCATAACCTAAACCTAAAGAAGGTGCTTAACTGACTGAGCCACCCAGATGCCCCTTTTTTCCAGATTTTTTTCTCCTGAAATTTCATGCTAATGATCCAACGTATGGGACTTTCATTTTTTTACTGCAGTAGGCCCATGGTGAGCTTTCCATATGAAAAGTAGTTATATTTATCTGTGGGAAGCTCTGTTCTACTATTTTTTTCACACTGGAGTTTCCATTTACTGGGTTGATTGGCTTCCTACATAGATTCCCATGAATCTCATATTTTCTTTAAAAAAATGTGAGTCTGGGGTGCCTGGGTGGCTCAGTGGGTTAAAGCCTCTACTCAGGTCATGATCCCAGGGTCCTGGGATAGAGCCTCACATCAGGCTCTCTGCTCAGCAGGGAGCCTGCTTCCCCCTCACTCTCTACCTGCCTCCTTACCTACTTGTGATCTCTCTGTCAAATAAATAAAATCTTTAAAAAAAAAAAATGTGAGTCTATGTCTCATTGCTCTACTTTATAGAATATTTTCTTGGCTTTATCTTCTAATCCTTTATTAATTTTTTTGGTTGGAGATAATGGTTTTCAGGGCCAAAGGCTTTTTATTAAAAGAAAAAATTGTGCTATTTGTTTTTCCTATTATCCAGTTCTTCTTGTCAGAATAAAATATTTTCATAAGATCTCCAAAGAGACTCATTAGGCACTCTTCTGTTCCATGAGCCATCTCTATTTTCTTCAGGCCCATTTATTTCTTGCTTATTTATTTTGGTCTCTTATTTTGGAGACTAACCTCAGTAGTGCTGAAGTAGTGGTCTTTAGATGGCCATAAGTATTTGAGAATGCACAGGCATAAAGCCATAGCAACTGGTGAGATTTGTTTTTAGATGACCAGCAGAGAGGTTGGTTGTTATAGTAGGAGGCTGCTAAATGCCAGAATGTAGAGGTCTTTGCTTCTGGGGCACTGACTTTCTTTAGAGACATATCCTCCTGTCTGGGGCTTGGGAAATAGAGCAGCTATGAAGTGTTGGGTTGGAGAAGACATGGGGCTATTAAGAGTTCTCAATAAAGATTTTTGAATTAGTGCCCATGATTTTAGTTCCATGTCTAACTCTTACCCTGGAGTTTCCAAGCCTTGAGCTTCTTTGAGACTAACACCATGACTGTCTATAGGTGCTAGCTTCTGGTTTTCTCCTGAGGCTCCTTCTGACGTCATTCCTCTGTTTACTTTCTATCTTCCCAAAATTTGTTGAAATCTCTTGTCCACTGTTGGCCTCCCTCCCCTTTTCTTCATCCGTCTGCTTTACCTGAATCGCATATTGTCTTAAAAAAAAGTGAACTTGGTGAGCTGGGTGCCTGGGAAAACCTGGTCTATCTCTGAATCTGGGTCAAGTTAGAGCACATGATTCTCCACATCAGTGTGTTGTACACACTGTAGTAAAAGAGGAGGACTGGAACTAGGATGATATGAGTGAGGGACTCATCCATTGCCCTGGGTATAAAATTTAAGGGTACATGCATCAAAAAACTCAGTTGACTGAAAATTACTAGAAGTATCAAACTTTTAAATAAAGACAGGATTGGTAACAGTGTCATTTTAAGCCATATTGAAGTCTGAAGCAGTAGGAAAAATCAATAATCTGATCCTTTCTTTATTTAAAATTTTAATATTTTGTTCATCATAGTTTTTTGCATAGTTTTTTTATATAAAAAGTATTACACTGGGGGCTTGGGTGGCCCAGACAGTTAAGTGTTCAACTCGATTTCAGCTCAGGTCATGATCTTGGGGTTGTGAGATCGAGCCCCACATAGGGCTCTGCACTGGGTGTGGAGTCTGTGTGTAAGATTTTCTCAATCCTTCTTTCTCTGCCCCTCTCCCACCTCAAAAAAATATTACAATAACATATGATGTATTTTGATTGGTGAGAATTTTTGGAGATCCCTTAAATTTTGTGCAGGCCAGTGAGATTGAAAGAGCTGGCAAAGTATAAGAAGTATTTTATGACCAGTTAAGAAATTGTTGCTCTGACATTTCCTAAAATGTTTCCCTCATTCATAAGGTTGAATATATATACTCTATATAGATATACTATACAAAGGCAGAGGGTGCCTGGGTGGCTCAGTGGGTTAAGCCGCTGCCTTCGGCTCAGGTCATGATCTCAGGGTCCTGGGATCGAGTCCCGCATCGGGCTCTCTGCTCAGCAGGGAGCCTGCTTCCTCCTCTCTCTGCCTGCCTCTCTGCCTACTTGTGATCTCTCTCTGTCAAATAAATAAATAAAAAATCTTTAAAAAAAAAAAAAAAAAAGAATTGGACATTCATATCAGAACCCTTTGGATATCTTTTTTTTTTTCTTAGTTATATGTATTTCATGTATAGCAAGCTATATAAAATTTTCATTAAGTTTTTTAAATGCTCAAAAGAAGTGGCAAAGCTGACATACAAATGACCACCACTGAAACAGAATCGAGGAAACAGAAAAGTGGTTTGGTGTTTCAAACTTATCCTTTCATTTACAAATATAAAATATCAAGCAAAAAGAAATGTTATTCAAAATATTAAAAATAGGAGCTAGCAGCATTGAACATTCAATAAAGATAATGAGTACCAGAATAAACACTGCTGAAAATGCAAATTAGAATATCAAGAAAAATTCAAGAGTTTAAGAGAGAGAGAAATATAGAATTTAAATGACAAATGCAGAAGATAAAGAAGATACATTAAGCTCTGTAATCATGTTGAAAAATGACCTCCTACCAAATGCCATCTGCTAAAATTCAGTGTCTTTCAGAGAAACACCTCAGAAGATAGAAGGACATGGAAAATCCCTTTGCTTACTGGAGGGTGTCTTTCAGAAATAACCAGATATGTAACCAAATATGTAACAAAAAAATTATGCTGAAGCTATTTGATGCAATAAGATAAAGAAATAGTAAATTCTAAAAAGGATGTCAAATATTATTTCCCTAGAAAATATGAGGAAACAACTAATAAACTATATTAGCCAAGAACAACTAAAACATTAAGTAGGAATCAACCTTACAGTGCCATGTTGGGATAAAAATATACAAATTCTAATACATTTTTAATAACAAAAATAATTTTAAATATAATGGCAGACACAAAAAATATCCATCTTCCATCTCTTTCAGTGCTCTGTTCAGATAAGCTAGATTGATGAATAAGAGGGAAGGGAGGCCATCAGCAAACAAGAGGTTTCAACAATTTCTGAAAGGAAATTCCTAAATTATAAAGTAGGAAAAAATCCAGGGAACCTTGGTTTGGTGATGAGTTTTTACATAACACCAAAAGCACAATCCATGAAAGAAAATATTTGCAAAGTTGGACTTAATTAAAATTAAGAACTTCTGCCCTGACAAAAGCAATGTTAAGAAAAACACTTGCAAAACATATCCAGTAAAGGGCTTGTACCCAAAATATACAAAGAACTCCTAAAACTCAACATTTAAAAAATGGGCAAAATATCTGAACACACATGTCATCAGAGAAGATATACAGATGGCAAATAAACATAGGAAAAGATGCTCAACATTAGATGCAATTAGGGAATTGCAAATTAAAACAATAATTAGCTACACCTACATACCTATTTGGATGGCTAAATATATGAAAAATACATATTCTTATTCCAGCATAGCACTCTTATGGTTGATTCCTACTTGATTTAAAACATTGACAGCATCAAATGCTGGTGAGAATCTGGGGCAACAGGAACTCATTTATTGAGGTGGGAGTTGCTTTGGAAGACAGTCTGGCATTGTCTGGAAGACAATGATCTGATATACCTCTCTAGTAGAGATGTTCTGTGTACTGCACAGCCATAGAATGTGGAAAATATTATATATAGCATCCTCTACTCTTGAATAGTTTCTGAAGACCCATAGGTTATATATCACAATCATATAAATAATTTTTTTTTCCAAGAGCAAGTGTTCAATATAACCGTGCGTCCATAATTTTATTTGTGGTTAAAGGTGTTCAACTTTTTCAATACTAGTTTTATGGTGCAATATCTTCTGAAGTCAAAGAAGCTGATCTATTTGTTACTTTTCTAAAATCAAAGAATAGTTATTGTGCATTTGTAATTTTATTTAATGACTAAGAGTAGAGGGACCTCAGCCATCCTATTTGATAGTGCCTCAATCAGTTGAGTTCATACTGACATCTGGAGGTCGAGTTTGGTACTACATTTTACTTTTCTTCAGCTCTCAGTGCCTTCAACCCCTTTTAAAATAGAAGTAAAATATCTGAAATATTAAAGATATCAAAAAATAGGAAGAAAAATTTTGTTTCATTTTTTTGTATCTTCTACAAGGTCTCTTTTGCTTGGAAAATTTGGGTACAACTCTGGGAAAAGAATAACAGTAACTGTGATTAACTGTTCTTGAGTACTAGCTAGCTGTCAGGCAACACTAGGTGCTTTGCTCGGAGCAATTCATTTTATCTTCAGACCACCCTATGAAATGAGAAATATTATTATCCTTATTTTACAGTTGAGATGTAGGCTCAAAGTGGCTGGTAATTCCTCAAGGTCATTCAAGTAGTTATGGCAGAACAGAAGTTGAACTCAAATCTGTGTGAGTTCAGAATCCAGCTGGGACTGTTGCAGAAGTTCTGCAGAAAGGAATGTGTTGTGGGGTCAAAAGAAATTTCTGTGAAGAATAAAGCACCCTGGGTCATTCCCACAAGGAGCCAAGTTATATAACTTCCTAAGTCATAAGCATTCAAAACATGCCATAAAATATATTTCTTAGGAAGAGCATTGGTAGAAAGGGGCAGGAGTGTCTCAGAAACAGTATCATTTGCCAACTAAGTCTGAGGTGTAACCGTGAACTATTTTCTTGGGTCAAATGAGTTGGTCCCTACCTGCCCTAATGGGAACCTGAGACACCATTTATTTGAGGCCCATATTTGTGAAGGGCCTCAAATGTGGATCTCCAAATGGGATATACAGAACACACTGCAAGATGATGAATTTCATCATACAATTTCATGCTTCTGTTTGATTAAATGATAGTCTGGCCCCATCTTTTGCAAATGTAATTTTCTTCTAAAATAAGTATGTTGTACTGTATTTCTGCATTTAAAGTATTAAGTGTAGACATGTTATAAGTCAAGTATTTTAACTCTTTGGCATTTAAAAAATCTGTTAATAAACTAAGAGCATCCAAAGATGGAAAGGCGCCACGTCACTATTGCAATTCTTAATGTCCCAGCTGTGCAGCTCTATAATTCCACAACTGCACTTGGAACAGTTAGCCAGGAAAGTGCTAATCTTTGCTTTAAGGCCCCCTCTTCCCACACGCAGACTTTCCTTCTAGCAGTTTCCCTAAAGTATTGGCAGGACTTCACTGATAAGTCAAAAGCTAAAGGCATGGTTGAAGAAATGTCTAAGAAATTAGAAAATACTTTGCTTTTGAAAGATGGCTGATTAACTAATGAACTTTATTCAGAGCATTTTGGCCTGTGGGGTTCTTGTACTTGACTAAACGGACGTAGCTGAGTTTAATGTCTCTCAATGATTTAAAATTCCCAATAATGAGGGTTTTTTTTTAAAAGAAAAGTTTTTTTATAGTAACAATTAATGGACATCTCAAAAAAAACAAAGTTAATGAATTTTTCTATCAAAATTCATGATAGGACTGGCAAATGTCAGTAGTCACAATGTTTTCTCTCCTCCTGTTCTTAGCCATATGCCCAGAGATCATAAATGAGGGGATTGCTTCTTACACTTCATCCCTCCATGTTTCCCTCTGTTACAAACTCATCAACTCAATATGTTGACGATAGCAGTCTGGCAAGAGCCAGTTCTGTCTACCAGCTTGGGAGAGAAAAGAAGATCTGTTAGGATTAAGACTATCTGTTTCTCATTATTGCACTGTATATGGTTTCTGTGAATCAATTAAAGACACTCATTTCAAAACCCTTTATGCCTCCTATTCTGGGAAAATGCATTCTGCTATTACTATTACTTACGTGAGAATCAAATATAATAATTCGGGTAGCTGGAATAGAAGATATTCAAGCTAGAACTTCAGTCACCCTTGGCACCCTTCATACATACCACACAACCTCTGAGATAGATGTGTGTGTGTGTGTGTGTGTGTGAGAGAGAGAGAGAGATAGAGATAGATATACCTATCAATCTATCTAGATAGATTGATAGGTAAGATTGATAGGTATATCTATCTAGATATATATATCTACCAGCCACACACACACACACACACATATATATATATAGTAAAAGCACTAAAATCATTCCAAGATCTCTGTCCACAATGTCACAGGGTTGTAATTGTCTTTCTGTCTCCAGTACACAACCCTTCAAAGGTTCCTTCCATGCTAGTTAGAGTGATCTGGTTAAGGGTGATAATGCTTATGTTAAACAGACTTGAGTTTAAACCATAACCCTGTCATTTAATAGTTGTGTAACCTTGTGTAAGCTATTTACCCTCAATTTCCACATCAGTAAAATGAGGATAATAATTATATTTAGTTCATAAAGTGTATGAGTACACTCCTATATATGACTAATGGAGGTTTCTATAGAAGTTCATAGAAATGTTAAGGGTTTATGGACATAAATTGACCTTTTAAAAGGTAATTTTCTTATGGAAATTATGATGATTAATTGCATGTATCAACTTGACTGGAACACAGGGTACCCAGTTATCTAGTTAAATATTCTAGGTATGTCTAAGAAGATGTTTCTGCATGAGATTAACATTTGAATCAATAGACTGACAAAAGCAGATTGCTCTCCCCAGCATGGATGAATCTTATCCAATCTGTTAGAGGTCTGAATAGAACAAAAGGTAGGTTAAGGAAGAATTTGATCTGACTGTTGTTTTTGTTTTTGTCTTAAGTAAGCTGCACACCCAGCATGGAGCCCAACGCAGGGCTTGAATTCACAACCCTGAGATCAACACCTGAGCTAAGATCAAGAGTTGGATGCTTAACCAACTAAGCCATCTAGACACCCTTAACTGTTTTTAAATTAGGATATTGGCCCTCCAGATACTCGGACTTTTGGACTGAGACTGCAACTGGCTCTCTTCGGTCTCCAGACAGCAGACCATGAGACTTCTCAGCCTCCATAATCAAGTAAGCCAATTCCTTACAATAAATCTCTATATATGCGGCTTCTATAAATATATACCCTCCCCCATCTATATACAATATATTCTGTTTTTTCTAGAGAATCCTGACATACAAAATCCAAGCTAGATACTACACTAATTTGTTTAAAACGTTTTGAAATGTTCTTAAGTTACTGAGCAATTCCAAATCAATGAATGTGTTAAATATATATATAATATATACTTAATGTGTCTAAGTATTATAATTTATTAGATCTTATCCAAAGAAAACATATGCAACACTAGTTGCGCAGAAAAGCATATGCAACATTAGTTTTTGGATGTTTATTGAAAGAGGCAAAGAAGTTATGACACCAATTGAAAGGGTCTGCTTTTGTATTCTAATTAAGGAATCTCTGCCAGAGTATGAGGGTGATACTCACTAAAAAGTTCTAAACATTTTTGTTTGCAAATTTATTCAATTTGCTAGTAAAGATTTTTCAAAGTCACCTCTTTGGAATTTATAACTTCGATGTTCTAAATCATTTTATAAGAACTTGAAAGTGGTCTTTGGTATTAGAGTACAAAAAGAACAAAACAAAATATTTAGAATACATAGAAGGGCAAATCCTTCAAAATTGAACACTATGTGCTGAGATAACCTGATTGAGATTTCCAGTACTGTTCAGCAGCTCTGGTGTACTAGATGTCTTAGAAATCTACCTCTATGTATACATCTATTTTTTTTATTACTAAGCTTTATTTTCTATATATGTTGTTTGATTTACAAGAAGAATTGTTCATTTAAATGCCTGTCCTTAGATATTCTCCCAGGAATGTTATTATATTCACTTGTCAACAACAGGATTAAACATTGCATTTCTGGCTGTGATTTTGGAGAGTTCCTATCAGGATGCCTTGCTCAGTGAGGCAGTGAAACTGCTGGTTTGCATTTTCATTCCCTTGTAGTCTTTGCTTGCCTGTGAATATTACTGAAATTAAGTAAGCCTCTTGAAGATATTTCAGTATACATTTTTTTTAGTACGCTATTTAAAACTTTTAAATACTGTGCCATTTTAATATGTTCTGGTTAGCAAATATCTATCCTGTTAGCTTTCATACTTGTTTATTGTTGAGATTTTTTTGCAGTACTTCAAGCTCTCTTTTAATGGACTTTATTGTCGTGTCAATTTCAGTGAATTAATATCTTTACATTTAAATTGCTGGTGAGGGGCGCCTGGGTGGCTCAGTGGGTTAAGCCTCTGCCTTCAGCTCAGGTCATGATCCCAAGGTCCTGGGATCTTGCCCCGCATCAGGCTCTCTGCTCAGCAGGGAGCCTGCTTCCTCCTCTCTCTCTGCCTGCCTCTCTGCCTCCTTGTGATTTCTGTCTGTCAAATAAATAAATAAATCTTTAAAAAAAATAAATATAAAAATAAATTGCTGGTGAATGGGTCTGAATGATGATATAAGGCTATGTTTATTTTAAATACAGGTGAAATAGGTCATCTGATTTATGACTTCTCCAGTGAGTCAATAAAAATGAATGTGTTAAATATATATATATATATATATATATATATATATATGTATTCATAATGGAATTTTAAGTTCCATATAACTGTGATTAATCAGAAAAATTTCAAGAATTTTACAGGAAGTGAGAAATTTTCTATAACTGTTTAATTTAGTTAAATTAATATTCTACCACCAGTAACACATATGAACTACTTACTATGAACTATAATTTATATAGGTATATATTCAAGATGGTCTGCACAAAAATATCATGCAATAAAATATAGCATTTATCTATTTGATAAGGAATTGAATATCCATTGTATAGATATATCACATGGAGTTCATTCATTCATTAGCTAATGGGTCTTTGGGTTGTGTCCATTATATATGAACATTCATATATAATTTTTTTTGTGAAGAAATGTTTTTATTTCTTTTCAGTTATACCTAGGGATAGAACTTCTGGGTCGTATGGTAACTCTTTTTAGCATTTTGAGAAATTGCCAAACTGTTTTCATAGTAGCTGTTTCACTTTACTATCCCACCAGCAGGATAAGAGGTTCCAATTTCTCCATATCTTTGCCAACACTTACCATCTTATTATTATTACTATAGCCATTCGGGTGTGTGTAATGTGGTATCTTATTGTGGTTTTGATTTGCATTTCCCTAATGACTAATGATGGTTGAGCATCTTTCTATATGCTTATTAGTCATTTACATATCTTCTTTGGAGAAATATCAATTCAACTCCTTTTCTCACTTTTAAAATAGGTTGTCTTTATATTGTTGTAAGAATTTTTTACATATTCTGGAGACTAGACCATTATCAAATATGTTATTTACTAATACTTTTTCCCACTGTGTGGATTGTCTTTTCACTTTCTTTATAGTATATATTTTTTTAATTTTATTTATTTATTTGACAGAGAGAGAGGATCACAAGTAGGCAGAGAAGCAGGCAGAGAGAGGGGGGAAGCAGGCTCCCTGCTGAGCAGAGAGCCCGATGCGGGGCTCCATCCCAGGACCCTGAGACCATGACCTGAGCCGAAGGCAGAGGCTTAACCCACTGAGCCACGCAGGCGCCCCTATAGTATATTTTGATTAAAAAAATATTTCAGTTCTTGATGAAGTTCAATTTACTTATCTTTCTTTGGTTGCTTGTGCTTTAGACAGGGCACCTAAAGCACAAGCAACCGAAGAAAACTAGAAGAAACTACTGTCTGCTAAAAGGTCACAAAGATTCACTCAAATCTTTTCTCCTAGGAGTTTTAGAATTTTAGCTTTTACATTTAGATCTTTGATCTAGTTTGAGTTAATTTTTGTATGGGATGTTAGCTTAGGTAGGGGTCCACATTCATTATTTTGCATATAGATATCCAGTTGGCCCAACACTATTTGTTGAAAAGATTATCCTTTTTCCATTGAATGGTCTTAGCGCTCTTGTCAAACATCGACTGACCACCATAGGATATATATATAACACAAAGAGTGAAACCTAATATAAATCATGGACTTTAGTTAATAATAAATATCAATATTGGTTCATCAGTTGTAACAACTGTACCACACTAGGTCAAGATGTTAATAACAGGGGAAACTGTGAAGTAAAATAATGGAGTATCTGGAAACTCCCTGTACTCTGCCCAGTTCTTCTGTAAACCTAAAACTGCTCTTAAAAAATTAAGTTTATTATTTAAAAACCAATTGACCATAGATGTCTGAATTTATTTCTCTACTATTGCTCTCTATATCTATCCTTATATGAGTACCATGTTGCTTTTATTGCTGTAATGTTGTAATTTTTTAATTCAGGAAGTATAAGTCCTTGAACTGTCCCTTTTCAAAATTGTTTTGCTATTCTGAATGTCCTGAATTTCCATATGAATTTTAGGATTAGCTTGCTAATTTCTACAGAAAGAAAAAAGCAACTGGAATTTTCATAGGAAGTTATGACTTATTGCAACATGAATTGTAATTGTCTATTTCTATATTTAAATCTTCCTTACTCCAATATTTGCTCCTTATAAACAGGAAACAAGTTTTAGTTATAGTTAATTCGTCAGCACACTTCACTTAAGACCTTCACATGGTTAAAAAAAGTCTCAAGAAATACTGATTGCTAGGTTAGTTGAGTGACAAGTTGGGGAAAAAAAAAAACAACTGGTTCAAAGTTTCCATCATCCCAGCTATTTTATATTAGATCAAATTGAATCATATTGGCCAACTAGTTTATCCAGGTTGACACAGATAGATTGTGGTAGAACACACATCAGTGTTCTGCTTCTTGTCCTTTTTATGTAGAATACTGATTCTTCTATATAAGTGTGAGACATAGGCATGTATGCAAAGTGGGGTGCTATACCTATGTTCTTTGGGCTAACTTTTTAAAAATATGTTAATAGTAAAAACAATGCTTAATATGATGATGTTAGTTTGAAGCAGTGATGAGCCACAAAATATATAGCCTGGAGATTTGCTTTTTTCCTATAAAGAATTTATAAACACAAAAAGGCTTTATAAATATAATCCTTCTTACAAAATACTTTTTTGATTTGTTACTGTTGAATTTTAGGTATATACATAAATAATCTCTGGGGGTCTTTATACAGTTTATTTATACGTCTCCTTATACAGTATATTTATTCTAAGGTGAAAGCAGACTTATCTATTGGGAAAGACACTGAGTGCATTTTGCATGAGAGTTACCTTTTATACTGGTATTTTCATTACGCATGGATTTTGGATACTTGGGTGAGCTAGTGGTGACATGCTGTAGAAAGATTTCCTCTCTTCCATTTTCCCACATTTAGTGTACTCTATGGCTTCAACAAAGGAGGAAGTTGGGCAGAAAGGAATTATTTTAGATTCTTTCACAGATTGTCAGATGATTGGAGTTTGAAAAATAGTTTGGGTTTCTACCTTAACTCCTATAGATAAATGCTGTATTTCTAGTTATACTTTTATTTCAAATCTTGTTAGTTCTGTGTGGCTGTGACTATTAATAGAATTCCAAGATTCAGTTGACTTACCTAAAACATAGTCACCAAACTCCATGGTACTTAAGGAGATAAATGCAAAATACAGTCCTTTCTTATAGGTCCAGCCCTCTGTATGCGTGAAAACTAATGATGGTAGCAGGATGAAAATGACAAGACCAGTTATCAAGAAAAAGATGAGGATGTAAATTTTAATTTTTCTCTCTAAAAAGAAAGGAGAAAAATAAGAAAGGAAAGAAGGAAGGAAGGAAGGGAGGGACCAGGGGTGGAGAGGAAGTGAGGGAGGAAAGAAAGGAAGGAAGGAAAGAGAAAGGAAGAGAAAAAGGAAAGAGAAAGGAAGGAAGGCGATAGAGTGGGAAGGAGGGAAATAGGAAGGGAGAGTGGGAGAGAGATGTTAAAATCAACCCAATATTAGAGAGCTATTGACAATGAAACCACCATGTGCACCTTATAGATCTTTTCCTGACCAAGGGCGTGCTTGGTGTATCCTAATGCACTCTGATTCACAGACTTCCTTTGTATCTAAGAGTATTTCCTAGCTCAGTCAACTAAATCATCTTCCTCCTTGTAAATCTCTGTTACTAATCTTTTAATTCAGTTTTCTCTCTCCATGCATTTTGTTGCACTTCACATTGTTTTCATGTAGAACAATTCCTTACTTCCTGCCCTCCCTAAGTCTCAGACTATAAGGTTCTTTTGCCTTGTGACTTGCTCACTTGCATCTCCAGCTCTGGGACCCACTGGTATGCAAAAAGGTAGTATGAACTATCACTATTTGGACATTAACATTTTGGGACAAATAAACTGATCATATTTCATTAACAGACATCCCCCTACCTCAAATTACAAGAGAAAATAAATGAATTTTCCCACCTAAAATTGGTATTCTGTTTACAGTTCTTTTTCAGATTAATTAATTAGATGCTTTTTATGATTAATTCAAATTTATTCAGTAAGCATTTGTTATTTTGTTAGTATGATCAGAAACTAAAGATACAAAGTAAAACAAAGACAGTTTGTCCACAGAGATGACATTTTTGTGGGAGGAAAGGAGAAGAGACAGATAGGTAAACTAACATTAGAAATAACATGTTTTGGTACTGGCATAAAAACAGACACATAGACCAGTGGAACAGAGTAGAGAGCCCAGATATGGACCCTCAACTCTATGGTCAATTAATCTTCGACAAAACAGGAAAAAATATACAGTGGAAAAAAGACAGTCTCTTCAATAAATGGTGCTGGGAAAATTGGACAGCTATATGTAGAAGAATGAAACTCGACCATTCTTCTTACACCGTACACAAAGATAAACTCGAAATGGATAAAAGACCTCAACATGAGACAGGAATCCATCAGAATCCTAGGGGAGAACATAGGCAGTAATCTCTTCTATATCAGCCACAGCAACTTCTTTCAAGATATGTCTCCAAAGGCAAAGGAAACAAAAGCGAAAATAAACTTTTGGGACTTCATCAAAATCAAAAGCTTCTGCACAGCAAAGGAAATAGTCAAAAAAACAAAGAGGCAACCCATGGAATGGGAGAAGATATTTGCAAATGACAGTACAGACAAAAGGTTGATATCCAGGATCTATAAAAAACTCCTCAAACTCAACACACAGGAAACAGGCAAACATATCAAAAAATGGGAAGAAGATATGAACAGACACTTCTCCAATCAAGACATACAAATGGCTATCAGACACATGAAAAAATGTTTATCATCATTAGCCCTCAGGGAGATTCAAATTAAAACCACATTGAGATACCACCTTACACCAGTTAGAATGGCCAAAATTAACAAAACAGGAAACAACATGTGTTGGAGAGGATGTGGAGAAAGGGGAACCCTCTTACACTGTTGGTGGGAATGCAAGTTGGTGCAGCCTCTTTGAAGAACAGTGTGGAGATTCCTCAAGAAATTAAAAATAGAACTTCCCTATGACCCTGCAATTGCACTCCTGGGTATTTACCTCAAAGATACAGATGTTGTGAAAAGAAGGGCCATCTGTACCCCAATGTTTATAGCAGCAATGGCCACGGTCACCAAACTATGGAAAGAACCAAGATGCCCTTCAACGGACGAATGGATAAGGAAGATGTGGTCCATATACACTATGGAGTATTATGCCTCCATCAGAAAGGATGAATACCCAAATTTTGTAGCAACATGGACGGAACTGGAAGAGATTATGCTGAGTGAAATAAGTCAAGCAGAGAGAGTCAATTATCAGATGGTTTCACTTATTTGTGGAGCATAACAAATATCATGGAGGACAAGGGTTGTTAGAGAGGAGAAGGGAGTTGGGGTAAATTGGAAGGGGAGGTGAATCATGAGAGACTATGGACTCTGAAAAACAATCTGAGGGGTTTGAAGTGGCAGGGGTGTGGGAGGTTGGGGTACCAGGTGTTGGGTATTCTAGAGGGCACGGATTGCATGGAGCACTGGGTGTGGTGAAAAAATAATGAATACTGTTTTTTCTGAAAATAAATAAATTGAAAAAATTTTAAAAAAAAAGAAATAACATGTTTTAAACTTTCACTTATAGAGCACCTTGTATAGGACAAATACTGCTAAGATACTTTTTTATTTATTATTATAAAGGGACATCTTGTCAATATTGTCTTAAATTTTAGTGTTTATATAATATGCTTATTGCAATGATGACATTGCGTTGTAAGATCTGCAGTACTTTCTAAATGTGTTGGAATATGGAACTGATGTAATAAAATTCTTCATTTTTTTTCTCTGAAATTTGAAAACAGAGATTCATTATTTAGCTTTGGAGGTATTCAAGCCTATATAAACCACCCATGGAAAATTAGGTCAGAATTAGAGGAAAGTGGAAGAATTAGATAGCTAACTTTTAGTATGTATTTTGGGACTGTTAAGGAGCTCTGGGAACAAGAGGAGATTAATATTCAAAGTTTCACTTTCTAAGGTAACTATTGTTAATAGCTTCTTTTACTTAACTTTGTATGATAATGGAAAACTCAGAGTATGATTTCACTGATAAAATTGTATTTGGGTCATGCTATTATCTACTACTTGAGTGATTCTGTCTGATGAGTTTCTTTAGACATATCTATAAGCATGTAAATAAGGTACAACCTTGGCCTTGCATAGGCTCTGGAAGGCAACATCCAAGAGATCTTGAGTTTCTGAAACAACCAAATCTTTGATAGCAGACAATATTATAAATGTTGATAACATGCCTCTGGATGGGGTGGGGCAGTGGGGATGGGTAAATCTTTGCAGATGCAATCTGATCTCCTTCTTTTAAGAGGGAAAAAGCTTCTCTGGCTGAACTATTTCACAAAGGATTTTTGGTCCCCAAGGAATGCTCAAAGCTCTTGCTTCTCTATTCACCTCCAAGAAAGAATTATTGGTAAGAATGGGTCAAGTCCAGGAGCATTCACTGATCACTATTGTAGAGTAGGTGACCAAATAATCTAGGACTTTCTCAAGACTCCACTTCCTTGGGATTGGGCAAGTCATAACTAAGCTAACTAGCCACTTTAGTCAGTGCTGTTCTGTCCTGAGAAGACCTGGGGCAGCTGGCTTAGAGCAGGCCTGTTTAGACTCAAGCTGACCTTTTATTGATCACTCTGAAGCCAGTGGGTATGAGTCCAGAGAAGTAGGGAAAGGAGCATGCTGCCTCAGTTTTAACTGGATTAGTTTGGTTTATGGGGTCATTGTTAAGGTGCAGCCTGACTTACAGGAACACCTGATGCAGAACCTACTGGCAATAAGAGCAAGCAATGCCTGTCCTTGTCCTCTCTGCATACTTCTTCCTGGGACACAGCACCAGGAATGGACCATCCACCCACATCAATTCTATCCCACTTTTCTTCAACTTAACATGAATTGCCTACCAGTTTTTCCAACAGCTCTTCCAATGATAAACTTTTATAATCTATAGACTTAAGTAATTTCTTACCCTTAACAGTATCAAGGGAGGGATTATGAGGCAAGAGAGCTCAAAACCTAGAATTAGAAGGACTGAATTCAAGGTGTTAACCTCCTGCAGAAAATCTACCTGTTAGGTTTTACTGCACTTAGCTCATATGGTGGTTCAGGAAATCAAAAAAAATCATGGTTCTAAATATGTGCATATAAATCTACATACGTATATAATATTTTGCAAGTGTTCTTTGAAAGAATACTTCTGTTCTCACAAGAAGAAAAATAAAGCACTATAGTTATTTTCATTTGAATACCCTTTTCTTGATATAGAAATCCAATAAAAAATAGGACTAGGGCAAGCATACCAAATACACACACACACACACACACACACAAGTATGTACATACATATATACTTGCACATATATGTACATATAGAGAGAGATTCTTTTTTTTAAGATTTTATTTATTTATTATTTTTTTTTCCAGCATAACAGAATTCATTGTTTATGAACCACACCCAGTGCTCCATACAATACGTGCCCTCCATAATACCCACCACCTGGCCCCCCCAACTTCCCACCCCCCACCCCTTCAAAACCCTCAGATTGGTTTTCAGAATCCATAGTCTCTTATGGTTCATCTCCCCTTCCAATTTCCCTCAACTCCCTTCTCCTCTCCATCTCCCTATGTCCTCCATGTTATTTGTTATGCTCCACAAATAAGTGAAACCATCTGATAATTGACTCTTTGCTTGACCTATTTCACTCAGCATAATCTCTTCCAGTCCCATCCATGTTGCTACAAAAGTTGGGTATTCATCCTTTCTGATGGAGGCATAATACTCCATAGTGTATATGGACCACATCTTCCTTATCCATTTGTCCATTGAAGGGCATCTTGGTTCTTTCCACAGTTTGGCGACCGTGGCCATTGCTGCTATAAACATTGGGGTACAGATGGCCCTTCTTTTCACTACATCTGTACCTTTGGGGTAAATTTTAGTATGTGCAATTGCAGGGTCATAGTAGTGCAATTGCAGGGTTATAGGGAAGCTCTATTTTTAATTTCTTAAGGAATCTCCACACTGTTTTCCAAAGTGGCTGCACCAACTTGCATTCCCACCAACAGTGTCAGAGGGTTCCCCTTTCTCCACATCCTCTTTAACACACGTTTCCTGTCTTGCTAATTTTGGCCATTCTAACTGGTGTAAGGTGGTATCTCAGTGTGATTTTAATTTGAATCTCCCTGATGGCTAGTGATGATGAACATTTTTTCATGTGTCTGATAGCCATTTGTGTGTCTTCTTTGGAGAAGTGCCTGTTCATGTCTTCTGCCCATTTTTTGACATGATTATCTGTTTTGTGTGTGTTGAGTTTGAGAAGTTCTTTATAGATCCTGGATATCAACCTTTTGTCTGTACTGTCATTTGCAAATATCTTCTCCCATTCTGTAGGTTGCCTCCTTGTTTTTTTGACTGTCTTCTTTGCTGTGCAGAAGCTTCTGATTTTGATGAAGTCCCAAAAGCTCATTTTCGCTTTTGTTTCCTTTGCCTTTGGAGACATATCTTGAAAGAAGCTGCTGTAGCTGATATCAAAGAGGTTGCTGCCTATGTTCTCCTCTAGGATTCTGATGGATTCCTGTCTCACATTGAGGTCTTTTATCCATTTCGAGTTTATCTTTGTGTACGGTGTAAGAGAATGGTCGAGTTTCATTCTTCTACATATAGCTGTCCAATTTTCCCAGCACCATTTATTGAAGAGACTGTCTTTTTTCCACTGTATATTTTTTCCTGCTTTGTCGAAGATTATTTGACCATAGAGTTGAGGGTCCATATCTGGGCTCTAGAGAGAGATTCTTTTTAGGATGTATTTAATCAGAATTTATTAAATCTTTGTACTTATCTTAGGAATGCAAGCATATATAAGAAAACAAAAAAAATTAGTAAAGTCACCTCTTTCATTCCCATATTCTGAAGGTGTTCCCTGAGTCCAGAAAATGCTTGTGATATTGCATTACTCACAAATTTCAGGAATGTAATAGTTAGAGGGATCTCTAAGAAAGCATAGAAGACACAGAATATCTGACCCATAGGAGTTCTGGGAGCAATTGACCATAACCTAAAGGATAATAATATAAAGTATTATCCAGCCATTTTATATCTAGGAGTTTCTCCTAACGAAATGATCAGAAAAGTGTGTAAGAGTATCACGAAAGCATTATTTGAGTGAATAATTGGAACTGACATACATATCTAACATTAGAAGTGACATGCTGAGGAAAATGGCCCAAAGAAATACTTCTCAGTTTTTAAGAATTGCATTGTGGAAGTATATTCAATGGTATA
Organism: Mustela erminea; assembly: GCF_009829155.1. Lineage (NCBI taxonomy): Eukaryota > Metazoa > Chordata > Mammalia > Carnivora > Mustelidae > Mustela > Mustela erminea. Next base: position 106,838,058 of record NC_045618.1, read on the forward strand.
GGAAATTAATCATATAATGCTGGGCAAAAAAATAAAAAGGACTTTTTTGTGGATTCTTCTATGACTATTTATAACATCTACTAATGGGACAACAAAAAGAAAAATGGAGAGATTTGCTACTTTGCATAGAGTCAAACTTGAATAAGTCCTTCTTGCTACTGGATCTAATTTTAATCTCTAAAGTTAGTATTTGGTACCTTGTGTGTAGCACAAGATTTGACAAAATTTCATTTTTCTAAGTTGTGGATTTGGAGTTGCTTTTGTGAAACACACACAGACACACACTCACACAGAGTTGACAATTTTATGCCCATGGCTCTTAAGTTCAATTTCCATTTTCAATCATATAAAAGAATAGGAATACAGTATCTCTTTCTCTCTCCCCCCAGCCAAAAGGTGGGGGAAGAATGAAGTTTCACAATTTTTCATGGAGTTCTTATAAAAGTTCCCTTGGTTGCCTGTGACAATATTTTAAACAGCCTGGCAATGTTAAAGCAACGTGAGAAGTTCATGCCCATGTAAAGTCATGTCTGAACTCATATATATTCATAGTTTGCCTTAATTCTCGTTTGTTTAAAAGAATGTGTTTTAAGAATAAAGGCAAAGTAGGCTTGTTGACGGTTTCCAGGACTACAAAATAAGGACTGCCTCTATTCTTCAGGCAAGCTGGTATTTCAGTTGATTCTGTCTCGACGAGATAAAAATATCAGAACATCAAATGAAAGAGAATGGTCAGATGATTTCATCTCTCTTAACTCCCTGTTAAACAGAACAAATGAATACAGTTGAACTTCCTGAAGTTAAAATTATTCATCTGCTGTGGCCCACAGCTGGAGTGGCTTAGGAATCAGATGACAAAATTCATGCCCACTACTGCAAACAGGCTATGAAAGCACTTCCGTGAGTTGTGTCTTTCCACAGTGTCAGCTTTATTCAGTCATTAGCAAGGTTAACATAATTGTAAAGCAGTTTCAGGTTTCCAAATTCAATGACATTTCAGTACACATTTAACTTAGCTTCTCACACATCACACAAAGCAAAGTATACTACAAAGTCACAACAAACAAGATACAACAATGGGTGGGAAATTAAGGAATCAAATGCAGAGTCAGGACATGAATGCTTGGGTGAGATGAGGACTCAGACCAGTGGGTCAGCTTTCTGAACATGCTGCTTATTATTTTCAAGCAGTGAAGGGTCTCTGTTATGTTCAGAGATCAGTCAGGCAGACCCTTGGTCATCGCTTGCCTTTGTGATGCAGTCAGACGTGGAAGGGTCAGCATTTGGAGAGACTGACAGTTTGCTGCAAAAGTCCTCGATTTTGAAAGCTGCTTAATCAGTCTTGGGCCTTTGCAGCTTTCTTCTGATTCTGCAAGTTATCAGTTCTGTGTGTCATTAGCCTGTGCTGGTTTTAGCAGTATCTAATTTTAGCAGCAGTGCCCTTGGTTGCTTACGTCCCTACTTGACATGAATGACTCCATCTTGCTCTCTACATCCCCCAATCACCTGGACTTCGTGAACACTACCAGGTGATACATCAAAGGAGGTGGTCATTCAGACCCCTGTTGTTATTATCCTCAGGACAGGAACCATGGGTCATGGTGACATCCAGTCCTAACAGTTTGACCTCACATGGGCCCCTTAAAGCCCAAGATTCTCTCAATTCTTTTACTGAAATATAAGAAGCAAGAATGGTTTCTAAACAGATCATTATTTTGTTGGGAATTCGCAGGCATCACATTCTCCATAACCGTGAATATGCATCCTATTTTTAGTAAAGGAAATATATCTGAGCATGCCATACTGAGAATAACAGTCATCACTTATTAACCTTCTCTAGTCCCATGAGTAGGAAAATTCCACAGCAGTGCCAGAGGTCTCTGGCAGTCTAAACTGGTATTTCCCAGGAATATCCTGAGGGTCTTTGGCAATGGCTCTCTTAAATTATGTTTATTCTTTTTGTAAACCCCAGTTGCTCTTAGTTGAAATTAAAATATCATAGAATTGTCTAAAATTTAGCAGAAGCCTATGGTAACTTTTTGTTTTAAAATCACAAAATTATCTAGCCAAGTTCTAGCTGAATTCCGGAGAAACTTACAGACATGTGAGTTCTATCAGGAGTCCTGGAAAGTCTGTCTGGTTCTTGCTTTGCTACTTATCTCATTAGTATGTTGGAAGACTAGATTGAAGTGCCATTGCCAAGACCACCAGCTAAAGTGAAAAGGCACATCAAATTTGTTATGGAAGATACAAGTGATCAAAAATCACAAATAAAGGGGAAGCTGCATGGATTGGTGAAATATTATCCTAAAAATAAAATCACATTCTGAATTTGCAGGTTGAAGGGGTTATGACTTATGTAGACAAAGTTCCATGCTATAATAATTTAAATACTTGGCATTCTAAATAAAAAACTAAATTAAATTAAAAATAAAACACCTTACTCACCTGTTGTGCTTAATGTGGATGTCACAAATGGAAAAGAATCTTTAAAATTCCAACTCAGATAATTTCATTTCTTAAGGGGATTATTCCATTTTTTTATAGAAAACGTCTGTGTCTACAAGTTAACACAAAACAGAAAGAAGTAAGCGTGAGCTTGATGAAATGTATGACCTTTCCCTTAAAGCAATATGAAAAGCAATGCACCACTGTGGAATTTAGATTCCAGTAGGGGGTAATAAACATGACTATTGTCTAATCTGTTAGGAGGTGATAAGAGGTAAGTAGAGCACAATAGGGTGTGACAGGGAAAGTCTCATTGAGAAGATAAGATTTGAGCCAGGACTTCAAGGCAATGAAAAACTTAGCCAAATATTTGAGAAAAGAACATTCTAAGCAGAGGAAAGAACTAGATCAAAGGTAGGAGCCTGGGCTCTTCTAGAGACATGAAGCACTGTGGAGCAAAGTCGAGGGCAGAGTAATAGAAGAGTAAATAGAGGAGGAAGACCAAATCATGTAAGATTAAAGAACTTTACATTTCAACCTGATGGAAATGGGGAGAGTCACTGAAAGTTTTGAGCAGAGATGACTTACATACCAAAGGGATGCCAGAAGGATCACTTGGCTGCTGTATTGAGAAGAGAACATGGAGAACCACGTCGAACCAGGTCAATTAGGAGCATATTGCAGAAGCTCCAGAAGAGACTGTAAGGGCCTATTCAGCCAGAGCGGGCCCCACCCCGATTGAACAGCCATTTTGTTGTTTATGCAGTAAAACTTAAATTGACACACACACACACACACACCCCCCCAAGAGCTTGCTTAAAAGCAAATCTGGGAAACCAGTCCCAGGTAACAAAGCCCAAATACAAGGGTGGGTCAGATCAGGTGGAGATAACGCCCAAATACAAGGGTGGGTCAGGTCAGGTGGAGACCCACAGTCAGTACAGCCTGCATACTATCTCCCTAGCTAGCAAGGAGTGTGGGCCCCACCTTTTGGGCGTCTTTTGGGTGCCAATTCTGACTAAGGTGATAAGCTAGTTCACATAGCTACTATGGGGTGAATTGTAACTCAATTGACCACCGTGTGGGACCTAGCACGACTGTGCAGCTTCCTCTGTGTATTACAGTTTCATTGGCCACATGTCTGTGGCCAGGCCCAACTACATGGCCTTTGCTTTATAAAAGTTAGTGTTTAAGGCTAGGAGGGGTAGCCCTCTCTGGAAGGGGCAGCCCCGACCGGTCTGTTTGATGGTCGGTTTGATTCTTGATGCTTGGCACAAAATAAAGCTTTGCTTGGCCTTCGCTTTGTATCAGTCTCGCTCCTCTGACCATGGACCCATTATTGGGGGACCCAACAAGACCAAACGGTGGCTCAGTGAGACCAAGTGGGGGTGAGAAGCAGTGAGAATCTGCTATGTTTCAGAGGCCCAGCCAGCAGGTTTTCCTGAGAGATTACCAGTAAGAGGAAGATCATAATCAAGGACAACTCCCAAACTTTTCACCTGAATAATCAAAAGAATGGAGTTGCCATCAACGGAGATGAAGAAGGCAGTGGTGATTGGGGTGGGTGGCAGATTCTCCTTTTGCAAGGAAAAGAGTAGGTGCTCACTTTTGGAAATGATGAGTCTGAGCAGTTTGTTAGACATCCAAGTGGAGATTTCAAACAGGAAAGTGGATTTACAACCTGGAATTTGTGGGAAAGGCCTCAGCTGGGGATAAAAATTGGGGAGTTTTTATCACATACATGGTATTTAAAGCCATGAGAGAGACGAACCACAAAGGAAATGAGAATAAATAGAAAAGTGAGAAGTTCAGAGGACTGCACCCAGGAGCTCTTCAATATTATTGAGAAGAATGTAACCAGCAAAGTCAAGTCAGAAATAAAAACAGATGAAACGGGAGGAAAATCAGGATTAGACACAGTGTCCTGGAAGCCATGTGAAGAAGGTATGTCAAGAAGGAGAGAGGGATCACCAGTGGCAAATGCTGCTGATAGGTCATGTAAGAGGAGGTCAGATTAGAAGCGAATTTTAGCCAGGGCCATATTTTTGAGTGACTCTATAGAAGAGGTGTGTGGATTGCTGGTTGAGATGAACACCGTAATCACTTGTAAATAGTATACAAAGAATGGCATACAGATGACTTTCGGGCTACATGTACTTTTAAGTGGTGCAGCAGGCTCTTTTTTCTTGCCTACTTTTCTAAAATTCCATTAAAATAATGCTAAAAGCATTCAAAACAAAATAATAAAACATAGCATTGAAAAGCAAGAATCATATTTAAATTTGAATTGCAAAGTATTTCCAAAAGACATAAAATAAATGAAACTGATTACTAAAGAAACAGACAAAAAGCCCAAGCTCAAAAGGAAAAATAGACACAATCTGCCATGGGGATGAATGCTGCTTTTACATAAAATTCCCAGAGGTATTTCAAGTTCAGTATCATTCATTAGACACGGAGCAAGTAGGTACACATAATAATTACTAAAGGAAGGAAGGGAGGGAGAAAAGTAAGGGGCGGTTTTGTTCCCAGTGCTATCCTTAAGTCTTGCCTGACAGATAGCAAAACCAGACAGAAATAACATAAAATGTTTGCACAACTCTGAATATCCTAAAAACCACAGAATTGTGAGCTTTAAGTAAGTGAATTGTAGGAGTATGGGAACAGTATCTCAAGAAAGCTTTTATTTTTAAAGAGCACAAGATGACTTATGTAATTACCACTAAAATGAAGGTACAAAGCTATTCTGTCGACAAAACACAAAACTCTCCCTCACACTATCCCTTGATACACAGCCACCACCACCACCCTATCCCTAACTTCTCTTAACCACTAATCTGTTTTCCATCTCTATAATACTGGTTTGATGCTTCTTTAAGAATTCCAGATATTATACTAAAATTTTCTATCTGTTCCTAGATTTTCTTAAACTATTTTCTTAAACTATTAACTAGATTTTCTTAAACTTATTTTGAAGTCTTTAGGTAATGCTCTGTCTCAAATTATTGGTGAGTCTCTAATGCCTATGGCTCACTTAGTATCCAGTCAATTGTTTCTATTTTGAATCATATTTCCTAATTTTCTAATAGACTGCCGGCCATTGTATATGAAAATTTGTAAAGAGACTCTGGATAATGTTACCGTCCTTAAAAAAGAGGGTTTGGGGTTTATTTGGCAGGCAGATGGAATACCAGCAGATCACTTTAATCTTGTTGAGAGCTGATTTTATACTTTGTTAGAGTTTGCGGTATCTTCAGTTTTACTTGTAGGATGTGGTGTTTCTGGGATCTCAACAGTGTGGGGTGTTTACCAAATCCCCTCTAACTTGGTGAGACTTGAACTCTGACTTCCGTCTCCCCAGTAACAGGTGGTTGCTTAAGTCTCTTCAGGACTCTTTGGAATCAGAGACGCTTCTTTCATTTGTTTTTCTGAGCGGCATGACTAAGGAGCCAGCCAACAGCCTGAGAAGAATTCATAGTAGATATGGCATCTGCAGACTTTCTCACTTAGAGGATTCCTCCTCTCTGGAATTTTCTTCTCAGATTGCAACCACTGTTAGAGCCCTACGTTCTGACTGGTCACTTCAGACTCGTAAGGCTGTGGCTTTCTGCTGGGGCTTAACTGCCTCTCACCAAGTGGACTGAAAAGTAACTCACAGGGCAGAAGACAATGTGGAACTTGGCTCATGCGCTTGATTTAAATGGTCATTCCCCTTTTGGGGCCAATCTGCTTTGCCTCTACTCCTGTATTTTCCAGCAGTTGTTTTTGTGGCATTTGTTTCGTTTTGCTTTAATAATTGTTGTCAGTGGAAAACTTGGTCCAATCCTAATTAATCTTTCCTGACTTTTTAGAGTTCCTATGCCCTAGTGTTATCTGCTCTGTATAACTTTTCCTCTTGCCAGTATCTATCTGTCTTACCCACTTTACATTCTCTTGCTCTTTTCTTTACATCTTCTGCCACTAGAAGGGCCCATCACTTTTTTCCTTCTCTCTTCAGGGGCCAGTAAAGTAGTGCTATTATTTATGAAAGTTTAAGTAAAACACACAGGAAGGCATTCTATAAAATCTCCTATCTACAGCTGTCTTTCACACAATTGACAAATTTATAACTCTCAAAATAAAACCCCTTTATCTCTTACCTGCAAAAAGATTTTAAGCTCTTCTGAAGTTATGTTGGCATAGTTAGTCAGGAAACCTTCTCTGGCGTCCAGAAAGGAATTTTTCAACTCCTCCTGAATGTCTGTCTCCTAAGCTTGAAATATCTTTCACCCACATCAAGCAGTAGATCACAAAAGCAATCAATTATATGTACCCATAGACTGGGAAGCAACCATCTCTGTTTGATAACTAAAGAAAAGTGGAACAAGAGGCACAGGAGGCCAGATTGCTTGTCTCCTTACCCAAAACAAAAAACAAACAACAAAAAGGGTCTCTTCCCCATAAAGGAAAATGTGATCTTATATTTAAATAAATATATAGAAGCAAACAATCCCAAAATATTCACACAAAGCAAAATGAAATTTGAACTCCTGATGCAAAGTATCCTGGTTTGTGAAAATATAGGGTGAAAAAAACTTTTTCTGGTGTATGTTAGTCAACTTAAGAGTAGAGAAGGGACTTTGTTCAAATACCACCATTTAATCACTCATACACTGGCATTTAGAGGAAGATGAGTACATGATGGCTTATTCTTGAGAAATGTTTCTATAGCTTCAAAAATATGGATTATTAGCTAGTTTGCCCAATCCAGATGAATTTGGATGGATTTTCTACCCTGACATCTTTTATAAATCCTCATTTTCTATTCTTCTCCACGCTCTCAGCATGAAGGAATAAAAACTACCTATTGAGTAGAAAAACTGCCATTATTCTTTTTTTTATTATTATTATGTTATTTTACCCACCATACAGTACATCATTAGTTTTTGATGTAGTGTTCCATGATTCATTGTTTATGTATAACACCCAGTGCTCCATGCAATATGTGCCCTCCTTAATACCCATCACGAGGCTCACCCATCCCCCCAACCCCCTCTCCTCTAAAACCTTCAGTTTGTTTCCCAGAGACCATAGTCTTTCATGGTTCATCTCCTCCTCTGATTCTCCCCCTTCATTTTCCCCTGCACATCCAGTGATTTGTCAAGAAACTTATATCCATGCTATTCCTTATGTTCCACAAATAAGAGAAACCATATGATAATTGACTTTCTCTGCCTGACTCATTTCACTTACCATAATCTCCTTCAGTCCCAACCATGCTGATGTAAAATTTGGGCATTCATTCTTTCTGACTCCTGAGTAATACTCCATTGTGTATATGGACCACATCTTTTTTATCCATTTGTCTGTTGAAGGGCACCTTGGTTCCTTCCACAGTTTGGCTATTGTGGATATTGCTGCTCTGAACATTCTTGATGAGACCAGACTCTAACATGGGACCTGACAATGCAGCCAAATGATTGTCCTGCATTTCTGTGAAAGGGCATCCCAATGGCCAACAGACATATGAAAAAGTGCTCAACATCACTCATCATCAGGGAAATTCAAATCAAAACCACAATGAGATACCACCTCACACCAGTCAGAATGACTAAAATTAACAAGTCAGGAAACAACAGGTATTGGTGAGGATGCTGGGAAAGGGGAGCCCTCTTACACTGTTGGGGGAAATGCAAGCTGGTGCAGCCACTCTGGAAAACAGTTTGGAGGTTCCTCAAAAATTTGAAAATAGAGCTACCCTATGACCCAGCAATTGCACTACTGGGGATTTACAAATGTAGTGATCTGAAGGGGCACCTGCACCCCAATATTTATAGCAGCAATGTCCACAATAGCCAAACTGTGGAAAGAGCCAAGATGTCCATCAACAACAACAATAAATGATTGTCCTGATTCTCAGAGAAATTCTTTGGAGATAACCTTGATTTTTTCTACAGCTGGTTTTTTTTTTGTTGTTGTTTTTTTGTTTTTTTTTTTTAATATCAACTATAAGCAAGGCCATGCTGTTACGCAAGGCTGGGCTCTGGGTTGGTTTTCTTTTTTCTTTTTTTTTTTTTTAAGATTTTATTTATTTATTTGACAGAGAGAGATCATAAGTAGGAAGAGAGGCAAGCAGAGAGAGAAAAGGAAGCAGGCTCCCTGCCGAGCAGAGAGCCCGATGCGGGGCTCGATCCCAGGACCCTGAAATCACGACCCGAGCTGAAGGCAGAGGCTTTAACCCACTGAGCCACCCAGGTGCCCGTCTACAGCGGTTTTAAACCTACCTCTCTACCAATCTCTTCCATCAGAATCAATTTTTTTAAAAAAAGAAACTGAATCAGATCTCAATACTATAAGCCCTTGGCACTGTGGATTAACTTTGTCATTATTTGATTTACAAAGTAAAATTACATTTTGGAAATGTCATGGAACAATTAGAAACATTTCCTCAGGTATATATATATTAAAGTCAATGTAACAACTGGAGTACATACTTTGAAATAACAAATACACCAATATAGAGATGATAGATATTCTTCAAAGGACTATACGTTTAATCTCTCTATAAACAGATAGTTTGACTTCTGTTAAACATAAAAATGGTAATATTTTTCCAGATTTTTTGGTGTGAGTATATTGTTTGCTAGTCTGTGTTCAAAGAGTAGTATTGGACTTCAAGAAGAAAAGAGACCCAAAAGTAAAACAGGATTTTTCAGATCCTACCTTATTTTTATTGTATTCTGTGACTAAGGGAAAAAAGAAAAAATTCTAAGATTCGTTATGAGATTAATAAAAAGGAATACACATCCAGTGATTTGTCAAGACTTTATACTATTAGGAGAAGACAACCCCAGGGAAGTCTTCACCCCAAACTAGGCTGTAACTTACCAGGCTAAGCTTTTCTCAAATAGAACATCTGTAAGCAGTCCTACCTTTAAATTGATATTTTTCCTTATGTTCATTTTTCATGGTGTGCTTATGCAGCCCTCCATCATATAAGTTGGTAATGTAGAACCTTTCTAAGTGATCTATCAACACTTCAATTATTTCTGGAACCTTGGGAATAGCTAGTTCTACAGAGGCCACCACCCACCTTTAGTTACAATGGATTAGTTTCTCATGGCTGCTGTAACAAATTACCACAACTTTAAGGGCTTAGAACACAAATTTATGATTACAGTTCTGGAGGTCATAAATTCAAAGTGGGTCTCACTGAGCAAAAGTCAAGGTGTTGGCAGGGCTATATTCTTTCTGGTGGCGTTAGGGAGTTATCCATTTCCCTGTCTTCTCCAATTTATAGAGACTGTCTGCATTCCTTGGCTTGCACCTCTTCCTTCATTCAATGGCAGCAGAGCAGCATCTTCAGATTTCCCTGACTCCAACTCTCCTGCCTCCCTTTTTTATTGAAAAGGACCCTCATGAATATATTGTGCCCACCCTGATAATCCAGTGTAATCTCCTCATCTTAAGGTCAGTTTATTGGCAACTTTAATTCCTCCCTTGCCAAATAAAATAACATACACATTAACAAATAGTACAATTAAGAATCTTGGCTCAAGTTAGGGCTCAATAAAATGTAACTGTTTTTAGTCCATGTAAATGACTAGCATGGGGACTGATGTGTAGCAGATGGCCACTAAATTCATACTGTAACTATGAAGAAGTGCCAAGTGTTATTAATCATGGAATTATTATGCCTGGTATGAGTATTTCTTGTAATTTTATAGCATATGGATTATGTAATATATATGTCTGCTATGTGGATTAGTTGGACTTCATTCAGTGAAAAGTGAAAATATAACCCCACCTCAAATTTTCTTAAATAAAAATAAGAAATTTATCAGCTTACCTACCTGAAAAATGTAGGCGTAGATGACTTCTTGAGCAGATGTTATTGGTACTTGCCCAAGTACCAACCTCTTTCTATAGTAAACATCTGAGGGTTTTTATCTGACTTTGGGAGCAGGACCACCCATTACAAGGGTAAGGCAGAAGGATCAAAGGGTTAATATCCCTGAAAGCAGCCAGAAAACAAATACCTGGGAAGCTAGTGAAAAACATCTCCAGCTTCCTAACCCCTCAAAGAAGATGATTCTGACACATGTCCAATACTGCCTCCCAAGATACTCAGTGGGATTGAGCCCCAGTTAACCACAATATTAACAAGCTCAAAAATACATCTTTTGTGGTCTTCTTTCATTTCTCAGTTTCTTTTCCTCACCCCCTTACCAACATTTCCAAGTTCACCTCCCAAGTAAATTACTTGTTCTCAACTTGATTGCATTGCCTCAACATTTGGACAGCAACTGTAGCCTCCCAGGTATTGCCTTTAGCTGGTGCCCTAATCGGGTCTTAACAAGGCATTCTACCAAGTAAGGGTCAGAGAGATGAGGAATGACCTCAGAGGTTCTTGTACAGTCAGAGTTGGAGGAGTTGCAGGGATTTAGGAAATCAACAAATGATGGAATTCATCCTAATTGTTTCTTAGCTTTCTAATCTGATTCATTCTTAATTTTAAGAGTGATGGGTAAATAATTTAATTGTAATATCCTTCTTGAGACCAGTCTGTTAGGCATCTTGAAAGTGTCATATGAAGAATGTTGAGTTGGTGGGAGTGGAGGTCTTCCCTAAGAAGCGGACAGGCAATTTATCTTCCTGGAAGCACGCTGTGTTCAGTAGCCAGGGCTGTCATATACAACCTGAAGGTTGTGCATGACCTAACTCCAGGGGCACCATTTACAGAGACTAGCGTGAGTGGCAGCCCTAGAGTAATTCTGTGCCATATCTGCCTCTCTATCTATATATAGATACATGGAGAAATAGTCCCTTTCTGTAGCCATCGTTCTGATCCTGGTAAGAGTTAAAGCTTGGGAAGAGGTAGTCTCACCAGGAGCAAGGACTTCTACTTTATTTTTTCTTTATTACTTCCAAGTTTTTAGTTTAATTCAAGTCAGTTAATATATAGTATAGTATTAGTTTCAGGGTTAGAATTTAGTGCTTCATCACTTACATATAACACCCAGTGTGCATCCCATCAGGTGCCCTGCTTAATGCCTATCACCCATCCAGTCCATCTCTCCACCACTTCCCCTCCAGGAACCCTCAGTTTGTTCTCTATAGTGAAGAGTCTCTCATGATTTGCCTCCCTCTCTATTTTTATTTTATTTTTCCTTGCCTTCCCCTATGTTCCTTTGTTTTGTTTCTTAAATTTCCACATATAAATGAAATTATATGGTATTTGTCTTTCTCTGACTTATTTCACTTAGCATAATACACTAGCTCCATCCAAGTTGTTGCAAATGGTTAAGATTTCATTCTTTTTGATGGCTAAGTAAAATTCCATGGTATTGTGCCCACCCTGATAATCCAGTGTAATTTCCTCATCTTAAGGTCAGTTCCTTATGCTCTACAAGTAAGTGAAACTATATGGTAATTGACTTTCTCTGCTTGACTTATTTCACTCAACATAATCTCCTCCAGTCCTACCCATGTTGATACAAAAGTTGGGTATTTATCCTTTTGATTGCTGAGTAATATTCCATTGTATATCTGGACCACATCTTCTTTATCCATTTGTCTGATTTGTATTTCCTTGTTGATGAGTGATGTTGAGCATCTCTGCATGTGTCTGTTAGCCATCTAGATGTCTTCTTTATGGATTCACGTCTTCTGTCCATTTCTTAACTGGATTATTTGTTTTTGAATGTTGAATTTGATAAGTTCTTTATAGATTTTGAATAGTAACCCTTTATCAAGTATGTCATTTGCAACTCCCTCTTCCTTGGTGGGTGGGGGGGTTTGGTGAGCCTGTTGTATTAAGGAGGGCATGTATTCCATGGAGCACTGGGAGTGTGATGCATAAACAATGAATCTTGGAACACTGAAAAAATAAAATAAAGTTGAAAATTTAAAAAAAAAAAAGACTGCACAAATCTGAACTCTTACCAGTAGTACATGAAAATGACTGTTTCCACTGTACTTTTGCCAACAGTTGAGTATTATTATCTCATTGAGATTTTCATTGGGGTTATGTTAAATCTATAAATCAATTTAAAAAGAATTGCCTTCTCTACAACATTGATTCTTTTCTTCCAGGAAAATGGTTTGTCTCCATTTAATTAAATCTTTACTTTATATCTCTCAGTGGGAAAAAAAAAAAGTCATTTGCAAATATCTTCTCCCATTCCTTCGGCTGCCTTTTAGTTTTGTTGATTGTTTCCTTTGCTGTGCAGAAGGGTTTTAGCTTAAGTCCCAATAGTTCATTTTTGCTTTTGTTACTCTTGCCCCAGTGATGGGTCTAATAAGAAGTTGCAGAGGCCAAGATCAAAGAGGTTCCTTATAGCCTGTGTTCTCCTCTAGTATTTTGATGGTTTCCTGTCTCACATTTAGGTCTTTCACCCATTTTGAATCTATTTTTGTGTATGGTATAAGAAAGTGGTCCGATTTCATTCTTCTACTTGTCCCTGTGCAGTTTTCCCAACACCCCTTGTTGAAGAGGCTGTCTTTTTTATTGGTTATCCTTTCCTGCTTTATCAAAGATTAATTGACCATAGAGTTGAGGATCCATTACTGGGTTCTCTCTCTTGTTCCATTGATCTATGAGTCTGTTTTAGTGTCAGTACCATACTATCTTGATGATTACAGCTTTGTAATACCACTTCGAGTCCAGAATTGTGATGCTTCCTGCTTTGCTTTGCTTTTTCTTTCTTTCTTTTCTTTTTTTTTTTTTTTCTCAACTTTTCTTTGGCTGTTTGGGGTCTTTCCTGGTTCCATACAAATTTTGGAATTGTTTGTTCTAGCTCTGTGAAAAACACTTGTGCTATTTTGATAAGGATTGCATTGAATGTGTAGATTGCTTTGGATAGTATAGACATTTTAACAATATTTACTTTTCCAATCCATAAGCATGGAATGTTTTTCTGTTTCTTTGAGGTCTTCAATTTCCTTCATAAGGGCTCTATAATTTTCAGCATACAAATCTTTTACCTTTTGGTTAGGTTTATTTCTAGGTATCTTACGGTTTTTGGTGCAATTGTAAATGGAATTGATTCCTTGGTTTTTCTTTCTGCTGCTTCATTATTGGTGTATAGAAACGCAACAGATTTTTGTATGTTGATTTTATATCCTGTGGCTTTACTAAATTCTTATGTCGGTTATAGCAATTTTTTGGTGGTCTTTTTTTTTTTTTTAATGTCATCTGCAAAGAGTGAAAGTTTGACTTCTTCCTTGCTGATTTGGATGTGTTTTATTTCTTTTTGTTGTCTGCTGAGGTTAGCACTTTCAGTAGTATGTTAAACAACAGTGGTAAGAGTAGACATCCCTGTCACCTTCCTGACCTTGGGAGAAAAGTTCTCAGTTTTTCCCCATTGAGGATATTATTAGCTGGCCTTTATGATACTGATGTATGTTCCTTCTATCCCTACTTTCTTTCTTTTTTTTAAATTAACATATAATGTATTAATTTTTTCTGGGGTACAGGTCTGTGAATCATCTGTCTTACACAATTCACAGTACTCACCATAGTACATACCCTCCTCAATGTCCATCACTCCTGCCACCCTATCCCTCCCCCTGCCCAACAACCCTCAGTTTGTTTCTTGAGACTAAGAGTCTCTTATTGTTTGTCTCCCTCCCTGGTCCCATCCTATTTCATTTTTCCCTCCCTTCCCCCCACGAACCCCCACCCCGCCTCTCAAATTCCTTATATCAGGTAGATCATATGATAATAGTCTTTCTCTGACTGACTTATTTCTTTTAGCATAATACCCTCAAGTTCCATCTGCATCATTCCAAATGGCAAGTTTTGGGTTTTTCATGGCCACATAGTATTCTATTCTATGTAGATACTATATCCTCTTTATCCATTCATCTGTTGATGGACTTCTAGGTTCTGTCCATATTTTGACTATTGTGGACATTGTTGCTATAAACATTCAGGTGCATGTGCCCCTTCGGATCACTACCTTTATATCTTTAGGGTAAATACCCAGTAGTGCAATTGCTGGGTTGTAGGGTAGCTCTGTTTTCAACTTTGGAGGAACCTCCATGCTGTTTTCCAAAGTGGGTGCACCAGCTTGCATTCCCACCAACAATGTAGGAGGGTTCCCCTTTCTTTGTTTCCTCACCAACACCTGTCATTTCCTCACTGGTTAATCTTAGCTATTCTGACTTTTATCCCTACTTTCTTGAGGGTTTTTATCAAGAAAAGATGCTATATTTTGTCAAATGCTTTTTCTGCCTCTATTGAGAAGATCATATGGTTCCTATTCTTTCTTTTATTAATATAGTGTATCATGTTGACTGGTTTGCAGATATTGAATCACTCCTGCGGCCCAGGATTAAATCCCACTTGATCATAGTGAACAATTCTTTTAAAGTAGTGTTGTACTTGATTTGCTAGTATCTTGTTGAGAATATTTGCATCCATGTTCATAACAGATATTGGTCTCTAGTTCTCTTTTTTGGGGTCTTTGTCTGGTTTTGGAATCAAGGTAATGCTGTCCTCATATAATGAGTTTAGAAGTTTTCCTTCCATTTCTATTTTTTTTTTTTGAATAGTTTTAGAAGAATGGATGTTAACTCTTCTTTAAATATTTGGTATAATTGCCCTGGAAAGCCATTTAATCCTGAACTCTTGTTTGTTGGGAGATTTTTTGATTGCTGATTGCATTTCTTTGTTGGTTACAAGTCTGTTCACATTTTCTATTTTTCCTGTTTGGGTTTTAGTAATTTATTTGTTTCTAGGAATTTATCCATTTCTTTCAGAACGTCCAATTCGTTGACATATAATTGCTTGTAATATTGTCTTATAATTGTATTTCTTTGATGTTGGTTGTGATTTCGTCTCTTACATTTGTGGTTTTATTTATCTAGGTCCTTTCTCTTTTCTTTTTGATAAGTCTGGCTAGGGATTTGTCAATTTTGTTAATTCTTTCAAAGAACCAGCTCCTCTTTTTGTTGATCTCTTCTACTTTGTTTTTGAATTCTGTATGATTTATTTCTACTCTCATCTTTGTTATTTCCCTTCTTCTGCTGGTTTTGGACTTTATTTCATGTTCTTTTTCCAGCTTCATCAGAAGCACCATTAATAATAATGAGAAATTGAAATAGCACAATCATAAAGCATTAGTTGGTAAACGAAATCCTCAGCAGACTTTTTAAAATGTGGTCCATCTACACTGTTGGTGGGAATGCAAGCTGGTGCACCCACTCTGGAAAACAGCATGGAGGTCCCTTAAAAAGTTGAAAATAGAGCTACCCTATGACCCAGTAATCACACTACTGGGCATTTACCCTAAAGATACAAATATAGTGATCCAAAGGGTCATGTGCACCTGAATGTTTATAGCAGCAATGTCCACAATAGTCAAACTATGGAAAGAACCTAGATGTCCATCAACAGATGAATGGATAAGGAAGATGTGGTATATATATACAATGGAATACTATGCAGCCATCAAAAGAAATGAAATCTTGCCTTTTGCAACGACATGGATGGAACTAGAGGGTATTATGCTGAGCGAAATAAGTCAGTCAGAGAAAGACAATTATCATATGATCTCCCTGATACGAAGAATTTGAGAGGCAATGTGAGGGGTTTGGAGGGCAGGAAAAGAATAAATGAAACAAGATGGGATCAGGAAGGAGACAAACCATAAGAGACTCCTAATATCACAAAACAAACTGAGGGTTTCCTGGGGGAGGGAGGTTAGGAGAGGATGGTTGGATGATGGACATTGGGGAAGGTATGTGCTATGGTGAGTGCTGTGAAGTGTGTAAATCTGGCGATTCACAGACTTGTACCCCTGGGGCTAATAATACATTATATGTTAGTAAAAAATAAGAAAAAATTTAAAAATTAAAATGAGGGGGAGAATGTGGTCAATCTATAAAAGACACAAGAAAAGTTATAGATATATAAAGTAGAAGAGGAAGGGTATAAAAGTTATGCTGATTTTATACTTACTTCTGTATTTAAATGCATGAGTAAGTATGCTTGGATGTTGACTCAGAGCCACCATGTCTAACGAAATGACAGCAAGACAGTATTCTCATGGCTGTATCTCCTGATGCCAGTCTTTAAAGAGTCTTTCAAAACCTTTAGTGTAAGCTTTCAGTAACAAGCTGTCTGTCATCTGTCAGACAGTCCAGAATCATACAGCCCATGTTTAGATAATCACTTCTGCTAGACACAGCTTTGGAAAAGATGAATATGATGGTTAAGAGTAAATGCAAATGCAAAATGTTGAATGTCTCTTACCATGCTGAAATGAGATACAGCCGATTCTGTTCTGTGAAATAGGCTAGGAATTAGAATCTCATTTGCACAATAACTAATGCAAGAATTTCTGAATTCTCCATACCAATGTATTTATCTGCCAGGCCTGACTCACCTTCTTAAGTGGACCTAGTGATTGGAAGTAGTACCTTAGTTAGGGACTTGGTCTGTACATGGCAGAATCCTTGACAAAGGTCTCATTTTGATTATCTGCTAGGTTTGAATCGGACAAACACACACATACACACACCCATTGTACCGCATCCCTGGCCAAGAAAGCCTCAAGTTTAGTTTAAATCATCTGTCTGACTGTGTTTGTCTACTCCCTTGCGAATAACAGGTGCCTACCATACTTTAACATATTTGTTGTACTTGAATCCTCAAAAATAAAAATTGATGTGTCAATAATTTTGCTTGTTCATTTTTAGAGGTGAACTGAGATTCAAGGGAGCAAATTAATTGGAATTCAATGAATTTCTTATTTTTACTGTATGAGAAAATAACAAAGCTCTTGGAAAAAAAAAAAAAAAATCTTACCTGAGAAGTTGCAGGAAATCTCAGTTGAATCTAAAAGATTGGCTAAGTGCTTAAGCAAAAAAAAAAAAAAGTGAAGCTGACCCAACCTAATGCCAAACAGCTGCTTATATGTACAGTTAGAAGAATGTCAATTTGTGCAAGATATGACAGAAAGGTTGATTTTTAAATTTCAAAATGAAGGGAGAAAAGTACCATGACTACATTAGTTCTAGTATGCTTTTTAATGATTTATATTTAACATGGGCATGTTAATGTTTGTTCGCTTTCAAAAATAAGTTCTTGTGCTTTCTAAAAGTACTCTAAACTTAGTGCTCTGAATTTTCAGATTTAATATAAACCATTTGGGTTTTTAAATGTTCTTTGGAAGTCTCTATGCTTAAAAAATGTTTGTTTAGAAAAGACACCTTCCAAGCAACCAGTTAAAATACTTGCAAATATAAACCTTCCATTTATAAAAGGATTAAAAACAGGATTTTTTTCCCAAATAGAAGTTTGAACTTTGTTTTCATGAAAAAAGAAAAAATATATTTAACATTTCTCAGTTTCAAGATAAATCCCTGGTCAGCTCAACTAGGATATTATTATAAATTAAACCATGTTTTAACTTGTACTTTGGTTTCTCAACAAAAAATTATGCAAAAACATTAATTCCTGTGTATTTCAGAACTGTAGCAGGACAAAATACACTAAGGTATAATCTTTACATACAGAAACTGGAATACAGGTTTTATATAACAGGGGTCCAAAGAAAAAGTTAGTTAGAAGTTCACTTTCCTGGGGCGCCTGGGTGGCTCAGTGGGTTAAGCCGCTGCCTTCGGCTCAGGTCATGATCTCAGGGTCCTAGGATCGAGTCCCGCATCGGGCTCTCTGCTCAGCAGGGAGCCTGCTTCCCTCTCTCTCTCTCTGCCTGCCTCTCCATCTACTTGTGATTTCTCTCTGTCAGATAAATAAATAAAATCTTTAAAAAAAAAAAAAAAAAAAAAAGAAGTTCACTTTCCTGTAGCCCACCAGACTGGAAGCAAATGGGGCCATGCTGGTTTAAGGCATCTGCTCCATGAGGTGATGCAGGAACCCAGACTCCTGTGTTGTTGCACCATCTCTAAGATGTTCCCCTTTTCTAATAATGGTCCTTGATGGTCCACTATCTCATCCACAGTTGAAGCAAGGTAGGAAAAAAAGAAGGCAGAGTAGGACATACCTCCCCCACTTTAAGGGCACAATCCTGATTTGTACACAATACTACCATTTATATCACTGACCAGAATTTAGTCTCATGGCCATATCTAGGTGCAAGGGAGGCAGGGACTTAGTGGAAATTCAAGGTGTCTATTACAGAGGAATAAGAAAATGAGGTCAGCTAACAAGCAGTTTCTTTCACAGACTGCCCTTTTGCCACCCAAATGCCAACTAACATGACTTAGCTTCCCTTTTCCTGTAGGAGATGCTGCCAAAGTCCCATCCAGTTGTATCATCAAGTTACAAGTCTAGGATCTGTTGGTGATGGGCACTTCTCTCCATTATGTGACTCTTTTTGGTCTGATCAGCTACAATCTAAGAGAAGGTCTTTTCCCACCAACAGTGGTAAATTTGGAACACAAAAGGGAAAAAGAGGAAATACACCACAGTCACTGTTTCTAGAGTAATAACCAAGTTCTTCCAGTCAGGAATAGTGAAGACCCTTGTCCTGATGATGAAGCAAGTGCCTGATTTAGCTCTGACGGGCACTGCCTACTGTCCATGACTCTTAGTTGTAGAAGGTAATTCCTTAATCATTGATTCTGTGACCACATCCAAAGGCATTAAAAAGTAAATATTTCTTGGTAATCGCACAGTGTTTATACAATCTGGTAACCATTGAAACTTGTTTACAAATCTAAGGTTATTTAGGGAGACTAAGATATATGAAAATACAATTTCATATGTTTACTTCCAATTCCAATCATCTCTTCATCTCCTTGTCCCATTTTATTTTTGTACCACCTGTATCTCAGTAAGAGCCTGTTTCTCCCACTTTCTGATTTATCAATTACTTTTGACTTATACCAATAAAGACATGGTATAAGTATGGTATAAGACATGGTTGATTACCTTAATGTTTAAAGGGTACTTCTTCTACACAAAGAGAAATAGGCAAAAGACAAGAACAAAAATTTGCCCCCAGAATTATAAATGGCCAATGAATATATGAACTAATCAAACCGATGTCATTGCACTATTCTGAAAAGTAAATAAGATGTGTGGTTGTCATAGCAGTTGGCCACACAGTAAGTCCTAAATAAATGCTGTTATAATGATGATCATTATGATTATTCTGAGGAGTAACCTAAAAAAAAAAGTGGTGTACCATTTCTCACATTTTGAATTAAACAGTTCTTTAAAAATTATTTTATTTTTTTTAAAGATTTTATTTATTTGTCAGAGAGAAAGAAAGAGCAAGCCGGGGGGGAACCCAGAAAGAAACTAAGTATCTGTCTATAAAAGAGATCTATAAGGAGATCTATCTATAAAAGAACTAAGTGAATTATGATGCATCAAGCCTGTTGTAATTTTCTTTAGACCCCCTAAACTATTCAACTGTTTTAAGCTCTTTTTACCACCAGATAGTTATAAAGAAAAATAATTCTAATTATTGGATATAAGAGCAAAGTGAAAGCTATAACTGCTTTCCAGTGACATGTCCCACCCTGACCCCAAACTATCTTTTCCTTATCCTGGTAAAAGACTTTCATTGGTCCAGATAGATTTCTTTTCTGAATAGATGTGTTTTACTCCTCCTGATTCATGGACCACCTACATTAAGTCCACAAGATTTCCAACTTAGAATGATCTAGAAGGGAAATGTTGGGCAGGATTTCATTCAGGCAAAAGAAAGGTAATATTGACTGCAACAGCCTCAGCGTGTCCAAAGCTCAGAGATTTTGTAGTGTCTCTCCAGATTTCTGTCCACCAGAATAAATAGCTTTTTTCACTGCTCAAGGCTATTGTATCAGGAGAGGCAGAAGTATTATCTCTCTTTGGTCTATATTTCACTCTAAGACTCGGGAAGAGAAGAGCAGGTCAAACTAACATTGGCTCAACTGTTTTATCTAACATAAGGAGACAAGTCTAATAAATCAGAATATTATTCTGCCTGGGTCCTGTTGACCTTCACAAAATTATCTTTTAGATTATGAGAATTCCCATTCTCTTAGCTCTGAATATGAGTATGGTCCTAGTTACTGTATTTTTATAAGAGGAAAACCATCTGTAGAAAAAAGTTCCCACTTGGAGACAGAATCCTGTTCACCATCATAATCCCAACCCTTAAGGTTAGATCATCAAAATCAGAATATTAAAAATTATCACTACACCATAAAATGGAATATTTCACAGCCATTGAAAGAGATGATGTAGATCTGTGTTTTTGATGTACAAATGTATATCTGGTAAGTGTTTAAGTTAAACTGTGAATGACTATGTATGGTATTATACCACTTTTATGGAGAATTTCAAAGGATATATAATAATATTAACAATATTTATCTAGAGTATTCCTTAAGGTAATTTTTGTGTTGCTATTCATATACTCATAGTATTTTTAATCTAGCTGTTTTATTTGTATAATTATTAAAGGTTTTTTCATAATCTTAATCAGTCTTGATTTTTATTATACCATTTCATCTCATTTTATAGCACTTTATCTAATATCTTGCCTGTATGTATTCTAAGCTAGTTTTATCCCTTTATTTGAAAAAAGTAACAATTATTAGGTCCCATTTTACTAGGTTGGAGATAGAAAATAAGTCTGTATCTCTTTTTAAGGTTTCAACTAAATGGTTTGAGTCCACAACTTCCCTTAGCAAAGAATTTCTCTTCTTAGCAGAGGGACAGCTTCAGTGATAACATATGTCCCTGGAATGCTTTTTTTAGTTTATAGCATCAGGCTAAAGCTAGAAACTCTCCTGTGGGTCGGGGCGGATTCTTGTCTTCATCCCACCATAACCAACACATTAGTCATCTTTGATAACCACTTTGGGATCCTCTTTCTATCCTTGAGATGATTGTGTATTAAGAGGTTTCCCCACCGTTTTTGTCATTCGGTTATGATCAGAGCTATCCAGCCCACCCAAAAATTTCAGTTACTTTGAACATCAAAAAGATGGGAGTGAGATCTGGGTCTCCTTCTCTTGATGCTCTGGGAATTCCCAGGTAAATTACTCATCTTCTCGCTAGAGACCCCAAGTTCATTTCACCCATATATTTATTTTCTCACACAGAAAAGTATGTCACCTTCTATCTGGACAAGTGCCTTACTATATAATTAGTTTTTTCTGATTCTAAAAATAATGCTTTCTCTTAATAAAGAATGTATGCAACAGAGGAAGATCCAGAGGGAAAAGGTATTTATGTCATTATTACTTCCAACACAGAAAAACATTATTAGTATTTTGATGAATTTCCTTATTTTCATGCTTATATCTATACATTGTTGAATATATAAGGATTAAATTCTATGTACACTTAACATTTGCACTAAATTAACCTTATAATAATATTTAACATATACTCACTAAACATTTATATCAGAATTTTCTAAAATTATTTACCTTCTGTGACGCCTGGGTGGCTCAGTTCATTAAGCTTCTGCCTTTGGCTTAGGTCATGATCCCAGGGTCCTGGGGTCGAGCCCCATGTCGGTATTTTTGCTCAGTGGGGAGACTTGTTCTACCTCTACCTACTGTTCCCCTTGCTTGTGTGCTCATTCACTCTCTATCTTTCTCTCTGACAAATAAATAGATAAAACATTTAAAAAATTAAGTTATTTGTCCTCAAAAGTATAATTTTAAAGGGCTGCATAACATTACAATATAGGAATGTACCATAATTTATTTAACTGAACACCCTTTGCTGGATATTTAAGTGGTTTTCTATTATCCTTCATTACAAATAAAGCTGTAACATTCTTGTACATAAATCTTTTGTTTAATCTCTAAGTATATTTTAGGATGTATTCCAAAAAGGGCTTTACAGGACAGTCTATTCATGGAACATTTAACATTCTCCTTTATAGAAACAGCAAAAGGGAATGCACTTCTTATCACCCAAGGAACAAAGATGCTGCTCTACCTTTGACTTTTTTTAAAATTTGGGGTGTAAGAGTTTGCCCTGGAATAACCCATGAGTAGACAGAAATCAATTTTAGAGTGTCCTTTTCAATCCCAAGCTTACTCCTTTCAAATCTGAGGATGAAGCATTGATACTTTCTTTTTTATTGGTACTTTCTTTTTTATTATTTAAAATTTCTTTTTTACTATTTAAAAACTTTTTATTTGAGCATAATTGACTCATAATGTTACATTAATCTTAAGTGTACAGCATAGTGATTCTACAACTTTATATATTATGCTATGCTCAGAAGCGAAGCTACCATCTGTCATCCTATGCTATTATAATATCATTGATTCTAATCTTTATGTTATGCCTTTTATTCCCATGCCTTATTCATTCCTTAACTGAAAACCTGTATCTCTTACTCCCCTTCACCCATTTTGCCCCCTTCCACCCCTCTCAGCTCTGACAACCATCATTTTGTTGTCTATATTTATAGGTCTGATTCTGCTCTTTCTTTGTTTTCTCATTTGTATTTTTTTAGATTCTACATATGAGTGAAATCATACGGTGTTTGTCTTTGTCAGTCTGACTTATTTCACTTAGAATAATATCCTCTAGATCTATCCATGTGTTCACAAATAGCATAACCCCGTCTTTTTTTGGCTGTGTAATATTCCATTGTCTGTATAATTTATATATATTACATAATATCCATTTGTTTATCAATGGACACTTGAATTGCTTCCATATCTTGGCTATTGTAAATAATGCTGCAAAAAACACAAGGGTAGGGGCGCCTGGCTAGCTCAGTGGGTTAAAGCCTCTGCCTTCAGCTCAGGTCATGATCCAGGGTCCCTCATCGGGCTCTCCACTCAGTGGGGATCCTGCTTCCTCCTCTCTCTCTCTCTGCCTGCCTCTCTGCCTACTTGTAATCTGTCTGTCAAATAAATAAGTAAAATCTTTAAAAATAAGTAAAATCTTTAAAAAAAAAACACACAGGGTACATATGTCCTTTCAAATTAACATTTTTGTTTTCTTCGGGTAAATGTCCAAATGGGTAGTGATTTTTTTTTTAATTTTTTAAGGAATCGTTATACTGTTTTCCACAGTGGCTGTACAAGTTTGCATTCCCACCAACAGTGTATGAGAGTTCCCCTTGCTGACACTTGTTATTTCTTGTCTTTTTTATTTTAGCCATTCTGACAGGTTTCAGGTGACATCTCATTGTGGTTTTGATTTGTATTTCCCTGATGCTAAGTAATGTGGAGCATTTCCTCATGTGTCTGTTGGCCATCTGGATATCTTCTTTGGAGAAATGTCTGTTCAGGTTCTCTGCCCATATTTCATTGGATTGTTTGTTTTTTTAGTGTTGAGTTATATAAGTTCTTTTTTTTATATATTAGTTGCATATTGGATATATCATTTGCAAATATCTTTTCCCATTAGTAGGTTGCCTTTTTGTTTTGTTGATAGTTTCCTTCACTGTGCAAAAGCTTTTTGTTTTGATATAGGCCTCTTTCCCTTGCCTTAGGATACATATCTAGAAAAATGCTGCTACAGCCAGCATCCGAGAAATTACTGCCTGTTTTGTTTTTTTTTTTTAAGATTTTATGTATTTATTTGAGAGAGTGAGAGAGAGAGAGGGAGAGAGCATGAACAAAAGCAGGGGGAAAGGCAGAGGGAGAGAGGAAAGAAGCAGACCCTCTGCTGAGGGTCTCCCTAGCCTGATGTGGGGCTTGATCTCAGGCCTAAGTTGAAGGCAGATGCTTCTGACAGATGCCACTTGCCTCTGTTCCCTTCTAGGATGTTTATGGTTTCAGGTCTCACATTTAGGTCTTGAGTCCATTTTGAGTTTATTTTTGTGTATGGTTTAAGAAAGTGGTCAGTTTCATTTTTTTTTTTTTTTTTGTTAATGTTGCTGTCTAATTTTCCTAGCACCATTTATTGAAGAAATCATTTTTCCCCATTGTATATTCTTGCCTCCTTTGTTGTAGATTACTACATATAAGCATATATAAGCATGGGTTTAATTCTGGACTCTCTATTCTGTTCTATTGATCTATGTCTCTTTTTGTGCTAGTACCATACTATTTTGATTAAAACCCATATGGTTTCACTTATTTATGGAGCATAACAAATAGCATGGAGGACATGGGGAGTTAGAGAGGAGAAGGGAGTTGGGGGAAATTGGAAGGGGAGGTGAATCATGAGAGACTATGGACGCTGAAAAACAATCTGAGGGGTTTGAAGTGGTGGGGGGGGTGGAAGGTTGGGGTGCCAGGTGGTGGGTATTATAGAGGGCACGGATTGCATGGAGCACTGGATGTGGTGAAAAAATAATGAATACTGTTATGCTGAAAATAAATTTAATTTTTTAAAAAACAGCTTTATAGTATACCTCGAAATCTAGAATTGTGATATTTCCAGTTTTGTTTTTCTTTTTCAAGATTGCTTTGGCTATTTGTGGTCTTTTGTGGTTCCATACAAATTTTAATATTATTTGTTGTAGTTTTGTGAAAAAACGCTGTTAGTATTTTGATAGGGATTGCATTATACCTATAGATTGTTTGAGGTAATTTGGATATTTTCAAAGTATTTGTTCTTCCAATCCATAAGTGTGGAATATCTTTCCATTTCTTTGTGTTGTCTCCCATTTCTTTCACCATGTTTTATAGTTTTCACAGTACAGGTCTTTTTCTTTTTTCATTTTTTTTTAATTTAAATTCAATTAGCCAACATATACTACATCATTAGTTTTTGATATAATGTTCAGTGATTCATTAGAGTACAGGTCTTTAAACCTCTTTAGTTATGTTTATTCTTAGGTGCAAATTTTATTCCTTTTGGTGCAATTGTGAATGGAGTAGTTTTCTTAATTTCTCTTCCTGCTACTTTGTTATTAGTATATAGGAATGTTACCAATTTCTGGGTATTAATTTTGTATCCTGAAACTTTACCAAATACATTTATTCCAGTAGTTTTTTTTGGTGGAGTCTTTAAGATTTTCTATGTATAGTATCATGTCATCTGCAAATAATGATACTTTGACTAGGACAAAGCCCTTCCAAAGAGCAGTAATTCATAGAATTGTAATCTACAGGTCAAACAAATTGGATGATAA
Organism: Mustela erminea; assembly: GCF_009829155.1. NCBI lineage: Eukaryota > Metazoa > Chordata > Mammalia > Carnivora > Mustelidae > Mustela > Mustela erminea. Next base: position 106,863,512 of record NC_045618.1, read on the forward strand.
ACCTAACGGTGGTCTTAACCATAAAGAGTGCCTCAGGTTCTATATCACATTTTAGCTGATTTCAAGTGAAACACTTCAGTGTCCTCCTTAGAGATGACATTCAAGCATAATCATTGCCAATGTGCAGTTTAGATGTGAAATGGGAGTTTATAATAAAGACTTCTTTATTGATTTTCAATGCATAACAGAGGAAGGTGCCCCCACATGGGAACTGTTTTCCCAACCTCTGTTTCTATCATTCAGCCCCCCACCCCCAGCTTGTACCTCTTGGTTATATACATCACTAAATTTGGCTCATCTCTGTGTGTTTAAGAAGTACTAGCTCCCTTTCCAAGAACGCATTTCATAATGCTTTAACTACATGGGTTTTTTTTAGCACAATGCTGTCTACAGACTGTTTCCGGGTACATTTTTTTTTAAAGATTTTATTTATTTATTTGACAGACAGAGATCACAAATAAGCAGAGAGGCAGGCAGAGAGAGGAGGAAGCAGGCTCCCCGCTGAGCAGAGAGCCCGATGAGGGGCTCGATCCCAGGACCCTGGGATCATGACCAGAAGGCAGAGGCTTTAACCCGCTGAGCCACCCAGGTGCTCCCCAGGTACATTTCTAAACAGTGAAAATTCCCCACCCACCACCCTGAGAACCTTGCATGGAACTCCAGTATATGAGGAAAAATCAAACCTGCTCTGATTGAAACCAGACAGGGTTTCTTCCCTAAAACTTAACTCATCCCTACTCCCAAGCCTAGTGGCCCTCAAATAATTTCAGAGAATCTGTAAGTTTAAAAACCAGAGGCAAAAACACAACCAACCAACCAACCAACCAACCACAGGCTTATATAAAACACAAACTTTGTTCACTGAGAAAGGAAGTAGTATTAATCACCAAGGTACCCAAATGCATACCTGAAGCACTCTCAAGCAATTTAACTTTTTTTTTTAGTAAAAAAAGATCTTAAAACTTCAGTTGTTCCATTTATGCAACTAAAGCTAATGAAGAAGGCTATTAGCATATTTGCTTTGCAGATGCTTACATCCAGTTCAGCACAGACTTCATTTTACTGAGCAATTCTAAGGGCTAATTAACATGTCTTACATGTTCTAAGTGGTAGATAATAATTCCATCCCATTGGCATGAGGAAGTCAGACTACAGTAGCTTTATTTGGAACACAAAGGAATACCGAAACATCTTTGTTTTATACTTGTGGTAGTCTAGAATTTAGACAGGTAAATTCTGAAAGCCACTGCAATGTTTACCCCTTGCCCAGTAGCTTATGGAGTCACCTGACTTCTCCCATACTTCTGGAAAGAAATGAGCATGTAGCAAGTTCTTCTAGGGCTAGAGTTGTTTGTTCCTATTCAATAATATTATCCTGATCAACAGAGACTTTTAGGCATCTTATATGGTACATTATGGCCTTGTTTTTATTGACATTTATTAACAAAGCATATTGCCTGTAACTATTAACATGGTATATACAAGTGTAAGTCAACTCAGTTATGCTTTAGAACTGAGGGCCAAACCACAAGATATGGAAACACAGCCTAATATACAACTAACCAGATTATTTTGCACAATCTGTAATGCTCTGGGATTTTCCTTGGGTACTAGGACAGGAAGAGTCACTCTTTAGTTTGCATGCTCTTTTTGTTATATCAGAGGATTTTGAAATCATCATCTCCTAATTCTTAGGAATCCTTGACTTGTATATTAAGAACTGAAGAACACAGAAATCCTCGAGACCATGCAATTCAAACCTATGCCCTTTCCAGACATGTAGTTGTCACAGTTGGCTGAAGGATGGAGTAACGGAAAAATTCCCACAGATCCAGTTAAATCATGCGAAGTGTTTTTAATGGCAATGCATACAAAAAGGTATGGAGATGGTTACACAAAGCAGGAGACAATGCAGCATATTCTCAAAGGTATAGCTTCCTGGACTCCCACAAGGACTGTCACCAACACTGGGTGAAGATTCCACCAGGCATGAGAAGTTGCCCTTGTATTTCTCATAGATGACTTTGCACCCTTCTGCTTGCCCTCGCTCTCATCATACTTTCCTATTTGCTGCCAACTGCTCTGAACACTACCTGCTCACCAAGTGCAAGTAACATACAAAATAACCCCAGACCCAGTGTTCTAGCCAGCCCACTGGAAGTGTAGTTCTACAGCGTAATCTTGCAGACAGAGCAAAATGGCTTGTAAGATAAAAGCTAAGAAATGGTAACCAGGGAGTGAAGGAGACAATGATCTCACTCTGACTTGTTTTGAAGACTCTGAGATTTCTCACTGGATGTGTTTCTTACGTTAATCCTTGGCCAACTGGTTGGAGTGATCATCATTTTTAAATTTAATTTTAACATGTCTTTTAGCCCTGTCCACACTACATAATGAACAGTACTACTGAGTTCACCTAATCTACTCTGTGCTTGTTTTAAAATCTATCCATAAAAGCAGATTTCATACAAAGAGGCTGCATATAAATGACAGAAGGAGGAAAAATAACTTGATGTTTATAAATGGTGATTAACCAGCTACTTAGGGACACAATTTGAAATTAAGAAAAAAAAATTACACATCTTCTCTTATTGGTGACAAATACTAATTTGAAGAACAGATAAAAAATGAAATATAATTTCTTAATTGCATAGACTATAGTGAGACTCAGCATTAATAACCAGGTAAGAGGGGTACCTGGGTGGCTCAGTGGGTTAAGCCGCTGCCTTCGGCTCGGGTCATGATCTCAGGGTCCTGGGATCGAGTCCCACATCGGGCTCTCTGCTCAGCCGGGAGCCTGCTTCCTTCTCTCTCTCTCTACCTGCCTCTCTGCCTGCTTGTGATCTCTCTCTGTCAAATAAATAAGTAAAATCTTAAAAAAAAAAAAAATAACCAGGTAAGAATCCAACCTGGTACAGAAGGGTACAATAGGAGGTTGGGAGACTTAAGTTAGAGAGTGGTACCAGGTAGGGATAAATCTCAAATGATGAAAGAGGTTTGCAGAACACTGTGTGACATATAATTATTTGATTGCTCACCCAGTTAGTTATTTTATTAGCTAAGTCCTTTGCTGTTGTAAATGTGCATTGGGACAGCATATAGAAATAGTGTATGGTATGTTTTAGAGAAAGGTGTTCCCCTAACCAAACTTTTTGGAGTTCTCCTTATTTGTGGGATGTTAGCAGTCCCAACATGGCTGAAATCTGTTTCATAGTAATAGACAATTATAGCAATACAAAAGTTTCCCTCTTGACTCCTCTTTCCCCCCACAAGCAACCGAAGTCTGTTTGTTTTGTATTTCATGTCTCCAAATACTACTCACAAAACTGGATTTATCCCTCTGACTCATATTGTTTTTAATTAATATCATCTGTCCTTGTACTAATTTTTGTTATTGTCTAGTTCAGTTTTTGGAAATTGGTTTTTAGTCACTGACATAATAAACTTAAAAATGGCTTTTGGCTGAAACAGGAGCAGCATCTGTGGGCAATCTACAAAGATTGTGAAATTTCCATGCCACCCAGCAGGTAGATTGACCAGATCTCCTAGGAAAACCGAGCATGATAATGCCAGGACATAATGGCGCATTCCAGAATGGCTGACATTTGCTGAGCTCTGTTGCACCCATTGTCAGCCCTGTCATTCATCCTACTTAAAGAGCGACTCCGAATACCCTTTCTTCATTTTTGTCTCCTGATCTGCATATAGCCAAAGGAAGCCAAGAGACCCCAATATATGGCCATAAAACATCATGTGTTAACCAAAATTTGAGTGGAACTGACATAAGATGGGTTGTCTTTGTCACTCTTCTCAAATGTGACTGTACTGAAGGATGCAGTTTGTCTTGGGTCAGTTTTTCCAAGAGTTGATAAATCTCATTTCGTGGCACATATCCTTAAACTATCGACTTTTTTTTTTTAAACAGGAAGATAATTCTAGCTTTATCTTCTGAGTAGGAAACTTCCTATAATATAAAATGCAGGCACAAAGGAAAAGAGTCTCTTTATACATTAGTTCCCTTTCCTTTTTTTTTTTTTCAACAAAATACTACATGCCAATTTGCCAGCGAAGCTTTGAAAGCTCTAATTTTCCTCTTTGAAGCCTCAAAGGGTGGCATTGGCAAGGATAGATCCTATTTCACATACATAGCCAGCCAGGTTTCCTCTCAATTGCTAGTAACATCTGGTATCCCTCTAGGGTCTATTTGAGATCCGTAATTATTTCTTTACCATGTTAATGATTACAAATATCTCTTTCCCACTACCCTGCTTCTTCCAGACTTTTCTTTCTTTACTGTTGACACACTATTGTAAGAAAAATAAATAAGACAATTCCTAATTCCATGGTTGAGATCTCTGCCTCACAAAATGATAATTATCAACAGGAAGAATGGTTCATAAGTAATAGTCTGAACCAAGTGATTCTAATACCAAACGTAAGATAATTGCTTTTCTTAGAAACCATCAATCTATTTTTCTATCTCCACTACTCCCTGTGGATCCAAAAATCCCTCTCTCCGGGGACATATTTGGCCTCCAGTATTGTGTGGGAATTTTTTTTTTTTTGACAATGCCAGTAATTTGGAAAAAGACCACCCAATATTAACTTGCCTTACTTCCATTTTTTATCTTTCTATTGGCAGGGAAGCCAGATTTTCAAACCAACAACTCACTTAGGCTTGGGAAGATATTTAGCCATAATGGATCTACCAACTCCTGACTCCTGAGTATGAAACAGTTCCTTTGACCATTTGGACACACTCAAGCTGGAGTAGGAAAGACACTTCTTGTAGGTCATCTTCCCTATAAGCAACTCAGAAATCACCAATAACCTTTTTACTGACATATAGGAAGATTCTACAACTCTAGGGTTCTTCAACTCTAAGATCAAAGGAAATACACTGAAGTCAGTATTTACATGCTATGTCTTTAGTAATAATAATGATAAAATACAAATTCCAAGATGGATGAAATCTGAGATCTCCCTGCTCCTGAGATTGGGGGTATTCAGAATCCTGCCTGATATCTGTGGACCCTCTTTCCTTAATTACCTAGTATGCTTAGATATTCCAGTGTATTCTGGGGAGTTTGCAATATACCATTTCTCCTCAAAGAGTGGTCCAGAAGCCATGCCTGGACTACTAAGTGTGGTACAACATTTCCCTTCTTGTAACATATAATTAGATTCCAACAGGAGCCTGGCACACATTGAGGAGCAGGACCTATCATTCTGTCTCTTCCCACCTAGAGTGTCAGTGTCCTGAGAGTAGTCTCATGTCCCTGGGTACATGAGAGCCTCCCCAGTGCCTAAACAGAGACTGGCACACTCAGCAGGTGTTCAATAAATATCCGTTGAAAGAATGAAGGAGAGAAAACTTAAGGACAATAAATCATTAAAAGTCTCTGTGTGGGGCAATTCGTAAGTATGAAGGAGTTCTGAGGATGAGCTGAATAAGAATTAGTGGACCAGAGTTAATGGAACAAACTTAGTAGAGAAGACAAGACTTGAACTGGCCATTGAAGGCAGAGGAAGATTCTAGTAAGTGGAAGGATCGCCACAGAATTGGAGTGGGGTAGTAGATAAGAACCAGGGTTAGGAGTAAAAGGGGACCTGCAAGGAGATCCTTCTCTCTTTAACTTCCCCAAAGCCTGTCATGATGGTGGAGGGTCTGCCTCCCTCAGTGTCCCTTGCATCCACCCTCATTTGTGACCACTTTCTTGTACCACTTCTTGGGAGTCAGTTATCAGTCCCCTTACACTCCGTCTCATACGTGAGCAGAGAGAAATGAGCAGGGACCCCAGCCCTTCATCCCTTTCCAATCCCCAGTAATCTCTCCTGTATATCTTCCCCCTTGCTCTCTCTAGAACTTTCTCTCCTCCCTCTCTTTGGACACCTGATATTGCCTTATCGATGGGTTTGAGCTTATTGAAAGCTAAACGCTTCTAGTGCTTGTGCTTTCCCTATGACAAAAATTCCTGAGGTGGACTTCCAATATGTCCAGGTAATTTTAGTAATTTGGGAAGAAAGGAAAATTCAGGAAAATATATATATAAATATTTCAGTAAATTATACTTCCACAATTTCTGGCAGTGGCTGTAGACCTCTTCCTGCTTTCCTAAAATACACTTTATATATAACAAAATAAATGTAAAACTTGTTAAAAGAGTTGGAAAGCAACCCAAAATGCTGGGTTCAAACCTGATCTGTGTCCTCTGGGGAATTTAGAATCTCACATAAAATGATACAGCACAATCAGAACCTTTCTTATCTGTGACCTTATTAATTAAATACTACAACAGGGGCTGGTTGAGAGTAGAAGTAGGACTACATGTGATTAAGATAATTAAATGGAGAAAAATATAAACTGAACTGAAGCAGAAATTTGATTTCCTGCATGACTCATCCAAAGAGACTGAGGATTTTAAAATTTACAAACTTTTTATTTAAAAAGTCAATGAAATGAAACAAGAACAAAACTTTGTGAGCTAATTTAGACAGAAAATAAAGTCAATTTTTCTTCAGGAGAGGAATCTCTGAGGCTGTGCTGGGAAAGCAGTTTACCCGCTCAAAGCCTCCTGCCTCTCCAACTGTGGGCCTCCTGGAAGGCACATAACAACATCTTGTGTAATTGCAATAAATTTGAGGAGACTCAGGGGTGGTACTAATAGCATCTCTTTGTATTTTTTCCATGGCTTAAGGAGCAATAACTGATTACTGTAGGCTAGAACTGTTTTGTCCTAGAGATACCTGAGAGTGGTCTATTAATCTATTAATCTTTCTGTCCATCTATAGACCAATCATTTGATTTATCAAACAATCAACTAACTGATCTATGAATCTTCCTTCCTTCCTTTTTCTCCACTCTCTCCCTCCCTTCTTGTCTTCTCTCCTTCCATACTAAAATCTAAACTAAACCTAGAGTCAGGCAGTTTCCTGGAAGTTGAGCTCTGAATTTTAATCTTACCATGGGTCCTCACTAATAAGATATCACCAGTGTGTGTGACCTGTAACTTCTACACCTATTGAATGAAGGGACTAGATTAGCTCCTTACCAGTGTTGCCACTAGTTAAAGGCATACCTAGCCTCCAGATCAAAGTGACTCCATAGAGATCCCTGACTTAACCACTTCCTGTTTTTGTGACCTTGGTCAAATTATTTGACCTCACTGTGCCTCAGTTTCCTTATCTGTGAAATTAGGATCATAATTGTACCTATTTAGACTATTTAGAAGATGAAATGAGATAATATAAAAAACTTAGAACAGAACATTGTACATATTAAATGTCCAATAAACATTAAGATTATTACTTTTAAATTTTATTTTTAAAAATTTTTACTATTCTATTTTTTATTTTTTTATTTTAATTCTTATATAGTTAATACACAGTGTTATATTAGTTTTGGGTGTACAATATAATGATTCTGCAATTCTATGTATTACGCAGGGCTCATCATGGTAAGTATACTCTTAATCGTCTTCATATAGTTCACTCATCCCCTCATCCACCTCCCCTTTGGTAACCATCAGTTTGTTCTCCATAATTAAGAGTCTGTTTTTTTGGTTTGTCTCTTTTTCCTTTGCCTTGTTTCTTAAATTCCATACATGAATGAAATCATATGGTATTTGTCTTTCTCTGACTTACTTATTTCATTTAGCATTATACTCTCTAGATCCATCCATGTTGTTGCAAATGATGAATGAAAAAGAATGAAATCCTTTCATTCATTTCATTCTTTTTTATGACTGAATAATATTCCATTGTATATTATGCCACTTTTTATCCATCTATCTATCAACGGACATGTGGACTGCTTCCATAATTTGGCTATTGTAAATAATGTTGCAATAAACATAGAGCTATATGTATCTTTACAACTTCATGTTTTCATATTCTTTGGGTAAATACCCAGTAGTGGAATTACTGGATCATACAGAATTCTAATTTTTTTTAGGGTTTTTATCATGAATGGATGTTATACTTGTCAAATGCTCTTTCTGCATCTATTGAAATGATCATATGGTTTTTATCCTTTCTCTTGTTGATATAATGTACCACATTGTTTGATCTGTGAATATTGAGCCAAACTTGCATCCCAGAAATAAATCCCACTTGATCATGGTGAATGATTTTTTTAATATATTGTTGAATTCAGTTTACTAGCATTTTGTTGAGGATTTTTGCATCTGTGTTCATCAGAGATATGTGTCTGTAATTCTCTCTCTCTCTCTTTTTTTTTTTTTTTCTAGTGCCTTTATCTGGTTTGGGTATCAGAGTAATGTTGATCTCACAGAGTGAATTTGGAAGTTTTCTTCCTCTTCTATTTTTTGGAATAGTTTGAAAACAATAAGTATTAGCTGTTCTTGATATTTTTTTTTAAGATTTTATTTATTTATTTGACAGACAGAGATCGCAAGAAGGCAGGGGCAGAGAGAGAGGAAGAAGCAGGCTCCCTGCTAAGCAGAGAGCCCAATGCAGGGCTTGATCCCAGGACCCTGGGATTATGACCTGAGCCTAAGGCAGAGGCTTTAACACACTGAGCCACACAGGTACCCCTTAGCTGTTCTTTTTATGTTTGGTAGAATTTGCCTGTGAAACCATCTGGCCTGAACTTTTGTTTTTGGGGAGTATTTTGATTGCTGATTCCTAGTAATCAGTCTGTTCAAATTTTCAGTTTCTTCCTAGTTCAGTTTTTGTAGGTTTATGTTCCTAAGAATTTATCCATTTCTCCTAGGTTGTCCATTTGCTGGCATATAATTTTTCATAATATTCTCTTATAATCCTTTGATTTCTATGCTGTTGGTTGTTATTGCTCCTCTTTCATATCTGATTTTGTTTATTTGTGTCTTCTCTACTTTTTTTATGATGATGAGTCTGGCTAAAGTTTTATCAATTACATGGATCTTTTCCATGAAAAGTAACCAGTTTCTGGTTTAATTTGTTTGTTCTTTTGGGTTTTTTGTTTCTATACTATTTATTTCTGATCTAATCTTTATTATTTCCTTTCTTCTACTGACTTTTGGTTTTGTTGTTTTTTTCTTTAAATGTAAGGTTAAGTTGTTTGAGATTTTTCTTACTTCTTGAGATAGACCTGTATTGCTATAAAATTTCCTCTTGGGACAGCTTTTCATGTACCCCAAGGATTTTGGACCATTGTGTTTTTATTTTCATTTTTTTTCCATGTATTTCTTTATTTCCTTTTTGATTTCATGGTTGACCTGCTCATTGTTCAACAGCATTTTATTTAATCTCCTTGTATTTGTGTGCTTTCCAGATTTTTTCTTGTAATTAATTTCCAATTTCATAGTGTTGTGGACAGAAAAGATGGTATGGCCTCAGTCCTTTTGAATATGTTAAAACTTGTTTTGTGGCCTAATATGTGATCTACTCTGAAGAATGTTCCACGTGCACTTGAATAGATTATGTATTTTGCTGTTTTAAGATGGAATATTCTTAATATATCTGTTTGATCCATCTGGTCCGGTGTGTCATTCAAAACCACTATTTTGTATGATCTGTTGATTTTCTGTTTGGGTGATCTATTGTTATAACTAATGTGTTAAAGTCCCCTATTATTATTATCTTACTATCAACTATTTCCTTTATGTTTGTTTTTAGCCTCTTTATGTATTTGGGTGCTCTCATGTTGAGTGCTTAAATATTTACCACATTATATCTTCTTGTTGGATTGTTCCCTTTATGATTTTGTAGTATCCTTGTTTGTCTCTTATTACAGTGTTTGTTTAAAAGTCCATTTTGTCTGATATAAGTATTACTACCCCAGATTTCTTTTCACTTCCATTTGCATGATAATTGCTTTTCCATCACTTCATTTTCAATCTGCATGTGTCTTTAGGTCTGAAGTGAGTTTCTTGTAGGCAGCATATACATAGGTCTTACTTTCTATCCATTCTGTCACTCTGTGTCTTTTGATTGGAACATTTAGTCCATTTATATTCAAAGTAATTACTGATAGGTATGTACTTATTACAATTTTGATATTTGTCTTGTATTTGTTTTTGTAGTTCTTCTCTGTTCCTTTTTACTCTTGCTCTGTTCTCTCATGATTTACTGGCTTTCTTTAATGATATACTTGGATCTCTTTCTTTTTAGTTTTGCATATTTATTACTGGTTTTTGATTTGTGGTTACCATTAGGTTTTTATATAACATCTCCTGCATATAGCCATCTATATTAAGTTGATGGTCACTTAAGTGTGAATATATTCTTCACTCCTTTTCTCTCCACAGTTTAGGTATAGGATGCCATACTTTACATCCCTTTAAAAAATTCTTTTTAAAGATTTATTTTATTTATTTAAGAGAGATAGAAAGAGTAAGGGAAGGAGCACAAGGAGAGGGACAAGCAGAATCCATGCTGAGCATAGAATATGATGAAGGGCTCCATCCCACAACCTTGAGATCACAACCTGAGTCAAAACCAAGAGTTGGATACTCAACCAAATGAGCCATACAGGTGCCCCTTTACATCCTTTTATTTTATGAATCCCTTGACTGTTTTTTATAGATTTACTTAGTTTTACAGCTTTTGTGCTTCATATTTTTCTTAATCCTACTTACGATCTTTTCTTCCACTTAAAGGGTCCCCTTTAACAATTCTTGTAGGGCTGATTTAATGGTCATGAATTCCTTTAACTTTGGTTTATCTGGGAAACTCTTTATCTCTCTTTCTATTCTGAATAGTAGCCTTGCTGAATAACGTATTCTTAGCTGCAGGGCTGTTTTTTTGTTTTTGTTTTTTTGTTTTTTTTGTTTTTTTTCTCCTTTCAGCATTTGTAGTGTATCATGCCACTCCCTTCTGGCCTGCAAAGTTTCTGCTGAAAAGTCAGCTGATAGCCTTGTGGGATTTCCCTTTTATGTAACTGTTGTCTTTTCTCTTGCTTTTAAAATTCTCTATTTACCACTATCTTTTGCCATTTTAATTGCTATGTGTCTTGGTGTGGACAGCCTCAGATTGATTTTGTTGTGGGTTCTCTCTTCCTGAATGTAGATTTCTGTTTCTTTCCCCAGATTCAGGGAGTTTTCAGATATTATTCTTTCAAATAAATTTTCTGTCCCCTTCTTTCCCTTTGATTCTGGGATCCCTATAATGTAAATGTTAATACACTTGATAGTACCACTGACTTCTCTCAGTTTATTTTAATTTATTATTGTTTTTCTCTCTCCTGTTCAGCTCAATTGCTTCCCATTCCTCTGTCCTTCAGGTCACTGATCCATTCTTTTGCTTCCCCCAGTCTACTATGTATTCCATTGAGTGTATTTTTAATTTCAGTAATTAAGTCCTTCATCTCTGATTAGTTCTTTATTTATGTTTTCTGTCTCTTTGTTAAAGACCTTCCTGGGGTTCTCCATTCCTCTCCAGTCCAATGAGTATCGGTATGATCAATACTTTAAATTCTCTGTCAGACATGTTACTCATCTCCATTTCATTTAGGTCTCTTGCTGTGGTATTGTTCTGTTCTTTCATTTAGGATATATTCCTCTGTCTCCTCATTTTGTCTAACTCTCTCTACATCTGTTTCTGTGTATTGGGACAGTTAGCTATGTGTCTGCTCTTGAAAGTAGAGGCCTTATGTAGAAAAGTTCCTGTAGTGCCCTGCAGTGCAGTGCCCCTGTGCACCAGAACCTTGTACTTCAGAGGTGTCCCTTAGCATGTTACATGTGCCCTACTGTCATAGCTGAGCTGCTTTTGCCTTCAGTCCAGTTATCTAAAGTTATTCTCTTTGCCTGTTGTTGGCAGGATTTGTTTCCTGTGTTGTTTGTGGGCCACTCTGGGGCCACCTTGGGCTTGAGCTGAGTCAGACCAGGTGTTAGCAAGTTTGGCATAGTCTATTGTGAAAGGAGACCTGGAACCAAGCTCTGGCTGGAGGGGCTGTGGCCACAGGAGAATGCAAAGTTGAACATGCTGTTAGCAAGCTAGGTGGAAAGTTTTGATGCTAGACTAGTTCCACAGGTGTCCATGCATCTAGGCTGGAGGGCAGAAGGGAAATGGCACTTGCCAGTTCCTCCATTCCTGGAGAAGTCTCCCAGTGAACCTGCCCCTCTAGCACATGCTCTGAGATTAGTAAACAAATCTCTCTCTCATATACCCCAGATGTTTTTCAAAATGCTGCTTCTCTGCTATATCTCACAGGGCTATTTATTGTGCTGTCTTTTTAAAAGAGGGGGACTCAGTTTCTTCTCAGCCTCCCAGCTTTCACAGAACCAAGCCCACAGATATTTAAAGTTCCAGGTGTTAAGCTTTGGTGATTGTAAAAACTTGTAAAATTCAGCCTCTCTGGTTTCCAAAGCCAAGTGTTATGGGGATTTATCTTATCCACATGCATTCTCCATGTGGGCTCCCTGATGTGAGAATCTGTTTATTTCTACTCTTTGTACCTACAGTGTCCCTTCCTCCCTTGGGATAGTCCCTCAGGTCCGTTTAGCTTCCAACCACATCTCTGCCCTTCCTACCCTCTTTGATATAACCTCTTTTGTATATTTACCTATGGAGAGTCTGTTCTGCTGGTCTCAGGTCATTTTCTGGGTTATTTACACTAATGTATGTATTATCAGACTGCATCTATGAGGCAAGATGAGCTTATGGTCCCCCCTACTCCACCATCTTCCCTAGAAGTCAAGATTATTAAATTTTTCTAAATAAAAACAAAGAAATTTGCCAATTTGAGAGATGAGACTAAACTCAGAAGATTAAGTGATATGTGGAAGCTCAACACCACAGGTTTTCTCTCTGTAGCCTGCTGTTTAGTCTCCTGAGACTCCCCATTGTCCTAGAAATGAGCAAATTGGGCATTTGCTGTGACACCGCTTATTAAAAGAAATATCGTGTTTGAATTGCACAATAAAATGTTAATTAGCTGAAGTGCTTGAAGAATAGAATATCACAGTTACCTCAGTGTTTGCTAGAGAATGCCAGATCTATATATATATAATAACTTTACATATAAATCTAAAAAATGTTTTATAAAATCATTAGACAGGAAAGTGAGCCCACTTTCCTGCCTCAGTAAGCAGAACTTGGTGAAAATAATTAAATCTTCTTGTAATTAAATGAAAGGGACTTTCTATAGAAATACACAAATCACATATGCACACATATAATTATGTTAAATTCCTTTAAAATAACAATAATTCATGTTTAAATGCACTAATGCATGTCATGTTTAAATGCACTGAGGGGTCTAGTCTGGCCCTTCCACTGCATCCCAGCAGAGCTCAGGATGTTCTCTGAAGAGGAGTGTTGATGATGAAGGGGATTCATGCCTCCTTTTTCCAGCACACAGAAGTTATGTTGCATGACCATCACTAATGAGCACCAAGCAATTTTTCACCCACCCTGGAAATGCCTTTTTAATGCTCCAATCCATGTATCTGTGGTTCTTTTCCAGTTTTTGAAAACTACAGACAAACTATCAACTTAAATCAGAGTTCTAATCACTTCAGTTTCAATTTAATGGCATTTTCCAGTTTCCAGGCCTCTGTTCTCTCCATATGTTACTGGTCAATCTATTTCAGCTGCTAAGTCAGGAAATGAAGGAGTGAGCCCTGGCCTGCTGTGGCGCTGTGTCCTGGGGAATCCCAAGGGTGCTGGACAAATTGGGAGCACAGCTCCTGGCTGGATTTGCTAACACTGTTACCCAAGAAACTCAGATAAACTTGTCGCAAGAGAGGCCAATGAGTCAAGAGACAAGGGTTTGAAAAAGAGAAAGAGAAAAATTTATTTTGGATGCCAGCAGCCAGAGCAGGTGGCAGGCTCAAGCCTTGACAGGTGACCTCTCCACCAGCAAGATGGACATCTAGAGATTTATAGGCAGAGAAAGGTTTGGGGAGTACATACAAGAAAGCAAGCAGAGAGTGTATGATCACAAGCGGGGGTTGGTATGTATTCAGTGGTGATTATGGGCAGAGAACGGGCCCTGTGTGGTGTGGTTTTCTAGGCATTCCATTGCTTTCAGGGCTCTTATGGCTTGGTGATTGGAAAGTTCTGGTCATAGCAAAATGTCTTCATCAGTGCCTCAAGGGAGGACAATAAGAAATAAGAGCCTCAGTTACAGCATGAGTTAATGGTCTTGCTTATTTCTGGTTTTAGCTCCTGGGAACTAGAGTTGAGCAAAGGAGCTCACTGACACATATGGCAGCCCTTTGTAGAACAAGATAAAATGTCAGCTTCCCTAAATGTGGTCTGAAGGGAGTACCAGGAAAGGAACATGCATTGATTTTAGTAAAGAATTATTCATACTTTGGTTCTGAAGTCAGTCAATCACCATCTGTTGACATATTTGCCTCTTGGTATTCTAGGGAGTTTCTATTCTATATTAAGCCTAAAACTGGGATCACTGTTATTTCTTTTTCACTTGTTCTGATGGTTGTTTCTTCTGTGTGTATGTGTGTGTGTTTGTGTACACCTATTTTTATGTGTGTGTATGTATGTCTATGTGTCCAGTCTGAGCCTCTGACCAGTACTGAGGTCAAATGGAGTAAAGGTGAAGGCTGCTACTGGAAGCCTGGAGAGAGTTGCCAACTGTCCATCTCTGACATGGGTGGGGGAGCACAGGGAGCAAAGCTAATCTTACACAGAAGTTGAGATCACTGATGCCCTCCTCTCTCCTCAAACAGCATCACTTTCCTTATCTAGTTGGTAATTCCCCTCCTGGTTTCCCTATGGGGCTTCCTCCCTCAAGGCTACCATTCCTAAAACTTGCTTCCCCAGTCCCCTCAGCCACTCCCATGCCCCAGCCATGCAAAACGCCTATTGTCCTGCCTCTTTCTTAGAGGAGCTTGCTCTCAGCTAGTTATCTTGTGGGATGATTTTCTAAGGCTTATACTCAGGTTTTAGAGATTGTTAACAACTTAATTTGTAATTTCTCCTATGTAACAAATTCGTATTTAAACTAGCAGTTCTCAAACAGTGTTTTACCTCCCTTCAATTCCCCCGTGTAATCATCTGACGGTAGCCTTTGAGGATTCTCAATAGGGAAGAAGTTTGAAGGGAAAATAAAACTCTTCTGACATCTTCCATTGTTACCATGAAAGTGCCTACCTACCTCTACATGAAACTCAAGGCAACATCCCCCAGTATTTAGAGGTAGCTGCTGCTCTTCTAGGATTTCTAGTCCATTTGGCTAATTACTTTCTAGGTTTCCCCTACTAAAGTCTCAGAACCAGAATACCATGTAAGAGAGGTGGTGGCCAGAGAGTTGTGACTGAAACTTCACATTGCGTTTTTCTCACTGGCTTATAGCCAGGATTTTATCATGTTTATTGCATATGTTAACATCACCAAAGTGGGTTATCAGGAATGAGCCAGCTGACCTGGGTAGAGTTAGGGCAACAAGGGACCTGTTTATTTTAATGTATTTTAAAATGGCTCAAGCCCTATTTACTGTCTGGTTATGTTGCTTAGAAACCTCATAATTCTGACCTGAATCCAAGTTATAAATGGAACATTTGGAAAACTATGGGAAAATATTCTTGGAACTCTATCATTATTCAGGAAACTTTTTTCCATGTTAATGCTGTATGACTCTTATATGTAGGTGTAACTTCATAGATATTAACTTAAAACAACCTATTTTGGGGTGTAGTCCCTATATCATAAAGGAGGACACATTATCTGTTCTATTGCCCAAGTTCCTGCCTCGGATGATAAGAGACCTTGGGGGACTTTAATATCCAAAAGTGACCTTTTAGCAAGCAGGTTTCTCAGTTCTGACTCTCCTCCTCTCCAGTGAACCTTTGCCCCACCTCACTTGAGCCAATCACTGTAAGAGTCATGCACAGTTTATTTTCAATAGCTTTAATTTCTCTACCACCAAAATCACTCATTTAAATACTGTTATTTTCTTCCTATCCCCCTGCCTATCCCTCCTGCTTGCCAGTGTAATCACCCCCACTGCAACTATTCTTCAGCCACACTGACAGCCCTATCAGTTGGCCTCCTCTACATTCTCCTTCGCTGTCCCACCCCCACCACCTTGTTCTTACTTTCTCAATATCAAGCTTAGATTCCAGGGCCCTTCATTTCAATCACTTATTTTATTTATTCCCTTAATCCTTCCAACCCTCTGTCCTTTCATCAGACCCTAACAAAACAACCTGAAGGCAGGGAGACAAATACTGCTGAAGAAAATTACACACTCAGGAAAATCTGTACCTGGAGATTCAAGGTCTCCAGCTTCTCCTGTCATGGCATCATTGCCTAATAAGCCTACTGCATTTCTCTGGCATCTCGTTCACATTTCCTCTACAATGACAATTTCAAAATTTGTATATGCTCCTTAAACCTCTGAATCCTAGGGCATCTGGGTGGCTCAGTAGGTTGAGCATCAAACCTTTGATTTCTCAGGTCATGACCTCAGGGTCCTGGGATCCAGTCCTGTGTTGGGCTCCACACTCTGCACCAAGGGTGGAGCCCAACACTGCCCCATGCTTGCTCTCTCTCCTCTCTCTGTCTCAAATAAATAAACAAAATCTTGAAAACAATGACAACCTGTGCATCCCTTTCTCCCTCATCTCTCAACTGCAGATGGTTCTTTGTTTTGGTAAAATGTAAATCACCAGGTGAGAACTCCTCAACTCAGAATGACCAAACTCATTCTCCTCTCTTCTCATCACAAAGGAGGTGCATGCCTCTTTCCCAGTGTCAGGCCTTTCACCCATGTTCAGAAGTCCATCTCTCTTACATCTGATAAACCCTGTGCAGGTGTTTCTCTCCTGCTGTGCTACAGCACACATAGCATTCCTGACTCTTCACATACCTGTTGAACGAAACTATCTTTGTTGAGTTGTAGCAGTAAGAGTCATGATGGAATCTGTCAGACAAAATATCAGGGGATACTGATTCGGTGTCATGGCATATTCTAGTATTTTTCAAGTGTACCATCCCACTCATATAAAGCTTCTCTATATATAATAAATTATTTTGTAGGCACTTAGGTATGCTAGAGTCATCTTTAAAACAAACAGATATATAAACCAGCAGACAAAAATGCTCCCTCTATTGCCCTATCTTTTCAGAGAAGATGTCTGTATTCTATCCCTCTATTTCTTCACCAGCCTTCACACCTTAACTTTCATCTGTTCAACTCCCCACTTGCCCCCATGCCTGCCCCTACAAAGTCCATCAGTGAATTTTCCCTTTCTCCTCTCATCTTGCTCTTTCAAAAGCATCCTTCCTAGTAGACTATCCCTTCTACCTCAAAACAGAAAGATGACATTGTTCTCTCCTTGTTTTCTTCAGAATCCTTAAGCCATGTCTCAGTCTGTTTCACTGCTAGTTCCATGGCACTGTGAACACCTCCTCAGTGTCGAATCTCCATTACCTTTATAGCTAAACCAGTGTTATCCAGGTAGTCAAGTCTCAGGCTCACAGCCAATGAGTTGTGGAGGACTTGACTTCACTCTCAACATTTGTGTGGGTTTTGTGTGGCTCCGGTTTATCATTGGAATCCTCTTCTGGAGCTTACCAAATTTGGGTTCAGGGATGGACACGTGACCCAGTTCTAGTTAACAAAAGGAGAGTTTTAGTAGGAACTTCAGAGGGAAAATCTTCCTCCTTCTTTGAGAAAATAAGAGAACCACTCTCCTTTTTTCTATGGAAAAGAAGCATGTAGCCATGCAAATTTTAAGCAGCTATACTGCAACTACATAAAAGAGTCAGGCTTGAGATGGAAGCCAACACCACATAAGGCAGTGCCCAGACATGGGAAGAAATTGAGAAGCTAACGGCATGATTAAATTGCTGAATATAACCAATCCTAAGTCCCATATTCCCACTTGGCTTTCTCATTTAATAATCCATTATTGCTGGAGTCAGTCTGGATTGGTCTAATTATTTACAACCAAGCTCATTGTTTCTAACTCAATGGCCTTTAATTTGTGGATTTCCTCTAGGGTCTGATTGTTTTCCTCTTCCCCATTTTCATCCATCCCCGGGGCTCTGGTAACCATTTATATGTTGATGGTAAAAATTGTATCTCTAGACCAGACCTCTCCCCTAAAGTTTAGACGTATATATTCAAGTGCTGATTAAGTATCTCCCCATAGGTGGTTCAAAGGTAACTTAAACTCATCAAGTCCAGAACTAAACTGATCTCCGATCTTACCACTTCCCCAGGCCCTCATATAGAACCTGTTTCTCCTACAGGGTTCCCTAGCTTAATAAATGCACGAACCTGATCTTTGGAGTCATCTCTACTTTGCTCCTCATATTCAATCAATCACTTCCGGCCAATACTACCTTCTAAGTAACTCTAATGCATCAGTCTCCTTCTGTCTTTACTGCTTTTGCTTTGGTCCAAAGCTCTAACATCTTTGCCTGAAACATGCAAGAGTCTTTCCTAATTGACCTCCCTGCCCTACATGTTCCCCTCTCTGATGCATTAGCTACTTTATAACCTGAAGGAGCTTTGACAAATGAAAATTTGATCATGATGTTCTCTGCATAAACTTTTAAAGGTCCAAAATCATTATAGTAAATATCAACCATCACATTAATTCTGCCCCAAACCATAATAACAGTAATAGTTGTAACAGCTTCATATTTCATCTGCTTGGTTTATTTACCAAACTCCTAAGTTCTTTACAACATTTGCTCTTCCCAATGACACCACAAAGAAGCTATGACATTGTCATTCATTTATAAGAAGGGAAACTGAGGTTAGAAGGGAGATCAGGTAACCTTCCCTAGGTTAGTTACCCAGCTGGAAATCTGGAAGTTGGGATTTGAACCCAGGTTTGCTTGATTCCAGAAACTGAGTTCTTAATTGGCACTGCATATGACTACAAGCTCTATGATTTGATCCCTCCTCACCTTTCTAGCTTCACCTCAGGAAACGCCATACCAGTCTACCAGTCTTCTTCCTGTTCCTCAAATATGCAGCCCACCCTTATCAGCTCCTTCTCTCTGGAGCATTCTTTCTCTCCCTGCTTCTGAGACAAGTCAGGTATCAGGACTTGCCGATGTTGTATCTCCTAGATATCATAAAAAACTCGGGTTCTTTATGTGCTTTGTAGTCCACAGCCTCTATTTCATCTTTATGGGCCATGAAATAGTACATGCAACACTTGAGCATGCTGCAAAAAAGGCTAGCTTGGTTGATTTATTGGATTTCCTAGGTCTTATTTTTTTACAGTGATTTGGGCCATTTGTCCTTGAGATAGTTTGGCACTTAGGGACCAATGGAGCTTAGGATGTTTAGGAGACCATACAGTAGAACACAGGAGGCCAAAGATGACAAAAGTATGCTATAGCTTGCTGCAAAGGCTTGTGTATACCTGAGATCCAGTTCAGTGTTTTGGCAGCAGATGGAATTTTAGACAGCCTCCATGGTCATCCCAAATGGCTAGAATTATTATCCACACACCCTTCTTATGAAAATTAATCCAGATACTTGGATAGACACATACCTCAGGCTCTCAAAATGAGAGATATCTGTGATCACCCATGACTTTTTGGAGCAGACCCTCAATTACCATTCAAACTCAGCATGAAATATTTTCTTGAAGAATCAGAGAAAAAAAGACCTCAATATCACTGTTAAGAAACAGAAAATGGGGGCACCTGGGTGGTTCAATTCATTAAACCTCTGACTCTTGATTCTGCTGAGGTCATGATCTCAGGGTCATGAGATCAAACCCCACATGAGGTTCTGTACTGAGTGTGGAGTTTACCTAAGGTTCTCTCTCTCTCTCTCTCTCTCTCTCAAAAAAATTAGTAAAAATTAAAAATAAAAATAATTTCTGTTGCTAAGTAGTTTTAACTAATCTAGAAAACAGCAACTCTGTGAATAGGAATTTGTCCTTAAGGACCCACAGTCAAATTGCTTCACTACTTTTATAGCAGCACTAACCAAGCTCAATATGTGTTTTAAGTCCAAGAAATAGTCATGCATTTCCAAGATGATCTTCTTGAATACATAGTATAGAGAGCATTAGGCTGCTTGACCCCATGGTTAACAATATGAAAAAATTTTAGTTGTTTCTAAGAGAATGTCTTAAAAGCTCTATTAATAGAAGTTTCTCTTCTTTCTATCACGTAAAAGTAAAGAAATGAACAGAGTATTCTTTTCAATTATTCCTTTTTTTAAAGGCCTAGACCCAAAGATAGATAGGAAAGAGCTCACCATGTACTCCTTCTGATACTGTTTATGTTGCATCATCAGAATAGTCTGTTACCTATTTGTAAAGCAAAAGAAACCTGAAATGTTTCCTATTAAGACTTCAGAGGTGGGACACCTGGGTGGCTCAGTGGGTTAAGCCTCTGCCTTCGGCTCAGGTCATAATCCCAGGGTCCTGAGGTCGGTCGAGCCTTGCATTGGGCTCTCTGCTCAGTAGGGAGCCTGCTTCCCCTCCTCTCTCTGCCTGCCTCTCTGCCTACTTGTGATCTCTCTCTCTCTGTCAAATAAATAAAATCTTAAAAAAAAGAAAAAGAAAAAGACTTCAGAGGCATTTGAATATTTCATTAACTTCATTTGAAATTTGAATATTTGAAAGTATATACGGCAATCTACATTATGTTGCAAAAAAGTGCTTTTAAAAATAATATATTTTAATAGTGGTGGAATACACTGGACCAGTGAAACTTGATCATTTAAAGACTAGTGTTTTGGAGGAAATTTGAGAAATTCTTCAAGTTGGCAATTGAGTTTGTCCCTCACCCACCTGGCAACAAAATTCAGGAAGTACAAGATGAACCACACATTTGGCAATGTCTATGAGAATTATCACATCCTTGGTGAGGAAATTTAGAAGTACCATCCATGGAAAATCTGAGAAAAGCAAAGCCTTCCAGCAGGAAAGCTCTCAAGCTCTATGCTATCCCTGGGATGGTCTCAGTTTCAAGTCCTGCCATTTTCCATTTAAAGTGAGCATAGTGCAGTTGCTTTCAAAATTGTCTGCAGAGTCAAAGAGTATTGGATTTCAAACCCAATGGGAGAAATGGGCAAAGTCCATTTTAAGCAGTTAATATTACCAGATATATCATGCATTAAAATATCCAGATGGCAATCCAGCAAGACAGGTCTAAGATTCACATTCATGGAACTTATCCAACTCAAGTCTTGGAAAAGCTCAAATCTATGCTCTGACAACTGGGGATCCACCCCCAGCTCTGGAAGTTTTATAGCTTTCACACAGCCACAGAGATAATGCATACTGTACATGGTTTATTTGAAAATCATTTCAAATAATGTGAATATTTTGTAAACCATGGAACACCATGCAAATTATCCTTCTCTATCCCCATTCACTGTTTCTGGATCATATCCTTTTACCAACTCTAGGTTTTTGTTCTATGAATAATTCCTGACACACACAGAGAAGATCACCATGGGAAGATGGAAGCAGAGATGGAAATGATGTGTCTATAAGCCAAGGAACACCAAGGATTGCTGGCAACTACCAGAAGCTGGGAGAGAGACATCAAATAGATTTTCCTTCAGAGCTTAATTTCCTTCCTAAGATTCTCCTTAGGAGATTCTGCTTAGGAGAAACAAATACTGCTGACACCTCGATTTCAGACTTCTGGCCTCCAAAACTACAAAAGAATAAATTCCAATTGTTTCAAGTCACTGGATGCGGGGTCATTTGTTACAGCATCCCTAGACTTCCATCTGAAAGCGGGACCTTCAAATTTCTCAACATTCAGCAATCCCATTCCTTGGAAAATATCCCAATAAGCTTTTACACATGAAAATCTTACTCATAAAATGTTACATTTTGTTCACAAAATGCTGCAACTTGTTCCACCATTTATTGGATAATACAATATAGTCACAAGCTGCAATATCTATGCAGCAATGAAAATGAACTACAACTACATGCAACAACATGGAGAAATCTTAGAAATCTAATGAGTGAAAAAGTCAGTCCCAGAAGACTACGTATGGTACAATTTTATTTTTATAGAACAAAATACTAGCAAGAGTAAGCAAAATATTAAACATACATATATCTTCGACTAAGCAGTTTCTTAAAAACTAAATATGGTCTTACCATATAATTAAGCAATTTCCCTTTTAGGCAGTTATTCCCAGAGAAATTAAAAGTTAGGTTCACACTAAACCTGTACACAAATGTCCATAGTAACTTTATTCATAATATTAAAAAAACAGAAGCAAACTAAATGCTTCCAACAAGCGAATAGTTGAACACACCATGGTACATCTATACCATGGAATACTACTGGGCAATTAAAAAACCTGTCGATAAACATAACCATTTGGATGGATCTCAGAGAATTATGTCCTGTGAAAAAAGCCAATCTCAAAACTTTGCATATTGTATGATTGCATTATATAACATTCTCAAAATGACAAAAACTAGAGATGGAGAACAGATTACGGTCACCAATGGTTAGAAAGAAGTAGGGGGAGAAAGGTGACTATGGCTATGAAAAGATGTTCTGAGGATCCTTGTGATGGAACTATTCCATTGCTTGACTGTGGTGGTGACCACACAAATCTATCTATGTGACAAAATCACATAGAACTAAACACATACATAGACAAATAAGCACACATAAAACTAGTGAAATTGGAATCAAGTTGATGGATTGTATTAGTGTTTTTAAAAAAAGTGAATTCCCTCCTCCTATAACTTCAGACTCCCCATTCATTCATTGATTCATATATTTATTCAATAAATATTTGCTGAGTATATTATATATGAGCCACTATGCCATCAAACTAATTCATTGAAGTTGTGGGATAGGCTACAATGGAAAAATGTCCAATTCCTGCAGCATGTAAAACAGAGAGATCTCACCTCGTCATCTGGGTAAGTGAAGGCTTTCCTAAGAGCACTGCTGAAGGTAAAACTTAATGGATAAGTAAGCAGAAGCTAGGATCTTGGCATTGGGAGAAGGAAGTGTTTCAGGCAGAGAGAATGTATGTGTACACTCGAGTGTTGCCTTGAGCTGGGAAACAACATGGCTTAGAGGAACTGAAAGATGTTCAACAAGATTGGAGCAAAGAGACTAGGGGACAGAGAAGCAAGATGCAGATGAGTTATTCAGGAGCTTGACAGAGTGTTGTAGGCAAGTTCATGGGAGGGTGTGGCTGAGGGGGAATGAATAAGAAGACCCTAGGAGGTGAGAGTGTCAAGGAAGTAAGACACCAAGGAGTTGTATGGGTCATCTATAGGAATAATGATCATTGTAGGAGTCCTGTCAGAGAGGAGGTGGATGCCGAAGTCTTAAGTGGATAGAAGGAAGTGGCACCAAATGTGGCACCAAGGAGTAGCTGGAGAAATTTTATCTGATGCCGCATAATCTCCATTAACCTCCCAGAGCTACCCAAATAGTAGTTGTAGTTGTCATCACTGTCATAGTAGTAGTCGTTGTCGTCATCGTCGTCGTCGTCATTGTCGTTGTCGTGATGATAAAATTATTGATAGGGTAAGAGATCAATTGCTGCATGGTAGCATAAGAAATTACGTGTTTTGAATACTAGATCAGATTGATGCCTGGGGGAGGGACTGAACTTTTTTGCTAGAACCCTCCTGTCTTCAGCTTCTTCTATGTTGGCTTCTTCCAGTTTATAGGTTAAATCCAAATCTTCCTTATTGTAACATCCTCTCTTCACGCTCCATCTACTCTAGCAGCTACTCACTCTTTACAGCTGAACTTACATGAAGAGCTGATGACAGTGGAAGGGTAGTGTCAGAGTTGTCCCTGGGGATAAGAGAAGGACATTGGTTTCTAAGGTCACCTCTATTCCTGTCTTTCAGCTCCCACTCCCATCCCAGGTTACGGGGGCCCACTGAAATGATTGAAGATTCTTTGTATTTTAGCCTGGCTTATGGAGAGAGGGGTAAAGTTGGGAAAGACAAAAGCTGCTTCCTGTCATAAAGGGTCAGAGGAGAAACTTTCTGAAGGCCTGAAGTTGGGCAGCCTTATCTATCTAGTTACAAAGGTATAGCCTCAGGAGAACACTGTCGCTTCTTCATGTGACATGAGATAGAGTAATGTGGAGAAAAGTTCCTGCACTATTGATTTGGCTTACTATTCACCAGTTCTTCATGAGAGTTTTAATTAACTTGTCACAGTTCATTCTAATTGTAGGAAATTTTTTTAAAAAACACAAGGTTAGGCACGCCTGGGTGGCTCAGTGGGTTAAAGCCTCTGCCTTCAGCTCAGGTCATGATCCCAGGGTCCTGGGATTGAGCCCTGTGTCAGGCTCTCTGCTCCACAGGGAGCCTGCTTCCTCCCCTCTTTCTCTCTGCCTGCCTCTCTGCCTACTTGTGATCTCTCTCTCTCTGTCAAATAAATAAAATCTTTTAAAAATAAATAAATAAAATAAAATAAAACCCACAAGATTAAAGTATTATTTGGCCTAGTATCAAATAATGTAATATTAAAGTTTAATGTCATAAATAAATAAACAAATCTTGAAAAAAAAAAAAAAAAGATTAAAGCCCAAGCAGATCACTAGGAAATCTGGAGTTGCCTGACAGCCAACAGGAACCTAAAGCACATTGATAGTTGAGGACCATTTTACTCATAGCATACATAGCCTTCAGTGGAGAAAAGCACCAGCCAGAAATTCAGGGTATTCTTGACAGGAACCCAAGTGCATGAGCATTTTCATGTTAGAAAAAGAAAAGTCCCACAGAGCTGTGTATTGGATACAAGGGCCCCAAAGATAAGAAAGCATTAAAAGAGAAGAATAGGCAAACAAAATGACAGTTGTAAAGAGGTATAAGGCTAAGCAAAATAAGCCAGTCAGAGAGAGACTACTATCCTATGATTTCACTCATATGTGGAATTTAAGAAACAAAACCAACGAATAAAGAGGAAAAAAAGAGACAAACTAGAAAATAGACTCTCAACTATAGAGAACAAACTGATGGTTGCCAGAAGAGGGGTGGGTGGGTGATGGGTGAAATAGATGATGGGGATTAAGGAACATGCTTGTTGTAATGAGTGCCAGATAATGTATGGAAATGCTGAATCACTGTATAGTACACCTGAAACCAATACAACACCATATGTCAACTATATTGGAATGAAACTCTTAAAGACAGAGATAGCATTCCAGTACAGCTTTAAAAAGAGACTATTATTTACCTTTTCTTAACTTCATAATTATAAAGTACAAATTTAATGAAAATGTGCTACATGGGTATTAATGCATGAACATGAGAAATAATGCAAACTCTAGCCAATTACTATGAAACCCTGAGGTTGCCTTCTGTTTGACACATGCCTGATTGTATACACTTTGATTGACATATTTTATTAATATTTACGGTGTGTGAGTTACGCACCTCTCTAAATGAAACTATGTGCAATGCTTTGCAGTTTTCTTAATAGACTGATAACTTCATGCCATCAGGAGAAACTCCAGATTTCCATTTTATGAAGTAAAAGACCAAATTAGCATTCTTGTTTTCCAAAAATGATGAGCACATGTATCAACCAAGTGCTTTGAGGCTTTCATGTCTTGTTTATTTATAGGAAGTGTGATACCTTTTCAAAAACCAAAGACTAACCCTTTGGCTTATAGTTGTGTCTGAAAAGCTGTTTGTAATGTTTGATCCCAGAGAATCAATGAAGACCAGCATATTGGTGGATGATATTGAACATCATCCATTCATGCCAGTTTCACCTCCTCCACTGACGGCAATATGACCTTTTCTTTCATCTTCATGGTCAAACAGTTGGTAAATCCACCTGGTACTTACTTGCACCCTCATGATTTTAAACTCCAAAATACTGCATCTCCATGCCTACTGCCCATGATATACTCTCTTATCCATTGTCCTTCCAGGCACCACGCCTTTCTGGTTCCCCATCTACTGCTATAGTTCCTTCTAAATCTGTTCTGTGGACTTATTTCTCCCTCCTCCCAGTTCAACCTTCAGAAATTTTTCAGGGTTCCATCCTCAATTCAACAAGCATTTTTGAGCACCAATGAATGCACTAGGTATGATGATCAATGCTAAGATGTAAAGATGATAAGACACACAAAGCCTGAGACAGGCATATCAATAAATCAGTATAATCTATCCTTCAGTGCTACAATAAAAATGTGGGCCTCAGAGGATAAGGTAGTGAACTCTGTTTCTCTCTTTACCTGCTCTTCTGTGTATCCTGATTGGGCCCTCTCAATGATAAGAGATGGAAGTTCATACACGCGCATTCATATGAGGAAGGGTTTATTGTAATGGTGCACAGACGATGATAAAGGATAAAGGTACCTCACTGGAATGAAAGAAAAGTGAGTGCTCCACTTCCTCTGCCACATCTCTCATGCTACATTGTACTCTCTTCTTTCTCACAACGTCACTTTGCAGTGTTCACAATCACTAACAATCGCCACATTTGCCTGATGTTTATGGACCCTGACTCCCAAGGGAAGGATTCTGATGGGCCATCCAACCATTTTACAGTGGGCTTTGTCAGCCTAGGAAGGAACTCCACTCCCAATCCAGCCCATTCTGGCTGGAAGAGGGATGAATACTGCCCTGCTTATAAATCTCAAGGCTTAGAAAGAACTCTCTTCTCTACCATAACCTATGATGCTCACAGGAACTGGCCTTGTCCACCTTTACAATTTCATTACATGATGAAATTCTTAAACAGCTGCAGGATTTTCTGCCTAAGGGTTACTGAATGTGCTGTTCCCAGTGGTGTATCGTGAACTAGAATGTGAGCCCATGAGAAAGGGACAATGTCCTGTTCTCCAAATGATCACTCATGCCTGCCACAATACCCATGACAATGGCAACTCAAAAAGCATTTGTCAAGAGAATGTTGAATGAATGATAGAAACATAGTAGAAAGCACTGAGCTTACCTCGACAGCAGAGGCTGTGGATGGGAAGATACAATTACTGATTTCCAGCTTATTGCCCAAGCATATTTCCTCCTATGTTTCCTACTCCTGAAGCTCTTCACACCCATATATTATCAGCCACATTCTGTTCTCGGTTTAAAATATGCATTTCCAACTTCCTCTGAGTATCTTCAACTGGACATCCCACAATGATGTCAGGTTGACCCTTCTCTCTCAAAACTATATTTCTTCCCATATTTCTTCTTTCTTTCTTTTTTTTTTTTTTAATTTATTTGATAGACAGAGATCACAAGTAGGCAGAGAGGCAGGCAGAGAGAGGAAGGGAAGCAGGCTCCTCAATGAGCAGAGAGCCCGATGGGGGGCTTGATACCAGGACCCTGGGATCATGACCTGAGCTGAAGGCAGAGGCTTTAACTCACTGAGCCACGTAGGCGCCCCATATTTCTTCTTTCTTATGCCTTCCCCATTTAGCTACTCACCAAAATCGGAAACCGGACAATCATCTTTTCTTATTACTCTTATTCATCCCTTAAAACAATTCTCTTATAACAATTTCTTTTATTTTCCCTCTTTAAATAGCTTTCAAATTCATCCTCCCCTCCCCATCCTTATAGCTAATCCATGTCCCCCAGTCTTGCTCCATTTCCTGCTCTTTTCTCCTCCGCTCCCACATTGTTCTCCAGTAATACTGAATGGCTACTCCTTTAAACTTCCTTATATTCATATGCATCCTGTTTCCTGTACTTGGAATGCCCTTCCCACCATTCGCCTTTAACCTGAAACTCCCAGGAGAGCAAGTCAACCTTCAAACATTAAATGGACACTCTTTTGGAAAGAATGATGAAGGAAGTTGAAAAGGAAAAAATAAGAATAAGAATAATAAAGTTCCTTACTGTGCTTGAAGTCTTTAGAATAAAGTTTAACAATTTTTGAAGACTAGAAGTCCAAGTGCCCAAGCATTCTGCCTGTAGGAAGATTATTGTGAAAATACTAAGTGCTATCACAAAGAACCCAGCAGAAAAAATTAGAATGGCTAACCTGGCAAGAAAAGCGAGTGTAAAGTTTTTTCCGGCGAGATAAACACAACACCAGGCAAAGTGGGTGCAAGGCAAGATTTATTAAAAACACTCTCTGGTGAAGTTTCAGGGCTCAGGAGAAGGGGAGCCAGGAAAGTTGCGCCGGGAGGAGGTGGGCACCCTCCGGCGAGGTTCCCCGACTCTGGAAAGCAGAGTGGCGGAAGCTGCACCCAAGGCAGGGAGGAGGGGGCTTTTAAGGGGTCTTGAGGGGAGCTCAGGGGTCTTTTGGCAAGTTTCCCTTATTCGGATATCTCGCCTGCTCGTCGGGGTCCCATTGGTCCACTGGAGCCCGGGGCAGGGATCTCAGATTCCTGCTTGGGCCTTTGTTCTCCTGTCTGAGCTCAGGTCTTGAGGCGGGAACTTTCGCCATCTTAAGTAGCCCTTTCTGCCAGCCCAACAGCGAGCAAATAATAAGTTCCTGTGGAACACAGGTAAATATTTGTCATAGGGATCAGAGGTACCCATGATATGGCCTTTAGGTCCTTAGGTCTGTAAGATGTTGCACCAAGTCTCAGTAGCTAACCTGTTAAACTCAGCTCCCATCTGAAGTCTGAAAATGAACTGGTCTTTAGCACAGTTATGACAAAATCAAAAAGCAAGTTGTCTTGATGCCTAATCTTTTACTATACAATCACTGAATTATTCTGACATCATCTGCACCAAGGATTTGATTTATGATATATATGATGTTGGAAAACATTTCAAAGAGGCAAAGAACTTATTGTGGTTTCTAAATCATTTTCTCCATGAGGTGAAATGAAGAAAGAGACTGTTCCTAGATCAATGCAATGTGTTGATGGACGGGGGCGTCCCCCACACCACCAACAAGCAATGCTCAGGGTGCGGGCTGGGTGTTCTGCAGTTCAACTCCCTTCTGATACTGTTTACCTGGAGATAGCATCAGATTCCACAGGTTAAGGGCTCAGTCCTACAACACTGACCACCCCCCACTTCAGATGCCAGTCACAAGCCAGATTATTATCTGTGCTTCTGACCAACTATGTAACGAAGTTCCCATGATCCCCGTTCTTCCTTGGGTTTGATTAATTTGCTAGAGAGGCTCACAGAATTCAGGAAATATTTTACTAGGTGTGATTAATGCTTCATTATAAAAGGATATAACTCAAAAACAGCCAAATGGAAGTGATACATAAAGTAAGCTATGGGGGAAGGGTGCAGAGCTTCCACACTCTTTCCCAGGGTAACACTCTCCCAACACCTCCAAGTGCTTGCCAACCTAGGAGCTCCCAAACCCCCTTCCTTTCGGTTTTTATGGAAATTTCATTACATAGGCATGATTGATTGAATCATTGGCCCTTGGTGATTGATTGAACCTTCAGTCCCTCTCCCTCTCCTAGGGTCTTGGGGTGGGGATTGGAAGTTCCAACCCTCTAATCGCTTGGTTGGTTCCCCTGGCAACCAGCCTCTATCCTTGCGGGCTTCCCAAAAGTCATTAATTAACATAATAAAAGACACCTTTATGGTTCTCCTTACTTAGGAAATTCCAAGGGTTTTGGGAGCTCTGTGCCAGAAAGAGGATCAAAAACAAATATATATTCCTTATTTTAAATCACAATATCACAGAAACCATCAGTTTTTTTTAGGAAGGCCTTGATGTTAACAGGGGAAATCAGACCATTGTAGATCATATTAAACAATGAGGCAAAGGGACCTACCAGTGACATAGATGTCACCTCTTCTGTGAACTTTTTCATTGCTCTCTACTTCAAGATAGAATTAAGTCTCCTAAGACCATCTTCTGCATCTCATAAATACTTACATTACTATACATATCTCACTCTGTTATTTCATTCATATATCTGTCTCCCCTCCTGGGTTTTAAACTATTTACGGACAGAGACACTTTGCACCATTTGTACACTCCACATCTGCTGAGGCTTGACCCTATTGCTGCCTGATGAACTAAGTATACTAATTTAACTAAAGGACTCTCTATGTCCTCCCAGAGTTTGTTACTGGCACAGGAATACTGTAAGCTAAAGTAAAGAGTATGCATGTATTTTACTGACTAGAGCTCTGATACCTAAGTAGAAGCAATGTCCAAAACAAAGCCAAGTTTCCCGACAGGCCTTTAAATCAAGTTTTCTCTGTTTTGAGAATTTATCTGAACCTCTTGCTGCCTTCATCTGCTAACTCTTGGTGATTGCTTAATGCTCTCCAGCTGTTTTCACTTCCAAGCTTTTATTTCTTTCACTGGCCACAAGGCACTGAGCAACTTGTAATGAAATGGTACTTTGAATAGAATTTTTTCATATATTTACCTCCCAATTTTGCAGCCCTACAAGCAACCACCCCAAACATAATCTACCCTTTCTCCATTTATAGCTATGTATGTAATCCATCACCGTGAATTCCAATGTAACCCAGAATTCTTCTCTTATATGCCAGCTTGGCACATCCATCCATCCCAAGTCTTATTGACAATGTAGTTTCTACTCTGCTCTCTTTTACACATGCTGACATCATCGGCCAGTCCATGAACTTGGATTGTCTGTAAAAAATGACACCAAAGAGGTACAGTCCATCCATATTTTTATTAAGTTTTTTATTTTAATTCCATACAATGTTTTACTAGTTTTCAGGTGTACAATATAGTGATTCAACAATTCTATATGTTACTCAGTGCTCATCAAGATAAGTGTACTCTTAATCCCCTTCACCTATTTCACCACCCCACAATCTCTCCTCTGGTGACCGTCTGTTCTCTGTAGATAAGAGTCTGGTTTTTTGGTTTGTCTTTCTCCCTCTCTCTCTCTCTCTCTCTTTTTTTTCTTTGTTTTTTCTGTTTCTTAAATTCCACATGAGTGAAATCATATGGTATTGTCTTTTCCTGATTGGCTTATTTCACTTAGCATTATACTCTCTAATGTTAGGTCCCCCAATAATGGGTCCATGATCAAAGGAGCGAGACTGATAAAAAGCGAAGGTCAAGTAAAGCTTTATTTCATGCCAAGCACCGAGAATCAAACCGACCGGTCAGGGCCGTCTCTTACAAAGAGGTGACCCCTCTCTGCCTTATAGACTAGCTTTTAAGGGCAAAGGCCATGTGGTTGGGCCTGGCTACGCACAGGTGGCCAATGAGATTGTAACACACAGAGAAAGCTGCACAGTCATGCTAGGTCACACATAGTGACCAATTGAATTACAATTTACCCTATAGTAGATATTTTATCTAGCCTATCACCTTGGTCAGAATCAGTGCCCGAAAGGCACCCAAAAGGCACCCAAAATGCGGGACCCACACTCCTTGGTAGCTGGTATGCAGGCCCCACTGATTGGATGTCTCCACCTGGCCTGACCCGCCCTTGTATTTGGGCTTTGTTACCAGCGACTGGTTTCCCCAGACTTCCTTTTAAGTAAGTTCCCTGAGGTGGGGCAGGGTCAGTTTAAGTTTTACTGCATAAACTACAAAATCACTGTTTAACTGGATGGAATCGCTCTGACTAAATAGGCCCTTACATCTAACTCTATCCATGTTGTTGCAAATGGCAAGATTTCATTCTTTTTATGGCTGATTAATATACCATTTTATATATATATATGACTCCCTAATCCACTCATCTGTCGATGGACACTGGACACTTGCGTTGCTTTCATAATTTTGCCATTGTAAATAATGCTGCTATACGTCTGCCTCCGGGTCAGGGCATGATCCCAGGGTCTTGGGATCAAGCCCCACATGAGGCTCCCTGCTCAGTGGGATGCTTGCTTCTCCCTCTTTCAGTCCCCCTGCTTGTGTTCCCCCTCTCACTGTGTCTCTATCAAATAAATAAAATCTTTAAAAAAAAAAAAATCTCCTTCTTATAAAAAAAAAATAATAATGCACTATAAATAGCAGGGTGCATGTATCCCTTTGAAAGTGATTTTTTTTTAGTAAATACCTGGTAGTATGATTGGATCATATGGTAATTCTATTTTTGGCTTTTTAAAGAATCTCCATACTGTCTTCCACAGTGGCTGCACCACTTTCTATCCCCACTAACAGGACACAAGTGTTTCTTTTTCTCCACAGCCTCACCAACACTTGTTTCTTGTGTTTTTTATTTTAGCCATTCTGACAGGTGCGAGTTGGTATCTCATTGTGGTTTTGATTTGCATTTCCCTGATGATGAGTGATGTTGAGCATCTTTTCATGTGTCTGTTGGCCATCTATATGTCTTCTTTGGAGAAATGTCTGTTCATGTGTTCTGCCCATTTTTAAATTGGATTATTTGTTTGTTTGTTTGTTTTTTATGTTGTATAAGTTCTTTATGTATGTTGGATACTAACCCCTTATCAGATATGTCATTTGCAAATATCTTCTCCCATTCAGTGGGCTTTTTGTTTTGTTGTTGATTTCCTTTGCTATGCAGAGGCTTTTTATTTTGATGTAATCCCAACAGTTTATTTTTGTTTTTGTTTCCCTTGCCTCAAGAAACATATCCAGAAAGATGTTGCTACGACCAGTGGCAGAGAAATTATTGCCTGTGTTCTCTTCTAAGATATTTATGGTTTCAGGTCTCACATTTTGGCTCTTAATCCATTTTGAGTTTATTTTTGTGTTTGGTGTATGAAAGTGGACCAGTTTCATTCTTTTGCCCGTAGCTGTCCAGTTTTCCCAGCACTGTTTATTGAAAAGACTTTTTCCCATTTCATATTCTTGCCTCCTTTGTTGAAGATTACTTAACTGTATAATTATAGATTTATTTCTGAGTTTTCTTTTATGTTCCTTTGATTCTGTGTGTCTGTTTTTGTGCCAATACCATGCTATTTTGATTGCTATAGCTTTGTAATATAAATTGAAGTCTAGAATTATGATACCTCTAGTTTTATTTTTCTTTCTCAAGATTGCTTTGACTATTTGGGGTCTTTTGTGGTTCTATACAAATTTTAGGAATTTATGTTCTAGCTTTGTGAAAAATGCTGTTGGTCTTTTGGTAGAGATTGCATTAAATGTGTAGATAGCTTTGGGCAGTAGAAACATTTTAACAGTATTTATTCTTCTAGTCCTTAAGCATGGAATGTCTTTCCATTTCTTTGTGTCATACTCAGTTTCTTTCATCAGTGTTTTATAGTTTTCAGAGTACAGGCCTTTCACCTCCTTGGTTTAGTTTGTTCCTAGGTAGTTTATTATTTTTGGTACAACTGTAAATGCAATTGCTTTCTTAATTTCTCTTTCTGCTGCCTCATTAATAGTGTATGGAGATGCAACAGATTTATGTATATTGATTTTGTATCCTGCTACTTTACTGAATTCATTTATCAGTTCTTACAGTTTTTTGGTGGTATATTTAGGATTTTCTTTATATAGTATTGCACATCTGTAAATAGGGACAGTTTTACCTCTTCCTTATCAATTTAGATGCATTTTATTCCTTTTTCTTGTCTGATTGCTGTGGCTAGGATTTGCAGTACTATGGTAAAAAAAAGTGGTGAGAGTGGACATCCCAGTCTTATTCCTGACTTTAAAGGAAAAGCTCTCAATTTTTCCACATTGAGTATTACATTAGCTGTGAGTTTTTTATATAAGGCTGTTATGTTGAGGTATGTTCCCTCTAAACTTAGTTTGTTGAGGGTTTTTACCGTGAATGAATGTTGTTCTTTGTCAACTGCTTTTTCTGCATCTATCAGAATAATCCTATGGTTTTTATACTTTCTCTTACTGATATGATATATCATGTTGATTGATTTGCAAATATTGGACCACCTTTGCATCTCAGTAATAAATCCCACTTGATCATGGTGAATGTTTTTTTAGTAAGCTGGGTTTGTTTTACTAGTATTTTGTTGAGGATTTTTGCATCTGTGTTCATCAGAGATATAGCCCTGTAGTTCTCTTCTTTTGTAATGTCTTTATCTGGTTTTTGGTATCAGGGTAATGCTGACATTGAATTTGGAAGCTTTCCTCCCTCTTCTAGTTTTTGGAATAGTTTGAGAAGAATCAACATTAATTCTTCTATAAATGTTTGGTAGAATTTGCTCGTGAAACCGTCTGTTCCTGGACTTTGTTTTTTAGCAGTTTTTTGATTACTGATTCAATTTCATTGCTACTAATTGGTTTGTTCAGATATTCTATTTCTTCCTGCTTCAGTTTTGGTAAGTTAAATGATTCTAGGAATTTGCTCATTTCTTCTAGGTTGTCCTGTTTGTTGGCATGTACTTTTTTATAATTTGCTCTTATAATCCTTTGTATTTCTGTGGTTGTTATTTTTCCTCTTTCATTTCTGATTTTTTTTGAGTCCTTTATATCTCTCTTTTTATTTTATTTTTTGATGTGTCTGGCCAAAAGTTTATTAATGTTGTTGATATTTTCAAAGAACCAGCTCCTGGATTCATTGTTCCATTCTATTCTTTTAGTTTCTTTATTATTTATTTCTGCTCTAATTTTTATTATTTCCTTCCTTCTCCTGGCTTGGGGTTTTGTTTGTTCTCTTTTTAGCTCCTTTAGGTGTAAGATTGGGTTATTTATTTGAGATTTTCTTTTGCTTCTGAAACAGGCCTGCATTGCTATAATCTTCCCTTTTAGTATTGCTTTTGTAGTCCATCCATTTTCACATGGAAAACTACTTGAGGAATGGCCTAATGATAACTGTTCAAATCCCAAAGCCCTAATAGAAAGCATTCCTTTTCCATGACAATATGTCTAGCTATCCTGATAAAATTGTGTTCTTTTTGTGTATTCTTCCCCTGGGATATTTATCCAGGCAACATTGCCTAAAGAAAAAAAGCAGAGGACTTGAAGTCATGAGTCTGGGCTTCCATTCTCGGGTTCTAGCTCTGTGATCTTGGTCAAGTCACCTACTTCTTTCTCTTTTCATTGTTGATTTCACTAGACAAACACATGAGCTAAGAATAAAATAAAATATCCAGAATTTGTGCTAAATGTGCTTTTAGAGTCAAGAATTGTGAAGGGTCTAAGATACTACCATACTTGAAATCCAGTAAGTTAGGCTGCCACAAATGCATGAATACTGGCAAACACACACACACACATACACACAACACACACACACATGCATGCTACCCACAAAAACATACAATTCCTGGACCATACACAAAGGGCTTTGTTATTATGACATAGCAAGCAACATGAGCATCAGCATAATTCACATCAGTTGCTCTTGCTCCCAAGTGGCATGGGTATGACACAGATGGACCCAGAAGAAGCCTGCACACAATTGGTTCATTTTAGGACATGAACTCTGAGTACAGGGTACATGAATCTTTTATAATCAGCAATAAGCTTGACTGCCTTTGCTCCAGAATAGACACTCTCTCTATTTCCCAAGTCTGTTCGCTATATAAATATCCTTGAAAAGATAGTACAGAACAGAAAGCATTCAGTGCCTTCCTCCAAAGACATGCAGAAATGGAAGAGACCCGTGCAGAACTGTCTCCCAGAGTTTGGCAATGTTTATATAAAGGAAGTATTGTGCTTATGCATCACTTTACCAGGAAAAGTATATCCAGAAGAAGTACTTAGTTATGATCTTCCATTAGAATTAAAATTTAGGGATGCCTGGGTGGCTCAGTCAGTTTGGCCTCTGCCTTCAGCTCAGGTCATGATGCCAGTATCCTGGGATCTAGTCCAGCACTGGGCTCCTTGCTGGGCCAGGAGCCTGCTTCTCACTATGCCCCTCCCCCTGCTTGTGCTCACTCTTTCTCTTTCTGACAAATACATAAAGTCTTTAAAAAAAAAATTCAAATTTAGTGCAAATGATAACATACCTTTTCTATAATCATATAGGAAAGCTTCACTTTATAGGAGCCTTATTTTCTCTAACACCAAGCATTAATATTTATTTAATGAGATTTCATGTTCATTTATTACCATCTACCTTTATTTGAGGCCCTAATATAGACCAGACACTATGCTAGGTGTGTGCTTGGCCTATATTATCTCACTTTATCTTCAAAAAATACTGTGAGATGGGTATTACTTGGCAGATACTGGAAACTGAAGCTAAGTGATCAAAATCTAGGTATTTCTGCTTCCTAAAGCCATGCTTTTCCACTAACCTATGTGATTGGTTATCAAGCTGACCACTACCACTGGAAGTCAAGTCACACTGATGTCTGAAGCACAGTCATGGACAATTAAAGTTCAGATAGTACTGCCTGAATGTGAGTCATTCTCACTGTCTATGCCAGGGCATCAGTTTTTTTGTATAGACGAGAAATATCTGGGGAGGATGTGAAGATGCCATCTCTTGGGCTTCAACCCAGAATGCTCTGATTTAACTGATCTTTGTTGTGGTCTAATAATCTCAATTTTAAACAATCTCTTTGAAGTGTTTTCATGCAAGTGGCCCTTGAACTTCATCTTAGAAACACTGGGACCAAGCTATAAAGAGAATGATAGAAGACAAGGTTGCTGCTCTAGGACAGATTACAGATTTCTTTTACAGATATGAGAGTGCTGATTAGTTTGGAGAACTACTAAGTTAATCAGAAAGGAAAATGCAAATCAATCAATACTTTATAACACGGGGCGCCTGGGTGGCTCAGTGGGTTAAAGCCTCTGCTTTCGGCTCAGGTCGTGATCCCAGGATCCTGGGATCGAGCCCCACAGCAGGCTCTCTGCTTAGCAGAGAGCCTGCTTCCTCCTCTCTCTCTGCCTGCTTCTCTATGATCTCCGTTTGTCAAATAAATAAATAAAATCTTTTTAAAAAATAATAATTTCTAACACAATATTATCAACTAGATAGATACAGGATTTGGCTATAAGAATTACAGGAAAAGATAATGTCCAAAATACATAAATACAGAAGTGATCAGATTTGTTATTTCAAAATTAAGGATGCTAGATTCTGAGTCTATTAAGGAAAGTTTATTTCTCACTTCCCAAAGATTTTATGAGAAGTAATTAAGACTGTCAAGCAGACAATACTGTGAAATTTGTAGCCTCTCAGAGCCTCAGCAAAATGGAAAAAATAAAACCAGCTTCTTAGGGTTGTTATAAAGATTAAAATTACTTTTCCAGTGCCTAGCATGTATCTATGCTATGGTTTCATATATTTTTCAAGTTTGTCTCTAACATAGCTGAATAAAATCACTGATATTTAATGATATGTGCTTTGTAAATATAATAGAGCTAATTGTAGAAAAATGAGATATATTTTATTTTAAATAAAGGATATAGATAGAAAACAAGAAAAAATAAAAGTTGCAATATATTTCAGGTCGATATTTAAAGGTTACTTGTTATGTGTCTAAAAGCTGCAATATATAGTCAATTTTTCTTTTCATTTTTGCTGTTTAAATCCTGTCTTCAGTATAGTGAGCAGAATGGTTCCTTTTATGCCCTCTACTGGATAGTTTAAGTTAAACAGCAATAACACTGCAAAGTAAACAAAATAATAGTACACGCGATCTTCAAAACCTTCTTTCATAGCTTTTAAATTTAAAATTCAGCTACAATTGTTCACTGGTGTAAGAATTCCTTTTTCTGTGCCTGAAATGTAAACTTCAGAGATAGCCCTTTCTATTATACAGAAGTTAATTGGTTGAGGGGAAGGGGGTAAGATGTGGTTTGTATCACTGTCCCCTTTGAGGAGTCCCTATTCTATTACTGTCCTGATTCAATAGTAATATCTACTGGCAGGTAAAACTGGTATTAGAAGGCTGGTGTGGTAAAGCCAGCCTATTACTAAATAATTTCTATCAGCTGCTCTATTGCACATACAAAATCGATCAGAAGGGACATTTGGGTGACTCTAGGTTAAGCATCTGCCTTCTCAGTTCATGATCCCAGGGTCCCTAGTTTAAGTTTCATATCCAGCTCCCTACTCAGCAGAGAATCTGCTCTCCCTCGCCCTCTACCCCCTCCCCCTGCTCCTGCTCTATCACTCTCTCTCTCAATTAAATAAAAAATCTTTTTAAAAAGTCTATCAGAAGGAGGGTAAAGGTGTACTTTATTTGATCAAGGTTGCATATGGCTATCCCTACAGAGTATGCCTTGGGGGTGTCTAAGAAAATGTGCCTTCGACCCCATTTCAGCTCCTCCACCCATTTCTAGGGCTGAGTTTTACTTAGCAGAGCCATACCAGTTATTAAATATTGAAATGCTTTATAGCAGGTGGTCTACACTTACCGCCCTTGCCTACCACATGCCATTCACCACATTTTGATCTCTAACCATACTCTGGGTACTCCTTGGACTTCCCCACAATCAAGCAATTAAAAGGTTAAGGTTTGGTCTATTTGCTCCAGGAAATTGCCTGCCCCGTCCACCCAGCCCTCTAGATCATTCTGGCCCTGTCAAGGCTACATGGCTACAGTACTGTCTAAATTAAATGTGACCTTCAAATATCACTCCTGTAGTGTTACTGCATAGCTGCAATTTAGCAAGGCCAGAAAAGAAAACAGGGTTTCAAATTCTCAGCTTGTGTTTTTCTCTCTACATAGAAGTAATAGGTAAGGTTTAGGGAATACTTATGTGCCAGGCACAATATGCGGTTTTTTCACCTTTATTTTACAGATGAGTAAACCAGAAACATCTAGGAACTTTCATGAGATCCCACAGTTAGAGCATGGGAAAGCTAGAATTTGAAACAGATCGGACCAATGCCAAAACCAGCTATTGGGTAAAATTCACCCAATGTTGCAAGCCCAAGACAGTCCAAACAATATGCAGCAGGCTCTGAGGAAACTTCCAGCAAAGGAATTTCACAAAATAATTTACAGCGACGGGACCACTAGGAGGATTATAGAGTCACCCAACGTGGGAGGTAGAGATTCTCTTGCATTTCTCACCAGATGGTCTCAGTTACTATCAGGAGCATCCTGTACTTCAGAGAGGGCAAGGGAACTGAGTTTCAGAATACCTGGGATGCAGTTCCCACTGAAACCAAATGAGAAGGGAGGTCCCAGACCCTTTCTTCAACTCTTTTTTTTTTTTTCAAGTAGGCTCCACGCCCAGCATGGAGCCCAATGAGGGGCTTGAATTCACGACCCTGAGATAAAACCTTAACTGAAATCAAGAATTGGCCGCTTAACCCAGGTGCCTTTCAACTTGTTTGTTAATATTGAGCGTTAGAGGAACTTTTTAAAAAGTGCAGTCATAACTCTAATAAATGTAAAACAAACATGCATCAAACTTTCCATTTAATTCATTAATTAAATGAAGAAACTGGTAATAAGGACCTCTAACTCAAAAGGAAGACCAATTAAATGACATAATACATTGCTTAGTGGTTAAGAGAATAAGGCTCTACTAACAAGGAGTCCAGAGGAGAAGCCAAAGCAGAGACATTTAGAATTCAGGAACACGGAAATGAATGTGCAAATGGAAACAAAACATGGTGCTTTTTGGGAGGGAAGAAGGAATAAAGTCAGTCCTCCACTGGACAGAATTTATGTCTATGTCTATTGACATATCTGCATTGTTCTCAGTTTTCTACAAGTTGACTTTGCTCTCTCCAGAATTACAAAACAGCCTTGTCAAAGACAAAGGTCCATATTACCGTAGGCAGATAACCCCCAGTCATTACAGCCTTCCTTTGAAAAGATAGGAATCTTGTTTGCTATTCTAGTGTCTTCAGTGTTTCCGTACGTGGATCCAGTGGAAGAAAAATGTGCAGGATGGATCCATGAGCATTGTCCTTTCCTTAGGAGCATTTGACATTGGGTTTGGCTTGGGGAATCAGTAAGAAAAATTAGGAAAGTTCACAATCTATTCATCAGCACCAGTCCCAGCAGTTTATTTTCAGAGGTGAATTATAAAAGCAAAGACATTTTCACATTCATTCATTCATGCAACTCATTCTTATTGATACCTATTACATGCCCAGTTCCAGGAAAACTACAAGTCCACATGCGTTTCCAGAAAACTACTCAAGTAGCTGTAAATGAAAACATTTAACTGCAAATAAGATGATCTACGAGCTTGAAAACACAGTGGGGGAAAAGTTTGTTTACCTCTGAGGCAGGCTGTCTGTTGAACTTGCTCATCCATTTTTTTTTTCATGACTGATACAACTCGTCTGTGAATTTCTCACCATACTCTTGCTCCATCTACTTTTATCATCCCCAACCTTAATGCCAGAACATTCTTGATCATGGTAAAGTTCTATTGGAATACCTGCAGTTTTAAAGCTAATATCATAGTGGGCTTGATTGTAAGATTTTCTTTAATATCAAAATCATATCCCTCTCCAACAAAAGTAAAACCGAAGGGCCTTATTTCCAGGCCTTTATCTTCAGCCATCTTAACTAAGATATAACTAAGACTTGACTTAAAGTTTGCCAAACTTCCAAACAAATCAGGTTTGTATCGATCAAAACAGAGGCTATGAATGGGCCAGAGTGCCACTAAAGAGCTGAAAGAAAGGTAACATGATCTACCAGCAGGTGGCAGCATTGCCTCTCCAAATACCTCACAGGTCAGCAAGGCTCTAGAATCTCAGGCTAGAAAACAAGGATAGACTATTTCATGACTGATTCTGGGCTTAGTTCAGGTGTATCCTTTACAGGAGGGGAAATGTGACTTAGCTCTACTTCAAAGTGCACCATCATAGTAATACTCAAAATATACACAGACACAACATATAATAAGAACTTCTTTAAAGCACCATAGGAGTCTCAGTAGACAGGTATGGAACCTATCTGGAAGGTTCCCTGCTAGGAGTTCTGTGTGGAAGACATAGAGAAGGAAAGGGTCTTAACTCTTAAGAACTTTGGAATATACTTGGGAAGAAGAACTACATTCATAAAATTATCAGAATTCCTCTTAAAATTCTGTCCCTAATCTAGATGCTTCTGGATCTTTCCTCCTCTGAAGCACTAATCTGGTTGCTTCCTGTCTAATCCATAGGGTTTTTCTTCATCCTTAGCTTATCATGGCCATATTTTCTTTACTACTTTCACTTGAAATAACTCAGCGCTTTGTATTTCTGGTACTGGAAGGCAAAGAAAAAAGACGAAAAAGAAGAAGATGTAGTAGTAGTAGTAGTAGTAGTAGTAGTAGTAGTAGTAGTCGTGGAGTGGCCCCTTTCCAGTGGAAATAAAGGCCATTTTTCAACCTTTATTCCCAGACAGCCAAAGAGCTCTGAACTCCAAAATCCTGGATGATTCCTGACTTGAGCTTTACAATCCTCCCAAGGCCAGCACGATATTTCCCACAGAAACCTCAGCGGCCTGACTACACTTAACAAAAGTTTAGGAGCCAAGAATTTTGAAGGAGAAAGAAAAAAAGGTGGGGGGGATGATATTGCTTATATTCCCAACATCAACCATTTCACAAACTGCATTTCAGGATATTTACCAACATGTTCTGACAAAGAATAATGACTAAGCAGAAGCTCCTCAGCTTGCCTAAAGAACAAAAACAATAATAGTAATTAATAGCCTATTCTGGGTCTTTCTCTCTCTCATGCAAGGCTCCTATTTGGTTTTGATGAAAAGAAAGTCACTGTGAGAACACTGCGTCTATGTTACATGAGGCTCAGATGCAGAAAGTTCATCAATCTCATTGAGTCTCTCTGGCACAACTTTTCATAATTCTAGAATTCACAGAACTGGGGTGGAAGGAGCCATTACTTGTACGTTGTTTGACGATATTTGCAGACCCTAGAAAAAATGTAGCCAATTTATACATTATCATCGGCATCTACTGCTCTGTCTTCCCTCCATCAGCTCTCAGGTTTGAGATTGTTAGACAAGCTGAATTTCCTTGTTGAAAACACAGTGGCTGATGCCACACAGGGGGAAAGTTCCAGGTCAGCAACTGAGCCGCTGAAGCCATATGTGCCTAGCCCATAAATGCCCATTTTTCATCTTTAGTGGGCTTCAGAGTTAAATAGCTAAGACAGACAATGCAAAGAAAAATAGGACTGCAGTAAAACAAGGAAACTACACTCTGGCTAAAATTAAGTCTTCATACCAATCATGCATTTTTAATGTGAACATTTATGGAGCTCCCTCTTAATGTTTAGACAGTATTTTTTCTTCATTGGTTATTTATGATGCTTTGAGCTGGGAACACAAGCTAAATGAGAAAAACAGAGAATGGGATTTACTTAGCAACTGACAGCCTTGTCCTATCGTAAATAACAAAGAGAAAGCCCATCCTCTCTTCACGCTACAACTTGATAAATAAATTTCAAAAGCTACCAGAATTCATCACATCTTTTTTCCTTCCTAACCTGGAAGTCCCTATTAAATAATGTTTGATGGGTTTCTTTTCTCCTCTAGGGGTTCTCTGTCATGTTATTTAGTTAGTTGTGCCATTTTATTATTTGGAATTTGAATGCAGGGGGAAAACATTTTTTTTTAATAAAATCGAAGAGACTTTAAATGCCTTTGGACAAGTGAAAATAGCTGGAGGAAAGGGTGGGTACTGGAGATGAACATAAAATTAGATCTGAGAGTAGAAAAAAAAAAGGGGGCTTGAGAACCCCAGGGGTGACACTGGTCCCCTTGTTTGTTCACTTCTTCAGTGTTGATGTTGACCTCTCTTTGAATGTAGTCTTTATTTTGGAATGTGAGTGTGAGATTCCCTAGGAGAATATTAAAGGTCTGCAGTGGACATTGTCCTGGGATTGAGCTTCTGCAAACAAATTCTCCCCTGTAAAAATGAGTAACCAAGCCCATGTGCTGAGGCTCAAGCCAGGACCAGTGTTTATTTATTTGCACGTCTCCCAAATGAAGATATATGTCTTTAAAAGCCATCCAAGCAATTCTGCCACCTTGGGAGAAACAGAGACTGATGCTGGCTCTAAGTCTTGAGAAAATGAATTAATACCCACTTCACCCCTGGGATAATCCCTAGACGTACTGTAAACAGACTTAAGATGCCTGGAGTAAACAGGAAAGCTGGAACCCACCAGAGAGAACTTGGGAGGCAGCGTATTTGTGTTTGAGGAGGCGATCCCGTGAGTCACTCGTGACCATTCCTGTGTCTAAAGGAGCCTTTCCAAGTTCTATTCTTACAACACCAAGAGATTTTTGTACCACATGGTAAACAAAATATAGCAAACAAGATACAATAACTGCTTTAAGTGGTTTCACAGCCCACTGGCCACCATGCATGGTGGGTTTCCTCTACCAGACTCCCTCATGATTTCAAATCTTCACAGCAGATTTGCTGATGAAGGTGAACTTCACTTTCCCCCGAACTGACAGACTGGGGGCCATGCTGATGTCTACCTTTTGTTGAGCTCATTCTTAAAATAGTATCTTCCTGCCTGGGCACCATCTGAGGTGACACATGTTGCCAGAAGAGAGCAAGACAAGAGGGGATGAAGCAAGTTAATGGAAACTATACATGCTGTCATGCCCTCAGAAATGTCTCCAGATGTGATGGTTAGTTGCACTGGCCCAACAGACAGACTAATTATCAAGATGCAGACATGTGGATCATGCAGATCTCCTTGCTATATGAATAGAGGGTAAGGACTTCAATTTCTAGAAGAATTTCCATTTCCATTTCTGGAAGTATTCTATAGTTTCACCCATAGACTTGGTCCTAACCATCTGTGGGTCAACATATGTGACACCAGTAAGTGTTTTTTAAAATAAAATCACAATTATTTCTCATTCTGAGTTGTTATACAAAAGTGTTTACTTTGTGAAAAATTATTGAGCTGTCCACTTTAAATCGTGTAGGTTTCCATATACTTCAAGAAAAAGTTTGCTTGAAGAAAAAAAGGCAGAGAATTGTTCTAGATATGGGGTCAACAAATTATGGTCTATGGACCAAATCCTGCCATCTTCTTTTTTTGCCCATGGGCTATGAGTGGTTTGTATATTTTTAAATGAAAAAGAAAAACAAAAAAAATATTCTGTGGCATGTGAAAATTATAGGAATCTCATAAATTAAAGTTTTTAAATAAAGCCCATAAGGGAAAAACTAAGAGTTTTCACCCTAAGGTCAAGAACACTATAGGAATGTCCACTCTCACCACTGTTGTTACACATCATACCAAAGTCCTAGCCTCAGCAACCAGACAACAAAAAGAAATAAAAGGCATCCAAATCAGCAAGGAAGAAGTCAAACTTTCACTGTTTGCATACAACATGATACTTTATGTAGAAAACCCAGAAGACTACACCAAAAGATTGCTAGAACTGATACAGGAATTCAGCAAAGTTGTAGGATATAAAGTCAATGTACAGAAATCTGTTGCATTTCTATACACTAATAATGAAGCAGCAGAAAGAGAAATCCAGGAGTCAATCTCATTTTTTTTAAGTTTTTTTTTTAAAGACTTTATTTATTTATTTGACAGACAGAGATCACAAGTAGGCAGAGAGGCAGGCAGAGAGAGGGACGGGGAAGCAGGCTCCCTGCTGAGCAGAGAGCTCAATGCGGGGCTGGATCCCAGGACCCTGAGATCATGACCGGAGCTAAAGGCAGAGGCTTAACCCACTGAGCCACCCATGGGCGCCCCAGGAGTCAATCTCATTTATAATTGACCCCAAATCATAAGATACATAGGAATAAACCTAACCAAAGATTTGTATGCTGAAAACAATAAAACACTTAGGAAAGAAATTGAAGAAGATACAAGAAATGAAAAAACATTCCATGCTCATGGATTGGAAGAAAAAATATTGTTAAAATGTTTATGCTACCCAAAGTAATCTATACATTCAGTGCAATCCCTATGAAAATAACACCAGCATTTTTCACAGAACTAGAACAAACATTTCCAAAATTTGTATGGAACCAATAAAGACCCCAAAAATCCAAAGGAATGTTGTGGGGGGAAAAAGCAGAGCTGGAAGCATCATCATTCTGAACTTCAAGCTCTATTACAAAAGTGTAATCATCAAAACAGTATGGTACTGGCACAAAAACAGACACATAGATCAATGGAACAGAATAGAGAAATGGGCCCTCAAGTCTATGGTCAACAAATCTTCAACAAAGCAGGAAAGAATGTCCAATGGAAAAAAGTCCCTTCAACAAATGGTGATGGGAAAACTGGAAAGCAACATGCAGAAGAATGAAACTGGACCACTTTCTTACACCATACACAAAAATAAATTCACAATGGATG
This sequence comes from Mustela erminea, assembly GCF_009829155.1. NCBI lineage: Eukaryota > Metazoa > Chordata > Mammalia > Carnivora > Mustelidae > Mustela > Mustela erminea. The sequence continues at coordinate 106,908,408 of NC_045618.1, forward strand.
AAAGACCTAAATATGAGATAGGAAACCATCAAAATCCTAGAAAAGAACACAGGCAGCAACCTCTTTGATCCTGGCCGCAGCAACTTCTTACTTACAGGTCTCCAGAGGCAAGGGAAACAAAAGCAAAAATGAACTACTGGGACTTAACCAAGATAAAAAGCTTTTTGCACAGCAAAGGAAACAACTAAAAGGCAATTGATGGAATGAGAGAAGATATTTGCAAATTACATATCTGATAAAGAGTTAATATCCAAAATCCATAAAGAACTTGTCAAACTCTACACCCAGAAAACAAATAATCCAGTTCAGAAATGGGCAGAAGACATGAATAGGCACTTTACTAAAGAAGACATCCAAATGACTGACACATGAAAAGATGCTCAACATCACTCAGCATCAGGGAAATACAAATCAAAACCACAATGAGATACCACCTCACACCTGTCAGAATGGCTGAAATTAACAACACAGGAAACAACAGATGTTGATGAGGATGCAGAGAAAGGGGAACCCTCTTACACTGTTTGTGGGAATGCAAGCTGGTACAGCTACTCTGGGGGGGGAATTCTATAAAGGACTTTTTGGAAACCATATGGGAAATGGGAATATATTCTGTGTAATTACATGGTGTTTTTAAATCCATGTTAAATTTCCCAGTGTGATAATGGTGTTGTGGTTAATGTGGGAGAATGTTCTTGCTCTTAGGAGATACTGCAACTTGCCAATTGTATGAAAGATGTATACGAAGAGCAAACAAATGTATCACAAATGTGACAACATGTTAACAATTAGTGAATCCAAGTGAAGCATAGAAGAGGGTCTCTCCTACTATTCTCTAAACACTTCTGTAGATGGGAAAGTTTTCAAAGCCAAAAGTTGAGGAAAACAAGAAATACAAACCTAAAACCAGTAATAGCTTGAAAAGAAGTCACCAGACCAGGACGAGGTGATCGATCAGTAGGATACGCTGAGGGTCAGTCAGCACAAGCGGTTTGACGTTTGCACAGAAACCTCTTCAGCAGTTAGGCTTTGTGGTTTTCATCTATCAGCCCATGGCTCTCATCCTTGTGGCTTTTCTGAATTCTCCGTTCTGTTTTTTCTGAGCCAATTCCAGACTGCCAGGGGTTTACCAAAGATTTACTTGTTATTCGATCTCCATATTCAAAGCAAAAATGATAGTGTTTATGCTGTCTTTCGAGAAACTTAAAAAAATTACCTCCCACATAAATGTACTTTCTAGTTTTCTTCTGGTGGGACATAGAAATCATCATTAACTGTCACTTTGCCTTTTAAGAATTATTTAATTCCTTGAAGATTTATTATCTCTTTAATCAGAGCAAACTCAATGCACCAGGAATGATCAGTAACATACTAGTAATTATACACCATTTTCAACCTATTTCATTGGTGTATTTTTATGGGAGTTTCTCTTCTAAATTATGCTTTTGTCCGTGGGCAGTCATTTTGAGGTTTAAGAACCAGCTGAGGTATAGATTATCTTGAAAGGTTGCATATGGATCTGCAGGGGCTTAGAAATTCCATTCAGAAGCACTTGTAGGCAGGGGTTGTGAAGGATTTATGACTCTGGAATGTAATGTCACTCTTGTGACATTATGTAATTGTCACTCTTGAAGACCAGTCCCCTTGGCTCTTGTGTTGGCTTGTAATATAAAATTTCTCACAATTCATTTTGTCTCCATTTGTCAAGCAGAGACTCTGCAGGTTGTGGCTTCTCAAGGAAACTAGATTTGTTTCAGTGTTTGTTTTAGTAATAAAGTCAAAGCAAAAACATGGATCAGAAATCATTCTTCACCTACTGGCTGAGATTAAAAAAAAAAAACACACCTCTCCAACTGCCACAGAAAGGAACTAGGCTTAGTTCAATGTAAAATGTATGAACCAGTTTCTAAAAATAAAATTGGAAGCACTTTAGTTGCTTTAACCTTCATTCCAGGCAAGTGAGTTATATGAGTGTCTTACATTGTTTTATGGAACTTGAAGATTAAAATGATTTTTGGTAGACATCATGTCGGCTTCCTATTTGAATCAGTCCAGCATGAAGCTGAATAGAATTATAGGGAAAAAAATGAATGAGTGTTACTGGCAGTGAAAGAACTGGGCATCGCCAATAACTTTTCAGGCACATATATACACACTTCATGCTCCCTTCAGGTCTTTTATTGGTTATGTCCACAGACGCTGAAGGATCTGTACCAGTGGTACCTCTCAAAGCTGATTTCTGATAACTCAGACTGTTTTGTGGCACAATCCACTGCAAAATTTGGAAGAAGACAGTAATCGTTAGCTCTTTGTGACCCCATGTCTCTAATTCCCCTTCAAGATCAGCAACAGGTACCTTTAGCTTCCATCTCCGAGGAAATGAAGCTCTGATAGAAATGAAATGTTCAGTGATCCTTGCAAAAAGGCTTTTGCAAAATGAAGTGTGAAAGTTAAACAACCAGACACAGGTAGTGGGAATAATATTCTATACCTTTTTTTCTTGATAACTTATTTTTGTTCTCCTCCTATCATTTATGCTGAATCTTAAGGCTGAGGCTTATTGCCCCAGGGGGAAAAAAGACACCAAAAATGCCAGGAAGAAAAGAAAGAATCAAAGGGTAGGCTTAAAAGTCTGTATTTAATTCCACAATAGGTGTTTTTTTTTTTAATTTTTAAAAAGATTTTTATTTATTTATTAGAGAGAGACAGAGAGAGCACTAGCAGGGGGGAGGAACAGAGGGAGAAGAAGACTTCCCACCAAGCAGGGAGCAGACACAGGGCTGATCCCAGGACCCCGGGATCATCATTACCTGAGTTTCCTGGGATCATGGCCTGAGCCAAAGGCAGACAGACACCTAACTAACTGGGCCACCCAGGCACCCCCCAAATGGGTATTTAAACCTATGGTGGAGGCAGGTTTCAGGAGGGAAAAAAAGAAAGTTTTCTGGAACTCCAGAAAGGAAAAAACATGAAATGTTCAGGACACAGTATTTATATGATAAAGTGTAGTGTCTGATTGCAAAAATGTTTTTCTGAAACAGAGAGAGGAGAGGAGAGAGAACACTGGTGGGAGGGAGCTGGAGAGATGGGAGGGTAGAGAGACTGAAAGGGAGTGAATGATGTGTGTCTCTATAGAAGGGCCTCATGCTCCTGCCTCTGGTCCAAATTACTAGAGGGTCATGATGGCAAGCCCCAGAAAGGTGTGGGAAGACAAGACTGGAGGGAACAGGTGCCAAATATCCTGTCTGAAATGCTGGAAGGAAATGGCCTTCCAGGGTGCCCCACATCAACAGTGCGTAGCCATAGTAAAATGAGAAAGAGGGAACAGGTGCAGAAAGAAAGGAAGTGAAGCAGACCCACTTCACACAGACACCACCTCGAGACCCCTGCACATGTAGCACCTGCAGGAGGCCCTGAGAGATCCAGACCTTGATTACAGAGCTGTCTTGCAGAGGAGAGAGGGGATCCTATGGGAGAGCTGCAGGGTGGGCAGCCAGAGTCGGACATGTGATGGGAGAAGCTGAGTTTCATAAGTTCAGCAGCCACCGGCCAGAGTAGAGTCAGGAACTGTGTCAAAAGGGGAGAAAGCTGAACCCAGCAGAGCAGTTGCCCTGAGGCGAGCCTGTTATGTGGACAGGCTTTGAGTTACTGTCAACAGTGGATGCTGGCAGAGAAGTGATTGTAGCCCAAAGCTTTCTCTTTCAATGCCAAGATTAAACACAAATCCCCCACAGCCTGTGACCCCTCCTAGGGAGATGGGAAGAACAACAGGGAAGAAGTGAAACAAGGAAATGTCTATGTATCCCTAAAGAGACTGATCTTAAGCTGAATGTGGTGGTTCTCAATCAAGGACATTTTAAAAAGTCTGGAGAAATTTTGTGTGTGGTACTATGAAGGTGGAGAAGTGGCTGATGGCTTCTGGTCAGTGGAGGCCAGAGATGCGCTAAACATTATGTGAGGATGTGAGGCACAGGGCAGGACCTCCAACAAAGAATTATCCTCACCCAAGATCTGAGCAGTATTGAGGATGAAAAACCTTGCATCTAAGTGCTTGAGTAACCACCATCCGCAGAAATAAAAATAAGAGAAGTGTTAAAAGTTATCTTTTTGTACACCCAAGTTCCTATGCCTGAACACACACATACTCACACACACTCACACTCACCCACACACACACACACACACACACAGACGCATACTGTAATTCAAAGTACAAAGCTGGAGACTTGAAGAAAATGGTTAATGGAACATAAAATGGTGAGGTGTAGTTCTGAGACACACTAACATTTAAAGGTTAGGTAGGAAACACCAGTGAGGAAGATTTGGGGGAGGGAGTACAAAAGAAGCAAAGAGAGGGGATAGCATCATAAAGGCCAAGAGAAAAGAGTGGCTCCAGAAGAACAGAATGACCAAGTGAGTAAAACACTCTGAGAGGTCAAGATACTTAGTAAAAAGTCCATTGGTTGGATTCAACCTCCCGCTCTTAGGACAGGTGGGAAGGAATGACATCCAGAGAACAAGGGAAAGGATTGGCCACAGGTAGAAGTCTCTCCCCAACTGCAGCAGGACAGGACAAGAGAAGGGTGCAGTACAAGTACGTTTATAAATTTCATTGCAAATAAATTGTGAATTTCCCGCAGCAGAGGCAACACCATCTGCTGACACTTCAAGGGGGAGCAGAGAAGAGAAGGCCAAGAGTGTGGACACTTTGAAACGGTAAGGATGGAGAATTGGTGGGTCAATCAAGTCAGGAAACATGGTGCATGAGCAGTGTTGAGCGCCCCGTGGAGAGTGGTGACCGCGAAGAGCAGAGATAACCATCAGTGTATGACGTGGTGTTGTGCCTGCTCTCCTCAGCTGTCTAGTCCAGCCAGAGAAGGCAAGATGAGGCAGCTTAGGGTTTAAGTGGGAGCTGTGCTTCTTAACCAAGGTTTGTGTCAGAAATCACTTTGGAGGGCGCCTGGGTGGCTCAGTGGGTTAAGCCGCTGCCTTCGGCTCAGGTCATGATCTCAGAGTCCTGGGATCGAGTTCCGCATCAGGCTCTCTGCTCAGCGGAGAGCCTGCTTCCCTCTCTCTCTCTCTGCCTGCCTCTCCATCTACTTGTGATTTCTCTCTGTCAAATAAATAAATAAAATCTTTAAAAAAAAAAAAAAAAAAGAAATCACTTTGGAAATATTTGGAAGCCCTCACTCGTATGTATACATTCCTTCCCAGGCTCCATAACCTGATAATTACTCTGGGCATTTCTGAGTGGAGGAAGGTCCCTAGTGATGGGCAGCTCCCTGTCAGGAACCACTAATCCATTTGGGGTACAAACAAAGACAAAACTGGCAAGGGAGTTCACAACGGAGGATTAGAATGATGGGCAGTAATAGCTAAACTAGATTGGGAAGAGAAGTAGGGACACAGGGTCTCACAGATAAGGATAACACAGATCAGTAAATAGGAAGTCCTAATAAAGTCATGTGGAAAGAGTTCTGATGGCAGGTTTTGGATTAAGCACATTTAAGGTACATTCCAATCTCACCATAAATTTTAATCTAGGAGAAAAAAAAATAACCTGTAATCTCCCATAAAGCTGTGTTTTCTTTTTCTTTTCTTTCTTTTTTTTTTTTTGACACACACACACACACACACACACACACACATCACAAGTAGGCAGAGAGGCAGGCAGAGAGAGAGAAGGGAAGCAGGCTCTCTGCTGACCAGACAGTCCGATGCAGAACTTGATCCCAGGACCCTGAGATCATGACCTGAGCCGAAGGCAGAGAAAGCTGTGTTTTCTTATAAAAGGTGGCCCAGAAATGCTTGTTGTTTCTTTGATACTAATTTAACAGTGAGGTTTCCAAAGACCAATTACATCATATGTTGCCACTGATAGAAGTTATAAGCATTTCCCCCATGATTCCCACACACACCTTCCCATGGTGGATGAAAGATAGATGAACACTTTAAGCACGGGAAGAGGAAGCCCATGTTGACGAGAGCCCCACAGTGACAACTGGAAACATGCCACCCTTTAGTCATCCTACAGAAGCCACAGTATCTTGTCATTCAAACGGTGTCAGAGGAACACCAAGGAAGAGGAAACTGTGAATTTCTTGTACAATCCCAACCTTGCCTTTTCCTTATAAATTCACTTTCATAATCCTTTTGGAGTAAATAAATGATTACTCAAAAGAACATTATTTTAGGACAGAGACAGAAAGAAGACTTGAATAGCCAGGGCCCTAAGGAATGAATTTAGGACCGTTTTCCATCTGTGGTCAGTAAATTATTTAGACAGATCATGTTTTTAAGACCAATGAATTTTTAAAGTTGTCTGGTTCTAATTCAAGAATATTGGCTCTGATCACTGACATTCTTATCCCCTCAAGATCCTTCAGCCCAACTCTATCAATGAGGTATTACTCATGAGCTGGGTTTGGTGTCTAACTCAGTGCCAGTAGGAGGGAACAGAGTTATGCCGTGGTCTGCAGGGCTGAACAGAGAACCCTTGCAGAGCACAAGATGCCCCTCTGAAAACTGGCCTCCTGGCCAGGCCTACTGTGACTTTGCCTGACCTGCTTCATGGGATTCTCCACACTACAGGGGCGGCTCCCCCTTATATCATTCTCTGGAGGACAAGTTGCCATGCTATAATTTAGTGGCTCCTCAGGTTCGGGGTTTTGTTATTCTGTGTTTCCAGGGTGGGGTCCGAACTCAACGGAGTGGTAGAAATACTGCCGAAGGGCAGAGGGCCGGATGACATCGTCTCTTAAGATTTCTTCTAGCTCTGCTGTTCAATTATTGTAATTAAAGTTCATTGAAAAATGGTGCCAGAACTCTAGATGCCTCACAGTATCTTGTGAACAAAAATCACCAGAAAATAAATGTCACTGTCCTCACTGAGAAATCTCTCTCCAAAAATGAAAATAAGGAATCACTGAGGTTATACATATGGAGACAACAAGTTCTAGACACCCAAGAAGAGACCAATATAATGTAGGGTTGGAGTAGGCAGAGTGGCACCCAGAGATCTGAAAGTTATGTTCAGGTGGTGATCTACAGCTCTGGGGAGTCCAGGCCTGAGATACTCAGAGTGATTTATAACTATAGAGTAATGTATATGAAATTTATTTGTGAGTGGAATAAAAAAAAGATGAACTAGTATCTCACATGTAACCCTTTGGGAAATAGCTAAGTCCTTTTAGAGGCTACAACCTAATATATGAACGTTTCTAATCTTGATCAACCTTCTGGAAGTGAGTACCTATCGCACCAGAATTATTGCAGATTTCAATTAATTTCATTCATTTGGAAATCTGTCTTTTACTTCTGAAACTCATTTGGTTAGACTGTGGCTGAACTAAAGCCCAGAGACATTGCTCAGGATCACTCACATAACATAAAATTCCCAAGTCACACTATGCTGGACTGCTAAATCTGAACTCTTAACCATTATGCCATGTTAACATTCTAGTAAAGAATTCCATTGTTCATTCAGTCAACTGCTTCTATTGATCAGAGAACTGATGGATGTTTTAAAAGTATGATCAGCCTTGTTTCTAGAAAGTTCACCCTGGCAATGGAGTGGGCGATGACCTACCTGGGCAAGAGACTGGTAGTGGAGAAACAGTTTAGGATGCTACTGCAGTAGTCCAAGTAAGACATGAGGAAGACTTCCATTTACATAGTCGCAGTGGAGATGGATACAAGGGACAAAATTAATATATAGTTTTATGGTAGAATTAGTAACAGTGGACAAAAAGTGGGATAGTGAGGGTTGAGGGAGAAGAAGTTAGTATGGATGACTTTGTCCTCTAGCTTGGAGCTTGAGTGATGACATTGATGGAGGAGAGGAAATACAGAGATACAAAGGCCAGAAATAGGTTGATGAGGACAACGGGGATAATGAATTCCCATGTGGTTGCCTAATGTTATTCATGCAGAGCTAAAGACAGTCATAGGTAGGAGTTATGACTATGTGCATAGAGGTTAAAGTCAAGAGAACAATAAAGCCACCCAGGGAGAGTCTATAGAGTTAGAAGAGAAAGAGACCACAAGCTGGAACCTGTGAAATGCCAGTATTTATGAAGGGGCAGAAAAAGAGGAACAAGCAGAAAACACCCAGAAGCAGAGCACTGAGTGGTAGGAGAACAGTGGAAAGGGTTTCAGTAAGGAAATGATGCAGAGAAGCCAAGCAAAAGAGGTCCAAATATAAATCTTCAGATTTAGCCTTTAGAAAGCTATTAGCACCTCACAAATCGAGCTATGGAAGCTTTGCGCATCGTAGCCAATGAGGTTTATCCGAGGCGCAATTATTGCTAATTGAAGTCAATGTCATTTGAGTCGTCAAAGCCTATTTCAAATTAGGAATAAATTACTTTCCTGATGGAGGAAGAAAGTTTTAGGAGTCTTGGTCTGGCTTTTAAAAAAGTGGAAGCCCAATATTTGGTATTCCTATAAATTTCAAAACTATGTGTTTAACTAGATTCAAAACACCAGCACCACTTGATCTAATTTTCTATTTAAATTCAAAGTCAAACTGAGAGAACTTTGAGATAGTAAATGCTTGACATCCCATAAATTTTTAAAAGGTTTTATTTATTTATTTTTGCGCATGCACACACACAAGAGAGTGAGAGACAGAAAGAGAGTGAGCGCCCACACAAGTTGGGGAGCAAGGCAGGGACAAAGGGAGAAGCAGGATCCCTGCTGAACAGGGACCCCCCCCCACCACCACCAAGTGGGGAATTCGATCCCAGGACCCTGGGATCATTACCTGAGCTGAAGGCAGATACTTTACTGACTGAGCCACCCAGGCACCCTCCCATAATCATTTTTATGCAAGAAAAACAGAAGAATGTTATGTAAAGGATAGATGCCCAGAGATTTTGATTAATTCAGGGCTCACATTTATTTCAAGATGAGTATGATTCAGGACTAGACCTGCTGAGACAGAGCACGTATTTTCATTTACCTAAATGACTAACAGGAAACTATCATTTGCCAGGCAACAACAGCAGTGCTCCCCCGGGCCCACTAATTTTGAAATCATGCTATTTATCATACATTTTAAATTTGTGGATTCTCCTCTCAATTTCTGTACATTAAAGATAACTTTTTTAAATTTTTATATTACACTATTTTAATTTAGATAATTCAAATTCACATAAAATATGCCCACACTGTTTATATTAAATGTTGCTTCAGATATTAAGTACCTGAAGAGGCTTTCTAGAACTTAGTATTTGGCAAATCTAATGGAGAATACATTTTTACTTGACCATACTGCTTTGTAAACAAGTTCTGTATGAGGTATATTTTTATTATCTTTATTTAAGTATTGAAGAAGTAATCTAATAACATCTAACTATTCAATACACTTCTTTAAGAAGCTAATGGAACTGGTAAGTTATCTGTGTCTCTTTGAACTAATCTCCACTTTGAGTGGGCTGCCTACCCCAACCCAGTATTTTATGTGAAGGGCATAAATTATTCTGTTTTACAGTTGAGACACTGGGTCTCTGAGAAAGTGAAAAAAACAACTTGAGTTATAGGCAAGTCAGAGATTAAATCAGACAAAGAACGGACGGATTTCTGTGCTTCTAAGCCTGTTCTTTCCTTCTTTGTTACACGACAAGTGAGGCTGCCTTTATTCCCATAACCCGCTCTATCAATTTGATGGAATCAATTACATTATTTGGATTAAAAAAGAAGAAAGAAGTCTCTGTCTTGTCATTTTCACTTGTGTAACTGGTAAGATAACAATCTTACAAAATCTAGAACTCCAAGTATTTGTTATCTCCAAATTACAAAGGCCAAAGATTAATATGTAACAGGGCAACATTAACATGTTAACAAAGTTAACATTGAGGTTGACTGGGAAAGAATGGCTACATGAAGTATGTCCAGCCGTAAACATCCTATAGTCACAGAAAATAGGAGGGGCTCTTTGAAGTTGGAAAGTCATTTAGCTTGGAGGCCTCAGAGGAGAACACTTCAACCACAGCAGCTGACACAAAGGAAAAAAAAAACAAAAAAACAACTTTTCATTCACGATCTAATTCTGCAGACTGAGTCCAAACTGATTAGAGGGCATGTAACAGACAAATGGGCCTGAACAATAGAACAGAGTATTTTAAGTTTGGGACTAGGAAACTGGAGCCTCGAACTTTCTTTAAGGTCTTGCCAATGATTGCATCCTGGCTTTACCCCAATTATCTATGCCCCCTTTCCCTCCAGTGTTTAATCTCTTTGTATATAAAAAAAAGGGGAAGGAGAATCACTTGCAGCATGTCTTGTACGATACATACTGAAGTAACTGTGATTTAAAAAAAAAAATTCTGTTCAGTCCTAGCTGGAGACTGGTAGATACACTAGACCACCCAGAGTTAACTTAAGAGGATGGGTGAATTTTTAAGAAACAGTTATTTTCTTTCCTTCATTTACATTTCAATGTGAAAAATACTGAAAAGTAGGGAAGAATGAAAATAATTGCAATTCCCGCACGAATCCAGAAATCATAGCTGTTGACATTGGGGTATCTCCTTCCAGTCTTATGTGTATGTGTGCATGTGACACACTCTGAAGACAAACACCATTAAAGAGAAAAAATACTTTTTGTAAATTACAATCAGACTATATATAGTGCTTTGTAGCCTGCAATGTTCACTGAATAGAAAGTATCAATATTTTTAAAAATAATTTGGGGGACTTTTTTTAGCTCCCATTTTATTCTATTAAATGCACTTAACATTACTTATTTAACCATCCCATATTGTTAGATATTTAGGTTATTTTCAACTTTTTGTCATCAAAACCATACTGTATTAGGGACGCCTGGGTGGCCTGGTTAAGCAGCTACCTTCAGCTCAGGTCTTGATCCCAGAGTTCCGGGATCAAGTCCCGCATCGGGCTCTCAGCTCCATGGGGAGTCCACTTCTCCCTCTGACCTTCTCCCCTCTCATGCTCTCTCTCAAATAAATAAATAAAATCTTTTTTTAAAAAAACCCATACTATATTAAATATCTTTAAACATGACTCCTCATAGCTACTTGATTATATGATTAAGATAAATTTGAGATATTAAAATCATCGAGTAAAAAGATATGAACATTCTGGGCTCTTGATATATATTACCTAATGACTTTCCAGAAGGGTTAAACCAAATTGTGCTTAGTTCAGTATTGGATGGGAGTGTACATTTCCCTGAATTTTCTTTTTGCTTTCATCTTCAATATTTAATAGGTTTTAAAAAGAATATTTTGCTTGTTCAGTTTCTTTGATTATTAATGAGCAGTCTTTTTGAAATAGGAGAAATATCTGTGCATTTTTAATTGAATCTCTTTTTTCAACCTAGAAGACACAATCTACTTCTCATTAAAAGAATTTCTAGAAGATCAAACTTCCAGCTTACAGTTAGGTAGTACTTAGGAACTGAAAGTCCTAGAGGATATTCAGACATCTGCCAAATGATCTAGAACAGGAAAAGGTATGCAAATAATACGGTGTCTTTGTTCTTGCTCCTCTCCCTGCTCATTAACTGACGGACATCACTAACTGATCTGGCACTGCTTCCTCAGTGAGCCTAGGTATACTCTCAGGAATTCTTCTCAACATCAACTACTGTCATTCTGAGCTATTGTTTCTCTTAGTTCATACTTAACTGGAACCAGCTTGGCCCAGAGTGCAGCCTACAATTCCACTGGAAAACATAAAAGCAGGGAAATTACAATGCTACATGGCTGCTGGACTCCTCCTCTGTTCCAGTCCTCTTCCAAATATGTTAGCTACGCACAAATGTTACTATTGTATATACTCCATTAATACACCCACAATGCACCTGTGGAAGTTCTTGCCCCTTTCCATGTCCTCCTTAGTTTCTAGAACAATACTCCTTGAAGTTACTTGATAAATAGCCATTGACCATCTAACAATAGGATTGTCGGGATTCTTCCTAGGTTTCTTCATGGGCAATATAAATTCCTCTTCCAAAGTTGGTCTTTACTGTCCAATATTCAGTTATGTTTCTTTTCTCTTCCTATTCCTTTCCATTTTAATGTCCATTTATAATGGAACCATTACCTTTCCCTAAAGAGACATCATTTCATGGGATCCCGGATAGCCACATCTATTCAGTAAGCCCAGGAGAGAAGGACTGCTGCGTGGCATCTTTAAAAATCAATAAAATCATTTTTATGTAGACCATCCACCTTGGAGAAATGGTGCCCTCTAATTTTGCTGCCAAAGAAGGAAGCAGCTGGTGAAGAGTCAATAATGAGAGCTGAACTTTCAATGAGTACAGGAAGGACCAAGCCAGAGGAAGTGACTAGTCAGCCTTTCTCAGAAAAGAGCTTAGGCTGGCCCCCAGTCTCTGCATCTCTACTCTTCCAACAGCGCGAGCCACCCACAACCCATCTTTAAGATTTTCTAGTCCCAGGGTACCTGGCTGTCTCAGTCAGTAGACCATGTGACTTTTTTAATTATTATTTTTTAAATTTAAATTCAATTAGTTAACATATAGTGTTCAGGGATACAGATCTGTGAAACATCAGTCTTATATAATACCCCACACTCATTACAATACATACCCTCCCCAACGTCCATCATGCAGATATGCCATCCCTGACTCTCCTCCAGCATACTTCAGTTTGTTTCCTAAGATTAAGAGTCTCTTATGGTCTGTCCCCTCTCTGGTTTGATTTTATTTCATTTTTAGCTCTCTTCTCCTATGATCCCTTGTCTTAGAATATGCAACTCTTGATCTCAGGGTCATGAGTTCAAGCCCCACATTTGGTGTGGAGACTACTTTAAAAAATTTTAAGAAAAATTATACATACACACACACACACACACATGAATATAAATATCCATAAATATTTATGTATATTTATATACATGTTTTAGTCCCATTTCAGATTCAGTGCATCTGGCTCTGACCTGAGCACAAGAATTGATCATAGAACTTCTCACATATTCAATCAGTCATTCAACATTTTGAGTACTTATTATGTGCCAATATAAGGAATAGTTTAGGGAAATTTTAGATACCCCACCATCTCCATTAGCTCTCCCTCCCCTAAATAAATTTCGAGCCCTTCTCATAACCAGATTGTCACTCAAATCCACAACCAGATTGTCACTCAAATCCATGGAAATTCTGGAGCTACCATTTGTCTGATCCCTGCCTCAAAGAACTTATATTTAGTGGGTCAGACACCAACAGGTAAGCAGTCAGTGACAACCCAGTACTACAAGTGTGCTCATGGGACACTAAGTAGTGCTGTGAACACTCAAGAAGGACATTGAACCAAGTTAATGGAAATGACATTCAAGATGAGACCTAAAACACAATATGATCTAGGTAGCAAGAGAGGTAGGGGATAGAGTCCTAAGAAGGGATTCAGTATCTTCAAAGGCAAGGAAGAAATAAAATAGGACTTAGTCTAAGAACTCTCAGTTTGGGAGGATAGAATGTGAGTGGGTGAAGGGTAAGGGAAATAGGTAAATCACAAGATACAAGGATGGGGAGATGGGCATGGCTAGACAGCACAGTCATGGGGTTTGGATTCTATCCCAAAAGAAATGGGAAGCCAATGTGTTTTAAGCAAGCAAATGAATTGATCAGTTTGTGTTTAGAAAGATTTCTCTAGCCACAGGGTGGAGAATGAAGGAGAAGGAAGCAAACCTGGAGAGGAGGGCTTCACCCAGGTCACAGATGGTCATGTGGCTGGAGCAAAGGTAGTGGCAAAGGAATGAGAAGTATGAGGGTTGTATTGGTTTTCTAGGGGCTATACCATAAACCAGTTGACTTAAAACAACAAAAACATATTACCTCATAGCTATAGAACCTAGAAGTCTGAAATCAGGGAGTTGGTGGGTCCATGCTTCTTTTGACGCCTCTAGCAGAGACACTGCCTTGACTCTTCTAGCTTCTGGCATGTGCCCGCAATCCATAGCTCATGGATACATGGCTCTAGTCACACAGATGTCTTTTCACTGTGTATCTTCACATCACCTTCCCTGTGTGCATCTGTTTCTGTGTCCAAATTTCCCTTTTATAAAAACACCAGTTACCTTGGGTTATAGCCCACCCTAATGACCTCTTTTTAACTTCATTACTTCTATGAAGACTTTATTTCCAAAAAAAGGGTCATACTCTCAGGTAGTGGGGATTAAGATGTCAATGTATCTTTTTAAGGGACATAGAACCCATAACAAGGGTTCTTTTTTACACCGAGTCCCAGGTTCCACCTGACACCCTGGGTCAGATGGGTGCCTGGCTCCCTGGGCCTGGGGCCCAGTTGTCCAGGATACAGCACTGCCTTGTTCTTAGAAGTCATTCCAAAGGCTGGAGACTTGTTTCAGCTGAGAAAATGGGAACTTTGGGACTTTCCTCCTACCACTGCCTGCCAGTTCAGCTCTGGGAATATTTTCTGTATCTGAATTCCTCAGCCAAGGCTCTGTCCATCTTGCACAACATCCCATTCCCAGGAGGCAACATTCCTGTTGCCAGTCGCCATCCCCAACCCTCATCTGTTACCAGTGTTGCAATCTACCAGGTCAGTGTTTCTCAATGTGTGGCCCGCAGACCACCTGCAGCAGAATCACTCAGGAGTAGTTACAAACATCATTTATTTTGAGCCACCCAACCCCACTGAATCAGAACCTCTGACTGTGGAGTCCAAGATTCCGTGTCTCTAACAAGTTATCCTAGTGGTTTTTGTGAACACTCAAGTTTCAGGAACACTATTCTAGATTATGTGTGCTACTTACCTGGATTTCCCACCAGCCCCTGCTTATAGGTGTGCTTCTCAGAGATGGCTGTTTCCGAAGGCAGATGTTCTTTCTGGTCAGACCCATACTGTTATGGTTAAACCAACCCTCCTGAGCCACCACTGTAGATCTCACAGCCAGAGAGGAAAGAATAGTACTGAAAGAAACCATTCTTATGAAGAAAAGAACCAAGTATTAGGATTTCACTGAGCCTAGTAAAGATGTATAATCCTATGCAACTCAGGAAAATGAGATGAGAATAAAACTATTTATTAAGAATGCACCCCAAATTAAAAATCTGAAACAGTACCCACAATAGAATCACCTAAAGATTAAACACATTATTAAATTAAACACATATATGTATGTGTAAAGTGAATATAGGTACATATTATATGTATAAAACTGGTGACAGAGATAGTCTATCCAGAGCCCTGACAGCTTTTCTCATTCCCAACCTACTCCAAAAAAAAAAAAAAAAAGATAGCTTGAAAGGAAAGTTTTCAGTCACCTGATATTTAGTTTCAAAGATCAAGTCTACCTTAATATTGGTGTTTTTAAAAATTCAGACTTTTGGAGTTTGGCTCTGGTATAAGTGAGTTACATGATAGATAGATGTAAGTACATAAAAATACCAATTTTTAGAGCTTGGTTCACAAATGATTTCTTACAATTTTCCTTGAGAGATTGAAGTTTCAACTGTATGAAAAACCCCAGCAAAAGCAGGCATGGAGCCCAGTACAGAAAGAACATTCCTACGGGGGACTGAGTAAATGTTTGATGATGTTGATCATATTCTTGCCCAAGACTGAGAGACTGTCCCCAACAGAGAGGTGAGTGATTGTCCCTCAAATGATTTGGTCTTATTTGTATATAAAACTCACATCAGGGGCACATAGGTGGTGTAGTCAGTTAGGTGTCTGACTCTTGGTTTCAGCTCGCATCATAATCTTAGGGTCATGGGATCAAACCCTGCATTGGGCTCTGCACTCAGCACAGAGTCTGCTTAGGACTCTCTCTCCCTCTCCTTCTGCCCCTCCCAAGCTCTCTCTCGCTCTCACTCTAAAATTTAAAAAAAAAATCTTTTAAAAAAAAATCGGACTTTTACTTATTAATAACATTTTATGTTGTAACAAGAGAGGAGTTTTCTAAGCACAGATGCCCACCAGTTATTTGCATGTAAATCCTTCAGTACACAGAAGAGGGTTGAGAAACTGCAACAATGCAGGGCTTGATGGAATGACTGATCTCACCCTTACCGCAAAAGAAGCACCAAAGTGGTTGTTTAAACAGGTTAAGTCTACATAAACTGATTTGGACTTCAGTGACAGTTCCTGGATATTTCAGTCAAGTTGTTATTCACTTGATTTGCTCATTTTATAAAGATGAATCCACCATAATTACACTACATTTACAGGAAAAGATGCTGCCATCCAATTCTTTTCTTTCATTCAGCGAACTTGCATTTCTAATATCAACAACCAAACTGTATATAACCAACATCTGGTATGTCTTATTAATCTGTTTTTAACCCTGCTTTCATAATTCAAACATAAAGTCTTTTCTTGATTTTTTTTCTGTTTTTACATGTATATTCTTTAACATTTTTTAAAAAGATCTTATTTATTTATTTGTCAGACAGAGAGAAAGAGAAAGGATAAGTGGGGGGGACAAAAGGCAGCAGCAAAGAGAGAAGCAACTCTCCACTGAGCAGAGAGCCCAATGCAGTACTTGATCCCAGGACCCTGAGATCATGATCTGAGCTGAAGGCAGACATTTCAATAACTGAGCCCCCCAGGGACCCCTACCTGTATATTCCTTAAATGCTTGATGCCAGGGTGAAGGAGTTTTATGGGAACAGGCACAGCCAGAGATTGTTGAACCTCTGACTTCACCAGAAACCTAGCAAATTTTATTCAAGTAGGAGGGAGTAGGAGGAAACGTGCCTTTGCTGCCTTCTTGTCTCCTTTTTGAGCTTGGATCTGCCATCTTCACAACACTCCCTGCTGAGTCTCCCCAAGTTGTCCTCTGTTGTGCAAAGCCTCTTTTAAAATAGAGTAGGTTTTACTCTCCAGGACTCCTACCAAGTACCCTGTAAACCAAAAGAGATAAAATGTTGCATTCTCATTTCCTCATTCTATTTCAGGGTATTTTCCTTCACTGGGAATTATGAAAAGTTAGCTGATAAAGGTAGTTCATAGTAATGTTATATTATAAAAGAAAAGCATGTTAGATTAAATGTTGAAAGAAAGACAATAAAATAGGATTCTCAGGGGCCCTCAGCATGGCTGTCTTCTTCATGGCCTTCCTTCTCCATGACAGATAATTAGGGGGATCAGTTGGGCATCCCATCTCTGAAAAGTTGCCTCCTCATCTTCCTATATACTGCATCCATTCCGATCCACTTTTCTCTGACTGGTTAGTCTCAGCCCTTCAAATATAAATCTGACTGTGCTTTGATGATCTTATACGTAGACATCACAGACTGTTATTTTTTCATCTGCTACCATGAGGCACTTCTCATGAAACCCAGAAAGAAGATAGGAAGATAGCTTTCGTTTTTCTTCATTGTGTCTTCCCGTCACACAGAATCCTTTCTCTGGCTTTAAATAAATACTGTTAAGTAATTTGGGAATCCCAAACTAAGTAAATAAACACACCCTTCTCTAACTTTCAGTTATACGTAAATTAAACTACTTCCTTAAAACGGTGGAAAACAGTGGTCAGCTTTGAAACTCTGGGTCAGTTTTTCAGTGAGCACAATTCAGAACAGCCCTATAGCATGTTGTTAGTATTTGCTTTTAAGGACCAGCTATCAAAGAATTCACTGAGACAAACATGAGGTTGAGTTTTAAAAGGCCATGTAGTGGGTTTTTAGTAGTTGCAGATTTTATAAGCTTAAAATGGTGAACTAGTGTTCTTTACCCTTCTCACTTCTTTTTGAGTTAGATGCATTGGGTTAAGTTGTATTTTTAAATGCATCTGAGCCTATTGAGGAGAAATCTAAACAAAGGCCCTCGATATGGGTTCCAGTCAAACTTTAACCTCCAAGACCAAAATCCAGCAAAACTGGCTGAACTTGGCATAGGAACAAGGTCAGCTTAGGGACAGTACCATGACATAGAGCAGTAACTGCACAAATCACATTTTGCCCAGCAGCATTTGAGTGCATGTCTAAAGGACTGAAGGAACGAACGTTCATGGCATTTCCCCCTTCATTTTGAGATTTATCAACAGTGCTTCACAAGAGAAGAAAAAAACATGACCGTCATACAATAGCAGAATGCATTTGTACAGAAGGAACGGTGAGCTTCATCATGTGTGCAACCAAGTCAACACATAAGCCTTTCAAGCTGATAAAGGAGGGTAGACAAGGGGAACCCACCACTAAAGCACTCAGGAGACAAGTAGGGATAGAGCCTGATGTAATGCTGAACACAGGTAACATTCATAGGCATGCTAACTCTTCCTGTCACTATGCAATACTGCAAGTCTAGAGAAAAACCTCGAGACCAGAAGTTGTGCTGGCTAGAGTAGGGGTCAAGACCTTCTAACCCAGTGCTCCAGTGCCTTATGGAAGATCGGAGTTTATTTTTCTCACACATTATTGGCCAGAAGCAGTTGAGCATTCTAGGGCAAGTTTGTGGCTCCAGTTCAAGGTCACAGGGAGCCAGGTGGCTTTGATTTTGTTGCCCTGCATCCTTTTAGGGAGTTGCTCTCATTTTCATGATTGATGGTGGCTCTCACTAGCACCAGATCATGTGCCAGCTATCAAAGCAAGAAAGGAGAACATAGAGGGCAACAAACATCTTTTTCAAAGATGTGCCCCAGAAATTACATGCATTCTGTATCCTCACAGCTAGATGCAATGGTGTCAGGGAAAATCTAAAACTCAAGGGCTTTTCTTGCTCAAAGGGGGATGCATATTGGAGTTCAACTAGAACATTTCTGTGGTAATTAAATGATAAGCTTCAGAATACATGTGTGTGCATGCATACTCTCCTACATAGCATTCTTAAGAATAATTAGGGTCTTACATAGAAGGCATTATTGCTTAATGATTAAGATCAAGGGTAGACTTTGAGCCCAGGGAGACCTGAGTTTGAATCTTGGCTCTATCATTGACTAGATGCATAGCTCCTCTAAGCATTAATTTTCTCTTCTAAAAATAGAGATAATTTTTATCCCATAGAAATGTTATAAGGAGCAAATTAATGTGTACTGTTGGATAATAAAGAATTTTTCTGGTCTTTGTCCTGGATTCCTGGCAAGGAGCTTCTAAAATCCTTGGAATTTCTCAAATGTCTTTGTTACTTATGAGCCTCTTGGGCTACCCCTGAGTTTGTGCTATCAAGATGGAGATGGGTCAGGATAGGGGCTGTTACCCAAAAGACCAACCATGTAATTAGAGGGTTGGGGTTTTGGGCCATGTGGTAACAACCTAATCTCCTGACTTTTTTGGGATTGGGCTAGAGATTGAGTTCATTCATGTAGCCAGTGATTTAATATGCTATGAAACTCTGGGAACCAAAACTTAGTGGAGCTTCCTGGTTGGGGAACACAACTGATGCCAGGAGAGTGACACGCTTTGATTCCTCAAGGAGAAAACAAAGAAGCTCTCCATTTGGGACCCTCCCATTCCTCACTCCATGTGTCTCTTCATTTGACTGGTCCTGATCTGTATCCTTTGGAGTAAAACTTTAATAATAAATACAGTGTTTTCCTGAATTCTGTTCATTGGTTTAATGAATTATCAAGCCTGCAAAGGTTGTAAGAACCCCAAATATGTAGCCAGTCAGTCAGAAGTATGGTGGCCTGGGGACTCCCACATCTGAAGTGAGGGCAGGCTTATAAGGACCAGACCCCACACAGGTGGGTCTGTGCTAACTTTGGGTGGTTAGAGCCAGAACTGAATTACAGTACACCAGGTGGGGTCAGAAAATGTACAAAATGTTTAGACAGCAACAGGAACCTGTGAGAACTTAATAAAGGCCAATTGCTATTATTGCTTTTAATTTTTCTTCTTCTTTTTTTCTTAAAGTTATTTATTTATTTGACAGAGAGAGACCACAAGTAGACAGAGAGGCAGGCAGAGGGAGAGGAGGAAGCAGGATCCCCGCTGAGCAGAGAGCCCAATGCGGGGCTTGATCCCAGGTCCCCGGGACCATGACCCGAGTGAAGGCAGAGGCCTTCACCCACTGAGCCACCCAGGTGCCCCTCTTATTATTATTATTATTAAGAGTATCCCTAATTGATTGAGTTACTGGAATCTAGTGACATTGAGATAATCTTTAACTATTATTCTGCAGTCCTTCTCATCAGAATCTCATCAATGTTGTCCCAGCCTGTGGCTGGCTCCAAGCCCCTTTCTATGAATAGAGAGCTGAAATGAGGGCCTTGTCTCCCGACCAGGTTAGTCAAGAACACCCAGTTTAAAGGCTTCCACATGAGTGCCACTTACAGAGCACACAGGCTTATGAGCCCCTCAGAATTTGCAGTCACCTGAAGAAGGTAGAGTTTTAGTCAAACTCGAGATCACCTCATGGCTATATTCTCAGGGCTGCCACCACATGCAAGGGGAATCCCAACTCACAAGGTCTGAAGGCTGAGGCCTGAGGCAAAGAGGAATCACCAATATTGGGTAAGATGTGGGGGAGATTTTTTAAATACATAAGGGTGGTAGAAAAGACATGTGACTTGCAGTTTGGTAGCACTGTGTTCAAGCCTCGTCTTTGCGACTAGCCAACTATGTGACTGGGGATGAATGTTCTAATCCACCCAAATCTCAGTTTCTCCCCGTATAAAATGGAACAACAATGAGTCGCTTCTGAGGCAACTGGGAGGAAAAGGAGATGATGCACGTTGAGTATTTGCCACAGCACTCAGCTCGTGAAAGCCACAGCATACATGTAAGTTCCCTTCCCCTTTGCCTCATGGGGCATGGCGGGGATGGAAATCCTTCCACTCACTTACTATTTAAAAAGCCCAGTGCAGAAAGCTTTCTAGGATCGGATTACCAGTTATTCTTTTCCTGAAAGGCAAGTCTTAGGTTACAGTTTTACTGTAAACATCTCCAAAACACTGCAGGCAGAAAGATCAAGGAGATTTGCAGTTCCTAGAAGGATGCATGATATCCCATGAAGGTTCATGTTTCAAGGTTGAGCTGCTCGTGGATGGGATTCTGTCATCAGGAGTTTTCTTTCTCCATGTGGCTGCTCAGAAGATAATCTGACCTTCGCAGTTTATTCCCCACAATTTGTCCCTTTGCACCGGTCCTGGTTTTGATCACCATGGCATTTAGAGAACATTCCTGTATGGGATGGGACTGAACTGAATGCTTCCAGTAACGAAGAAGCTTCTTATTTACCAGGGCTTTCAACTCTTCATCTCTTCTGTCTCCCCGATGCAAAAAATCCTGCCTGTCTATATTGCCAAAATAGAAATGACTGCAAAGTTCAAGGTCTCTTTCAACAGATAACTATTTATGTGGTGCCCTAGGGAGGCAGAATATGGAGCCTTCCAAAGGAATATGCTTTTATGGTGCACATGGTCTCTAAGTTGCTAGGCTTAAAAACATCAATACACTGATACTGATCAATGAGTAATTAAGTATTTGTAATTAAGGATGTGTGCAAACGTTAATTATAAAAATGTTCACTCCAGTATATCCCAGCGTGCATACCTCATAAAATAATAATTCATAAAAAAGTAGTTAATAGGGGCACCTGGGTGGCTCTGTGTGTTAAAGCCTCTGCCTTCAGCTCAGGTGATGTTCTCAGGGTCCTGGGATTGAGCCCCGCATCGGGCTCTCTGCTCCACAAGGAGCCTGTTTCCTCCTCCTCTCTCTCTCTCTCTCTGCCTGCCTCTCTGCCTACTGGTGATCTCTATCTGTCAAATAAATAAATAAAATCTTAAAAAAAATAAAAGCAGTTAATAATTACCAAATTCTCTATAATAGAATACTATTTAGCCTTTAAAAATGAAGCTGTAGAAGTATGTTTATTAACACATTGGTATATGAGAAATCTACATGTGCATAATAATAAAATTATGTATTATATGATCCCATCTTGATAAAAAAATAAAATTACCCATTTACGTGTTATTTGTAGATCATGAAAATGTCAAGGAAAATGTCTAAAAGGACATGTACTGAAATGCAAATGATAGAACTACAATTGATTTTTATGTTCTTTTTTCTTGAATATAGTTTCAGGCTTTCTATAATGAACACACATTACCGGCATACTTTTTTTTTCTTCAAGATTTTATTTTTTAACTAATCTCTACCCTCAACATGAGGCTTGGACTCAAAGCCCCAAGAACAAGGGTCACATTGAGCCAGGCAGGGGCCCCACTGCTGCCATACATTTTTTAAAGCTATTGTTACAATAATTATTTTCTCACGATCAGACTAGGCTCAGTGAGATGTAAGGAAAGCGTAATAAGGCTTCCCGGTGAAAGTGAGTTTATGTGCTGGTAGAGGCCATGTAACAGAAGAGCAAGCCTCAGCTGAACAGGAGGACACTGGCGTCCATCATACACTCGCCTCTGCGCAAGATAACCTTGGGCGAGCCATATCCATTTTCTGTACATCAGTTTTTCCACACGGAAAAGCACAGTGACATTCCACACCTTGAAAGGCTATCACCGAGATGGGGTGCGAACCTCCTGCATGCTCTGGGTCACAGGAAAAACCCGCGCACTGTCAGCACTCTGGATTTCCATTTGTGATGTGAACTGTGGGTTTGTGGGAGTATTTATTTAGTATTTCTATTTATTTTTGCTATTATTAGATTACGTTCTGGAAACTTTTCCATGCATCATGGAGAGCGGCTTCTCTGTGGGTAATCTTGAATTGGTAATCATTTCCATCAGGAGCAGAGTAGCTGTTTTGCTTTTTGCTTCTCTGTTAAGTTCGAGGAGCTCTTTTATAAGTCTCTGTGTTGTGTGCTTTTGCCAGGGCAGGCTTTATTAAAGGGAAATTTCGCCAATAGCCCAGCCTCTGACAACAGAACTGGGTAATTCAGGGAGAGGGAAGTTACAAGTTTTTAATGGCTATTTAGACAATCTGAGGACCAATAAAAAGAAAATAGATGACCAAACAGAAACTCCGTAAAATCATATAGTTTGGTCTCCAGCTTTTACAAAGAGTCTTTATAACTTTTATGTGAGACTCCATGGTTCATAGGATTGAATTTTTGTGATGTCTAATGGGATGGAAAAATGCTAATCTAATTATTCAGGAAGAGCAGAGAGCAGGGGGATTGCTACCAATTGTTTCTTCAAATTAAAGTTAATAGGATAAATCTGACCTTGGGCATTTAAATCAGAATAAATAACAATGTTGCTAAGTCTTCAGATGGACTTTGGAGACCATTTTTCTTTCTTTTTTTTTAGATTTTTATTTTTTTGAGAGGGGGCGGAGAGCAGTGGGAGAGTGAGAAAGGGAGAAGTGGATTCCCCATTGAGCAGGGACCCCGACCTGGGGCTCGATCACAGGACCCTGAGATTATGATCCAAGCTGAAGGCAGACTCTTAACTGATTCAGTCACCCAGGCACCCCATGGAGACCCTCTTTCTGATTAGCTCTATAACATGCAGTCTTTCCCCTTTGGCAGAAAACTGGAATCCTGGAATTCTGAGGTCCCAGATGATCAACGTCAGGTGGCAAATTATGATTCATTTTCAATTCCAATTTAACCATTAATTAAAGTAGGTATCCTTGACTGAAAGAACGTTCAGTGCCAGAAAAGCGCAAAAAGGAAATGTGAGACACAGGCCTCCTGGAAAGCCACTGCCGGGTTCCATTATCACCTTTATATCTGTTGCTCCTGGTAGCTATAGTAACTAGCATTTAAGACACAAACACAAAAATCAAAGTCCTAGGCTGATGCAATAGTTCTCCAATGGCTTTGTTCCATGTCTAAGATTTCCCTGCCTGCTCTTGCATCATATTTCATGTCCAAAGCCTCGAGTGACTGACATTCTGCTTGGGGATGTGCAGGCTAAGAGGGAAAGGGTAGGATGGAGTCCACCTGCCCTTATAGAGAAAAAAACAAGATAGATGCCCCATGTAGTCGGGGAGACTCAGCCCCTTCCGTGCTCTGCTGGGAAAGGAAGAGGGTTGTCTGCGACAGCCGTTGGATTGTTGTGAGCAGTGCTTGTCCAGGCCCCTCTGGGAGCGTGGATGGGATCAGTCCCTTGTTGCCCAGCCACAAACTCACCAGGACCTTGCTTGGGGGTGGGGTGGTGGGAGGGGTTGGTTCCAATTCTACCCCAAAAAAAGGACAGATGATTTTTCAAGGGTTGCATTCAGAGCAAAGAAAGAGGAAGGGAGCAGAGTGAAAGAGGGAGGTTAAGCTAGAACTAATACTCTGAGCTTTTCTGGAAATAAAATTGGGCCAGTGATTGTTATCTCGACTTAAATAAGCATTACGGTTTAGTTCATCTGTTTTTGTAGCAGATACGGGTGATGTGTTTAAATGGAAAAGTGGTAAATAGAAACCTTCCATTTTCAGCATAAAGAGATGGCTGACACACAGTATCCAAGACTGACCTCCTAAGTTAAATCACACTTTTCTGGCATTCCAGTAATTAAGAAAAATTAGGGCACCTCCCAAACAGGGGAAATTGCAGAGCCCAAAGTGTCCCTTCTGGAAGACTACATATGACATTACATTGCAGGGACATTAGCCTTGCTTGAAATGGTTTAACACAGAGAAACCCTTCACTGAACGATAAACTAGAAACTCCCAAGCCTTTCTTTAAAGGGAGCTTAATATTTTGGTTGGCAAATGTGCCTGAGGAAGTATTACATTAATAATACTTGCTTTTTATACAGTTCCTTTCTTCATGTAGTCAGAATGCTTTATGGTGGATCAGACTCACAGATTGAAAAGAGAATGAATACATTTGAGGTTTTATGACTTGTTCTATCCAAAGAATTCTCTCAAGAAGCACCAAAGCAAAGCCCAGATTCATGCCTGAGGGAGAGGCTAAGTGATGAGAGGCTAAATGATGAAGAAAGTTGCGATATACATAAGGTAATAATCCATTAATCAGATATGGGAAAAATTCGCAATATTTTTTGTTAATGAAGATGATAATTCTGTAATCGGGCCTTGGACCTACCAAATCAAGTTGGACCTACATCCAATGACCTGGGGATAAAAAACATAAAAATCTATAGCCTATAACACAACTGCTCCATTTCCTCAGGCCCCTGGACTCAACCTCATCTGTTGGGTGAGTTCTCTGACACTGCTAAGTGGAGAGATGGCTTGTAGAAAAGTTCTAGAACTTTCCTGTTTGTTTCAAGTGCCGTGTATGACATTTAGGCCTGAAAAGCTCATTTATTCATTAGTTTCATGGTCAGTGCCCATGTAAGGAATAAGTAAGGCGAGGGAACCGGGAGGCCCATCCTGTTTACCTTATCTGCCTTTTTAGTGCTAAGCCTGAAAGAAAAAGCAACAGCAGTGAAGAAGGCATGGCTGTTGGAAATGCTTTTTTGTTTCAGTCAATTGGCAGACAAGTGTATTGTGATTTCTTTTTTTTTTTTTTAAGATTTTTTTTATTTATTCAAGAGAGATGACAAGTAGGCAGAGAGAGGCAGGCAGAAGAGGGGGCGGGGAAGCAGACTCCCCGCTGAGCAAAGAGCCTGATGTGGGGCTCTGTCCCAGGACCCTGAGATCATGACCTGAGCCGAAAGCAGAGGCTTAACCCACTGAGCCACCCAGGCGCCCCTGTAATTTGATTTCTTAATGTAAAGGGACAGATGCCATTTACTACAGCCATTAACAAAAGAAGGGTGTGTCTTATTGATTGCTATAGCTAAGAGCCATGCTGATAAATACAAAGTTAACATTTGTAGGCGTTATGCCCTGAGCCGTACAGACATTCACTACGAGGGACACAGGGAATAAAATCCTCGGGTTTCAGTTAAAATGACTTCATAAAGCTGTTTGCCTGATCTTTTTTTTTTTTTTTTAAGATTTTATTTATTCATTTGACATGGACAGAGAGAGAACATGGTCAGGAGGAACCGCAGAGGGATAGGAAGAAGCAGACTCATGACTGAGCGGGGAACCCGATGTGGGGCTCAATCCCAGAACCCTGGGATCATGACCTGAGCCGAAGGCAGAGGCTTAACCCACTGAGCCACCCGGGCGCCCCCTGGCTTTTTGAAAACCTCGATTCAAAAACAGCAACCTTCTAAATAAAATATGGTGTAAGAAAGTGCTCCAGTTTCATTCTTTTGCAAATTGCTGTCCAATTTTCCCAATACCATTTGTTGAAGAGTCTGTCTTTTTCCCATTGGATATTCTCTCGGGCTTTGTTGAAGATTAATTGAACATATAATTGTGGGTTATTTTTGGGTTCTTATTCTGTTCTATTGATCTATGTGTCTATATTTTTTGTGTGAATACAAGACTGTTTTGATGACTACAGCTTTGTAATAGAACCTGAAGTCTAGAATTGTGAGTCCACCAGCTAAGCTGTTCTTTTTCAAGATTGTTTTGACTATTCAGGGTCTTTTGTGGATCTGTAAAAATTTTAGGATTTCTTATTCTAGTTCTGTGAGAAATGCTGTTGGTATTTTGTTAGGGTTGCATTAAATATGTAGATTACTTTGGGTACTATAGACATTTTCACAATATTTGATTCTCTTATCCATGAGCATAGAATGTCTTTACATTTCCTCATGTCCTCTTCAATTCCTTTCGTAAGTATTTTATAGTTTTTAGAATACAGTTCTTTTGCCTCTTTGGTTAGGTTTATTCCTAGGTATCTTATTGTTTTGGGTGCAATTGTAAATGAGATTGCTTCTTAATTTCTCTTTCTGCTGCTTCATTATTGGTGTATGGAAATGCAACAGATTTCTGTGCATTGATTCTGTATCCTGTGATTTTACTGAATTTGTGTATCCGTCCTAGCAATTTTTTGGTCTTTTGGGTTTTCTTTAAAAAGTATCATCTGCAAGTGAAATTTTGAGTTCTTCCAGGCTGATTTGGATGCTTTTTGTTGCTCCTGTTGCTGTTGTCTAATTGCTGAGGCTAGGAGCTCCACTTTCTCACACCAAACACACAAATAAATTCAAAATGAATGAAAGATCTAAATGTGAGACATGAAACTATTAAAATCCTAGAGGACAACTCAGGTAGTGACCTCTTTGACATCAGCCATAAGAACTTTTCTTCTAGATATGTCTCCTGAGGCAAGGGAAACAAAAGCAAAAATAAAATATTGAGAATGCTGCATAAATGAAAAGCTTCTGCACAGCAAGGGAAATAATCAACAAAACCAAGAGGCAATCTGTGGAACAGAAGAAGATATTTACAACTGACATATCTGAGAAAGGGCTAGTATCCAAAATCTATGAAGAACTTACCAAACTCAAAAATGAATAATACAATTAAAAAATCAGCGGTAGACTTGAATAGACATTCTTGCAAAGAACACATACAGATGGCTAACAGATACGTGAAAAAAGGCTCCACATCACTGATCATCAGGGAAATACAAATCAAAACTATAAAGAGATCTTCCCTCACACCTGTCAGAATGGCTAAAATCAACAACACGAGAAACAATAGGATGTAGAGAAAAGGGAGGGAATGCAAACTGGTGCAACCACTCTGGAAAACAGCATGGAGTGTCCTCAGAAAGTTAAAAATAGAACTACCCTGTGACCCAACAATTGCACTATTAGGTATTTACCCAATGAATACAAAAATACTAATTTGAAGGGATACACACTAATATTTATAGCAGCATTATCTACAATAGCCAAATTATGGAAACAGCCCAAGTGTCCATTGACTGACGAATGGATAAAGAAGATGTGATATATATGATGTATATACACACAAACATATATGTATAGTGTGTGTGCGTTTGTGTGTGTGTGTGTATAAGGGAATATTACTCAACATAAAAAAGAATGAAATATTGTCATTTGCAATGATATGGATGGACCTAGAGCATATTATGCTAAGCAAAAGAAGTCAAATAGCATATGATTTTACTCCTATGTGGAATTTAAGAAACAAAACAAATGAGCAAAGGGAAAAAAAGAAGAGAGAGGGAGACAAACCAAGAAACAGACTCAACTAGAGAGAACAAACTGATGGTTACCAGAGGGGAGGTGGATGGGGGTTGGGTGAAATAGGTGATGAGGATTAAGGAGCGCATGTGTTGTGAGGAGCACTGGGTGTTGTATGGAAGTGTTGAATCACTATATTGTACACCTGAAACTAATATCACACTAGGTTAACTAAGTGGAATCTAAATAAAAACTTTTTTTTTTTAAGATTTTATTTATTTATTTGACAGAGAGAAATCACAAGTAGATGGAGAGGCAGGCAGAGAGAGAGAGAGGGAAGCAGGCTCTCTGCTGAGCAGAGAGCCCGATGCAGGACTCGATCCCAGGACTCTGAGATCATGACCTGAGCCGAAGGCAGCGGCTTAACCCTCTGAGCCACCCAGGCGCCCCTTTAAGATTTTATTTATTTGACAGAGAGAAATCACAAGTAGGCAGAGAGGCAGGCAGAGACAGAGAGGGGAGGAAGCAGGCTCCCTTGGAGCAGAGGGCCCAACGTGGGGCTTGATCCCAGGACCCTGGGACCACGACCCGAGCCAAAGGCAGAGGCCCCAACCCACTGAGCCACACAGGCGCCCCTAAATAAAAACTTTTTAAGAAAGTATATAAATGCACTAAAGGCAGGCTTGAGGGAGTCAAGTGGGCTGGGGAGGGGTTCATTCCATCAGGGTATCAAAAGTCCAACGAAAGCCAACACCCTACCTGTCTTAATCCCCAGAGACACCCCAGATCACAGGCTTAGATGTACCAGAGAGACCTGATTCCAATTCATACACGTGTGACCTATGGCAAATCACAATCTCTCTGAACCTCAACTTCTTGTCCCTAAATTGTTGTCCATGGATCGTTGTAATAACTTAAAGTACATGAATTACTTACTTAGCACAGTGCCAGCTATCTGTGAGGCCTTCCCTTTCCCTCTTCAGTTTCACTGCCCTTCCATTTCTTTCTCTGCTTTAGACCTGCAGGGCAATATGAAGACTGTTCTTTTACTTATAAATACATTCATTTGCTCAATACTTTTTTAAAAAGATTTTACTTATTTGTTTATTTATTTGAGAGTGTAAGCATGATCCAGGGAAGGAGTAGAGGGAGAGGGACAAGCAGACTCTGCGCTGAGTGCAGAGCCTGATGTGGGGCTTGAACCGAGGACCCCAACATCTTGACCTGAGCTAAAACTAAGAATCGGATATCCAACCAACTTAGCTACCCAGGTGCCCCCATTTGCTCAACATTTTATCAGTTGTCAGGCTTCTGATTTTTCCACTATTGAGAAAGAATCATGAGTAATGCAAATAAAGGACATGTCAGAGGTGGGCATTCCTATATTCATTCTTTCTACAGATGCTTGCTGTATTGACTGTACCAAGAGCAGAGCCAAACTTGTTCCCTGTCTGTGTGGGGTGGAGTTGGGGGGTGGGAAAGTGTCGAGGCAGGGTGGGACACCAGAATCAGTTCCAAAAAAGAGGTAGTGCTTGAATTGAATCTTGGAGGGAAGAGTGGGTTAGAAAGAGGAGGGTGGGGAGGGAAGAAGGCCCTATACAAAGCAACACATTTCAGTTGTCTATTCTCAAACATGAGCAGCCAGAGATTGCCACTCTCTCAGGAAAGCTCCTAACATGAAAATCAAAGATTAACCCCCAAACTGGGGGAAAAAAGATAATAGTACTTTGAGGAAATAAAAATGTAAGAAGAACTCTTCTGAAGAGATTATTAATAACTTTATTGAAATTAGGCACAATATAGGGGATCCTTGTTGGCTCAGTCAGTTGAGCGGCTGCCTTCAGCTTGGGTCATGATCTGAGGGTCCTCAAATGGAGCCCCACATGCTCAGCTGGGAGCCGGCTTCTCCCTCTCCTTTGGGCCCTCTACTTTCTTGCACTCTGTCTCTCTCTCAAATAAATAAATAAAATCTTTTTAAAAATTAGGGAAGATATACCCATGAAACAAGAACAGAATGCTATAAAAAATCAAAGAACAACAAACAAAAATCTTTTGGAAATAAAAATTTTTAAAGCAGGATCAAGATGAGATGAAGAGGGGCGCCTGCGTGGCTCAGTGGGTTAAAGCCTCTGCCTTCGGCTCAGGTCATGATCCCAGGGTCCTGGGATCGAGCCCCGCATCGGGCCCTCTGCTCAGCAGGGAGCCTGCTTCCCTTCCTCTCTCTCTGTCTGCCTCTCTGCCTGCTTGTGATCTCTGTCTGTCAAATAAATAAATAAAATCTTTAAAAAAAAAAAAAAGATGAGATGAAGAGGGAAAACTAAGGGAATAAAGTAATCTGACTTTTAAGATGGACAAAACTGGATCCTATTACTATGTTCTAGATTTTTTTTTTCTTCATAAAAGTCTATACACTAGAATTATTTCTAATACCCCAAAGAACTGACTATGAGAGAGCTGATGGTCTCCCAAGGATGAGGGAGTGCTGAGGAAAAGTAAAAGATTTTATTTCTATCTCTTAGTCTAGAGATGAAAATTGCCGTCTCCCATCCTTGCTCACAAAATCATGTGGCAAAAGGTGGTGGTACTCTGTATGTCATCTGTTAAAGAATACTTTTACTCAAGGATAAAATAATGCCTCTGATACAAGTATGAAATAAACATGTGAAAAGTATTTTTTTTTCCCCTAATACTGAGAGAACCAGCTGGATACTATAATTGGTTGAGAAGAGAACTCAAAGTACCACATACTTTGTAGTCAGAAAAGGAAAGCTGAAATAACTTTGAAGGACGAAACTCAGAAAGTAGATTTTATTTGCCTTACTTCTTAATACCCAACTCTGAAAAGAAGCTAGGGAGTGTGTTAAAAATGTTAGTAATATTTTCTCAGTTTTGAGCTTTTTTTATTTGCTTTTTTGTTTGTCTACTGATTAACGTCTTCACCTACAACATGAAGGGTTATTCTTTAAGGGTAAACTGCCTAGATAGCAAACATTCTGTGCCTTAGAAAAATGTTCTGGACTCCATGTTTATTTTATTGTATTTTTTATTGTTTAAACACCTCCTCCCAAAGAATCCTCACTTATGATAGAGCTATGGTTCATTTTAATCGTGTTAGTTTCCATGTTTATTTTTAAATGCTTTATTGCCACTTTAACTAAACAGGTAAACAAGTGCTCTATCAGAGCACCCACCAGCTCATCTTAACTGAATATCCAAGCTTCTCTGATAACTTTTTTGACTTCTGTGCTTTCCAGAAAGTGGGCTGGGCCTTGACAAAATTGTTAATTAGGTGAATTCTTTTTCAGTTTATTCCTTTTACATTCTAATTTCTATTTTTTTTTTTTCTGGTTCCACACAGCTCCTTTCAAGGACCCAACACCAGGAAACGCACTTTCAGTTGCCTAAGGTATTGTCTTACCCAAGTGAAACCTATGCAACTGATGCTGAATATTTTCCTTTCTCCTAACTCCTCTATCAAAACCCACCTGCCCTGTGCTTACCTCCCTAGAATTCCTATTCTCTCTTAATCTGATGAACTCTTTGATGGTAAGGAATTAATAATGTCCTTTCCCAAGTATCATTTGCATTTTAGCAGAAGAAAACACTAAGATGTATTTAAATAGTGTGTTTAAAAACTAGATGCATTTAAATACTTGCTCTACCTACATTAGCAGACATGGACTATTCCTGGACTCAAGTAGCTTACGTTCTATTAAATTAAGTCAATGTGGTAAGTGCTATAGTGAAGTTGTATACAAAAAGTCCCAGAAGCCCTCACCTTTATGTTCAAATGAGTTTTCGGAAGGGTGTGAAGATGACTGAATGGGAAAAATAAAAGTCTTTTCAACAAATGGTACTGGGACAACTGAATATTTACATGTTAAAAAAAAAAAAGTTGGACCTTCCTCACACACCATATGCAGAAATTAACTGAAAATGTATCAAAAATCTAAATGTAAGAGTAAGCTGGAAAACTCCAAAGAAAATATTAGAATAAGCCTTCATTCCCTGGGTTAAGCAATTGTTTCCTAGATACAATACCCCAAACATAAACAACCAAATTAAAAATAAATAAATAAATTTTCATCAGAATTATGAAAAAACGTTTGTGCTTCAAAGGACACCGTCAAGAAAGTGAAAAGACAACACACAGCATGGAAACAAATACTTGCCAATCAAATCTATGATAAGAGTCTAATATCCAGAATATGTAAAGGACTTCAGAACAGACATTTTTCCTAAGAAGACACACAAATGGCTAATAAGCATATAAAAAGATGGTCAACTTCCTTAATCATTAGAGAAATGCAAATCAAAATCACAAGGAGATATTTCATCATGTAAATTAGGATGGTATAATTAAAAGAACAGACAATAACAACTGTTGAGAAGGTTGTAGAAAAATCAAAATCTTCATACACTGCTGGTAAGAATGTAAAATGGTAGAGGCACTTTGAAAAACACTTTGGTAGTTCCTTGAAATGTTAAACATAGAGTTTCTACAGGACCCTGACATTCCACTCCTAGGTATATACACAAGAGAAGTGAAAATATGTCCATACAAAAACTTGTACATGAATGTTCATACCAGAATTGTTCATAACAGCCAAAAACTGGAAACAGCCCACATGTCTATCAATTGGTGAATGGATAAACAAAATGTCTCATATCTGTATAGTGGAATATTATTTGGCCATAAAAAGGGCAGACTGATACATGCTGCAACATGAATAAACCATAATAATATTAAACTAAGTGAAAGAAGTCAGTCACAAAACTAGAGTATATGATTCTGTTTACGTGAAATATCCAGCATAGGCAAAACCATAGAGAAAGAAAGTAGGTGAATGGTTTGCCCCTCTCAGGGGCTGAGAGGAGTGAGGGAGTGACCACTAATGGATACATCGTTTCTTTTAGGGGTGATGAAATGTTCAGAAATCAGATTGTGGTGATGGTTGCATAACTCAGAATATTCTAGAAGCCACTGAACTGTATGCTTTAAATGAGTGAATTTTATGGTTTGTGAAACATATCTCCATATATCTGTATATGAAAAAGTCCCAGAAATATGAAGTAAATTTGAAGAGAAGGGAAGTCTTTATGAATTTTACCTATGGATTAAAGGCAGAAGAACAGTTTTCTGCATAAAGTAAAGCCAGAGAGAAAAGCAAGGGATTGTGAACTACATGGTACAGTTGACCCTTAAACAACACTGGTTTGTGGGTCCTCTTATACCTGGAGTTTTCCAATAAGTACTGTTCAGAACTGTAAATATACTTTCTCTTCCTTACGATTTTCTTAATAACATTTTCTTTTATCTACCTTTATTATAAGAATATAGTATATAACATAACTGAAAGGTGTTTATCGACTCTGTTATCAGTAAGGTTTCAGTAGGATATTAGTAGTTAAGCTTTGGGGCAGTCAAAAGTTACCCATGGATTTTCAACAGCTCAAGAGTCAGCGCCTTAGGCCCCACCATGTTGTTCAAGGGTCAGCTATGTTTGGGAAATGTGTGACTGATGCCCAATGCCTAAATGCCTGAAAAAAAAAGGTTTATGGGAAATAAGAATAGAAAGTAGGATATTTGCCTGGGTGGCTCAGTTGCTTAAGCCTTCGACTCCTGGATTTGACTCAGGCTGTGATCTCAGGGTCATGAGATTAAGCCCTGTGTCTGGCTCCATGCTCAGTGGGGAGTGTGCTTTGAGGTTCTGTCCCTCTCCCTCTGCCCCTCTAGCTCATGTTCTCTCTCTCTCTCTCTATCTCAATTAAATAAGTAATCTTTAAAAAAATAAAAAAAGGTAAGAAAGGAAAAGAGGGCCTAGATTAGCCAGTCCCTTCAGGATAGAGAAGGAGTGACCAAAAAGGGGTAATCAAAGAGCATGAAATAAAGAGATTGACCACAGAGGTGTGGACAGAGGTAAAAAGAATCCAAAGGGGATGATAAAGCTCAGCTCAGACCAACAACAGCAGGAAGTTGTTATGGTCCCAAAGCCTAAGGGGCCAACGTAGGAGAAAATGACCAGAGCTTAGTGAGAACCATAGCTATAGGAAAGAATCAAATTGATTTGGACATTAGGTAGAGGAAGGCAGCCACTGCCAAACCTGAGAGGAAAGAAACCCAAGGGTAGGGCAAGGGAGGGAATACCACGATTGTTGTCTTTCCCACCCTCCTGTCTCCTGTCAGCTGACCCACAGGGCAAAGCACAGAACCTGTTGATACAGTCCACATGGGTCAGCCGCCTGGGGTGGAGAGCCTGGCCCAGTGGGAAGAGTGAGTCTGGAGAGGAAGCAGCTCAGGCCCAGATCATAAAAGGCTTGTGGGCCTTGCCAAGCCGTCTGGACTTTGTCCTGTAGACAGGAAAAAAACCCATAAAAAGTGTTTAAGTAGGGAATGACTGCAATGTGATAGTTTAGATGGGGAGAGCCTAAAAATGGTTCTCAAAGTGTGGTACCAAGACCAGCAGCATCTGTGTCACCTGGCTTGTTAGAAATGCACATTCTTGGGTTTCCTCACTAAATTATGGGAGTGGGACCTAGCAGTCTGTATCCTAACAAGCATCTTCGAGTGTGATTCCAGTGTGTGCCAGCATTGGAGAACCACAGGCCTAGAACATTATTCCTGAGTCACATGTTCAGCAGAATTACTAGAAAATATGTATGTGTAGTAGAGATGGCTAGAAATAGTCTGGAGGGATATACTTCAAAATATTAATAATTCTTATCTCTAGGTGGTAAAATTGCATGAGTTTTACTTTCTTCTTTTATTTGTATTTTAATGAATTTTCATAATGCACATGCATTTTGACATAAGAAACACAAGTTATTTAAAAGAGAAGGCAGTGCTCACTTTGGGAGCATGTACTAAACTTGGAACAATACAAGAAGATTAGCATGGCCCTTGCACGAGGAGGACATGTATATTCATCATATGGTCCATATTTTTTAAAAATAATCAAAAACAAAAGAGAAGGCAGAAAATATAATGGAAATATGTTAATACTTATGCCCTTAAAATTTTAAAAATATGTGTATATAACTAAATTATCATAAGCAAAGTTAAAAGATGTCAAGCTGAGAAGAATTTACAAATTATATGACAGTAGGTTAATAAGAAAGAGAATATCCCAATATAAAAGTTAGCTAACGTCAGAAACCATAGTCTAAAAGAGAAGAAATATGAATAAAAATGTGAATTTCTAAAAATGTGGATATGATTTTTAAAAAATAATTAACATTGCTAATAATCAAATAAATGAAAAATTAAAACAAAAAGGCACACTTTTTGCTTATCTGATTGACACAGATTGAGTAATCCAGAGTTTTATGAGAGTGTGGAAAATGAATATTTTATCATGGTTTCAATAAGAATATAAAGAGTTATAAATTTTTAGATGCTAATTTCAAAATATCTTCTGAAAGCCTTGAAATACAGTTTTTGATCAGATAGGAATTTTCCCTGAGAAATAATCAGATAATTGTCCATAAGTGTATGTTTACCTTGAAAACATTGAGATGTTTAAACATTGAAGATGCTTAATTGCACTCCTAATCTGAGAAACTGGATTGAAAACAGTAAGCTATATTTCATCTATGACACTGTAAAAGCTTAATATTATTTCCAAATTCAAGCATTGTACAGGTTCTGAAAATACAGAAATAGGTTGTTGGTAGGAAGATAACTAGGTATATCCATTTTGGAAGACAATTTTGACACTGTCTATTAAAAAAAAAACTATGCTAAAAAAAAACAAAAAACAAAAAAACGCTATGCTTACTCCAACCCAATGACTCTACCTTTGGTGTCTAACCTACAGAAAAAGATACAAATCTACAAAGAGAAGAAATAAGCATGTGCATGCTCACCTACTATTTGTAATATACCCCCGCAAGAAAGAGGAGCAGCCTAAATTTCCATACATAAGGAACAGATAAATAAGAGATAGTAATATTGTAATATAAAGGAATGAATTTGATTTCTGTAGAATTACATAGGAACAGATTATCAGAAAGATTACTGAATGAAAAAGCAAACTATGGAATGATATATGCGGAACAATACTGGTTTGTGTAAAAAAAATAAGACTTTACTAAATGTTTTTGATACATATATGATATATGTATATTATGTATAAAAATGGATTATAATGTGCACCAAACTCATCATAGTTATTTCCTCTGCAGAGAAAGGAGGGGACCAATTTAGAAGACAGTCACCAAAGGGAGTTTTGATTTTCCTCTTCTTTTTTTTTTTTTTTAAGATTTTATTTATTTATTTGACAGACAGAGATCACAAGTAGGCAGAGAGGCAGAGAGAGAGGAGGAAGCAGGCTCCCTGCCGAGCAGAGAACCCGATGCAGGGCTCGATCCCAGGACTCTGAGATCATTACCTGAGCCAAAGACAGAGACTTCAACCCACTGAGCCACCCAAGCACCCCAGCCCTCCTCCTCTCTTTTTTTTTAAAGAAGAATATATGTATACTTGAAAAATATTTATATACATGGAAAAGCTGGGAAATAATGTGTTGAAACATCAATAGTAATTAATTTTGGGTAATGGGAAATCGGTATTCGTTTCTGCTTTTTGTGTTTTATTTATTAAAAATTCAAGCTCTTCCCCCAAAAGAGATGTATATAAAGAATCTTTGCCATAACCTTGTTGAAGAGGAAGGGGAAGGAGGAGAAAGAGGAGGAGCAGGAAGAGAGGAAGAAGGGAGGGAGGGGCGGGGGGGTAGGAAGGGAAGAAGGAAGGGAAAAAGAAAGAAAAGAATCAAAAGTCTCTATCGTATATGATTCTGGCTGCTAGGGGTTAGGGGAAGGAGGGATGGAGGAATACAGAGGATTTTTAGGGCAGTGAAACCACATTGTATGATATTTTAATAGTGGATGTGTGTCGTCTTATATGTATTCAAACCCACAGTATGGATAACACCAAGTGTGAATCCTAATGGAGACTTGCGACTTTGGGTGATAATGATGTGTCAGTGTAGGCTCAGCATAACAAGTGTGCTGCTCTGGTGAAGGGGGTGGATGACGGGGAGGCTGTGCATATGTAGGGGCAGGGGGTATATGGGATATCTCTGTACCTGCTTCTAGGTTTTTCTGTGAACCTAAAACTACCCTAAAAAAATAGTCTATTAAAAAAAAAAAAAAAAAAAGACAACTTAAAAGTTCCAGTATAGAGGGCTGATATAAATATGGTAGAAGAAAGGTATGGTATACCTTTCCTTTGGTAGAAGAAACTATCATTAAAAACAATGATAATATGGGGGCGCCTGGGCGGCTCAGTCGGTTAAAGCCTCTGCCTTCAGCTCGGGTCATGATCCCAGGGTTCTGGAATCAAGCCTCGCATCGGGCTCTCTGCTCAGCAGGGAGCCTGCTTCCCTTCCCCTCTCTCTCTGCCTGCCTCTGCCTACTTGTGATCTCTCTCTGTCAAAGGAAAAAATAAAATCTTTAAAAAAAAAATGATAATAAGAAGACATTTTTAAGCTTACAGGGAAGTACAAGATTAAAG
The DNA here is from genome assembly GCF_009829155.1 of Mustela erminea. Taxonomy (NCBI): domain Eukaryota; kingdom Metazoa; phylum Chordata; class Mammalia; order Carnivora; family Mustelidae; genus Mustela; species Mustela erminea. The sequence continues at coordinate 106,945,727 of NC_045618.1, forward strand.
TTTTTAAAAAGGCAGGTGCAGAGACGCCTGGGTGGCTCAGTCGTAAATCATCTGCACTGGCTCAGGTCACGATCCTGGGGTCCTGGGATCAAGTCCCACATCATCAGGGCTCCTTGCATGGTGAGAAACCTGCTTCTCCCTCTACTCCCCTGCCTCCTGCTTGTGCTCTCTCTCTCTCAATGTGATGAATAAATAATTAAAATCATTTTTTTAAAAAAGCAGGTACAAACAGAATTAATGTTAGGAATCCATTTTGTGAAAAAGAAACGAACATTTATGAAAGATGGATCTATGCCAAAGTGTCTTATAGTTTATCTGTATTTTCTCACTTACTTGAAGAGAGCCTTATTAATTAAAAAATAAAACTGACAAAAGGAAAAAAATCTAGCAAGGACAGGGAAGAAAAATAAGTCAATGGCACACCTAGTATTGCCCTAGGTGATAATTTGATTTTTATTTGGCTTCTATGCTTCCCTTTTGTTATTTTAAAACATACACACACACAACTGTCCAGCAGCTTTTCCCAAAAAGACAACCAGAACTTCATGCTGCCACAAGAACCCCTCTGATGGACAAAAAAGGATTGCAAACATGATTTCAAGTGGAAATGCAAGTGATTTATTGCATTACCTCCTAATGTGGGACAGCTGCGGACACAGCAATGCATTCCATGTATAGGAACCTGCTTTCCAGTAGCCACCAGACTTTCTAAACCATAGAAAGCCAAACCACGTGACTCAGAATCACCTGGAGGGCCTCTTGTTCCATACAAATTCTGACCCCTGGGGCAAGAGGCCCAGGCACCAGCAGAAATAAATATTCTGGAAGATTTCTAATGTGCTCTCAAACTCAAAAACCTTTGCCAGAGACGAATCACCGAATCACCGGGATTTTTCAGAAGCCTAGATTCTTCATTAAAGGGCCAGTCCTAACCATCGAGGTGAGGATAGCACACAGCAGCGTCTTTGAGCTCGCTTTGAAGAGTCCCAACACCAGAGAGGTAGAAGCTATTGTTATCAGTTACGCTCCCTCAGAGGCAGAGCCTTGGCATTTCACAGATGACTAGAGACAGAAGGAAATGCTTCCAGAATGACTTATCTTTAGGTAGCCCCTGATAGGAGAGATAGTATGGGTCAGGGAATTCCTCTCCATCCAAAGCACCAAGGAATGGAGCGGGGAACCAGGGCCAGGCCTATCACATAGGTGATGAGCATGTAAGGACATAAATCAAACTTCCCAGAATGCAGGGAATTCTTTTGATTGCATCACAAAGAAAGTCTGCTTTTGACAAAGGATTGTCTTCAGTCCCTAAGTACCTCAGGATGATAACAAGCCCCGCTAAATAGTCCTTAGAAAACTTTAAAAATGATTTGCCTTCTCCCTTTCCTGCCTCCAACCAATTTCTGACTGTAGGATGTAGAGACAGGATAGGAAAGCAAAATGTCCCCTCCCCAGTAAATGTGAGTTTTAGTGCACATGGAGCACCCTGCAGGGTGGAATGTTCTAGATCTCCAGTGTTCTCTATATAACCACTGACCACGTGTGGCTAGTGAGCACTTGCAATGTGGCTAGTAAGAACTGATATGAGCTGTATGCATAAAATACACATATTATGAAGACAGTGTAAAAAAAAAAATGTAAATTGGGGCGCCTGGGTGGCTCAGTGGGTTAAAGGCCCTGCCTTTAGCTCAGATCATGATCTCAGGGTCCTGGAATCGAGCCCCCCATTAGGCTCTCTGCTTAGCGGGGAGCCTGCTTCCCTTCCCCCTCTCTCTGCCTGCCTCTCTGCCTGCTTGTGATCTCTGTCAAATAAATAAAGTTTTTTAAAAAATGTAAATTACTTAATTTTTGATTACATGTTGAAAAGATATTATTAAAATTGCTCTCTTGTGTTTCTTCCTACTTTTTTTTTTTTAATGTGGCTACTAGAACACCTCAAAATATATATGTGACCTGTATTTCTATCAGACAGCAGCGCCTGGGAATGAAAAAGTAAGCAGGTACGGCCTAGCAAAAAATGTAAGTAGGAGAAGGGTACTCTATTGCTTTTCAACCTATCCCAAACAGAAGCACAGCTTCCATTTCAAAACGTCTCTCTCTGAACTTCTCTCAGGTTGCCAAGATTTCTCTCCTTTCCTTTGGTGACATTCCTTGTGGTGAAATGAGAGATGCACTCTTACATTCACTTTTTTCATCTCTCAGTTCCTCAAGGTCAGGGGCCATGGTGCCTTCTGTGTTTTGCATGGCTCTTCCCCCACCATGAATGCAAGATAAAGATGTGACCCACAACGATCACCATCTGTGCAAACTCCCTTCTATTGTTCATACCTGGTGGGTGTTCATCAACATTTGTGGTTGTTCATTAGGGCTCAGGTTTATCGATGAACGACCATAGCTAATTGATGAGCATTTATTGCTAATGAGTAAAGGCTGATTGAGAGATGATAATGGAGTTCCAGTTAACTCTAAACAATAGATCAAAAGGCAATTCAATCACCAGAAGACACCTGTTATGTGCCAAGCATAGGGTCGTAAGTATACATTTAACCAGGAAAAAAAAGAAGCAGTGAGATTAGAATTGTGCAGAGTACGCATTCAGTAACCACAGGAGGAAGACTTTGGCCCGAGAAGGGAATAGCTTGGTAGAAGGAATTTTAGACGTTAAGTTTAGGTTTTAGAGCTGATTAAGAGAGTCTCCTAAGTTGGGCAAAGCTGGAGTCTGTTGTAGCTCTTTGTGTGTTTAATTACCCATTGAGCTCTTCCTATTTAAATGATAGCTTATGCACGTGTACATACATCTACTCCAGAACACACGTGTGCACACGCACACGCACACGCACTTTGCTCACATACTTTGCCTCACACTACCCCCCTTCTACGGCTTAAAGCTCCACACTTCCCAAAAAAACCCCTCATGGGAAACAAGGAGCTTTTCAAATACGAATCTGAAAAAATTTAGAGGATTATAATGTTTAATCTTAAAACATTAGTTCTTCTGCTGCTGCTCGTACCAGTGGGCAATTACCAAAACAAGGATTAACTAAAATCCGACTTTGGCCAGTTGGTAGGCGGGGAAGCTGTGGGTCAAAGGGAGGAGTTTGTGAAAATCGCAAACACATTTTAAAGGATTAAGCAACTCATTTGCAGTGTTTCTGTGAGACCTGCCCCCTTTCCCTCCTCTTCCAATGCCTCTCCCCTGCAACCCCCAATGTTTACTCTGCCTTAGTTTTCGTGTTGTTTGTTTTTAAATGTCACAACCCAGGGCCAACTAGAGATAACCTGTGTTTGCAAATTCATTTTTTTAAAAAATTAAAATGATTCTAGAAACTTAGGAGCTATCAGCCATTCACACATTTGTGTGAACTTGTTCAGTGACACCTAAGACCAGCTATGGCTGGAGAAATAGATGGAGGGGCTCTGACCCAGGGGAGGAGAGGACAAGTAATCTGTGGGACTTGGAGCCCTTTCGGAATTCAGATAGACCTTGGAAGGTACCGTGGTGGAGAACACCTAGTGCCACAAGGAAATGCAAGCCTGGTGAGAAGGGAGGGAGAGGGGCCCAAAGCAAGGTGAGGAAATGGATTAGGACTCACTTCGCCTGGTTCAGATTCTCCCAGGGCACCACCAATTGGCTCAGGAGAAGGAAAAAGAATACTCTTTCCTCTCCTCTGCCTTCTGTCTTCCTGCAGACAGTCCACTTTCCCCACCATTCAGACGCTAGCACGATTAATGCTATGACTAGCTCTATTCTGTGGTCTGTTTGCTTTTTTGGTCTAGCCTGGGAACCTGATCACCATTTAAAACATTAATTTTTTTTTAAGATTTTATTTATTTATTTGACAGAGAGAAAGAGATCACAGGTAGGCAGAGAGGCAGGCAGAGAGAGAGAGAGAGGGAGAAGCAGGCTCCCTGCTGAGCAGGAGCCTGATGCCGGCTGGATCCCAGGACGCTGAGATCATGACCTGAGCCGAAGGCAGAGGCTTTAACCCACTGAGCCACCCAGGCGCCCCTATTTTTTTTTTTTTTTTTTAAGAAAAAACAAGTATTCTCAATTGCAAGCCTGTGAAATAGGCACAAAATGGACTTTGGGGACAATATAATTCTTAAGATATAAACTACCCATATATATAGTTTGGGTAATAACCTCATGCTTCTAATAAAGTCATCTTCATCCTCTTGCGATGATTAATTTATGATCTTTTAATAAAAAAGTAATTTTTAATGAACAAAAATTCGTTTCATAAAAAAAAAACCACATTATCTTTTTAAGATCATTTTTATCATTACTCTGCAGACCACGGAAAATGGTTTTAAGAACAGCATGTGGGGCCCTGTTCTAAGCTGCTGCTCTGTACTAGTGTGGTTTTTCTAGAATTCTCTCTGCATTCCATCTGATGATACCTACAATACCAGGCGGACTTCCTCTCTTCCTGGTTCAAAACCACTCACCCCTGCTAAGCCTATCACCATGTTTCTCTTTCCTGTTCGAGGGAAAATTCTCAGCTCCCTGCACCCAGGAAGGAATTGGTCTTTTCTCGGCTCAGGGTCTGATGCCACACTTCTGCCCAAGTTGAGTAAAATGACATATGTATTTCATGTCTGGAACTCCACAGAATGGAGCCACAAGAGAAAAATACAAAGCACTGCATAACATTTTGAGGAGGGTTGTTCTGTTTTATTACCAATGCAGAGGATGGAGGGTGCCGGTAAATGACTAACAATGGGATCTGCAGGGGCAGCTCTAATTTGTAGCATTTGCAGATTTCCATGAAGTAACTCTTCCCTTCTAGCTACCATCATGTCCCCGACTGGACTGAGCAGAGTGCCATTGGGTAGGGACGTACACCAGTAAACCATGACGTAGTATTGGCACTGTTCAGATTCAGGCAGAATCTCAAGATCTAACAGTAAAATGTAGTAACAAAACATGTGATGAGTTTTGAGTATTTATCACCTTTGTTTTTGTTTTTGTTTTGTAGTTTGCTTACACTTTTATTATAGAGCTTTTGGTTTTTTTTTTTTTAATTTTTTAAAAGATTTTATTTATTTATTTGACAGAGAGAGATCACAAGTAGGCAGAGAGGCAGGCAGAGAGAGAGAGAGAGAGGAGGAAGCAGGCTCCCTGCTGAGCAGAGAGCCCGATGCGGGACTCGATCCCAGGACCCTGAGATCATGACCTGAGCTGAAGGCAGCGGCTTAACCCACTGAGCCACCCAGGCGCCCTAATTTTTTTTTATTAACATAAAATGTATTATTAGCCCCAGGGGTATAGGTCTGTGAATCGACAGGTTTACACACTTCACAGCACTCACCATAGCACATACCTTCTGCAATGTTTATAACGAACCCCCTTCTCCCTACCCCTGTCCCCCCAGCAACCCTCAGTTTGTTTTGTTTATCACCTTTTTTTTAAAATATAATTTCTTTAACTCAAAGTTTATATGCTTAAGTTTTTAATATTAACTGTGTTTAACAACCAGCTCCCAGGGGCCCCTGGGTGGCTTGGTTGGTTAAGCATCAGACTCTTGATCTCAGTTCAGGTCATGATTTCAAGATCGTGAGATTCACCTTCGGGTTGGATTACATGCTCAGATTCTGCTTGAGATTCTCTCCACACCCCCTGACTTCATGTGTTCTCTCTCTCTCTCTCTCTCTCTCTCTCAAAAAGCAAAACAAAACCAACTGGCTCACAAAATTCCTGCAATCTAACAATGGGTTTTTGTGGGGCCGTGCCATGGGGCCTGAGCATACCACCGATGGACATCTGCCTTGAGCAGGGGACTCTTCCCCTACACATTTTAAGTAGGGTTATGAATCCTGAAAAGGCTTTTCAAGATGATGGCTGAAGGGATGCACCACTAGAGTTTTAGGGATACAGTCAAACATGTTTAAAATCATATATTCATCGGAGACATCTGGGTTTTCTTTGGAGATTCCCATCCTAATGTTGACCTTACTCAAAGCTCTTCAACTTGCAAATTCTGGTGGGCTTGTAGCCAGAGGTGCCATAGCTTCCAGCATAGTTCCCTTTCATGCGTAAGTCAAGAGGGAAAAGACCCTGTTATTCCGAATCGCTGTTACATGTGAGTGAAAAGTAATGGGATTATATTTTACTTGCTTTAACTATGTTTAGATTTAAATAAGTATAATTTCCTAAAACAATAACATAAATCCCAGAGAAGAAAACCTGTCACTCGCTGGAAAGCGAAGCCAGAATAAAGCATTTCAATATCTCCTCTTCCACTTTAGCTGGGTGGTTAGTCTTCTGACAACCCAAAATATTATTTTAGGAGCTTGAGACACAGGGAGAGGGCCTAGACAACCCAAGAGAAAAGGTTACAATCACAGTTTGGTGAAGAGAAAACACTCTCACAAAGATAATATGCCATGACATATTGTATTGAAGTGTGGCTTTCCATGAGAAATTCCACATCACAAGGTTCTCACGTAATACAGGACTAAAGTCGCCCCTAATCTCCAAATCCAGTGTCTAAATGCTAGCATAACCTGCTGTGAAACAAGGCTCTTACATAAATCCTACATGCTGTAATATTTCAGCTACAAAGGAGATTATTTCTGCCAGGATCATTCCCAAAAAGGAAAGTTACAGAAAAAGTAAGTCGAATTCTCTCCCTCCAGAGAACACCCAGCCCAACTTCTACATGTAAAGAAGGTTTTGCCACGTGGAGACTGACCATTTTGGGGTTAAAGAGCCCATGCAGAGATTGGATGTTTAAAGAGAAAAAGAAAATGAAAATTATGTGACACACTCAGTAGGGGATATTTTGAGAGCTAACTTGGGATGGTTTATCTAAAGTGTATGGCCAGGGAATTTTTACCAATGGAGGGTCAGTGGAGTCTTCACATGAGAATTCCTGATCCAGAGTGACAGGACTGTGTATCTGGAGGCAAGACTTCAGCCTTGGAAGCCAGAAACAGTCAGCATGAAGACCGCCCTGTGATGCTGGAAGTACTTGGCATTTTCTATTTGTTATGCTTGATAAGTTTCAGTTTGCTATCCTATAAAGATAGGCTCTATCTTTTAGATCCTATCTTTATTTCTTAATCAGATGTTCAACTGCCTTAAATTTATGTGACTATAACATACTGATGTGTAACACTGCCGAGAACAACAAAGCCAATTTTCTCTTGTGTGGGTTCCCCCTTGTGTTCTGGGTTGAATTTTGTCCCACTCTCCACCCCTACGACACCCCCAAATTCTTGAGCTGAAATCCTAACCCCCCAGTACCTTAGGGTGTGACTTTATTTGGAAATAGGGACTTTACAGAGATAATCAAGCTACAGAGAGGTCATTAAAGTGAGCCCAATATGACTGAAATCTTAAAAAAAGGAGAGATTGGGAGGGAAGACTATGTGAAGAGACATAGGGAATGAATGGCCAACTGTGAGCCAAGGAGAGAGGCCTAAAACAAATCTTCCTTCACAGCCCTCACAAGCAACCAACCCTGCCCACACCTTGATTTTGGATTTCTAGCCTCCAGAGCTGTGACACAGTACATCTTTGTTATTCAAGCCACCCAGTCTGCGGTACTTTATTATGCATCTCTAGCAAATAAATACACCTAGCATATCCTAGAGGGCCAGATAACTATGGACAACAGAAGGGGCTTCCTTTTCCTTCAGACATGCATTCCTATCCGAAAGTTCCTTCAAATACCCCATTGGCATTATTAGAATTCATCTTTACCAGTTTAAGTTCCTTTCAGGACGTGACTCATTTCTCTCAGTGAATACATCAACCGTAACATCTGCAAATAACAAAAACAAGTGTCTGGGAAATTTGGCAATACATAGCAAAAGCATGAAAAGCCTTTATGCCTTCCTGCATTGTATTTCTACTTCTAAACACATACTCATGGATGGACACAAAAATTGAAGTAAGGGGTACATCAGAGTTATTTTTAATACCAAAAAATTGGAAGTGACTTATTACATAATAGATGATTGATTAAATAAAGTGTGGTTTTCTTGACATAATAAAATGCTATGTAGCCATTAAAATGTAGATGTAAAAAACTGTACTGACATAGAAAACTCCCAAGATATAGTTTCAAATAAAATAAGCCAATTATAAAATAAGGTGATCCCATGTGTGAAAGAGGAGGGCAGGGGAAGAAATGTTAATACTTCTCTCTGGTTTGTAGACTTACAGGTGATTTTATTGCTTTAAGTAACAGTATTTTCTAAATTCTCTACAAAAAACCATGAATTCCTGTTATAATTAGAAAAAAAAAAAAAGCCCTGGGTATAAGAATTCATAAAATTATTCTTATGGGCACGATCTTGAGATAATTTGGCCTAGTTTTAAATTTATATAATGATTTTGTTTTCAAGCAATGCACATACATAAAAGCACACAGATCACAAAGGTATAGCATGAGGAATTTTCAAAGGGAAATACCCATGTAACGCGCTCCCAGACAAAAAAATTTGAGCAGTACTAGCCCCTAGAGCTCTCCTTCATGCTCCTTCCTGTAACTGTCCTCTAAAAGTAACTACTCTTCTATTTTCTTTTTTTTTTTTTTAAAGATTTTATTTATTTATTTGACAGAGAGAAATCACAAGTAGTCAGAGAGGCAGGCAGAGAGAGAGAGAGGGAAGCAGGCTCCCTGCTGAGCAGAGGGCCCAATGCGGGACTCGATCCCAGGACCCCGAGATCATGACCTGAGCCGAAGGCAGCGGCTTAACCCACTGAGCCACCCAGGCGCCCCTCTTCTATATTCCAACACCATTACTATTTTTACTTGTTTTTAAATTTTATGTAAATATATACAATATATACTCTTTTGCTTAATGTTGTTTTTGTGATGACTCATTCATATTTTTACAAGTAGACATGCCTCATTAATTCTCATTGCCAGGTAGCAGGAGTTACCAAATTATGGCTCACTGGCCGGCTGCTGATTCTGTAAATAAAGTTTTATTGGCACATAGCCATGCCCATTTCTTTACATCTTGGCTGCTTTCACGCTACAATGGCAGAGTTGAGTAGTCATAACAGAGATCATATGGCCCACAAGACCTTACTATCCAGCCCATTACAGAAAAAGTTTGCCAACTTCTGCTATATAGTATTAATTATGTGCCTATGTCACAATCTATCTATCCATTCTACTTTGCATAAACAACTGTGCTGTTTCTAGTTTGGGGCTCTGATGGGTTTGCCAGATTCAGCAAGTAAAAAAAAAGACTTCCCAGTGAAAATTTGGATTTCAGACAAACCAACAATATTTTTAGTATATCTCAAACATGGCCTGGCCACCCTGGGCTATAACAGCGTAACTATTAACATTCAGATATGTGTCATTTTGTGAACACGTATTCATAGTTCTGTTGGGTATATTCCTAGGAGTGAATTGCTGAGCTACAACCTATGTGCACGTTCACATTCAGCAGACACTAGTAGTGGTTATTGTTATTGAAATTGATATTGAAACTATTCAAATTGATACTCTCATTGGCAGTGAATGATTTGGTTGCCAGTCATTAATATAGTTAGTCCTTTTAACTTTAACCAATCTGATGGATGTGTAGTAGTATCCCACTGTTGTCTTTATTTGCATTTCCCTGATGACTAATTAGTTTGAGCACCTTTTCATATGCTCAATTTCACATGCTAACATTGAATTTTCACAATTTACATGTCCACATGCTCATTGACCATTTTGACATGGTATGTATACGTCTATATGTATGTGTAGTGCCTGTTTATGATTTTTGGCCATTTTTGTTGTTGTTGGGTTGTCTGCCTTTTTCATGCTAGTCAATTATTTATGGTGTGATCTGTTTAATCTGGCATGATCTGGAAAAATCAGGTTGTTTTTATCTCTTTCATCCTCTCTCTTTCTCTGAACTTTGACTTAGAAAGGATGTAAAAAAGAAAAAAGAAGATGGGTTTCAGCATGACGGATTCTGAAAATTCATAAAGTGATGAAGCTCATCACTGTTCAATAGAACTTTCTCAAATGACAGGAATACTCTGTATCTAAGATACTCAATATGATAGCCATTAGCCTCATGTAGCATCATTGTTTGAAATGGAGCCATTGTGATTGAGGAAGTGAATGTTACACTTTATTTAATTTTAATTGATTTAAGTTTAAATAGCCACATGGGGCCAGTGGCTACAGAATTGAATGGTACAGTTTTCATAGATGGGCCAACCCTAAGCCAGTTAGAAATAAAGTAGTATAAAGATGCTGGCTAAGATAGTCAAAGGAGAGCTTTTTCCTTTTTATAATTAAAATTTTAATTTAAAAATTCTTTTATTAAAAAATTATTTATTTAAAATATTTTTTAAAAATTATTTTTAAAAATAGATTTTTAAAAAATTTGTCAGAGAGAGAGAGAGAGCGAGCGAGCAAGGGGGAGCAGCAGGCAGAGGGAGAGGGAGAACAAGTTTCCCTGCCGACTGGGGAGTCTGATGTGGGGCTTGATCCCAGAACCCTGCCCTGAAGGCAGATGCTTAATCGACTGAACCACTCAGGTGCCCCTAAAGTTTTGATTTTTTAAAATAATCTCTATACCCAACGTGGGGCTGGAACTCATGACCTGGATATCAAGAGTCACATGTTCTCTTAACTGAGCTAGCCAGGCGCCCCTCAAAGGAGAGTTTCTGTTTCTGAATTCCCAGGAGCTCTTCAGATGAGACTGGTCTGACGAGTTTTGAGTGGCTGGAGCTATTTTCATGTCCCCTCTTACTGTGGTCTGATCTTATTAATGTTCCTGTTCTTAGATTTCTGTAAGATTGCATCTCCCTCATACTGCCCCATGCTGGTTTTTCAGCTTTTCTGAGTTCTCAATTAAACGTGGTAAGTGCATCTTTTCCAAGTGACTTTGCTGTGACTGAATTGATTCGTTGGCTCAGAATACTCCAAAGTCCTCTCTCTCAGGAAGAACCCTATTTTACCGTGAAGACCTTGACAGATTTACCAGCTTTATTCCACACTTTTTGGGCTGGCTGCCAAGCTCATAACACGTTTTCCTCTCTGGGAAGACTCCCAGACACACAGGGATAGGTCCTGAGTGACCATATCTAAGCCACATGACCCCATCATCTTTTCTACAGAGGAGTGGTTCGAAAACTTTCATGTGGGTCCAACACAGTGGGAGGACTTCTTAAAACATAGATTGTGGGACCCATCCCTGCAGTTTCTTTTCCAGTAGGTCTGTGGGTGGGGCCCAAGCTTTTGCATTTATAGCAAGTTCTCAGGTGATATTGATGCTGTGGGTCTGGGACCTCATACTTTAGGAACCACTGCTGTAGATCATTAACTCAGGGACAGTCACTCTGAGATAGGGCTATTAGCTTCTCTCAGGAATTTGTGACTTGGAACAAAAAGATGTGGAGACTGAGGACTGTTAGAGCAGCACTCTGGAGAGAAGTTCCAAAAGCTATCACCGTTTTGGTTCTCTAAGCTGGTAGGTGGAGCCTTGGTTACTTAAACCTTTCACTTAATCCTATCACTTTCAAGTTATTTTCCATTAACTTGCCATCGAAATGTTTCTGTTGCCTGCCCCTAAAAGAACTTGAACTTTAGACACAAGTATTAGCCACAAGAACTTGTGTCTTTAGAGACAAGAACTTAGACACAACTTTAGATACAAGAATTAAGAACTTGAACTATTAAGATGCAAGTATATCAGTTATGGGTTTCACCAGAAAAACAAAAACCATTCTAAGTATTTAAGACAGACATAATACAGTACAGGAAATTGGTCATGGGGGTGATAGAAAGTCTGAGAAGTCAAACATGCAATGAGAGATTAGCAACAGCAGGAAGCTAACTCTACCCACCCCTAGGCTGGAGGGACAAGGGGAGAAGGTGGCATTAACAGAGGCTGGGGTGAACTGGAGAAAGCTGGGACTACAGTGGGCCAGCCCAACATGGGGAATGCTGCTGCCCTTGCCAGAAACATCAGCCAGTGCTACTCTGTGGAAGTTTTAGTGGGGAAATACCTAGGCCTCAGGCTTGCTCTTGCTTCCAACCTCTCAGTGGTGCCTCTCTCTATTCAGGAGCCTGGGGAAGATGGCCTGTGATAGTGAGAACAGCTTGGGGCCATCGGATCTAAAAACAAGCTAAGGACAAGCACTCTTAAATTTGGATTTCTCGTTTTTTTTGTTTTTTTCAAAGTACATTTTGCCTACTTATAGGTTAGTGAGATAATATGTGCTCGCTACATAGTTTCTAATAGTTTCTTGTTAAGAACAAATTTTCAAAAATTTAAGTGGCTTTTTATTGTTTCATAATTATAGTTGACATTTGAGATAATCTTCAGAGGAAAACTGCAAATGATAACAAGAACCAGCATCTGAATTTTCAATGGCAGAAGTGTTTTTATATGTCTCATCTAATTTAATGCTCAAAAGCCTTTTGTGAAGTAGGAAATCAAGGCTCAGAGGGAGTAAGCAGCACAGAATAAGCAAAGTCACATTGCTCAAAAGTGGTAAAATGGCATGATCCCAAACCAGGGCTCAGCACATAATGTCAATTGTTGCAAAACACCAAGCTATTGTGTGAAAACACATGCAAAGCTACAAACTTAAAATTCTTTCACTGTTTATATCTCATTTCCTCCCTTATCTAAAACCCAACATGTAGAGTAAAACCTTGTAACCAGACTGAGAGAGGTTATTTTGAAAAGATCAGCAAAATACTCTAAGACACCTTCCCCCTCCTCCACCTGTAGATGGTCAATTAAATCTATTCTCAGTAGTCCCACAATTTCCTAATTAATTGGCAATGATTATGCGGCAAGGCGGTGTCTTTCATAAGATCATTCTAGAACAACAGCAACCATTTAAAAAGAAAAGGAAAAAAAGCAAAGAAACCCTTTGAGCATATAAATTAAGCTAGACAGAGGAGATGTTTTTGATGTCTCATGAGGCTACTTAGATACAAACACACACAATGAGTGTATGTGAATGTATGTGCATGTGTCTCGTAGAGAGGAAGAGAGAGACAGTTCCCTTCTGTCTCGATAGAAGTTGTTAATCTTCCTCTGGTCCCAGGTCCACAGACTGCATTTCAGATGCTGAAGAGCCATCTTTGTTTCCCTTGGTTACCAATGAAGCAGTGTGCACGGATCAGTTCAAATCCATCACCACTTATAGAAAAATGCTTCCACATCCAACACCTTACTTTCTGTATCTGTTATTGACATATCTATTGAATAGGAAGGACAGCTCACATATGCATATCCACACATTTTTGTCCTTAGAGTCTACCATATATGATGTCTTTTACATATGGAAAGGAGCTGTGTAACATGGCACATCCCTATAACATTAATTGCTATAGAGAATGGAATTCTTTTCCGCAGGCAGGCTCTCTGTCATTGCTGAAGACCCAAGAGAAATTGCTGTGAAGTGATTTGTCCCATGAAGTTACTCCTCAGAGTGTACCTCAATAATATACTTTTATCTATAAGGATAAGCTCTGCCTTATAGAGAGTCTCCACATCCAATTTATTGACTCAATAAATTTCAGGCTCACTGATTATGTTTCCATCTAAAAGCTTTACACAGTTATAAAACTGGAGAGCCTTTAGAATCATTTCAGGTCAAGTTTCTTTCTGAATATTTTTCCACAATGAGCTGCAATACATTAAGCCTACCCATTAACTTGAATATCACTGGTTATACTCTTGATCTGATGGCCAAGGGAACATTTGCATTGTCTGGGTTCCATTTAACACAATATTTGAAATGGATAGAATAGCTCAGAACATTCAAAGTTATCTTCCTTCAGTGGAGAAAAATGTGTCTCGTCTGTAAAGAGTAGGCTTGTTAAAAGAAAATCAGAATTCAGCACTAAAACTCCTCTCTCAGCAAAACAAAGCATCTCTCTCTCTCTCCCCTGAGATCCTCACCCAGTTTCATGAATATCTTTTCTTTTGAATCCAAGTTGGTGTTGCATAATGAAATGAAAAAAAAAAAGTGATAAGCTTTCTACCAATAATTAGATGGAGTTGTTTGAAAGCTTAATTGTGAACTTTTTTTTTTTTTTCCCTGCAAGACGTACAGTCTTCTAGAGATTTTGTTAGTGGAAATAAGGGTGTGAGCCATTATAGTTTGCCTTTACAACTGGAGTAACTAGATACATTGGTTTCTTTTATTCACTTAAAAAGACACTTGGAGCTTTGCTCTTAGTGTTAATTTTTGATATTAGTGTTAATTTTTGATAATACTTGTTATCATTGAATAATGAAAAATGTCACGGCAAAATTTTACATATTGAAAATAAAATCTTCCTAAAGGGTCAGAACTCTGCTACACACCTTTTGCTTACCTTGAATTAAACATTTGGCTGTATTAAGATCACGGCAGTCTTGAACAGCACGATGTTGTTTGGTTTAGATGATTTAAAAAATATTTGCGAGGAAGGTATGGAGAATGAGGGGAGAGTGCTGTGGATTTAAAAGTACATGTATACATACATGTTTGTTAAAACTTCAGTCAAGGACGTCGTCTTCCTGGGAATTGAGAGCCATCAGAGCGGGGAAGTCGGCTGCAGGGAAGAACAAAAGCATGGCTGCGCGATAGTACTATCTCTGCAGCGGCAGCAGGCTCCCTGACGGAGGGCTGCGGCGACTGTCTATTACACCGCATTTTTATTAGTGACAGCCTCCGTTATTCTGTCAGCTCAGCCAACTAAGCTGTTCCCTGCGTTCTGGTTGGTCATCCGGACTCCGTTATGTGGGAGAAGGAAAGAGGACAGAAAGGTGAATTGTACTAAGTGGGGGCATACGGGGATTTCTCTTCTTCGGGGCCGGCATCGCCTCATCCTCGGCGACGTGGGGGAATTCCAGGACCGCTTTTTAACCCAGAAACCAGTGCGTCTTATTAATTAGTTTCTACGCGCAAGGACGGCCGTGAAAGGCTTGATCTTCTCTTTCCAGCCGGGGCCAAGAGCCGGGTTCAACAGAGCCCCCTGGCCCGTGCGCACCAGCGCCGGACCCCTGGTGGCCCTCAGAGTCCGCACTGGGCAGAGTGGAGGTCAAGTCAAAGGGCACGACCGCAGGGTGCCCTCTCCCCACCCCCCTCGCCCGTGCTGTCCGCAACTCAGCTTCTGGAACGACCACCGCGAACACAGCAAGGCTGGAGGGCGGAGAGGGGGCGGGTCCCTGCGGGGGCGGGACCAAGGGGAGGGGAAGAAACGGCCGAGGACTGCTTCGGGAAGTGTAGTTCTTCGAGCCCCAGTTAGCGTAGCTACCGGGGCTGTGCTTGTGAGACGCAGACTACAACTCCCAGGGGTGCGCGGGCCCGGCAGGGGAGTCCATGCGCAGTCGGCGCCACATTGTATCCTATCAGGCGAGGAGAGGGTGATGTCACCTGCGAGTTGGTAACCTACGAGCGGCTGTGAAGGAAACTGTTTAACCGGATCCCATTGTACCCGGAGCGCTGAGCCGCCTTTCCAGCATGCAGGGGCTGCTCAGGTAAGGGGGACGTGCCGCCTGGCCCGCCGCACTCATTCATTAAGTAGCACCGCGCGGTGGCGCGGGGGTGGGCGCGCTTCTTCGGGCCCGGCGCTGGGTTCGCGGCGCGCCCTCCCGCTGCCTCTCCGGAGCCCCAGGGCCAGTAGGTAAATATTAAACCCGTCCTTCAGGTTGGGTCTGGGTGGGAACGGGACCGAGACAGCTCCCGGCGGCCAAGCTGGGTTTGGGAAAATGGCTGCAAGCGCGGCGAAAAGCAAGGCGAGCCCGGAGGAAAGCGCCCCCGAGGACAGGGGTCCCTCCCTCCTTTATTTCTGAGGCGCAGGGATGCCAAAAGAGCAGGCAGGGTACCACTCGCCGCCTTGCTGCGGGCTCCTGAGGTTGCGGCGTTGGGGCCCCGGGGGGTCGTCGTCTCGGCCAGGGGCTGCGGGCCCTGCCGCCGTTGGGAGCTGCTGGCCCGGGAGGCTCCGAGGCAGGGGTGGTGGACTCGGAGGTGGCGACAGGGAAGGAGGCACTCGTTTACCCGCCGGCCCGCGTCCGAGCAGAAGCCCAAACATCCCTGCAGCCCTCACTTCAAGCTTTATTCCAAAGGGACGGGTTGACTGTAATTCCGAGAAAGTTAGAAGCTAAAGGTCTCAGAGGAGAGGAGGGAAACCCGCGCTGCGGAAGGAGCATGGGGGTGTTTGCGGACAGCAGTAGGGAAGGCTGCGCCGCCTGTGCAGCGGGTTCGAGGCGTCGCAGAGCGCTCCTGCATCTCCGCCTGGGGAAGGTGCATCTTGGTTCCCCTTGCTCTGATTGCTTCCTCCACAAAGAGCACCTGAACGGGGGCAAGCATCTGCCCGGAGCCCTGGGCAGGGAGGTGGTAAGGCGGTGCAGGGTGTCGAATCATCTAACGATGAGGCTAGCTGTGGGGTAGGAGGGCTGGGCAATAGGAACCAGCTGGTGTCCAAAATCCAACTGCTAGCGATGGGCTTGCCCTTCTACTTGAGACGCACTCGAGTCCCGGGAACTCGATGAAGTCCTCTGGATTTCCTTTCCCTAACACCCTCATTCTTTCGTATACTCATTCATTCATCAAACGCTGCGAACGGCTCTTCTCAAGTTGCTCATAGCCTGGCGTTGGGGTTTTCAGTACCCCCCCCCCCACCCCATAAAATACTTGAGTGGGCCTATGAATTGATACCTACGCTTTATATTCTCCAACTCGGACCCGCACGGCATCTCCACCAGCAGGAGAGCATCAAGAGCAAATACAACCCGTGACCGTTTTTGCTCTCTTCGAGTTGGTAGTTTCTTGAGACTGGAGAAGGACCTGGTGTATTCAAGCGGAGTTTGTCTGCAAGATGAATCCCGTTGCCATGGCGACTCCTGCCGTCGGAATCTTAACTGCTCCCACTGCTGTTTCAATTCGATGTGGCTCTGCGGGCAGCTGGGAGGGCGTGGCCAGTGGGTGTGGTCAAATGCTCGTTCTGGGCCCAGCTGCTCTCTTCGCCGGTTTCACAAACCAGACCTCTCTAGCCATTCTCTTAGAAGTAGCCTGGACACAGTTCAAGACCCCTTTTACCTTCGTGTGCCTGTACCTGGACTCGCGCCTCTCCAGGAGTAATAGTTTGGAGCCTTTTTCCTGAGGCAAGCTCTGAAAACTACAATGGAATGATCTTTTCGCCTTTCAGGCTAGATACATAATTTAACTAATAGTGTACATGACAGTGTTAGAAGCAGCTTTCTCGAGGAGGGCGTGTCCTCCGTTTTGCATGAAGAGAGCTCTCTGGCCACACCAGTAAAGGGCCTCAGTTTGCTCTAGGTGCCGCTCTCTGGAAGTTTATAGGGACAGTTAATGACTGAAATTGAATTATGGAAGTCAGTATCGTCCTTGTGGTTCTCATAAAATCTAAAAGCCTGCCGCCTGCCTAAAGGATGCATTTCCTTGAAAATGAAGCAGACTGGGCAGGGATCTAGGAGGCCTGGGTCCTGCTCTGTCTCTGTCATTGCTGGCTACCCCACCCTGGGGTTAACCCTTTACCTGAGGGGACCTCGGTCAGTAGTAATATGGGGAGGGAGAGAAGGGGATTCCCAAAGTTGATTCTAGGTATAAAATCTTGTGACTCTGTGAAGGACTTGGTCATTGTCTTTTCTCAAAATAATAGGATGGGTTAAATTCAGCTTCTGACACTGTGGCTTTGGGTTAATATCTCGGAGCCTTACTTGTATGATTTGACTGGCAAAATAGCCTAGCACTTCATGGCAGTCCTTCAAAGTGGGCAAAGCAGCCATATTACTATTTACGATAGTATTTTTAATATTTACTAGTATGAGCCCTGTATCTGGACTTCTGTTTATCTGGGCATCTTAGAATTAATTGTTTAGTTTTTGCCTTTTTATAGATTCTTGATGAATGCGGTTTTAAGTGTAATTGAATTACAGTTTGTTTACTTTCTGCTTTTATTACACACCAAGGTAGATTATCACAGATATTGTAGTTAAGCGGGGGAAAGGCTGTATGAGTGTGTATCCATGTGCCTTCATGTGCAGGTAAATGCTTGGGGATGCTGAGTGCCAGGTGGTTGACATTCATCATCTTGTTTTAAATAGGTGGTTACATCCTCATGAGGAAACAGAATCAGAAATTGTCACTCACTATTTTTGTCCTAGAACTTATCATTGACTGGAAATCTCCTTCAGTTATCTATTTATTTCTTGAGTCCTTATAATTCTGACAGCAGTTCAAATGTGTGGCTTTTTTTCCACTCCCCTAAGGTCTTTGAGGAGAGGGTCTTTGTCTTGTCCTTCCCTGTCTCTCTAGAATTAGTGTTTGATCATTGGTAGGTATTTAGTAAATGTTTGTTGAGTCAATAGTAGAACCCTGAATGGAGATTCAAGATTGCATTCTTTCCATTGATAGTTCTGGCATCAATTGTAATATTCCTGTAGCTTTCTATGAAGTAGTTTCAACTTAGCATAAATGAAAACTCCCATGTAGCATATAACGAAGTATAAAAGGCCTTCATGAGTTTGAAATAGATGAATTTTGTAATTACTTGCTTTTGGAATACATTCACTCACAGAGTTCTTTTTTCCCCCTTAAAATTCTTGTTACAGTTCTTGATACGATTATTATCCCAAAGTAGATTTTTGTATTTCTAGATTTCTCTTATGTTATCCTTGACCCAGATAACTTTCCTAGGAGGTGTATGCCAGAAGACAAACAGACAGACAGACAGACAGACACACACACACACACACACCCCAAGGCAAAGATACCTAGAGGCCTTTGCCAGGCCACCTCTGGTACCTGAGGTACCATTTGGGTAGAAGAGCTGGACAGTGGCTCTCTCACCTGGGGTGGAGTTCACCCCCAAACAGGATCAGTTGTCCCATGCTGGCTAATATGAGAGAAGAAACAGGGGTAGGAAACATTTGTCCAATATTTGTAACATTCTGTTATCTTCCAGTAATCAGATTCTGTGGGTTTTTAGAAGTATTAATTAGTAGGGAGGCATGATAGTAAGGAGGGTGCAGTGGGTCATGTCCTTGGGTGGTGCTTACAGGAGCTTAGTGAGTAGGTGCCAAGGAATTTGAATCCCGGCTTTCTTGCTCTGTGGATAGGCTCTGGGTGTTAAGAATGCCTGTGAGTCTGTGTGTGGTTTTATTGGAGCTACTTTGTTTAAAAGACTGCTTTTAGTGTTGGTACTGCGGTCATCAGAACAAATAAGGTGTTTACAAACAAAACATGGTTAAGATTGAAAGTGTTTCATTGTGTAAATATTTTGGGGATGTTATAAAGAGTGGCTTTGGCTTGAGAATCTTGAAGTCTTCTGTGAAATCACTTAAAAAGTTGGCTATTGGATCAGGGGAAACAAGCTCTTCCAACAAAGCTTGGTACCACTGAGTGTCTTAGGTGTTTGGTTCCGGAAGTAATCACAGAGCTTGTAACTTCTGTGGGGCCCTCCCTGGCTTCATGTCATGCTCCTGGTAGTTCCAAGTGTTAATTAAGCCTGTCCTTCTACTGCAGAAAACAACTTTGCCAATTTAGGTTACCAAACTCGTTTAAATTCTAGAGAGGGCACAGTCAAAATGAAAATTTTTCTATTCTATTTTGTGATTTTTCTTCTTTGAATAAGGGATGTGGACTACAGTCACTTATTTTGGCATTACGATTTCTAACTTGGCAGTGGAGGAAACCTTCCAAATTGAGTATGTGTCCTAAACACTCACAGAATCTGTTCTTAGTAATTTTCCCAAGAGTTCAGTTGAGAGGCAACTAATTGCACAGGTACTATTTAAGAAATCAGTAAGAAGGGCAGTTTTTCTGTGTGGCTTGTGGGGTAGCATCTGGTCAGTGGTGCAGACCGGGATGGAGAATACCTCCTTTGAGGTTACATTTGCTTAGCAAGTGTACTGTCCTTTTCTGTAGATTGTGTTTATTGGAGTGGCTGAGGGCGGCTGATAGAGACTGGAATTGAAGGATGGATCTGAAGTGCCTCCCTGCCCCTCCAGGTCATCCAAGCCACTACTTAGTACTCCCACTGAAAGAGGGACAGATGCAGATGAGGTGCAAGTTGATTTGGGGGACCTACATTCCATATAGCGGCTCTTTTTCCAAGAAAAAGAAAAAGTTTACCTTTTGATTTTCTAGCATCCTTTCCACTGTTCCAGGAGAGGAGAACTGAGTATATTTCAAAGTGAGTTTGCATTCATAGTACACAGGTCTAAAAATTAGTTAAACACTGATTAATCCAGGAGCACTGCAGCAAGTCTGTGGAGGCCTCTCCTTGTGCCCCTTGCTCCCCCCGCAAATAATCTGAGGTTACCAAATACATATTATTTTCCTTGTTGATGTTTAAGCACTCCTGGTTTTTACACCATCTGTGACTTTCTGCAGTGATAGCCCCCCTCATTTGCAATGGGTGCTCCTCTGAGTTTCTAAATTCTCGTTGTGCTCTCAGATCCATTCTTCCAGGAACCCTTCCCTGCTTCAGCTTTTACCAACCCCTTCTGCTCCTTCCTCCTTTGAGCCCTTTGCCTGACCATAGAACTTAACACAGCTAACATGATGCTAATAGTCAAGGTATGTGAGATGCTTACCTTGTGCCAGGGTCCTTCCTGATATTTTACCTGGGCTTAACCATTGACTCGAGAGTTCCGTGAGATACATACTATCATCACCATTTTACAAATGAAGAAACTGAGGCACGAAGAAGTTAAGGAACTTGCCTAGCTCAGGTCATGCAACTGGTCAGTGGCTTGTTAGGATCAATGACTAGGTTAGGGACCCAGGCAGCCTAGTTCTTTACGCCCCACACGATTACTTTGCCTCTGGTTTTCCTATGTGTTAATTCTTTTCTCTCCATCAGTTAGGGGGAATAACAACTTCCTTTGTATCTCTTAATTCTGAAACAGTGCTGGGTCAATAAATGCTGGCCTAATTGAGAGTAAAAATGTTTCTACAGTTAATGGTTCCTTAAACTCTGACTTTCTGGAGCAGCAAATGTTGCATGAGATTAAAAAATGTTGCATTTGGCATTTGGATGATAACACTTCTGAACTTCCTCCTTTTGGCTCTGTGGGTGATAGGCAAATTATTTGAAAAAAGAACTGCTCTTATATGCCATCTCTAAATCCATTTGGAGCCTGTCCAGCATTAGACTGTATTTGTTAACTGAGATAACTTTTCAGTAGGTTCAATCTCTTATCCGAAAAAACCCTTCTCACCCAGAATAGAGGCACAGAAGCCTGCCTGGTGAGTTAAAATTCCCTAACTTCTGAGCTTCCCATCTCCTTGTTGTCTTTTAACATAAATTGTGAAAGCTCTTTTGAAAGGGAAATAATGAAAACTTGAATAGTAGTCAAACATGTAATCTAATACTGGGTTATCCTTAGATATTAAAATAAGCTTTTTTATTTCCCACCTCAGAAGGGAGCCTTCTATTTATTTTTACAGTGGAGCAAATTTGGTGTCAAATATACGATTGCAGTTCTTTTAAATCATAGCCACTATTGTGAATTAAATGTGGAAACAGAGGGAAGCAGGTTCAGTTTCCAATGTAGTTGGTACGATTTTCTGACTTACAATAGATCTTTTCCTTTTGGCTTAAAACTGGATATAGTCCCACTTTGACAATATTTAATGAAGACAGTTGAGTAAAACTCAAACCGTGTCATTTAGGGAAATAATAGGAAAGTTATGCCCTAACAATATATTGCCAGGAAAATAAAATGAAAACAAAAGGCTTATAAGCCATTAGGCTACTCAAACATAATACTCATTCAATGGACGTTGATTTCAGAAGCTTTTTGTTTCCCCCCCATTCATCTTGTTACACTTCCTAAGTATGTCAATCACTTTTTAGTAATAACCTGGGCTCATTCTGTTCTATAAATTGCACCAAGAGCAGAACTGAAGATACCTTGTATTCTGGAAGGTACAAAATTAGGGTCAACTATTAAACTGGTCTTTGTCCTTTTCATTTCTGGGGAAAAAAAATATTCTGTGCGATTGGCAAACATTGCGCATCTGGTGGGCTTTCTGAATTCAGGTTTCTTTTTTTTTTTTTTAAATAACGTGGTTATTATTGCATATTTCCAAAATCTAAAATGTTACTTTCTAGTAGTTTTGCTTAAAATGAACTTAAGTGTTATATAAATTGAGCTTAGGAAAATTATTGAAACATTAAGTCTTAAGCAAATGAATTCAGGTTTCTAAGAGTAGATAGCCCAGATCCCAGCTTTGGTCATTGTCTGGGCAATAGAGATGCCCATCTTTTGTTTTTGAAATGGGTTCTTATATTCTGCTTTTTGGCTAAGCTCAGTTTGTTAGTGATATACAAACCAGATCAAGGCCATGGGTTAGTTTTGCCTTGTTTTGTAGCTACAAACTGTACTGTAATTTTAGTCAACCTTTTTTTTTAAATTTTTAAAAATTTAATTAAAAATTTTTTTAAAACGTAGTCTCTGTACTTAACATGGGACTCGAACTTGCAAACCTGAGATTAAGAGTCCCATACTCAGGGGCACCAAGTTGCTCAGTCAGTTAAGTGTTGGACTCTTGATTTTTGGCTCAGGTCATTATCTCAGGATCCTGAGATCACCCTGTGTAGAGCCCTGTGTTAGGGTCTGTCTCTCTGCTCCCCACAGCTTGCACTTGCTCTCTTTCTCTCTCTCTCAAATAAATAAATCTTTAAAAAAAGAAAACGGGAGCATGTGGGTGGCTCAGTGGGTTAACCTTTGCCTTCCACTCAGGTCTTGATCCCAGGGTCCTGGGATCGAGTCCTGCACAGGGTGGGGAATCTCTGCTCAGCAGGGAGCCTGCTTCCCCCTCTCTCTCTGCCTGCCTCTCTGCTTACTTGTGATCTCTGTCTGTCAAAAAAATAAATAAAATCTATATAAAAAAGAAAAAGTTGCATCTCTACTCCCTCCCCTCCAGGTACCCCCTCCCCTTTTTAAAAAATTCATCATGCTCCTGGCAACATAGGAGACTAGACAGTGCACTATGGATATGTTAATGCATAGCTGTCACCACAGTGGCAAAAGATGGTGCTGTATTATCAGATGAACTGATGGGGATCTTGGGTTTTTCAGACCCCATACGTTAGAGGCAAGGCTTTACCAGCAATTTGCCGAGGATATATGTTTCTGATGGGTGTGTCCTGTGAAGAGTGGGTTAGAACTAAGAGTAGCTTCCTAAAACTTTGCCAAAGCTCCCGAGCCTTGGTCTTTTCTGTTTCTTGGGTATATGACAAATCATTCGTGAATGTTTTGGTGCCATTTCTTGGCTTTGCCATTCTTCATAAAACTTCTGCAGACTTGCATCCTAGAAGAAGAGGGAAGGATGGTGATCAAAATCATTCACCACATCAGTAAGATTGTTCATATATGTCTAAATTTGTATTTGTTTCACAGAGATTTGGTAAGACTGAGCAGTGAAATGTCAAGACATGAGTTAAGTTAGAATCTGTAGTTCTTTTTTTTTTCCTTTTTTAAAAAAGAATTTAAAGTAAGTTAACATATGGTGTCGAATTGGTTTTAGGAGTAGAATTTCGTCATTACATAGAACACCCAGTGCTCATCCCAGCAATCTAATACCCATCTAATGCTCATCCCTCTCTAATACCCATCATCCATTTAGCCCATTCCCCCACCTACCTCCCTCAGGCAACCCTCAGTTTATTATCTGTAGTTAAGAGTCTCTTATGGTTTGCCTTTTTCTCTGTTTTTAGTTTATTTTTCCTTTCCTTCCTGTATATTCATCTGTTTTCTTAAATTCCACATATAAGTGAAATAATGTGATATTTGTCTTTCTTTGACTTATTTTGCTTAACATAATAACCTCTGGTCCCATTCACGTTGCACCTGGCAAGATTTCATTCTTTTTGATGGCTGAGTAATATTCCATTGTTTATAGATACACATCTTCTTTTCTGTGACACGAGAATTAGACTAAGGGCCCTTCTAAATCCTGAGAATTTATTACAAAAAAATACTCTAAAAGTTGAAGGAAATGAAGCAGAAAAATGAAACCATTCCCTACTCTCGAAAATTGGTGAAATTGTAGATACAGAAAATGTCATATGGTTTCATCCAAGGTAAGTGACAGGATATATTTTTTTAAATGTACCCCATATTAGTGGTTATTTGATTTAGGATGATGGCAAAAGAAACAACAATAGCATTTCTGTTTATTTCCTATTCTGTTTGTGGCAAACAAGGTGTGGCAACCTTGTTTGCATGAGAGCTTCCCCTGACAACCACCCCCCCCACCCCCCCCCCACCCCCCGCCCCCTGCAATTACTCAGTGCTTCATGGTCATTTGGGAAAAAGTCAGAGACAGTGTGGAATGAATTGGGCTAGAATTGAAGGTGATGGCTGAGACTGCATCTTGTTCTCAGAACATTAAATGAAAGGCCTGTTATATTTTTACATTTTAAAAATGAAGAATGGGGGGGCATCTGGGTGCCTCAGTGGGTTAAGGCCTCTGCCTTCGGCTCAGGTCGTGGTCCCAGGGTCCTGGGATTGAACCCTGCATCGGGCTCTCTGCTCAGTGGGGAGCCTGCTTCCCTTCCTCTCTCTCTGCCTGCCTCTCTGCCTAATTGTGATCTCTGTCTGTCAAATAAATAAATAAAATCTTTAAAAAACAAATCAAGAATGGAGATTGGATTGGACTAGAAAACCTCTATGACCCATTTAGGGCTTGACAGCCTATGTGTAAGTGACACTTCCAGCTACAGAAGCTCCAGGAACCGTGGTGAGAAACTGCCTTGCCTATGACATTTTCTGCTAAGGGATTGGTTTTTAAAAAAAAGAAAAAATATATATATATATACATACTATTTTTAGTTTGACCCAGTTTCTTTTCAGGCTGTGACTGAAGCTACCTTTCTAACATAACTCCATCTTTTCCTCTTACACTCCTTGAATTGTAATTTGAGTCTGGAGGAGCAGTGAACTGCCTCCTTGTCAGGTCTGCACTCATATCCTCCCCATGGGGACAGGAGCAGGTTGTCCCCATTCCGCCCGCTTTCACGTGAGGGGAGCCGCAATCACTGACCTCACAAAGGAGCGAGTCTTCCCCCTTAACCTCTTAAGAATTGGGAGCTCTGTGGTAGCAAAGCTAGATTGTTTTTCGGATGGGATAAGTTGGGGAAGTAGGTAGCGGGGAGGACAGAGGGGGTTACTGGGTCTCACTTATCTTATCGTTTGTTTCCCTCTGGATTGCATTTGTTTATACTGTCTCCTCAGGCTAGGAATTCCTCCAACAGAAAGCATGCATACACTCGGGGATATTCAGATCAGATCAGGCTTCCTTGTTCTTGAGTTCTATTTGCTGACTTGGCTTTCCTCTCTACAGCCTGATCGGAAGGGAGGGCTGGAGATACTTAACCTGTTTTTAATTCTTCCGTTCTGTGGAAAAGAGATCTTAAAACAGGGACTTGGGGCAAACATGTTAATGTTTTTCTGATGGGAAAAGAGGACGGTGATGAGTAGGTTTAAATTTAACATTTATGTATAACTTTTTTATGTTGATAGAGTTTAGTCATGAATGTTTGACACCTTGAAATCTTTTCACCTTTTGTTTGCTGTGATGTAATTGCATTGAGAAAAAAGAAACAACAGTTTTAGGTTCAGATGTGGGTAATCTTAGCAATTCTCTTAAAACTCTTCAGCCTCTGTTTCCTCATCTGAGAAACAATGTGAAAATTCTGAACTTTTGTGAGAATGCTGTCATAAAATAATGACTGTACTTGTATGGCATTGTGTAATATTGATGTCATACCTGCTGGGTGTCCCTAGAATGGAGACCAGGGATAGAAGAACACCATTTTTTCACCTTCAGAGTTTCCAGCGTTGGCCCCTGTTCTTAGCATTATGTATCTGATATACTGAAGCTAAACCCTTACAATCTGATCCCTAGTTTGTCCTTAACTGAACAGCTTCTAGTTATTTTCCCTAGTCCCAGGGTTCAGGAAGTTCGATAGAATGTAAGGGATGAGGCTAAACAGTGTTTTGGGGTGATCATCCAATTCTGGTCAAATTGATAAACTCTTTAAGCCAGAGTTTGACTACCAGTGCAGTCATGTTTTATTTGACTAATACAATGTTATTTTAAAAAATGATTTTAGTGAGCATTTACACTCTGATTTGGTACAGCCACCCCCCCCACCCCCCTGCGTCCCCCATACCCTAGTGCCTCATTCACAGCCTCTTTATGTGATAATTCTTTATCTCCTTGGACCTTGAAGGCATTTGAATTTGTGATCCCTTTTTTAAAGTAAATTAAAATTGTGATGAGAGTTCTTCAGACCAGTGGACTGGCAAATGACCTAACCCAGGGTTCCTCCACTTCAGCATTATTGGCGTTCTAGACAGGATAATTCTCTGTTGTAGAGGGCGATGCTGTGTAGTGTAGGATGGTTATCAGCATTCTTGGCCTCTACCCACTAAATACCAGTAGCAACCTTTCCCCCAGCTGTAACAACCAAAACCATCTCCAGACATTGCCAAATGTCCCCAAGGGGGTCAAAATTGGCCTTGGTTGAGATCCAGCTGACAGATTTTGGATAGCCTGAGAACTTTAAACATTGGATGAGGCTTGGATATTTAGGGATAAATTAGAATTCATCTGGGAAACTGAGCTACCCTGCTGTTTTTATTTATTTGGGCAGTTGGTGAGAGCAAAGTAAAGGTCAGTGGATTAGACCCTGTGAGGTCATTTCTCCATTCTTCCATGACCACTGCCTGGGAGGCCAGCCACATTTTAAGGACATAGTCTTGGTCACAACAGGGAATTCCGTGAGACACTGATGCTGGGTCAGGGCAAACCCACCAGAGCTAGGGGGTCAACAACTTTGAAGCCCATGGCATGTGTTGGTTGGTCAGTAATGTTATCTGTGGATAGGAAGATGAGGCTTTGGGGAAAGAAAAGTTGGCTCTGTCATTATTGCCAAAGGCCAAAATGCTTAGAAAAGGGGAGGGGCACACCTGGGTGGCTCAGTGGGTTAAGCCTTTGGCTCAGGTCATGATCTCAGGGTCCTGGGAATGAGCCCCGCATCCTGCTCTCTGCTCAGCAGGGAGCCTGCTTCTCCCTCTCTCTCTGCCTGCCTCTCTGCCTACTTGTGATCTCTCTCTCTCTGTCCAATAAATAAATAATATCTTCAAAAAAAATGATCTAAAAAAAAATAAGAAAAGGGGAGGGGCCTTCAGCCTTTAAAAATGACAGCTTATCTCACATTATCTTTTCCCACAGCAGTGTGGGAAGAGCTCCGAAAAAAAATAAAAAAAATGATGTTTCATTTTTCTTCCCTCTCCCTCAACCCAGAATGTCTTTAAAACTTGAGTCTAAAACTTGGGCTTTGGCAGCACTCAAAATTGTCTCTCAGAAAAACATTGGTAAGATTTGTACGTAAGGGGAATGTTAAGAAGTTCTAATTAACCAACCCAAGCTCAGGTCTTGAGCAACTAACACAAAGATAATGCTCGGGAAGCACACAGTTTCAGTTGAAACAGAAGTCAAAGTCCCTTGGTAGAGGTTAGGTGGGATTTCTGAAGGGGTCCATGCCTCTTACTGAATGATGTTTGTTGGTTCTGTGCCCTGGATGGGAGTCAGAATATCCTCTGTGGTGGATATAAAACGGAGAGGTACCAGGATTCTGATTTAGCAGATGTCCAGGTTTGGACCTAATCTCCAGGATTCTTAAAGCTCCCCAGGTAATTATGATATTTAGCCAGGACTGAAAACAAGTGGATGAGCAAAAGATCTGAAAAACATGAGACATTACCTTCTTCTTTTCAAGATGATTCCCTAGGAGATTCAATCTGCACATTCACCTATTGTTTGAAGTAAAAGGAAACAGAAACCACCCATTACAAATGGCAAACACCAGGAGTGCCTTTGAGGTAAGGTGGGTAGAAGAGTGGTAGTGGTGAATGCTCTTACTAGCTTCTATTCTAGAAAAATCCACAGCTGTGTTTCACTCAGTGAGTTTCTCATCAGACTCTTCTGGCTTCATAAACAGAGGGTAGATTTGTTTGTTGCAAGTTTCTTTCCTTATGCCAAGCGCCACTGTGGAGACCAGACTGTGAAGTCCCAGAGTTATAACTGCCAAAGGTGGAAAATAGAATAAAGTGGCTCCTTTCACTTGGATTCTACCTAGAATTTCAGATCCAGATTTCTGTCAAGCATAGCAGAGGCAAGGGAGTGACTGACTAAGTTTCCGGGGGAAATATAGTGGGCATTTTATAGACCATCTCATAAGCCATGGAAACATCTTAAAACATTCATTCATTCATTCATTTATTCATTTGGCTTATCAAATATGTTTTAATGTCGGGTGTGAACATTTAAGAGTGCTATTTTAAATTCCAGATTTTTGCCTTTGGAATACAGAACACCTGTTTTGGTTAAATAAAGCTCAGATCATCCTCTGTCTTCAGCTTCTGATATAAGCAAATTACATTGTGCAATAGGGGAAGAGTCTCTCCAATGAGAGATTTTTTGCTTTCCCTGGCAAGTAGTTTCATGTTTGTGTATTTGGATCATGTCTGTGTTTTCAAAGGAATGTTCATAGCATCAGTTATAAGAAGCAGTTCTCCACAATCCCAAATCACAGTTTTCCCAGTATTTGTTATGCCTGTAGATAATCTTCTACCCTCAGTTCTTTCTCAAGTGTTGATTTTGTGTTTCAGGTGACCATTGTTTTCTGGTACCAGAGAAAAATTACATGGTATTAAAGAAGGAATGACAGTTAAAAAGAGTACAGGATTTCTTTTTGGGGGTGTTGAAAATGTTCTAAAAGTCATGGTGATGGTTACAGTTTGTAAATATACTAGAAAACCACTACACTATACATTTGAGATGGATGAATTATATGTCATATGAATTTTGTATCTCAATAAAGCTGTTAATTTAAAAAAAGGCTAAAAAGAATCCTACTAAGTGCAACCTTAGAATTTTACACCTTAGGGTAATACCTATGACATAGTTTCCTATTTCTTTTCTTCATGTATCTCAGTTTTTTTCCCCTAAATAACATAATATAAAATGGACAAAGGATAGTTGTTATAATTCCTTAATATCTATGGACCACCTGAGACTTTGGAAATGTTGTTATAAAGAAATGGACTCTGCTATGGTAAGTGCTGTGAAGTGTGTAAACCTGGCAATTCACAGACCTGTACCCCTAGGGCTTATAATACATTACATGTTTATAAAAAAATTAAAAAATTATTAAAAAAAAAAAAAGAAATGGACTCTGGATTCTATTTCTTCACACCTCCTAATCGTGGACTAGCGTGTTAAAGGATAGAAGGCTCTGTGCTCTTTTATACCTACTGTAATGAAAAGCTAAAGGTTTTGGTGATACACTTGGCTTAGTCACAATTTGCTTTAAACTTGTTCCATATGATAATTTTGCAGGCTTTTTCTGCTGTAGAAGTCTTCACACTGTAAAAAGCACTCAAGTATGTAATCTTGCTTGTAAAGCTAACTGTGTGTGTTGGATAAGGAATATTTCATTTATAAGGGATTATGTAGCTCAAGGTTTCTCAAATTTGGATTCACGATCCTTTGAGAAACACTGCATTAAAAGTGAAATTGCTGAATGTTTAGGTACACAGTGCCAGTGGGATCATAAACTCATGTGCAGAAGGCGAGCTTTGGGGGTACTGTGGTGTACTCTTCAGGTATCGGATGCTTATCCAGGCATATTAGTTTTATTGCTATGTAACAGATTACCACAAACTTAGTGCTTTAAAATCCCACCAGGTCAGAAGTCTGGGCATGCTGTGGCTAGGTTCTCTGTCTATTCTAGGGTCTCAGCAGGCTGAAATTCACGTGTCAGTTAAGGCTGCAGTTCTCATTTGCGGCTCAGGGATTCTTCCATGTTCCATAGTTGTTGGCAGAATTTATTTCTCTGTGACTCTAGGAACTGAAGATTACTAACTGTCAGCCAGGTACTGTTTTTAGCTCTTAGTGGCCACCCACATTTCATGTCTTGTGGCCTACCTTGGCAGTTCACACATGGATGTTTCCTTTCCTGCAGGCTAGCTGGAGTGTATCTCTGACTTCCTTTTCTGCCATCAGCCAGAGAAAAGTCTAAATTTAAGGTCTCGCCTGATTAGGCCAGACCCACCTGGGATAATCTCCCTTTAACCATACAATGTGTCATAACCATGAGAATGATGACTCATCATAATCATAGGTTCCACTCTCAAAGGGTAATCGGAAGTGTCACTTAAAGTTCTGCCTGTTATACCAGATAGCAGAAATTCCGATTTACTGTTCATGATTATTAAGATGAACATCTACAATCCAAAAATGACACCTCACAAATGTGCTTCTGGACCCCTTCTGTCTTCCTAAAATATCTCCCTCTCAGATTAATGGCTTTCCATTATTACTTTTCTTGTTTCAAGTAGAGTGAAAATGAAGATATTTTAAGAATGTTTTATTATTGAAAATTTCCTACACACATACACCCACATAGAATGACTAATAGAGCTAATACGTGAATTTTACATATATCCATAGCTCATCAATTCATGGTGACTCTTTCATTTTTGCCCACAACTACTTTACATCAACTCTGGGATTTTTTTTTTTTTTTTAAGATTATTTATTTATTTTGGGGAGAGAGAAAGAGAGAGATTGAGAATCTCAAGCAGGCTCCAGGTCCAGCGTGGAGTTGTATGCAGTGGTCACCTGAACTTGAGATCATGACCCAAGCTGAAATCAAGAGTTGGATGCTCAACTGAGCCACTCAGGTGTCCCAACTCTGAGATTATTTTAAAGCAAATTCCAGACATCTTATAATTTCAACCCAAAATATGTTAGTATTTATATCCAAAAATATCAGGACTCTAATAATGTAACTAAAACACCATTTTCATACATAAGATAATTTACATTATTGCTCCAAAATTACCAAATATCTCATCAGCTATCAAATGTACACTTTTTAAAAAGCTTGTTAATTCAAGATTCCAGAAAGTGTCATACATTTCAGGTTTTTGTTTTTTTTTTTAATATATATATTCCTTAAGCTTCTCTAAATCCTATGCAACATTTTTCTTTCCAACATACTTGTGGAAAGAGCTGGGTTTTTTGTCCTATAGAATTTCCCACAGTCTAGATCTCATGGTACAACATCTCTTTCTATTTCCTTTCTATTTCCTTCATTTCCTGTAAATTAGTTAAGATGAAAATAATTGATGCCATGAACCTGTTGGGTCACTAGCAGTAGAAAAGCTTATTTAGTGAAAGGAATATATAGATAATTTACTAGATTCATGTTTGTATAGATATTTAGAAAAATATTTGGGAGTGGAGCAAGTATGTTAGGTTTTTTAGACTCCTATTACTGAGAGCAGTTTAAGTGTTATATACTTAGAGTGCATGAATTAGTACAGGTTAAATTCTTATAGGAAGTATACAACATACAGATTCATTAAGTGATACTTAGATTTGTTTAGTTTTTTTTGCCTAGTATTTTTGTTAAATCGGTTTTAGCTTCCATGAAAGGAAAAAAAATTTCCTAAGGAGAAAGATAATTCAGTTTTGAGTTTCAGAAAATAACCAGATTTTAAAAATTGTGAAGATCATAAAATAATTACTTTTTTGTAATAGGGCTTTGCTAATTATTTATCTGTAGGCTCTCCAAAGACCTATCCTTTGTCCTCAAAGAACATGACATATATTTAAAATTCTTACAATTGAAATATTTTATTTTTTAAAAATACAACACATTGTTTTAGGAGAACAATTTTATATGACTGCCATTGAAAGGAAGAAGAGGTTATCTAATTTAAATTTTGTTTTGAAGGAAAAAAATAGGATTGGGTTGAGATAAGTAACCGCTTAATTAGACCATAATTACTTGGAATAGGGGATACAGAAATTTTTCCATAAAGGGACAGATAGTACAAATTTTCAGCTTTGTAGGTCATGTTGTTCCTGTCAACTATTCATTTCTGTCATTATTGTAGGAAAAATAGCAGTAGACAGCATGTAAACAAATAGGTGTCATAAATTGGGGAGAAGTGAGATCTTAACAATACTGAGTCATCTTACCCATGCGCATGGAGTCTCTCTCCATTTATTTTGTTCTTTGATTTCACTCATTAAAGTTATGTATTTTCTTCATATAGATCTTATACATGTTTCATCAGATTTCTACCTGAGTATTTCATTTTGAGGGGTGGCTAGTGTCACTGGTATTGTTTGTAAAGTCACTTTTCACTCTTTCATTGTTGGCATATTGGAAAGCAGTTGACTTTAATTATTAACCTTGTGTCCTGCAACCTGCTTTTTGTTTCTGGTTTTTGTTTGTTTTTTGTAGATAGTCTTTATCAAGTTGGGAAGGTTCTTTTTTATTTCTAGTTTACAGAGAGGTGTTTTTTTTGTGTGTGTGTTTTTGTTTGTTTGTTTTGTTTTGTTTTTAAAGATTTTATTTATGTATTTGACAGAGAGAGAGAGAGGTTGGTCACAAGTAGGCAGAGAGGCAGGTAGAGAGAGGCGGAAGCAGTTTCCCCACTGAGCAGAGAGCCTGATGCAGGCCTGGATCTCAGGACCCTGAGATCATGACCTGATCCGAAGGCAGAGGCTTAACCCACTGAGCCACCCAGGCACGTTGTTATTGTTTGACTGTAGTGTATAATGCATCTTATATGTTGTTGGGCTCAATTTGCTAATTTTTTTTGGAGGATTCTTACATCTGTGTTCATCAGATAACTGCCCTATTTTTTCTTGTAATATATTTGTCTGGTTTTGCTATGAGCATAATGCTGGCTTACTGGGATGTGTTAGGAAATGTTCCCTCTACTTATATTCTCTGAAAGATTATAGAGAATTGGTATGATTTTTTCCTTAAATGTTTGGTAGAATTCACCAGTGAACCCATTTGGGCCTGGTGCTTTCTGTTTTAGAAGGTTATTAATTATTGAGTTCTCTGTTTTTTATTAGTATTAAGGCCTGTATGCAGAAACTGATCTGGATATGAAACTGATCCAAAAACGTTTCTGGATAGTTGATGCTAAAGAATAATTTTCAGAGTTAAAAAACAAGATTCTCAAAATAATAAAATAAACACATCAACGATTTTATTTAACTTACTAGTGCAGGAACCAGTAGGATTTTAGGACTAGTTCAAAAGATAACTTGAAAAAAAGATAACGTATCCATCTGTACATCCTTTGATCCATCTACCTGTCTACAATCAGAAATGCTGAAATAAATTTGTAGCAGATACAAAACTAGTTAATATCCTAAAAGACTATAAAAATTAATGTTTTTCTTTCTACATGTATGTAAATCAGTTGTACCTCTACCAGGCAAAATCTGCTTGCTTTTCTATAGATAAGGGCCATTACATTGCTGTGTGTTACCTACAAATTAACTTTCCTGCCCCTACAGAGCTGTGAAATTGGCCCAGTGGGTTCTCAA
Organism: Mustela erminea; assembly: GCF_009829155.1. Taxonomy (NCBI): domain Eukaryota; kingdom Metazoa; phylum Chordata; class Mammalia; order Carnivora; family Mustelidae; genus Mustela; species Mustela erminea. Next base: position 106,979,115 of record NC_045618.1, read on the forward strand.
ACTTTTTTGTTTCAGGATGCTTTGATCCTATTAAGTATTGAAGACCCCAAAGAAATTTGTGTGTGTATTATATTAATTAGATTAGAATCAGAATTGAGAAACTTTAAAATTATTCTTTCATTTAAAAAAATAATGAAACCTATTTTAGGTTATCATCTGACTAATGACTTCATCATGGGTATTGAAAGTTTTGGAAAATTTCACTGTGTACCTGTTGATAGAATGAGAGAGAAATGGCAAATAACATCTTGATATTATCATGAAAATAGTTTTGAACTCATAAACACCCTGGCAGGGTCTGAGGCACTCCAGGCCTCCCCAAACTACATTTTGAGAACCACTGGCCTATTTAAAAGGGGGGGGGAGGTCAAAGATAATCCCTGGAGGACCTCCTAGACCACAAATAGCCTTCTACTGAAAAGATACCCAGTAATCTATTTTGCTTGTTTCTAAATCTCGTTTTTTTTCTTAACAGTAGTCCCTCCTTTGATAAAATATCATCCTGCCCAGCATGGGGCATTATCAAGGCTGTTTCGAAACTATTAAGTGAGAAACTTACTTTATTTTTTTATTACAAAATTAATGCAGGTTACTATATGAAAAAATGGAAAAAAAATAGGAAGTGTAAAGGAATAAGAGAAGTCTTACCAAGGAGGCAAATAATGTTAACATTATGGGACTACATCTTTGAGAAGTTTGGGGGAAAAATTCTGATTGTGTATTACCTGTACTTTTTTGCATCCTTCCCCCAACCAAATGTTACCATAAGCGTATTTCATGTTATGAAAACCTTTTTTAAAAAATTGAAGTTAAAAACTGACACTCTTTTTATTGTGATAAAAAACACATCATAGAGCCATCTTAACCCTTATTAAGTATATAGTTCCAGAGTGTTAAGTTTATTTACATTGTTGTGAGACGGATATCTAGACCCTTTAGTCTTGCCGAACTGAAACACTACCACTTAAACAACTCCTTTTTGCCTCCCCTCACACTTCCCTTTACCTCAGCCCCTGCTAACCTCCATTATACTCTCGTTATCTATTAATGTGGGTACTTTAGATACCTTATGTAAGTGGAATCTTAGGGCATTCTTTTGTGTCTGGCTTATTTACTTAGCATAATAAGGTCCTCAAGATTCATCCATTTTGTAGTTGGTGCAGGATTTCCTGCTTTTTTTAAAGCTGTGTAGTATTTCATTGTATGTTTGTACCACATTCTGTTTATGCATTCAACCATTGATGGACATGGGGGTTGCTTCCACTTCTTGGCTATTACGAGTAGTGATGCTATGAGCATGAGTATGCAAATAGCTCTTTGAAACCAAGCTTTCAATTTTGGGTGATATACCCTGAGCTTGGAATATGGTAGTTCTTTTTCTTTTTTCTTTCTTTCTTTCTTTTTTTTTTTTTAAAGATTTTATTTATTTATTTGACAGAGATCACAAGTAGGCAGAGAGGCAGGCAGAGAGAGAGAGAGAGAGGAGGAAGCAGGCTCCCTGCTGAGCAGAGAGCCCTATGTGGGACTCGATCCCAGGACCCTGAGATCATGACCCGAGCCGAAGGCAGCAGCTTAACCCACTGAGCCACCCAGGCGCCCTGGTAGTTCTTTTTCTTAATATTTTGAGAAGCTGCCATACTTTTTTTTTTTTAATAGCCCTTGTACCATTTTACATTCCCACCAACAAAAGTACACACATCCTCATTAACATTTTGGGGGTTCTGTGGTTATTTTTGTTGGTAAGCATCTGAATGTGTACGAGGTTTTTAAAACTCTTGATAAACTTCTAAGACGGCAGCATTTACTTCCTTTTATGTGTTGTATAGGGCAATCTTTTCCTAATGTTTTTCCATTAAAAACCATTTGAACATCATTTTTGTGTTTCAGGGTTTTTTTTGTTTTTTTGCTTCTCTTTTTGTTTTTGTTTTTTTAGGATATATTCTTAGATACAAAATAAATGGGTCAAAGGGTTATAATTTTTGAAGTTTTTTGTAAATACTACCTCAAGAAAGGTTTTTCCAGTTGACACTGAATCAAGGTATTAAAGCTTCTTTTCATTTCACACATGTTTATGTTGAGTATTATCTTACAGTTATCTGTGACTGAACAACTGGCCAATGCTGTCACATTGTATTTTAATTTGCATCTTAGATATTTGTTCAGTAGAACTTTTTTCTCCAGATCATTTGTATTTTTTTCTTTCTCAAATGGCCTGCTTGTCCATTTACCTGTTTAAATCTCAGTGTTTTAAATAGATTGTACAAAATTAATTACCAATGCAAATATGAAGCTACCAGAACTTTACATAAATGCGGTAAATGATCAAAGAAACCCTTAGAAGGAAACTTATGAGAGTTTCAGGCACATTTAAAATGAACTAAAATATTTATTTGTGATTAAGAGTGTCTGGCTGTAGATCTGCATAATTGGTTATTTTAACAAGCCCTTTCCTCATTATGTGAAGGAAAACCTTAGGTCAGCTTCTGTCATTTTATGGCTAATTTGCATTTCCTAGAGTTTGCCTCAGTTGTTTCGTAACTGTCTGTGCTTTTGCTGCTGAGAGTGAGGCTCTGCTACAGAGAAGGCACTTCTAAAGGCAGAGAGGACAGGCACATGATCTGTAGTTTTTCCATTGGACTGAACATGTTTGGAAGAATAGGAGGTAGAACAATGAAATAATCCAAATATTATGAGGAGGGAGGCAGAAGTTTATATTAGAGTGGTTTATGTGATAAAAGAAATGTTATATCCAGTACTACTTTTTGTTTATAAATGGTATTGTAAAATAGATATTTGAATGCTTAGCTAAAATATTTAAGGCAATTTGCTTGTACAGCGCTCAATATTATGAAAATGCGGTATTTAGCACAGTCCAATTATTTTCATGTCAGTGTGTCATAAGTCCATATTGTAAGGGAAATGAATTTTCTCCTACCCTAAGTGCTCTAGGTCTGTTCTAATTTAAACAGAAAATAATCCTCTTCTAAGCAGAGAGAGACATTCATGCTAAAACTAATTTCAGATGATTATGGTAGCCTAGTGATAGAATATAATGCAGTGTCTACCAGCATACTTTAGAGAAGACAACTTAGTGTTATTATGGCTCTGTTCACGATATTTGTTTGTTTATTTATTATTTATTTATTTCTGGGACTCTGTTTTGAGGCACTGTGGCTGTCTGTCTTCCTTTAAGAAGTAAATTGAAGAATGTATCCCATGGAGCTTTCTAGAAAGGCAAGTGTTGGCAGTGTTGTGCATTTGAGAGACATGATCTGACCCAGTGGTGTTTGACCCAGAGACCTTTGAGAGGATTCTCTGGAGTAAGGGACCAAGATCCTGAGAAGGCTCCTTTTGCATTCTCTCTGAAACATCAATTTATATCTTTCTCACCTGGAAGAGTGGCTATTTCTCCCCAGTGGATTTGTTAGTTCCTTGGCACCATTCAAATCGCAAATGGTTTGATTCATTGTAAGAATCAACTGATAGACCAGAATTTCCAAGAGTACCAAATGCCTTAGTAAGTAGAGAATCAGATACTGTTCACACATTCTGTGTACCGATGACAACTCCAATGCAAAATGGACCATGACATATTTTATCTTAATTTTCTATAACACTTTCTTGATTTGCAATGGTAAAATCTTATAGGAAACAGAAGAGATTATAAAGTTTTATTCTGTGGCAGATAAAGTTCTGGATTAGTCAAACATACTTTTCTTATTAGTGGTAAAGAGTTCCATATTATTTTATGAGTTTACTAAAAAATTGATTTAAGAAATATAAAATGCTGCTCTGTCATTTTTTTTTTTAAAGATTTTATTTATTTATTTGACAGAGAGAGATCACAAGTAGGCAGAGAGGCAGGCAGAGAGAGAGAGGAGGAAGCAGGCTCCCTGCCGAGCAAAGAGCCCAATGCAGAGATCCCAGGACCCTAAGATCATGACCCGAGCTGAAGGCAGAGGCTCAACCCACTGAGCCACCCAGGCGCCCCTGCTCTGTCATTTTTTGATCTAGCCAGTCCCTGATAACTCTTTTTTTTTTTTTTTAAAGATTTTATTTATTTATTTGACAGACAGAGATCACAAGTAGGTAGAGAGGTAGGCAGAGAGAGAGAGAGGAGGAAGCAGGCTCCCTGCTGAGCAGAGAGCCCGATGCGGGACTCGATCCCAGGACCCTGAGATCATGACCCGAGCCGAAGGCAGAGGCTTAACCCTCTGAGCCACCCAGGCGCCCCAAGATAACTCTTATTATAAAAGTTTTAGGTAGAATATATGACTGATGGAGTCACATTTTGTAACTTTATGTAGGTTTCATTATTTAAAGGAGCTGGTCCTAAGTAGGTCAAGCTTTGACAGTTTGTAAAATATAGTATCATTAATTTTCTACTGAGATTGGCAACTATTATTTGGTTTGTTTATTTATTATTTGGTTTAAGAACTGAGATTTTTAAATGTGTAATTTACCTTCTATTGAGGAGACATTTTTATTTGATTTGATTACTGTTATTGTTAAAAAAGATTTTATTCTTTTAAGTATTCTCTATACCCAATATTTGGCTTGAACTCACAACCCCGAATCAAGAGTTGCATGCTATGTTGACTGACCCAGCCGCGTGCCCCTTGAAGAAACCTTTCTAATAACCTTGGCTTAAAAGGGACAAAGGATAGGTCCATTTTATGGCAACAACACTAGAGTTTATTTAGTACAGTCATGTAGTTGAGAGGCATGAACTTTATTGAAGTGAAAATATTTTTTTATAGTATCGAATAGAAAGCCCTTATATTGTATTAGGAGAACTAATACAAGTAATTAAATCAAGATTTCAAACCGCACATTATTACAGAAACTCTCCGTAGGGGAATGCTGACTCTTTTGCCTACTGTCTACTTGTGTGACTTTGGCCAACATTCTCTTGGGCTTCAGTTTTCTCAGAAGTAAAGTGGCGAGGCTTGAATTAGCTCACCAGTTCTGTGACAGTTCTGTTGTCTCTAGTGGTTTTGAAAAGAATATAGCATTCACTGTCTTGAGTTGACCCTGAGTGTTCTGCATCAGAAGTCAGGATTGACTCCTTTTTAGAGCTAACAAATTGTTATGTGGGATAAGTAATTTGCCTAGTAATACATTTAGTATAATGATAGAATCAGAGAGTTCAGGTCTCCACTAACCTCTTAGATGCCTGTTTGACACAGTCTGTCACATACCCATGTCCTTCCCTCCACTTCTATCCCCTACACAGCTGTGGCAGACATGTTTACCTCATGCTTATCTAATGTGACATTTCTTTCCTACTCAGCCTGGACATGGCCTCAGAGCCCTTCTTAAAGCAATATTCTAATAACCATAACTAATAGACAATGAAACCTAACCAGTTTGACATGATAGGTAGTAGAATCTTTAAAATAAAAAGGTCACTGAAGGTTTGTTTTTTGTTTTTTGTTTTTTTAAGGAGATTTACTTGTTTGATTCAAGTGGAATATTATGGCTTTCTCTTTAGCAGGGATTCCCAATGTGATGATTCCTTTTTAATTTAAAAAACTTCTGGATTCACCCCTGGGGATAAAAATATATGTTTATAAAAAAATAAAAAATAAAAAATAAAAATTCTGGATTCCCACATGACCATGAACTCAATAACCCTTTAAATGAGTTTGTTTCGTTAGTCCCAACACATAGATTCACTTGGAAAAATGAGCATGCATATCCGTGTGAGACATTTACATGTTTATGAATTATTACCTTTGTCCCTCCCTACCCCATCCCCAGCCATCAAGAGTCAGGCATTAGAAACTGTTACTCTACCACTTTGTCTTTTGTCTTTTTTTTTCCTTGGTTTCAATTTAAGTATATTTTTTCAAGATTTTGTTCATGAGAGAGAATAAGAGACAGAGCAAGCACAAGCAGGGGGAGGGGCAAAAGGAGAGGGAGTAGCAGACTCCCTGCCGAGCAGGGAGCCCTATTCAGGGCTCCATGCCAGGACTCTGGGATCATGACCTGAGCTGAAGGCAGACGCTTAACTGACTGAGCCACCTCTGGGGCTTCTCAGTTTAAATTTTTAAAGTAGGATTGAGTTTTTGTTTTTTAGCGATCTCATCAGTTGTTTTATACTATGTACCATGCAGTCCCAATTCCAGGAGATGCCTTGGGGAGAGTCCGCCATCTCCACACCCCTTCAGCTCTAACCCGCTTGTTTACTTAAAACTTCTATATATTGGGATCCTCCGTGGGATTTCATTTGGATGAAGGGTTTCACAGCTTAAAAAAAAATTGAAAAACCCTCATAATCTCACGTTCCCATTTTACACAGAGTGTTTTGGAGTTACCTGTAAACGCTGGAGCCAGGATGAGGACCCCGATTGTCCCACTTGCAGGCCACTCTTCATCCCCCTGCCCGAGCTGCTATTCATAGGAGCAGTGGAAGTTGTAAACCGACACCACCGCCTGCTGGGAGTGGAGCACATACTTATATGGAAAGAAAAATTGTTTACATTGTAATACCAGGGGAGGGACAAATCTGTTTCCACCCTTGAATACAAGGTTATGTGGTATACATATTTGTAAATGTTTGTCTTGTTTGGGTGTGGGCTTCTCTAACTATTTGGGGTGGGTGGAGGGATGGTGAAGCTTTTTTTTAAATGTTATTTTAAAACAGTGAAGAGCGATGTGGTAAGCAGAGGATTTGCTTCCCTTCTCTTTTCTCCCAGTGCTGTGCTCCTTTCCTGCTGTGTTTGGGGGGCATGCTTTACCTTGTCTTGATTTTAAGCACTGTCCAAGCAGAGTCTTTAGTATCTTTCTTAGATTTTTGCCATCAGTCAAAGGACAACCTAAGTTCAGGGCTCATTTCTCTGCAGTGGTCCTCTTCCATGATCAAATCAACATGCCCTAGAGACACCAGCCACATAGGCTGCTCAACAGGCCCGACCTGGGCTACGCTTTTCAGTCTGGGGTATTAGCGCAAAACTGAAAGTTCCCCTGAAGCCCGCCATGATTTCTAGGAGTTGCTGTCCTTGTTGACCTTGGCTGTTTAGGGCTGTCAGCGATCCAGGTTAACTGGAATGAGTGTCTGGTGACCGATGGCTATGCTGACTGCTCCCGCAGATCCCGGACAGGCCTCTTGCTTCCTCACCCTCCCAGAAAGGTCCTCACCTCTCTTATGGAGACGCTTTTCTTTTCACTGCGGCAATGCCAAATACCTCACTCGGGCCAGTAAGTTTCAACCTCTTTCTTTCCCATATGTTTCAGTAGATACAATGATGGGCAAGGGAAAGGACTTTCTCGGGCTTGGCTCACTTTTTACTGAAGCAGTGGAGCAAAAAGTTAGGAAAGAAAGGGAAGAGAGAAAAAAAGAAACAGAAGAGAATGTTTCATGGAAAACCGACTATTAGGTAATTAAGCAGTAGTTTTTGCTCCTAATCGTAAAGCTGAGATGTAGAGGGAATTTGGGGAACTTCATGGAAGACTTTCCATGAAATTCCAGTAGGAATTTCTTGCCATTTTCCACATGGCAGTTGCAACAACTGTCTGCAGCCTCTTCCTCTCGTCCTTCAGCTCTCCAACAGTCTCTCTTCTTTCAGAATGAATTAGGATGGCAAATTACAGGCTCTTTGTCCACTAAGGAGAGACTCTGAGAGCTTTAGTGACTTTAGCATATCACCCTCAGGGCTGCTCTAGAGAAAGACTTTCCAAGTTCCCTTCCATTGGTGGTTCAGTGGTAGAATTCTCGCCTGCCAAGTTCCCTTCCAGGGCAGAAGCTTGGTGAGTCACTCAAGTTTGAAGGGCCCTTCAAGTGTGTATGGACTTAAGTTGCTGGGAATATTTCACTAACGGTAACTTAAGTGTTCTTCCAGAGGCAAGTAAAGAACCGGGAGGTGTTAAAATGTCCACCACTCATCTCCTTGTCATTGGAATTCTTGATTAGTTTACCATAATTCAACTAGAGTGACTGGTAAAAAGGGTGAGAGTATTATCACAAGGTTTATTCCTCAGACCCTTTTTATAAAAGGCATCCCTAGAGGGGCACCTGGGCGGCTCAGTTGCTTAAATGTGAGTGAGACTCTTGATTTCGGCTGGGGGGGGCGATCTCAGGGTCCTGGGATCCAGGCCTGGGGCTCATGCTGGATGTGGAACCTGCTTCAGATTCTCTCTCCCTCTCTCTGTGCTCCCTCTTCCCCAACCCTATATCTGTGTGCTCTCTCTTAAAAAAAAAAAAAAAAAAAAAAGAATAAAAGGCATCTCTAGAAATCTGAGTAGGATCTATACTCTAGTTAACTGTAATGTGTCAATATTAATTTCCTGGTTTTGAGAATGTATCATAGTTACAGAAAATACTACCAGTGGGGGAAGCAGGGAATTTTTCTGTACGTTTTGTGGGTGTTTTTTTTTTTTTTTTTTTTTTTTTTTTTGCAGTTTCTTATAGTCTGTGATTATGACAAGGTAAAAAAAAAAAACAAAAACAACAACAAAAAAAACCCTTGAGAACAATTATCCTTCCAGGTGAGACATTTCAGGTCTGACTTCGTTTGCTTCTTGATTTCCATCCTTGCTTCCTCCCTTCCTCCTTTCCTTTATTGATAAGATACATTTCACATATATAAGTCATGTGTTTCAGAGCAAATCTGTTTTTCTCCCTGTTCATGGGCTTATTCGGAATTGTGCAACCATCCCCACCATCTAATCCTTGAACATTTTCTTTCTTTTCAGTTGTTTCAAGTCTATGGCCATACCACCCTGAATGCGCCCGATCTTGTCAATTGTTTCAAAAAGTTTTGTGTTTACTTAAGCAATTTCAACACCCAACATGGGGCTCTAACTCACGACTCTAAGATCAAGAGTTGCATGCTTTTCTGACTGAGCCAACAAGGCCCCTCTAATCCTAGGACATATTCAGCTCTCCAGAAAGGAACTTCATAGGCATTAGCAGTCATCCATGACTGCTGTCATCGTTTTTGTGCTCCCATTTTCAGTCTCATCCTCATCTCCATCCCAGGCAGCCACGAATCTGCTTTCTCTGTGTGGATTGGCCTGTTCTGGGCATTTAATGTAGATGGAGTCAGACAATATGCGGCCTTCTGTGATGGGCTTCTTTCACTTAGAATAATGTTTTCAAAAGTTCATCTGTGTCATAGCATGTATCAGTACAACAGTTCTTTGTTTTGTTGCCAAATAATATTTCATTTTATGGATATACCACATTTTGTTTATTTGTGGAGATTTTGGTGATTTCCATTGTTTTGTCATTATGAAGAACGCTGCTATCACTATTGTGTACAAGTTTTTGCGTGAACATATGTTTTCAGTTTTCTTGGGTAAATATCTAAGTATAGAATTGCTGGGTCATATGGAGACTCTATGTTTAACATTTGAGGAACTGCCAAATTGTTTTCTGAAGTGGCTGTACCGTTTTATCGTTTTATATTTCCATCAGCAATGAATGAGGGTTCCAATTTCTTTACATCTCAGGTGTTTCACCATATTTTTGTTGTGTTTGCAGAATGCTTCCTCTTGTCTTGGTGGGTATGAGATCAGGGAGATGAGTGATAATTTTGGAGGAAATGAAACAAATGAAAATGAAATAAATTATTTTCAGATTGGCTCAGTGTAGTTCTGGAAACCTTTCAGCCCTGAGCCTACAAACCTTCCTGTTTGACTGGATATGACATTACCAGGAATTTTACTTTCCTGCTTTTATTCTCCCTAAGGAGAAAAAAGAAATATGTCTTTTCCTCAGCTAGACATGGAGGGTTCAAACAAACATAAAAGACCCCTGAGTTATTAACAATTCCACGGGAACATGTACTTGGTTTATGCCCAGAATAGTTTTTCTCCAATCACTCTCTTGGTGCTTCCTCTGTGCTGCTCTCCACCGGAGCGTAACATAAGAGCTGAATCAAGGTTTGTTCAGTCGGTGTTTGGAAAAGAGACGGTGACTGGATGCTGGTCAGCTGGCTCAGGGCCGTTGGCAGGCCTGGCCTAGACCATGGTTTCTGCAGGCCGCAGCATCTCAGGCTTATTACAGGCCTGCGCACGACAACGGTTGCGTGTACCATGTTCATAGTCCACCATGGCCTTGAACAGGCAAGTTCAGAGATCCTGGAAGTGGCCCAGGACACCAGCCAAAGGCAAGATCCCAGATCCTTTGCTCTGTGTGGGACCTGGGGAGTAGGCAGGGAAGGGAACAATGAGAAATGGAGAAATGAATTGTCGTCTCTTCGTCCTGGTACATAGCTCTAACTCCCACTACCTTCTGGCCACTTTCGGTTACTTTGGGTTATGTATTGGCAGTGAGAAGTCAGATTACTGTAGTGGAGAAGGCCTGCCTCTGATGACTGCTCTTTTTGCATTCCCTCATTTTTATTCTCGCAAGATAGAACTTTATGAATGATGTTTGTGAACATAGATTGCCTCTAGATTTTCATTCCTACACCCAGTGTGAGCCTCTTTCACTCGTCTTGTGACACAGGGAGGGTCTGGAAGGCGAGTGTTGGTCCCTGGGGCTTCACCAACCCTGTTTTAGCTGGTCTGCTCCTCTGAGCATTGTCTAGTCATACCTCCTGTGACTTGCCAGAATCCCTCCCTGAAATGACCTGCTCAAATCAGGACAGGACCTCATGTTCCTCTCTGCTCTCCATTAAGAACTGCCCATCTCATGCACATACATTCAGGTCCTGTGTTAGCTCTATCACGTCAGTATTTTGCTTTCATTAAAGTGAAGTGTGTGTGAGTGGGTGATTTTTGGACAGCTGCCTATGTATTACATCCTTGCAGATTGCCTATGCATTTTATTACGCCTGTATGTCCTAGATTAGGCCCCCTCAAAAAAAGATTTTAAGTACAACTATTTCAAGGGTCAATATCACATCGCCGTGAAGTATTTATTGGTAAACTTTAGAGTAGCAGTTGATGTGTTTTTTTGTTAGCTATGCCTCTGTGAAATTTCTGTAATAATCTGTATATTTGGCTTAATTACTTTATTGGAACTGCAAAGAGTTTAATTCTAAATATATACATACACATACATAAATATATACACATGTATACATAAATATATAAATATACATTTCTTTTGACTTATTATGGTCCAGCCATGCTTTGACTGGATTGAGAGTTCATAATGCCTTCTCATACTCCCCCCAAATTGGAGTTTCCTGCAGTTTAAACATTTTTTGAACATTTGTTCAGCTGACATTATGTTTGACCTGGTTTTGGGAGAAAGAGAACTGTCTGAAAAAGGCTGGTTCTCCTGCGGGTGGGGCTTAACCTGTACCTGTGCTTTTTTTGTCACTGGCCACGGTGAACTCAAAGAGGCAGCCTGTCTGACCTGCCAGGTCTCAGGCCTCGCTTCCTGTGAGTGTCTGTTAACTGATTTCTGAGGCATCAGTCACCGTAACACTTCATACAGCTACCTTCAACTTGAGTACCGGAGTGGATTTACCTACATTACAGTTTCTTCAATATAAGGCCAGTATTATCTGATAAAGGAAAATCATCCTCTCATCTCTTTGTGGGATTTTCACCTTTAATGGGCTTCTGAATATATCAGTGTGGTTTGTGACTGACATTACGAGAAGTCTGAGATTTGATTCTTCTAAATAAAACGTGTCCTACAGAGTCCAAAATGGTAGCAACTAGTCATCTGGGGCATTTAAATTATAATTAGTTAAAATTTAAAAGTTGAGTCTGTCATTCTTACTAGCCATATTTCAGACCTTCGTTAGCCACATATGGCTGGTGGCTATTCTCCTGGACTGTGCAGAGATAGAGCGTGTCAGCACAGACTAGGGTGATTCTCAACTTTTCTCTCTCCCATAAAGTCCAAGCAAGACATTAACCACAGCAAAGAGAAAGCTTTGCTTAGGTGAATTTAAGTGCTGGTAAATTGCTGCTGTCTATTCCTAGCCTAAATGTGAGAGGTAACAGGATGTGTCATTCATGCTTCAGTTGTTTCTGGGCAGTGTTTCCTTGCTATGGTTCAGTTTCCAAAGGGCTGTGAATGTCCAGTAATCAGAATCACTCATATTCCAATGCATGTTAGACATTCTGAAACAGTATAAATAATTACTATCTACATCCCCTCCATCAGAACTGGTACTTCTAGAGGCTCCTGGCTGGCTTAGTGTGTAGAGCACGGGACCCTTGATTTCTGGGTTGTAAGTTTGAGCTCCACATTCAGTATAGAGATTACTTTAAAATAACATCTTTAATTAATTAATTAAAATAACATCCTTC